>NC_050089.1:17775062-18375062 GCF_009764565.3 Dermochelys coriacea | reverse complement strand
GATTACTCCTTTCCAAATGTATGACTTAATATAGTAGAGACTCCATGGCTGTATCCTTGTTGTGGCCTCTCAGAAAGTCATAGAGGCAGCAGGTTAGAACCCAGGATTGCCCACTCCAAAAGCATTGGCCTGACCAACTGAGGTCAAGGACAATTATTATCTATTAGCAGTGTATGGCCTTGACACACAGCAAGCAATTCTGATTCCAGCCAGCAGAGGGCAACAATGCCATATATACACCAGCCAGTTGATCGCAGTATAATACAGCTGGGTTATTAATGGTAACTGTAGTCACTGTAAGTTGCATCTCCTGAGGTGAGACATAGAGATGTCAGGTCTAAGGCTTGGGTGTCTTAGTCTGTCCTGAGTGTCTTGGGCTCCCAGTGTTCTCACTAGCACAAGTAAAAGTAATGGAGCCCGTTCAGCTGTCCTGCATTCAGATGTAACGAAAGGCCTTGGGGAAACTCTAGCTCCCTGGATACTGTTGACTAAACTCCTTAAATGGAACAGCTGTGCTGGCATCCCAGGCTGGTTTCCCAGTTTGCTGCAGCTTTGCAAAGGCATTGGGTGCTTCCAGAACCTGTGCAAAGCTGGCAATTGTTTGTTTGCTTGGCATTGGCAGGTGCGGTGCTGTTCTGCCATCTGCTTCTTATTGACTGGCCAGGGCCAGCTGCTGCCTTCTCCATGTGCCATTGATCTGTCTGGCAAACACAGCGAGCCCAGGAGACACTAGAGTTTCTAGCCCAGCACACAGACAGGATCAGCTGGGGGTAAAACAGATTATGGTAGATGCAGCGTGCATGTGGGTTACATGTACATCCCCATGCTCGGTGGGAATGATGTGACAACCCATAGATCTTACTTATCTCTCTATCCTCTGTCATCTCCTCTCTGCCCCCACATGCTCAGTGTTCCTCCCTCAACCATCTGCCTGAGTGTTGTCTCTGGGATAGCAGGGCCATGTTCTATTATTTGGCCACTCCCCTTGTTTGAGTCCTAGAGCTAGGTTTCCAGGAACCATGTTTGCCCTGCATTGAGGAGGGAGGGAGCTGTGGCCTTTGGGATGCCCTTGAATTTTCCACTCCCACCAGAGATGTCCCATCACCATCATCTCCAGCCCAGAGCTCTGCTGTGTAGGAAACTTCAGATGGTCTCAGCAGGGTATGTCCCAGTAGAATGGGAAAGCCTGAGCAGGGACTGGGCTATCCAGTCCATGCAGGGTCCCAATCTGCACAGTCAGAGCTGTGAGAGAGAGGCATAATCTGAGAACTCCTTAGTTCTGATTTCAGAAAGTCTTTCTGACCTCCACAGCGAGGGGCCGCACCTCCCGCCCATGCTGGCTGTGAGCATTGTGTAAGCCAGGCAGTGCTGTGCGCCAGGTGGGTAGCTGTGCTGTCCTTCTCAGTATCCACCACTGGGTGGCATGTTGGAGCTGCACAGAGGTTGCCAACTAATGGCTGTGTTGAGGGTGTTTATATGGCAATCCTTCCTTGTGCTCAACACAATAGAGAGGTTGCTGTGCTGTACTGTCCCAGCCTGTGTAGCAACAGAGTGGCACAGGATTGGCTGGGCTGGTAAGAACCACAAGCCCCATGTATGGCCAATGACCGACTGAGTCTTGTGGTAACATCCCTTGAACCCCAGCTATTCCCTGCCTGCACTAGGCAAGCTCTGAGGTCTGGAGCAACTCTCGCCAGCAGAAGTAGCAGCACCTACCAGCTGGCCCTCTTAAGGCATGTCAGCACTGCATCTGGGAGTGAACCTTCCAGCCCAGGTTCACAGGTTCATGCTAGCACTCTAAAAATAGCTGTGTAGACAGCTTGGGCTAGAGCTCAGGCTCTGATGCCTGGGGTGGGCTTGAGAGCCCAAGCTCCAGCCACAGCTGCAACTTCTCAGCACCATCTACACCACTATTTTTAGAATGCTAGCAAAAGTCTGTGGCTCCGAACTAGAGCCTGGCTCCCAGATGCAGTGCTGACATGCCTTTACTATCTCGGTGAGAAAGGGAGGGGCTGGGCTCCCAAGCACGTGGCTCTGTGGTGCTCACCTCTCCCCTATGCAGCCTAGCACCTGGCTGGTACGGGGAAGGGTGTGATGCTGCCATAGCAATGAGGTGCTGGATGAGCAGGTATCAGGTCTGACAGCAGCCTGAGAGCCGAGTCCCCTGGGTTTAGGGTGGATTAGATCACTGGACTGGTCCCTGCCTGCTTGCTGCAGTGCTCTCCCCTTCCGTGCTGCTGACAGGCTTGGCGATCATAGGCTGTGATGGGGACATCTGTCTTTTGCTGACCTTACTGTCCTGATGGACCATCCATGGCAGACCCGCTCCATGGGTCTAGCAGTGAGAGCAGAGCTGGGCCAGGTTTGAACACTCCAGGGAATCTGGCTGGAGCTGATCTCTGCTTAGATGCTGATTTCAATGGAGAGAGCTGCTAGCACCAGGGGCATACTCTCTGCACGCGGTGGGAGGAGGTGCGTGGGCATTGAGTTAACTCTTCTTCTCCCCTTCATTAGGTATCACAGGAAATCAGCCAAATCAACTGCACTTGAACTCAGTGGGGCCTGCATCCTCACAGAGTCCCATGGGGATGAACTTGCCTGGTCAGCAGCCACTCTCCCACGAACCCCCCACTTCCATGATGTCCTCGCCGAATCCCCTGGGCTCCAACATTCCGATGCACCCTGGTGTGCAGGGGGCGGGTGTGCCCCCCCAAAACCCCATGATGCTGCCTCCAGGGCCCCAAGACTCCTTGAACCAGCCCTGTGGCCCCGTGCCAAACAATTCTCAGATGATCCCTTCCAACCAGCTGGTGTTCCCCCGTATGCAGCAGCCCCACAATGCCATGCAGTCTCCAGCTGCGGGTATGCCTATGACACCAGGAGGTGGGGGAGGGGCTGGGATGCAGCAACATTACCCGCCTGGGATGCCCTTGCCACCAGAGGACCTTCCCTCCCAGCAGCCTGGCCAGATGGCCCCCCAGCAGCACATGATGGGCAAGAACATCCCTCCTCGGATTGGAGATCCCTACCCCACTGTGCTTCCAGGTGTGGCTTCAGTGCTGAATGACCCTGAGCTCAGTGAGGTCATCCGCCCCACACCCACGGGCATTCCTGAGTTTGACCTCTCCAGAATCATCCCCTCAGAGAAGCCGAGCAGCACCTTGCAGTATTTCCCCAAGAGTGACAGCCAAGCACCGAAATCACAGCCTTCCAACCTCCATCTCATGAACCTGCAGAACATGATGGCTGAGCAGCCACCCACACGGCCAGGCATGAGCACCCCCAGCCTTCCAGGGCAGCAGGGTGTGCAGCGGGGACTCAACATCTCTATGTGTCACCCTGGACAGGTGTCCATGCTGGGCAGGACAGGTATTCCACCCCAGCAAGCCATGATGGGGAACAGCATGCACCAGGGCATAATGTCCCCCCAGCAGAGTCTGATGGCCCAGCAGAATTTCATGCTGATGCAGGCTAAGCAGAGGAGCATGTCTGTGTCAGGGGAAATGTATGCCCAGACAGGACACATGATGTCGCCTCAGGGCTCCCTCATGGGGCCCCCACCTCAGCAGAACCTTATGGTCACACACCAGATGAGGCAGAGGAGTGTTTCACTGGACAGCCAAATGAGCTACATCTCCGGGCCTGGAAACGTGGCGAACCTGCCTTTCTAGTCATGTCCTGAGGGGCTGGGGCTGATTGTAGAAACTTTTTTTTTCAACTTTTATTTGGGTTGGGATCGGGAGGCTGGGGCCTGTGGGAGTGCGGGTGGGGGGGATGTTTTTCATATTTGATTTGCCTCTATAAGGAAAACCAAATGTGCAGTAAAATTGATGTGAATCCTTTTTGAGAGGCGGGGGTATTATTATTTTTGAAACCCAAGTGGTGACCGGGGGTTTCAAGACCCTCCAGCAGTTTGTAAAATCTTCCTTTATTTTTTCCTCGTAGTATGGGTTTTCTTTGTTTTGTTTTAAAGAACAACCAAAATTTACAAGATTTTGAATGAGCTGTAAATAGGACTGGGAAAGGCAGAAACTTGTGCTGGTTTTAAATTGTTCTGTATTTCTGTGTTTTAATAGAAGCCTCAATTTTCTGTTTTAAAACAACAAAACTTTAAAAAAAAAAATCAAAGTACAAGGGTTTAAAACTCTTGCACAGGGGGTTCTAGGGCAGCGGGAGGAGGTGTGAGTGGGCATTGAGAGAGCCCTCTGCAAAAGAGCCTCTTTGCCAGCCCCACATCATTCATGCATCAGAAAAGCTTGTGTGCGGGGATGGTTTTGAACAGAGACTATGTACACATCTTAAATCCTGATTCTGCAGTCAGACCCTCTGGGCCTGTACTGGGTTCAGGGGTGCACCCAATCACGTGGATCCACCTGCAGAATTGGAGCTGCTGAGATGTATCTAAAACAGTGTTGGTTGTGGGAGTCGCTGTTTGCTTGTAGGGATTGGTAGTGGTCTCTATCTGTCTCTGCTACATAGTGAAACTGCTGGCAGCATGAGCCAGGAGAGTGCCCAGTTGTTTAGTTTAGGGAAGGGTGGGAGTGTGATCCCAACCTGCAAGTAACAAGTAACTGGACCATGAGGCCTCCACCCAATCATGTCACTCCCTGCTCCCCTCTCCACCCCAGATGCTCTGCGTGATGTGTGCATGACACTCTGGAGTGGAGATAGCAGAACAAACACTGGGATTTCTGACTGGCTGATTCCATCCTGTGCTTCCTTGGTGTATTGTGCAGAGGCCAGGAGGGAACTCAAGACACACCCCCCACAGAGTATCTCCTACCCCTTGTTGGCTCTGCTCCCACTTACCCCCTACATGAGTTCACACATCTCACCCTGCCACACTATGCCCCTTGCCTTCTTTACACTCCTTTGCCTCCTAAGTGCGCACATTTCTGTGGGAGAGCTAGCCTGATGCATAAAAGCAGGCATTTTATGGTAAAGATACTCCATTTTCTCGATCTGAGAATCCCAGACTCCTCCATGAAAGGCCCTTTAGGCAGTTGGCGAACAGTTATAAGGCTACCTTTATACCCTGAAACCACCTGCAGCAGCCCTGGTCTCTACTATGGTTGTGCAGCCTGTAGAGACATCAGGTCCTTGCATGCAATATTCCATCTGGATACAAGAGGTCTCCTGCTCAGACTGAGCTGATGTTTTTCTAATCAAAGCTCTAGTTCAAAGAGTAATTTATTCAGGGAAGTTCCATGCTTGTGTTATGCAGGAAGCCAGACTAGATGATCACAATGGTCTCATCTGGCCTTAGAATCCATGCTGGGAGATGTCTCCTCCACAGGTCATTCCATGTTACTCATAGGAGCAGCTGGGACTTCATTTCCACCACCACTCTAGGCTGCTTAAAGCATGCACTGCAAGCACAAGTTTAATGTGGGGGGGGTGTGCCCGTGCCTGGCACCCCCTTCCTGCAGAGTTCTCCTTGCAGTGTGCTATGACAGCTTTTTGGAGGGAGGTTGGAGATAACCCATGTGTGCAGGCAGTCTCTGTGGGTTGCAGGAAAATATTCTAAAGCGAGGGTGCCCCATGGTCATTTGGATCCAAACCTACCACCAATTTGAGGATTATCTCAGAAAAGCCAGCCTTTTTGTTGCCCCTCTCGTAGCAAACGGGCCCCTTCCCTAAGCACCACAATGGAGGAGAAATAAACCTTCTGCACTGAGAAGTTGTGAAGCCCTGCATGAAAGGTGAACCTTCTCTTTGTGGTTCCAATAGTGAAACTGTTAGCAAAGGCTGCTGAACTCCACCAGCCCAACCATCTCTTGGGCCAGATACCAATGGGCTGGAACCAAAAAGTTTAGACAGAAACATTCCCAAATTTGTGTGGTATATAGATTGTAATGGATTTTTTACCTTCAGTCCTTTTGGTATGATGTCCATCTGTTTCCATTTGGAGAGGAAGATGATGTCTGTCTGTATCTGTATGAGTTTTTTCATGAAGTTGATAGATTTCCACTCCATATGGCTAAATTCGGTGCCTTGCGTAATGACAGGTTTCAGAGTAGCTGCCGTGTTAGTCTGTATTCGCAAAAAGAAAAGGAGTACTTGTGGCACCTTAGAGACTAACAAATTTATTTTGAGTATAAACTTTCGTGAGCTACAGCTCACTTCATTGGATGCATTCAGGAGTGGAAATCTATCAACTTCATGAAAAAACTCGTACAGATACAGACAGACATCAGTCCACTGAATGCATCCGATGAAGTGAGCTGTAGCTCACGAAAGCTTGTGCTCTAAGGTGCCACAAGTACTCCTTTTCTTTTTGAGAATACAGACTAACACAGCTGCTACTCTGATTCCCAAGTTTGAGCGTGTTTTGTTGGGAGTGGGGCTGGCTGGGAAGTCTGGATCCAAACTAGGTACACAGGTGTTGAGCTCTGGTCTTTTGCTTTGGGCCTGTGTCTAGGGACCCTGAGTGTGGCTCTCAGAACAGCAATAAGCTAAAACCAGAGCCACTTTTCCAGCTCTGTCCCATTTGGTAAAATGGGAACAGCCCATTGCTTTGCCCATCTCTGTCTGGGACAGTGCCCTGTTGAAGGGCCAAGGAGGCTGTCTCTCCTCCACCTCCCACTCTCAGTAAGTGCGCTCAGGCACCTTGCTTTTTAACTGGGGTGGTTGTTTACCCATTTCAGAGCCTGGAAGGGTAAAACAAATCTTCCCTATTTCTGCTTGAACTGCCTGAAAGACCACATCCATGTTACCCCCTGGCAGTGCTGTTGGGGGTGACGCCTGCTAGCATTTCCCTTGTAAACACTATTGGGAGTTGCTCAGGACCAGCACATGCACCACAAAAGCCCCTGGCCCCATACACTCGGGCATTTCACCCCCCACCATCAAGTCTGTCTATTTGAAGCCATAATATTCTTTAAAATAAAATTATCTTTGTCTCCCGGCAGCCATTGTTTTGGCCCAAGTGATTAAAAGCTCCAGCGTGTAGACCTCCCACACTTTCCTCTACCCACCTGGTCTAGCTGAGAAATGTCCTGAGGTGTTGGATCTCTATTCTGTCAGCATTGTCCCCACATGAGTCAGAGCCTGTGAGTTGCAATATGTCTGTGTGAGGAAAGCCAATGCGGCTGTCCAGAAGAGCGAGAGACAGCTCGCAAATGCAGGTGGGAGTGATGGCATTCCAGGTAACAGAAAGGGAAGGTGACAGTGATGATATTTATTCCACATTAGATTGCATGGCAGCTGGGAAAGAGCAAGGTCTACAGCCCAACTGCCCTGAATACAAAAGGGAAATTCTGGTACTTTGCAAGGCTGTTGGCCCTCCTAGGGCACTTTTTGTTTGGTCTTCAGAGCAGCGAACTGGGATGTCATAATCAACCTCCATTGCCCTAGCAGCCAGTCTTCATGATTCCTGAATCTGGAGGCCAGCAATGCTGAGTGGTGCCTTTTTTTTGCTTCGGGTACCATCTCCCAAACAGGTCTAGTTCATCAGCAATATGGTGGGAGCCTTTCAGAGGTGAATGGCAGCCACCCCTTGTTAGGCCTCAGCAGAGCGTTTGCTCTCAGTCACCCTCTGCTGTGCGCTGGTCTCGTCTTGTGGTTTGCTTGATTTATTGGCTTGAGTTTTGTGTGCTGACTTCTATGCTATCATGGTTATGGATGCCCCTGTGTTTCTAACTATGATATGTCATGTTTTTTCCTGCGCCAAACAAAGAAAAACATGTCTTTCCAATGCAATTTTAAGCAATCACATGTCCAGAATTAGCTTTCATGTCAAGGTAACAGTGACTGACCCCCTTTCTCTGTCATCCCATGGAGAAACTTCCCCAGTCATTTTGTACCATTATATAAATATATATATAAAAATATAAATATATAAATACAATATGTGAAGACATCTTATTGGTTTTTATTTTGAAACAATTTTTAGGCTTGTTTTTTGGGTATCTGTGCTGCCTGTAATGTATTGACCTGTTTTATAGGTGCCTTTTTATTAAAAAGAGAAATTTCAAAACCTGATCCTTGGAGCCTGTCTTCACTGGTCTGAGTTTCTTCAACATTAGCTAGTGTGGCCCATTGTAGCTGGGGGCTCATATCAAATCACATATAGCTGCTAGTTGCTGTTTGGTAGAGCCCCAGTGAAGAACTGGCTTGGACACATGCTTTTCTTCTGGTGGCTTTCTCCAAATTATGTTTGAGGAATGAGGAGAGTTGTTGCCGTGTGAAGGGCAGAGATGTTGTTAATGCCCAGATTATCCAAACTACAAGTCAAATCTGAGCTTTTAACTGCAATCCTTTCCAATGACATCAACAGCAGTTTTCTGCTCCCAGCAGGAGCTGATGCTGTAGTAGCACCTCTGATCAACAGAGTGCTGCTGAGCTGGGCCACTGGTTAGCCCTCTGGTGCTGCTTTTGGGTAGTTCATCCTCTCCATTCAGTTTAAAACAGCTACCATGAGGCAATAAAAGAGCCCATTATCTCCCTGGTGTGCTGTCAGCCCGGCTCTCTGCACCATAAATCATGTGTGTCTAAGCTCTCTGCTCTCTCAGAACTGCAGAGAGCCATGGATGTTCCTGAGCCAGTCTCTCTCATGCTCCTGCTGGGCAGAAGCAGTGAAGGAAAGGAGCAGTGTTGGCTTTATTCTCTGGCTGCTCCATTGGAGCTAGTAGTTAAAGGCTACAAAATAATCTTCACACTCTGATTGCAAATGATGTCAGTTGGCATACGTGTGTGTGTTCTTTCCATGTGCTGTCCCAACTCTGCACAGAGAGCTAGTGCAGCAGACTTCGATATATTGAGACAAGTTATGCATTACATTATTGGCTAAGAACATAGGAGTTGCTGATTCAAACCCCTTTCTGCTTGCTGAGCTGGGATTTGAACTTTATTCTCTTAGCTCCAGTGAACGGCTTAAGTGCCAGAGTGGGAGGTATTTTGATGTGGGAGCTCCCTTGGTCTTTCCTGGTGAAGCTGGTCTGCTGCCACTAAATAATTGGGTCAAACTCAGGCTGTGAATCCTTTGGTAGTCCAGTGGTTTTGGTATGTGCTCCAGAATGGGTGATTTCCTGGTTCAAATCCCTTTTGTGCTTGTTGAGATGGAATTTGAAGCAGACTCTCTTACCTCTCACGTGAAGGACTTAAGTGCTGGACTGGGAGGTATTCTGAGATGGGGCTCCCTCAGTTTTTTTCTATTGACACTGGTCAACTTTAACTACATAACTGGGCCAAAGTCTGCCTCCACAGTTCTTGATGGTATGGCAGTTAGAGCACTTCTCTGGGATGTGAATGACCCTGGTTCAATTCCCCCCTAGTAGAGGGGATGTGGTGCCTGAGGTGCAGGCAATATTGACTCTGGACTAAACAGAGCAGGTCATGCTGGTTTAATTAATGAGAAATTAATTAATTAATACAAAAGACCTAAATAACTCTTATCCCCAGGGGCTAGGATATACAGCCAGGCTGTGGCAGACCCTAGGTCACTCCCCTTCTCTGCTGAGGAGTGTGAACTGGGGGCTCCCACCTCCCAGGGGGAGTCAGAGGTGGGCAAGCCCTGTCCAAATCCCCTCCCTGTCCCAAGGTGGGAATGGCCTCCTGAGACAGGGAGGGGGTTCAGACAAGGATGTCCCACTGCAAAGGGCAATCACCTGGGAGGGAGGAAATTCAATCCCCTGCTGAACAGGCAGAATGGAGATTTGAACCAGGATCTCCAACAACCCAGGTATGAGCAACCTAAACACCAGACCATAGAGTGTTTCTGACTTTTGGCCTGGCCTGAAGAATTGTTAAATCAATTGGAATAGCTTCGGAAGGCAAGAGTGAGGGAGTCCTCATCACTATCCTTCAAAGCCCAGGCCACACATCATGGCTGCAGGAGAACCCTCTTCAAACTGCTTCTCTACAGGCCCAGGGACAATTTGAACCAGCATCTCCCACAGGCCAGGCATGTAGCCTAACCACCAGGTTGCAGCGGGAGTCTTGCCCATGGACTAGCCCAAAAAATAGTTAATTCAAGTGGAACGGCTTCAAGGGGCAACAATGTGGAACCACCCCATCATGATAGCCCAAAGTTTAGGGTGCAGATGTGGGCTACAGGAAAGGGTTAGTCAAGTCTTCTCTTAACATATCTGTGTGGGTGTGCTGACCCAGCATTTCCCACAGTCTACAGGAGTCACTGAACCACTGGCCTAGAGAAGGAGTCCCACCCACTCACTGGCCCCTAGAATAGTTAAGTCAAGTGGAACAGCTTCAAGAGGCAAACATGAGGAAACCCCCTGCCCCCTTTCTGTGGCTGTGATGGGGTGGACTAGGCCCAGAGGCCCCTTGTTGGTGGCCTCAGGGTCCTGCCACACTCATCCCAGCTAAGGAGCAGTGGAGCAGTCTTCCAAGCAGGCTAGTGGCTGCAGGGGAAGCAGCCACCCAGGGCCCAGGAGGGCCATATAAAAAAAAGCTGCAGACCAGTGCAGCAGTTAGTTGCTGCTGGAAGCTGGAGAAGAAAGAACTGCATGCCTGTCTAGCTGACTGATCTGCAGCACAATGGACAGCAAAGTGGGGGCAGGGAACGGAGGAATGAGAGGCTTCTGGCTGGCTGCTAGGACTGAGCCAAAGACAGTTTGCTAGCAGGGCCTGGTGCCTCAATGAAGGAGCTCCAGACTGGCTATGGATGCTGAGTAGGGACTGAGCCTGGGAAGGCCCGCAGGAAGATAGTGTCTCCAGGGAGGAAGCCCTGGGGAATAAAGCCCAACATCAGGGCTGGACTGTTTTAAAGATCGCTGACACACCCAACCAGAGGGCGGATGCCAACCCTGTTACAGGGGCCCATGGTATTACCAGTTGGCATGCAGAAAGAAGTTACTCACCTTGTGCAGTAACGCTAGGTCTTCGAGATGCATGTCCCCCTGGGTGCTCTGCTGTATGTACACTTGTGTCCCTGTGCTGTTGATAGGCAAACTTTGGTAGCAGTGTCCTTTTGAGAGCTGCCAATCACTGTGTGCTGCCAGGTTGAGCCTTGGATTCTATCTGGGAAAAGACCCATAGACAGATCCTGCCACAGAGGCCCATCTGTCCCAGTTGTTCAGGTATGGGCTAGGGGCAGGTCCAGTTCTCAGTCTAGAGAAGCTATTTCTTACATGATCACTGCTCCTCTGCCCTGTTTGGAGCTGCTCAGAGATTTGGGCATGTAACAGACTAACATCTGTTACAGACTTTGCTGCATTCGATGTCTAGCTTCCTGTGTGTTTTGGTGAAGCCCAGGGCTTAAATTTTCAAGGATTATTTCCTGGAGCACCCCACTCCATTAGGGGCTCCAGGCTTTAGCTTGGTGGGGGCAGGGAGGAGAAGGGGCACCAGGGCTTGGGGCTTTAGCCCTGGTGCCTCTGCAGGTTTGAAAATATTTACCAGAGCTCCATTCTGGTGGCTCCAGCTGAATTTAAGCCCTGGTGAAGCCCCTCTTTTTTTGTCTCACTCTTTCCTTGATCTGAGTTGTCACAAGATAGCCATGGGTCTGCAAGATTGGGCTGCAGTGCGGTGTATTATCTCTATTTTGGAGATGGTCAAGAAAGGCAACGTGATGTGACCAAGGCCACATCAGGCATTAGTGTCACAGCTTTGGAATCCCTTGCTCAGGCTGCTGGACCCAGGCCTCTCTCACTATTGAGCTGCCTCTTCCTGCGGCCAGGGCCAAACTTGGATGAGCAGCAGAGCAGGAACAGTGTTTTGCCACAAGACAATTATCTCTGACCGATTATGGAACCCTGGGAGCACCGGCTCTGCCTGGGCCTACTGCACTGTGAGCACTTCAATAAGACCTCTCCAGTGAAACAGCCTCCAGGTTTTTCTTCTTACTTACAGCAGCTGAGCTTTGAGTCTAACGCTGCTATGGGTTGGCAAGTCTGAAACTTGAATAAAGTAGATTATGGTAGCCTATTAGGGTCAGCTGATGTCTCAGTACTGTGGTGATGGGTGCGCTAGGCAGGCCTTGGTTTAAAAAAAAAAAAAAAAAAAAGCTAAGCCTGGATCTTACATGTGCCCTAAAATAACAGAGCCTTCTGCAGCACTAGCTCTGAAAAGAGAAAATTCCAGTGCGCCTCAAAAGCTCCTTTTATCTCCATACAGAACTTGTTAGAAAGACGTCTGACTAGCCAGCAGCTATTACTTGGTCTCTCTGATCTGTGTTTCAGAATATTGAAAACTGCAGCAGACTTTCTGCAGAAGCATGAGACATGCAAGGTGGAAAAAATATTTTAATTAATCATTATAGTTCATTTAAAAAAAAAACACACAGCAGACAAAATTTATGGTGAGTTTACAGGGACACAAGATATAAGCTATAGTTTAAAAAAAAAAAAGCCTCAAAATATCCCCTTTCAGTTATGAACACTCAAATAATATATGAACTTTAGCTAGACTTTGCCCCAGTAGCACAGTTTAAACAAACTTTTTGGCATTTCTCCCTGCTTGGACAATAAGAATAACCTCATCAGCTTCACTGGGGTCCTCGGTGGCTGTGCTGTGAACACTGCAGGGAATGTTTGTTTGTTTTTTATTTTTGTTAAAGTTACATCCCTTGGAATTTAAAAAAAAAATAACCTCTAAACCTTGGCCTTTTCCTGCTGGGATTAGAGTTAGTAAAAGGCTTCACCGATCCTCCATTTTGGGCTGAATTTAGCCCAGAGGTGATCCTTTAAATATGGATAATTCCCCTACAGATTCTTCTTCTGAGAAAGGGGTGAGTGAATTGAAGTTGGTCTCTTTATTATTGGGTGACTGCTACTAGTGACCCTAGCACAAAGCTCAAACATCCACCCTGCCACATGGGCAGTTTGACAACACTGAAATTAATACTGATCAGCAGAAATAGTTTTAGTTTTGCCTAGCAAAGCAGGTTAATTTTGGAGCCGATTTTTACAAATGTATTTGTGGTTAGGTTGTGCCTGGGATGAGTGGTGGCCAGTGGCTCTTTAGACAGACCTATAACATACATTTCAAGCTAAAGTAACACTTTACCTATTAAGAAAAATGTAAAGAAAGCAGCAGCATTGCCTACACATTGTCCCTGTTGATGTGATAACAGCAAATGGAAAACAGCACAGTTAAACAGAGTCCCTTATGGCTGCTCTACGCACACATTTGCACTGAAATAACCCCAGCTGTGGGTTAAAGCTGCTGCTGTTAGTTTGGTGCATGTCTGTGTAAAGTAGGCCTGATCCTAAGAGCTGCTGGGTACCCACAACTCTCGTATGAAGTCAAAGTTCAGATCTTTTCTCCCTAAAATCTAGTAAGTGAAATGTTTAAGAACACCATCAATGCAGGTAGAGCTAGAATGCCTGAAAGCACAGTACAAAGCATAGCAAAAACTTTCCCTTGTCTCCCCCTGAAAAAAACAAAAACAAAAAAACCCTCCTCTCCCTCCACCCCCCCCCCAACAACTCTTCTCCTTTCATTTCTGTTTTACTCTGGAATAACAGGAATTCTTGCTCTCAACACCCAAGAGATACAGCAACTGAACCCCAAAGCAAATCAGTAACACATTCAGCCTTCTTTCCCTCCTCCCCTCGCTAGTAATCAAAGTAGGAGAGGTCTGTGCCACCATTCAGTTACAAGGCTGGACAGGGCCTGCTCAGAGAATATTCACCCTCAAAGGAAATCAATTAGTTCCAGTAAGTCAGTAATTGGAATTATTAAGAACAATAAAATGGATTGAAAGTGTGCAGCTCATGGGCAGTAAAGAAATTCCTGACAGTAAAGTCTTTGGGCCTATGAAAGAGTCTCCCAATGTGAGTCGCAGAAATACTGTCATTTGGGACCAAGGCACCCAAACTGCCCAAAGCCCCAGGAAAGGCACAACAGGAGACGGGCTGGCTGTCTCTCAGGCCTCTTCAACTTCCAGATTCTGTGATGCAGTCAGAAGAACAGTGTCCAGTCCCTTTGTACTGACCAGAATGCTGAGTAACATGCAGCTATGTGCCCAAGTAACTGAAACGTACTCTAAACTTCATATTTTACATAATTTTCATTAAACATAGAACTGTTTCTAATTAAAAGAAATAATTGGGCTATATCACTTTCTTCTGAGCACCTTAATGAGTAGCACAGACTAAATCATACTCTTCCATTACTCTGATAAAAATCTCTCCATCTTCTGGAATTTCCTGTTTGTCACTTTCTAAGGGCCCAATTCGGTGGTTGGCTCTGCACGTTGGGGCTCCTTCAGTAGGGACGATGCAGTATCAGAGCTGACTTGCTAGGGTCCAAGCCAGCTCCTTTGCAGTGGTTGCTATGTAAAGTCAGTATTTGCCAAGGGCTACCACAAACCATTTCTCCACATACTTAGCACAGGAAGTAAATATGTGGTAATGGCTGGCAAATATTTGCTGTTTTAATGGTGCCCTTTAATTTCTTGTGGAAAGGAGGGAAGTGGTAGGGATGATACTGAGGCACAGAGCTGAGCCCTGTACCAAGGGCATTACATGCTCTGCTGGCCAGGAACACCAAAGTCTATCCGGGCCCAGTTCTTTCCCCACTAGAAGGTGCTGATAGAAGTGATGGTGTCCGACTCAATCCCACTGCTCTTCCTCGTCACATCAAGGATCTCCTGCAGGGTCTCTTGGCTTATGCAGCCCAGGTCACGGAGGATCCGGAAGAAGTCGTTGCGGAACTTCACACCGACAAAGGCATAAAGGATGGGGTTGAGACAGCAATGTGTGAAGCCAATCACCTCTGTCACCATGATGCTGGTGGCCAGCTGGTCCGCCAAGGTGCAATCGCTCGGTAAGGTTTCCAGCTTGTCTAGCGTGTCCAAAAAGATGACCATGTGGTAAGGGCTCCAACAGAATAAGAACACCCCTGTGACCAGGATGGCCACTCTCACGGCCTTCTGCCTCTGCAACCGCTGGGAGTGGCACAGGGTCCTCACAATGGCTGTATAGCAGTAGCACATGACTAGCAGGGGCACGAAGAAACCCACAATGTGATACAGGAAGCGGGTTGCCAGCCACATGTTGCTGCCATGAATCCCAACTTGCTGGAAATTGCAGACACTGTGGTTGCTCTTGTCTGACCAGACCTCCATGAGCACTAGATCGGGCAAGGTCAGCAGCAGGGAGATGAACCAAATGGCCAGGCAAGTGAGGTGGATGGACCTGACTCTGCGTTTCCTGTAGGTGTGGATAGCATACACTATGGCCAGGTAGCGATCCACACTGATGCAGCCTAGGAGCATGCTGCTGCAGTAGAAGTTGATCTTATGAACAGCGCTGAGGACTTTGCAGAGGAAAGTGCCGAAGATCCAGCCAGTCAAGCTCTCGGCCACGCCAAAAGGCAAGGTGAGCACTAGCACCAGATTGGCCAGGGCTAGATGAAAGAGGAAGTTCTCGGTGGTAGTGCGGGCACGCTTGTAACGCTCCAGGATGATCAATACCAGGGCATTGCCCAAGGTCCCCAGAAGAAATATCAGAAGGTAGACTAAGGGCACGAAGATCTTCTTGAAAGGATGTGTGGGATCACCAGCCGGAGACAAGACTGTATCTGGACAAAAGTAGTCCTCATAGGATCTTGTGGTGTTGTCATTGTCATAGTCACTGAATTCCCCCAGCAAATTCTGCAGAACAGGAGGAGAATCCCATTACAGGCTGCAGTTTCTGTATAGCCATTTCCCAGGAGAAAGCCCAACCATTACACAGGAAATGCCAGACAAGATTAGACCCTAGTCTGGAGGAGGATATCTTGTTGGTTTATATAGAGGCATTAGAATATTCTCCATATTATTCTCCATCCTATTCCTTGTTGACACTCAAGTTGTTTGCTTTCTGACCACTGCTGCACACTGGGCAGAGCCCTCCATCGAGCTGGCCCCCCTCACGCCCTTTCCTGAGTTGATGCAGTTAATTCAGAACCCTGTATGGTCTATGAATAGTACATTTTCCCCTCCTATGTGCATTACTTTGTACTTATCAAAACTGAACTTTAGTCACCATTGTGTTACCCATTTCACCTGGCTTGGTTGTGTCTCTCTAATTAACTTTTCTGTTTTCTACCATGTTAATTTCATATTCTGTTCCCAAAACTACTTTTACACACTGGCCCCAGGCAAGGACTTCTTCTGATTTGCCAGTAGAGCGATTACAAAGCATGTTGTGTCTTGAAACAGAGGATGTATTGCCACTCCTCTTAACTCAGTACTGTCCCACAGTGTGACACCACCTCTGTCTGAGCTCCTTAGGCTGAACTACTGTTGGGAGTTTGTGATATCAGGTCCACGCCCAATATGCAGGCTGTGATGCTGCCACACAAAGTGAGATTTGCACTGGGAACAATGCAGGAGCTGGCCTGTGAAATGAGCTATACCTAGGCACTGGAGATGGGAGGGTCATTGCCTCCTACTTTTTAAGAACCTGGCTGGGAGGGAGCACACTGTGCCTGGCTGGCGGCAGCTGGGTTTTGCTCTGCCTTGTGGCACGTGCAGCAGCTGGCCAGGTCCTGTTGTGTGTTGTCTTACATGCCTGCAGCTGGCCCCTCACCTGTTGGTGGCTGAAACCACAGCAGTGGCTTCTAGGGGCTGGGGCCTAGCCAGGTTTGGGAAGCAGGACAGACCCCCTACCCAAAGGCCTCGGGCTTGCCAGCAAGGAGGGTAAGGAGTGAGGGAGGGCAGGGACTTAAAGAAGAGCTGTATCACACACCAAGTTTTTTATTCAAAGCAGAAATCAAATCAAAACCTTAGCACTAGAAAGCTGGCAGCTCTGTCAAAGCCCAGCCATCACCCTAGAGCACACGTTCTGACTGTCCTGCGCTGCTCCAGGCAGGCAATGGACAGAGCCTAATGCTAGCCAAAATAAGAATGCTCAGAAAAAGAGGAGAAAAGGGGAGGGTAGAAATCAATGAGGAGAAGAGGAACAAAGGGTAGAGCAAAGGCTCATGACAAAAATGTCAGACAGCTCAACTAGAAAATGGTCCCCTGCAGTCACACTGAGCGCTCTACCACTCCCAAACACCTTCGCTGGAGACTGAGACTCTTGCATTGACCACAGCGGAAGTTTCTGCTTGCTGTTTTCATACCTTTCACTGCCAGCTGTAGCTGCCTGCACCTGCTGCACCTTCCCCCATTAGCTAAATACCAGTGCTGCTTGAGCTGTTTTCAGAGCTTTTTTTTTTTTTTCTTTTTTGGTTGCTTTTTTTTTTTTTAAAAAAGAAACATCTCAACTGTCCTGTGAAATACTGTGAGTGTGAATCTCCCCAGTCATGAGACCCAAGGCCACATGGCAGAAAGCTCCCTCGTTGGGGACACCCCCCGAAACACATACACAAGCTATCTCTGGCTGTAGCAAGTGAAGGCCTCACTTAAGGCAATGGCATGTTGTTAGCTTCTCACCCGTAGAGAGCAACCCATGGGACGTTGCACTGTGGCAGAGAGCTGTAGCTGCTGTGCACTCACGCGAATCTTTGAAGTGCAGTTTTGGAAAATAGCAGGGTGCTCGTTCTGCTTTACTCTGGTCTCCCCCGTGTCTCCTCTTGGGAGATGCTTCTGGGAGTTAGCCAATAGGCCAAAAGGTCAGGAAAGAAACCACAAAGAACCCCAATCCAGTCCACACAATTGGTCGGATTTTCTGCCTTCATCTAAAGCAACAGCAGGGCACCAGCCTAGAAGGACCAACACTCACCTCCACTAACTAAAACTCTGCAAAACAAATAGCTGTAAAGGAGAAAAGATGGCAAAGGGAGACTTTAAACTACCCTTAATTTCAAATTTTTCTGTTCCTAAAAATATTTCCTCGCAACTGCCTATCTTGCGTACATACCAGGAGTTAATGATGGCCATGGAACTTGTGCTAATAGCACTGACTATGGCAAGGGTCAATGCCCAAGGGCTAACCCAATGCTGGGGTGGTTATATAACTTCATGCCTGACAAATACATCATTAAGGGGTTCTTGTTTCAAAGGGCCCTCAGAATTTATGCCATCTGCAGCCCACCAGCTGCTGTACTATTAACATGGACTGTGAATGTGCACAGTATCTCATCAAATGCATACAAGGTTCCTTCTCTAAAAAGTTACGTTTTCCCTTAGCAAAAGAAAACAGGCTTCTCAAGAGCCAGGGAAGGGTTGGAGGGGTTCCAAGCATCAGAGGGAGGAGGAGATGCTTCAGAACAATTTGGGAATGCAGGGTTAATCAGAAGAGCACACATGGTGTCAAAACAAAAGGATAGCAACCCTTCAAAACATGGGCAGTGACTATGCAGTGCTAAACCGTTTTAACTGCAGCGAGTGGCTGGTCTCTATCACCTTGTATTTACAACAGAAGATGCTGCACTCGAGCACCACTATCTGCCACCATCTCATCTCTGATAAGGTGACAGATAGGGTATTGTTTGTTTTTTACTGTAAGCCACTCGCCTCTGGCTTGGGAAATGTGCACAGTGCAGTGACTGAGCCGTCCTCTCATGTACATCTCAGGCTGGGAGACAGTAGCAAGTGTGGGTGGGAGCAGACAGAGATGAGTCAAAGAGACAAAATATTTAGGTATTGCAAATCCAAGCTGAAGCAGAAAGGGGTTGGAGCGCAGCTACAAGAGTTGCATAGAGTGTGACACACTAGGGCTATTAGAACAAAGATGTGCGGGACCTTGCTGCATTCAGTATGGTAGGTACAGAGATTAGTCCCCATGACTCATAGGGGCAATATGCTCTCTCCAACTCCTCCCGCTTGGCCAGGGACTAAAAATTTTGCTTTAAGGATTGATTTGCTGAGAAAACGTGTTTGCGCACAAAAGCCTCTAGTACAGGAGTTCTGAAACTGGGGGTTGGGATCCCTCAGGGGGTCGTGAGGTTATTACATTGGGGGTCGCAAGCTGTCAGCCTCAAACTCCACTTTGCCTCCAGCATTTATAATGGTGTTAAATATATAAAAAAATGGTTTTAATTTATAAGGGCAGGGGGAGTCACACTCAGAGGCTTGCTGTGTGAAAGGGGTCCCCAGTACAAAAGTTTGAGAACCACTGCCCCAGTAGCAGAAAAAAGGGACCTAGGAAGGAACAGAACAGAAGGATTATGCAATATTTTCTGTTTGTCACGGCTGTGGGTATCTGTGTGTAATGATGGGGAATTACATGTAAAATAAAACAGAACTGGCAAACCAAACATGGCACTAATTGTGGGTGTATCTTCCCTTGCAGGAAGATAGATAGATTACATTTATTTAATGCAATCCCTCAGGCTTTCTGCTTAAGAGGCTCCTAGAAAATAGAGATGGAAAAAACATCCCCCTATTAGTTCATTAAGTTCAGCCTCCCTCAAGTGCTAGGAGGACATTAAGCTAATTCTACTCTACCTCACAACTGCCCATCTCTTCAGTCCCAAAGTCATCCATGTTCCACACAGAGCTGGTGTTCCCCTCACAGTTGAATATCATTTACAGCTGGAGCTGAAGTTCTGGAAAGTTATTCACAACCAAGGAACAAATCTCACAGCACTTTTATTTCCTTGCATGAATAATTTTGTGTCTGTTTCAGACTACATCCCCTACCTGGACCTGGGCAGGTTAAGCAGTAAGGACACAACACCGATCTTATATAAATTATCCTATTGGCAGAAAAACAGCTATCAGTGGAATCTTAGACCAATTCTGATTTTTTTTTCCACTCTCCTCCCAGTTATATGCCTAAATTTTTCTGCAGCGCTTCCCCACTGGATTCTGTACTTTGACCACCGCCCCCCGCTCACCGGGCTTTGCCCCTGCATCCCCAGCCAGTGCTGCTGCAGTGGAGATGCTACTCCCACTTTTCACATTAGGGAGTGAGCTCTACTTTACCCCCAGCTAAACTCCACCACCACAATTCTCCTGCTTGAGCCTTTCATTTAAAAGGAGGGGTCAGGATGATCAAATAATGGGAAGTATCGTTTGCAAAAAAATTCTGACAAATAATCGTTCATTTTGTTTTAAAGTTTTCACAGTATTTTTCAACTAAACAAATCAAAAATTGTTCTGGGGTTGTTTGTTTTTTGGGGGGAGGTGAGGGTTGCTTTTCTCACTCTCCCCCCCTCCCCAAGGGAGAAAAAGGTAAGGAGAAAAATTAAACCAAAATGGAATTAATATGTTTTGATTTGAACAGAAACAAAACAATTTCCTTCAAAAAGTAATCATAAATTAAAAAAAAAAAAGTTGAAAAACTTCTGAATCACTCTATTTAAAAGCCAGACTTTGTGGCAAATCTGATGTGAGCTTTCCTTAGCATGGAACAATCATCTTTTCAAAGATGATATTGTTTTCAATTTACAAGGCTAATTAGAGGATGGAATATACTGTGTCATAATTCAAACCTAGGATATTTGTAGTATAGCTTCTCTCCCGGTAAAAAAAACTCTATGCTACACAACTGCTCTCAGGCAGGCTCCGCAAGCCGACCCACTCATAGGAAAGGATAAAATGCAGGCAGGGATGTGAGTATACAATTATGTTATTGTGGGATGTAGGTCTTTCACATGTTTCCCAATGTTATTGTAGCTTATCCAGTTACTCCTGTTTGTTAAAGTTAGTGGGTTTGATTTCCTATGGCACTGCACCTCGTGCACTCATTTACACCAGTGCACGGTGGTGTAAAATGCTGTCAAGTCAGAATACGTGTTTTAAACCCACTCTCTGCTTGTTTAAATGACTACACAAGGTGGGCTTCTCTCTTAGCAAGTTAACCTAGGAAGGAGACGCATCTGATTCCTACCATCTCAGAATGAGCCTTTCAGCCACAAGAACAGAGGCTGCAATCCCAGCACCCACAGCAAGAGAATTATAGAGCCAACCACTGAAGAAAACACTTTAAAGATATGGCACCAGTAATCACAGCATGAGAGAAGGGCTAGCGTTCTCGTCTGCACCTCCTGAAGCTGCAAAAAAATCCCTAAATAGGTGCTTTGGGTTCCAACTACATTGGTTTAAAATTTTAGCTTGAGACCAAATGTATCTAAACGAAAGGGAGAAAGTATGTGTTTGTGGGGGGGAAGAGATTAAAAGCCAAGCTCCTCAGCCCAGATATAACAGCCGTCCCCCCCCGCCCCCAGAATCCTCAACCTAAACTCATGGACATTGCAAAAACAAACAGTCATACATGACTTACCATGTCATAGCCCTTCATAGAGATGCTGTAGGGCCCCATTATTTGGGAGGCACTGTTTTTCTCCTCCAGTGGTTTAGGTAGAGGCTCTGACAGAGAATATCAACCAACTTCCCTTTCTGGTGAGGGATTAATAATTTAACTGAGTGGGGCGGGGAATCTAGTTCTCATCAACAAAGTATTGAGCTTTTCAGCTTTGCAAGGCAAATGAGCTCAAAGCTCAGAATGACCTATTTGAGCGTCAGATGAAAATCTTGCTCTATCATCTTGGCTTTAAACTGTTTTTTAAAGTATGGTTTTGAATAATCAAAAGCTCCCATAATCTGCAACAGAACAGAACCCCCGAAGTAGTTCACTGCACAATGTGGTGAGTCCCTTCCCAAATCTTTAATCCAGTACAGAGTCCAGAGGCTTTTACAGAAGACACTGCACTGGGTTTGGGCAATGTACAAAAAATATCTAAGATTTTAAGACATGTTCTACTCATGGGAAAAATTTATTTCTAACCCCAAAAATGCCCTGGATTAGGTATGGACTGGAATAAGACATGGCCCTCTAACTCTAATAGCACCAGCTGCTTTAAGCCCTCAGTTTTTTTTATAGATTCATAGATACTAAGGTCAGAAGGGACCATTCTGATCATCTAACCCGACCTCCTGCACAGCGCAGGCCACAGAATCTCACCCACCCACTCCTACGAAAAACCTCACCTATGTCTGAGCTATTGAAGTCCTCAAATCGTGGTTTAAAGACTTCAAGGAGCAGAGAAGCCTCCCTCAAGTGACCCGTTCCCCATGCTACAGAGGAAGGCGAAAAACCTCCAGGGCCTCTTCCAATCTGACCTGGAGGAAAATTCCTTCCCGACCCCAAATATAGCAATCAGCTAAACCCTGAGCATAGGGGCAAGATTCACCAGCCAGATACTACAGAAAATTCTTTCCTGGGTAACTCAGATCCCATCCATCTAATATCCCATCTCAGGGGATTAGGCCTATTTACCCTGAATATTTAAAGATCAATTAATTACCAAAATCACATTATCCCATCATACCATCTCCTCCATAAACTTATCGAGTAGAATTTTAAAGCCAGATAGATCTTTTGGCCCCACTGCTTCCCTTGGAAGGCTATTCCAAAACTTCCCTCCTCTGATGGTTAGAAACTTTCGTCTAATTTCAAGTCTAAATTTCCTGGTGGCCAGTTTATACCCATTTGTTCTTGTGTCCACATTGGTGCTGAGCTTAAATAATTCCTCTTCCTCTCCTGTATTTATCCCTCTGATATATTTATAGAGAGCAATCATATCTCCCCTCAACCTTCTCTTAGTTAGGCTAAACAAGCCAAGCTCCTTAAGTCTCCTTTCATAAGACAAGTTTCCATTCCTCGGATCATCCTAGTAGCCCTTCTCTGTACCTGCTCCAGTTTGAATTCATCCTTTTTAAACATGGGAGACCTGAACTGCACACAGTATTCCAGGTGAGGTCTCACTAGTGCCTTGTACAATGGTATTAAAACCTCCTTATCCCTACTGGAAATACCTCTCCTGATGCATCCCAAAACCACATTAGCTTTTTTCACAGCCATATCACATTGGCAGCTCATAGTCATCCTATGATCAACCAATACTCCAAGGTCCTTCTCCTCTTCCGTTACTTCTAATTGATGCGTCCCCAGCTTATAACTAAAATTCTTGTTATTAATCCCTAAATGGATAACCTTACACTTCTCACTATTAAATGTCATCCTATTACTATTACTCCGGTTTACAAGGTCATCCAGATCCTCCTGTATAATATCCCGATCCTTCTCTGAATTGGCAATACCTCCCAGCTTTGTATCATCTGCAAACTTTATTAGCACACTCCCATTTTTTGTGCCAAGGTTAGTAATAAGATTGGTCCCAAAACCGATCCCTGAGGAACTCCACTGGTAACCTCCCTCCAGCCTGACAGTTCGCCTTTCAGTAGGACCCGTTGTAGTCTCCCCTTTAACCAATTCCTTATCCACCTTTTGATGTTCATATTGATCCCCATCTTTTCCAATGTAACTAATAATTCCCCATGTGGCACGGTATCAAACGCCTTACTGAAATCTAGGTAAATTAGATCCACTGCATTTCCTTTGTCAAAAAAATCTGTTACTTTCTCAAAGAAGGAGATCAGGTTGGTTTGGCACGATCTACCTTTTGTAAAACCATGTTGTATTTTGTCCCATTTACCATTGACTTCAATGTCCTTAACTAATTTCTCCTTCAAAATTTTTTCCAGGACCTTGCATTCTACAGATGTCAAACTAACTGGCCTGTAGTTACCCGGATCACTTTTTTTTCCCCTTTCTTAAAAATAGGAACTATATTAGCAATTCTCCAATCATTCGGTACAACTCCTGAGTTTACAGATTCATTAAAAATTCTTGCTAATGGGCTTGCAATTTCAGGTGCCAATTCCTTTAATATTCTTGGATGAAAATTATCTGGGCCCCCCAATTTAGTCCCATTAAGCTGTTTGAGTTTCGCTTCTACCTCAGATACGGTAATATCTACCTCCATATCCTCATTCCCATTTGTCATGCTACCATTATCTCTAAGATCCTCATGAGCCTTATTAAAGACTGAGGCAAAGTATTTGTTTACATATTGGGCCATACCTAGATTATCCTTAACCTCCACTCCATCCTCAGTGTTTAGCGGTCCCACTTCTTCTTTCTTTGTTTTCTTATTTATATGGCTATAGAACCTTTTACTATTGGTTTTAATTCCCTTTGCAGGGTCCAACTCTACTCGACTTTTAGCCTGTCTCACTTTATCCCTACATGTTCTGACCTCAATAAGGTAGCTTTCCTTGCTGATCCCTCCCATCTTCCACTCCCTGTATGCTTTCTGCTTCTTCTTAATCACCTCTCTAAGATGCTTGCTCATCCAGCTTGGTCTCCAACTCCTGCCTATGAATTTTTTCCCCTTTCTTGGGATACAGGCTTCCGATAGCTTCTGCAGCTTTGATTTAAAGTAATCCCAGGCCTCCTCTACCTTTAGATCCATAAATTCTTCAGTCCAATCCACTTCCCTAACTAATTTCCTTAATTTTTGAAAGTCAGCCCTTTTGAAATCAAAAACTCTAGTTGCAGATTTATTTTTGTTAATCCTTCCGTTCAGTTTGAATTGAATTAGCTCATGATCACTTGAACCAAGATTATCCCCTACAACCATTTCTTCTATGAGGTCCTCGCTACTCACCAAAATTAAATCTAAAATGGCATCCCTTCTAGTCGGTTCAGCCTTGATGAAGGAATCCATCAGCTATTGCATCTAGGAAAATCTGAGCCCTATTATTACTACTAGCACTGGTCCTCCAGTCTACATCTGGGAAGTTAAAGTCTCCCATGATCACGCAGTTTCCATTAGTATTTACTTTATTAAAAACATTAAAAAGGGCTCTATCCATATCCAAATTAGATCCCGGCGGTCTATAGCACACCCCAAGCACTATCGTAGGAGAAGCTCTACTAGTTATCTTCCCCAATGTAATTTTTGCCCAGACAGACTCTGTCTTATCCATTGCATTGCTTCTTATTTCTTTACATTCTACCTCATCGATATACAATGCTACTCTACCACTTTTACCTTTATTTCTGTCTTTCCTAAACAGCACATACCCTTCAATACCTGTAGTCCAGTCATGACTACTATTCCACCATGTTTCTGTTATCCCTATAATATCTGGTTTCACTTCCTGCACCAGTTGCTCTAGTTCCTCTAAGAGAAGTTTTTCTCTTCTTCCCTCTGTTTTAGCTCTCACCATTATCCAAAGTAACTGAACAGTTTGCTCCAGCAGGGCATTGGCAGAATGGCTGGAGCAGGGATGGGGGAACAGATAATTAATTAATTAATATTTGTATAACCTTCTGTGTAAAGTAAGAGTCCATTTGATTATACAGACCCCATGTACTGCATTACTCAAATTCCCATTGAGAAGGATGATGTCTCTGCTGGTGCGCAGGGGTTGTCTGTTGCCTTGTCCAAAAATGTTGCAGTGTCGATTGGGTTTGGGCACCATGAATTTGCCCTTCCCTCTCCCACTATTAGCTCAGCAGGACAGAGCAGCATGGTATCCTGGCCTTCTTTTCTTCATCCTTGTTTTTACAGATATCATAGTGCGGAGGTGTGAAGCTCTGTCCAGGGTATTGCCTGATCTCTGCAAGGCAGAGTGCATTGGCACTGAGACTGCCATGCTGGAGAGGATGTCTGAATGGAAGTCATGCGGGGGGGGGGCACAATCCTTGCTTTCACTGGCATTTATGCCATTCAACATAGGAGCTGTGAACCACTGCACTGGCTTCAGTCAGTCCACATCCCCTTGCCTGTAAGACAATCAGCTTGAAGAAAAGCAGGCTGCTGTGATGAGAAGCACCTCTGCCCCTAAGATGCTGCATTCAGTTCTGGACACATGGCTGGTCCTAAGGAAAATATTATACTGTTCTTCCACACCCACCCTGCCACTTCCTACCTGCCAAAGTGGAGACAGACAGCCAACCAGAGAAGTTGCTCCAATAAAAGATATTACCTTACCCACCCTGTCTGACAGACAGACAGACACACACACCCCTTGTGGCCTGTGTGGACTCGTCTTCATGCCCCAGGAGGTATGGCTGAAAAGCAGCTATCCAAACAAGAGGCGGAGAGTTCAGACTCTGCTAGGGCATGCTGTTGCCAGGGGAATAGGACATGGCACTTTGGCTGGTACACCGACAGAGCAAGGCCCTATGTAGACTCATGAGCATCAGAATGCAGTTGCCTGGGACACTGCAGTACCAGAGCCATGTAGTACAGCACTGGGAAGAGCAACACACAGTATTTAGAGGCTGGAAAGACTGAGAGCTAAAGAAGCAAAATTGGCTAAACACCCACAGGAGGGCGGATAACTACAGGTACTTGAAGGACATAAGCATCAAGAAAGAGAGGGGCATTATTTAGAGAGAGAGTTAGGATAGCCCCCTGGACTGTGATTCAGTAGACCTGGGTTCTATTCCCAGCTGTGTCATTGACCAGCTGGGTGACCACAGGCAATCACACCCCCTCCCTATGCCTCAGTTTCCCCATCAGCAAAATGGGGATAATGATACTAAGGACCTTAGTGAAGTGCTTTGAAATCTACAGATGAGAAGTTCTACAAAGAGCACACTATTATTATGGTACATGGGGTATAACTAGAAGCAAATGGGATGAAACGGGGCAGTAGGAACTGTAGGCTGGAAACATCTTCCAAGGGTGTGAACTATGGACCAGTCTGCCCAGAAACCCTGCATGTATCTGGTATAACCCTTCTAGGCATGAGCCTTACAAAGCAGAGATGGGCGGGTCATGTAGTCCACAGGCAAGACAATAGGTGGGCAACCCACATAAGTGACTGAATCCCCAGAAAGAAAAGGAGTACTTGTGGCACCTCAGAGACTAACAAATTTATTAGAGCATAAGCTTTCATGAGCTACAGCTCACTTCATCGGATGCATTTGCAAATGCATCCGATGAAGTGAGCTGTAGCTCACGAAAGCTTATGCTCTAATAAATTTGTTAGTCTCTGAGGTGCCACAAGTACTCCTTTTCTTTTTGCGAATACAGACTAACACGGCTGCTACTCTGAATCCCCAGACAAGGTGTGAGGGTAATCTAGCCTCTGACTTCCTGGGTGTTTTAAGCTTCTCTGGGTCTCATCAGACTGCAGAACTTTGTCCTCCCTGGTGTCTCTGGCACATTGTCTGGGCATTGGCTCTCAGTTTGTTATCCCTTCACAGAAATGGAGCTCTTCAGCCTACCTGCCCCAGGCCCCCAGCACAAGTGCTGACCCCAAAGAGAGCCAAGTTGCTTACACCATACCCTCTCCCTCCTTCACACTGCAAAGGTGTGAAGCTTCTGGTTATGGTTTAATTGTCTCTGGAGACACAAGTAACTGTGAAGCACGTAGCACACATACAGAGACACACTGCACCGAGACGAACATCTTAATGCTCTTCAAACGAAGCAGAGTACAGATCATACCAAACAATAAACCTCTTAAACTGCAATATCCATCACTAGCTCTTCCTTTGTGAGTCCTTGGGGGGGAACCATTTGCGGCCAGGAAGGCAGGCAGAATGACCCCTGCCTCATGCAGACTTTTTACCTGTTGTGTGGTTTCTTCCTCATGAAGTTGTTGCCCAGCCTGCATGACCACTTTACTCTTTCCTACCTCCACACTTCCTCTTCCTGTCTGGTTCCTCTGTTCCTATGTGTTTACTAAACCTCTCCTGGACACTTGGTCATTTTTTGTTCTCCTCCTATCTTTCCCTATTCCATTCAGAGGGGTAAAATAAAACTGGTCTCCCAAGGACGCACCTAGTTTTTACGTTCTAGAATAATATTGTGACCAAAATATTTCCTACTGTCCACAGTATGAGGAAGACATGCTGTCATGCTGGTAAGACATGATGGATACACATACATCTAGGCATTCATGATACAGCATCTTTCATAGTAACAATTAATAATATTATCCAGAATTCATAAATTTGTACTGACAGATTCCCAAATTGTCACATCTGTACATCCCATTTGCACTCTGAATTATCCACTGAAGTTCTCACAGTTAAGTTAATCAATACCCCAGCTACCAGCCTCCACCAGACATCATCTACTACAGGGTTAGCCTTTTGGCCTGCAGGACCTCAGTAAAAAGAAAAAAAAAGGTTAAGCGATATTTTCACCTTCTTGTTCCACCACCAGAGACTGGCTGGTGTAACAGTGAGTTTCCGGACTCACCAACTCCACTGCCAGGGGGAAAGGCTGAGATGCCCTGTGAATTCTGGAGTCAGCAGAGAACTTATGGTACATGGGGTGTAACTAGAAGCAAATAGGATGAAACTGGGCAGTGGGAACCATAGGCTGGAAACATCTTCCCAGGGTGTGACCTATGGGCCAGTCTGCCCAGAAACCCTGCATGGATCTGGTATAGCCCTGCTAGGCATGAGCCTTACAAATACAGAGACACATGAGGAAGCAACAAGATGCCTCTATTTAGGAACAGGCTTCTGACCTTTAAGCTTTCTGCAGGAAAGCATGGAGGCAGAATTACCCCCAAACAGGTCCAGCAACTCTCTGCTATTGCACGGAGCTGCATAATGACAGCCTGCCCCTTGTAGTAAGATGAGGCCCTGAAACATAAAACCTTGTATCAGAGGCCTGGTATGAGGCCTAAGGTCTGAACTAAAGAAAAAGTCAAGACTTTGTTAACATAAAGCAAAGTTAAACTGTGAGCCAGAGGCAGGCCCTGCTCACAGAAGCTGGCAAGGAAAGGCTTTGATGTTGCAAAAATACACATACCTAAAAGGTACTGGACACTAAAGATATAAATGTGCCAGGATGGTACCAAGAACACTCTGATACTTGCACATTCCACACATAATAAGGAACAGGCTGACCCATCCTAAAGACAGGCAGAAGGGTAATATGATGGCTCGAGTTGTTTTGTTTGAACCAACATGTACAAGAAGAGAGGCGGGACCTTCCTACATAGAGGGGTTGTACCTCAATACATCAGGAGTGACGTGTAACATGTTTGTACCTGTGTATAAGAACACATCCCTGAGTGGTTGTCTTTGTCTGGCCTAGGGGGCAGTGGTAAATCCCGCCACTGACTGAGCCGGTACAGTGTCAGGGAGCACCTATGTACTAGCAGAACTGTAGACCTCTGATCCGGGGAGCTAGAGACTGTGTTTTGTTTGGCAATAAACTTGGCCGGGTGCCTTCGTACCTTATTGGCGTCTGTGGTCATTGGGTTTTTCCTCATGAGATCTGCTGTGCCAGCTATCTGCAGAGCCAGGGCAGCACACATAGGGAACACATACACATACACACACACACACGCAGCCGACTGTTACCATCATTGAACAGAGCTGAGCACCACACTGGTGACGTCTGATGACACTCCTGATAGTGTCCCACCCCTCCTTTCCCAGACTCTCAAGCCGAGTCTGCTGGGAGACTGAAGAAACTGATGCATCCAGCCAGTTAAGATAAACCAGGATCCCCCAACTCCCCTATTGTTTAGTGACTGAACGTCTTTGTACGCACCCAGGCACTGTACAAAATTACAAATGAGATAGGCTGAGAGAGGCCTTCCCTGTAGCCACTGCCAAAACGCTGCGTCTCTCTCAGGAGAAAATGCATCAAGCAGAGTTGGGGACAAAAGAGTAGACCTCAAAAACTGCAGCACCGCCAATCTATTGGGAATTCCATGACACACCAGCCTTTTCAGACACTGTGCCAAAAGTTCAAACGCAAGGGCTGTAGGTACTTCAAAGGCTGGATTCTAACACCGTGAGTCCCCAGCATGCGTGTGCGCGCACACATATACAGCTAACAGGAAAAGACTATCTGAAATGGCTGGCTGGCTGGCTGGCTGGCTACAAGGAAAGGAAGCAGATACCCTAAGGGCAAAACCTGTGCCAGTGAAAAGTTAACTCTGCCTTGCAGGGCTGGGCAATAGCAGGGGAAAGGCTAACCTGTCATGGTTCATCAGGCACCTTCAACGCTATTCCTTCCTGGGAGGACAAATCAGTTCTTAGGGCTTGTAAGACAGGGCCTGGCCCTGGTGGTGGTATTGGTCTCATGGGACACCGTTTGCATCATCTCCCTATTGGCAGGTACATGTTCTCTGCTCAACAGTCTTCAACTTTGGGCATCACAATGCAAGGCCCCTCCTCAGACGTATCTTGTCCTACTCTCCTGTACACACTGGCTCAGCTCTCCATTTATCATGTGTTACTTCGCTGCAGTAGGTAGCTGCTCCCCTACTGGTCTCACTCTGAACCCCACTCCTCTCCCCTAAAGCAAGCATTTTCCGAGAGAGCAGGTTTGTAATGCTGCATCTGGCTCAGTATGCAACAGTTTCCTTACACCTATCCCTTCCCTGGGGAGACTTCTCCTCAGCCTAGCTGCGTCCTCTTTTCACAGCATCTAATGGATTCCCCCTTCCATTCCTGGTTCACGCTGCATCTGTGGGCTGCCTGTTAGTTTGATCTGCCAACGTCCATGCTCCCTGGCAGCTTTCACACCTGTTGCAAGCCAGCTTCGCCTTAATATTCTGGGACCCTGGAGCAGCTTCTCCTGGGCCCACTCTGCTCCCTGCTTTTCCCATGAAGCTGCATATCTCCATGGCAGATTCCTACTGGGCTGTCTCTTCCCAGCCTCCATCTTGCCAGGCCACTGGACTGCTACAGCCTCTCACCTCCAACCCTTTGTATGGCTGGTGGGTGCTGCTGGCCTCCTTCCCCAGGAACTACATGCAACAGCCACTCTTTAGTGCTTTATTGCCCTGGGGCACTGCAGCCATCTCCTGCCCTAGACCTAGGCCATGCCTTCCAGGGAATGAAGGGAAGAAGAGAGACAGAGCTGATCTATCTTCTGCTCTTCTTCCTGCCTCAGCTATTATAGATAGTCTCTTTGCGACCAAGTTCTTTCAGAACATCCTAGATGTCCCACACCTACCAACTTACTGGCTTTAGGTGAATAACCATACCTTATAAAATTAAAGCAAGAGCTGACAGTAGGTAGCATGCACTTGCCCAGACTTAGCCTGGTCAAGACACTCGGGGTAATACCCTTACTCTTGCAAAGAAGGCCATGGATCTTTAATTATTTGCAAGAGAATTCAAAGGGTCCAGTGCCAAGGTTTTCGCCCAACAGTCCTTCTAAGGAGACCGCACTACTCCAGAGTAAAACCATGACACTATCATGAGACCAAATGTCACTGTTGCACGGCTTAGGAAGTGCTCACTATCTCATAGAAGTAGGCCCATATTGTGCCTTTCAGATTATTTTGAATAATTAATGAAGCCTCACGTGGGTAGGTCAGTAACTTCATCTCAGTATTACAGATAAGTACAGAGAAGCACAGAGAAATGAAGTGACTCATTCCTCAGAGTTACAAAGTGAGTCAGTGGTAGAGTTGGAAATAAAATCCTGACTCCCAGTCCTCTACTTAACTGCAGAACCACCTAGCAAATATAATCTTTGTTTTATCATCCATGATTAACAGAAATTCTGATTCATCAGGCCAAGGCAAGCTGCTCTTCTCCTGTGAGGAAGAGCTGAGAAACCTGACCCTGCAGCAGCTGGAGTGAAGTGAGATTCCTGGTAATTTTGACATTAGGAAAAGCCTCCCTCCCCTAGGGAATTTCAGTCTGTCATTGCAGCCACGTGACTATCTAGGTACTTCTGGTGGAGTGTTAATGGTGAAGAGGTGGCAGGATGATGACATTTGGGGTATTCCCTTGAAAGGAGACCTTATGAATCTTTGCATCAAAACAAGAACTGAAAGTGGAATAGAGACAGATGCAAAACAGAAACGACTTTCAGTCTGAATAGCTTGTAAAAGGACCAGCTTGAAGGAAATTAAAATTTAGTAAGTAGACCCTAAGATGAACTGCTTGCAACCATAAGGCCAGCACAGCCTGTACACTCCTAAACCACCTGCCTAGACTCTAACCCCAATGCCATTTAGCTTGTTCTGCTGGGCCATGGCAGAAAGTAAAACCCCTAAGGGACAGATTTTTAAAAGAGCCAGGCACCCAATGGTTCTTACTGACTACATTAGAAACTACTGCATGCTGGGCTCTTTTGAAAATCTGGCCACACCTGTCCATCACTCTCCATTGCTCAGATCAACTCCAATCCAGGGAAGGAGGATTACGAGAGGCCTCACAAATGTGGAGGAGCGTTTGCCACAGTTTGGTGGCACAGTTAAAGTTTTGCAGGCAGGTAAGAGATGGCTAGAGTGGGTGAGGTGGGTAGATAGGTAAATGGTGGGAGTAGGATAAGGCTTGTATGTAGGGAAAAATCGGAAAGTCTAAGGCATAAAATGCACTACACCTAGCAAGGGACATCAAAGACAATAAAAAGGGGTTCTTTATACATTAGGAGCAAGAGAAAGATGAAGGAAAGTGTAGGTCCTCTACTTAGTGGGGAAGGGGAGCTAATAACTGATGACATCAAGAGGGCTGAGGTGTTTAATGCCTATTTTGCTTCAGAATCACTAAAAACGTTAATGGTGACTGTCACTCAACACAACTAATATTAGCAACAAGGGGGAAGGAAAACAAGCCATAATAGGGAAAGAATGGGTTAAAAAATCTTTAGATAAGTTAGATGTATTCAAGTTGGCAGGGCCTGATGAAATTCATCTTAGGGTACTTAAGAAACTAGCTGAAGCCATCTCAGAACTGTAAGCAATTATCTTTGAGAATTCATGGAGGATGGGTGAGTTCCAGAGGACTAGAAAAGGGCAAAAGTTAGTAGCTATCTTTAAAAAGGGGAACAAAGAGTACCCAGGGAATTATAGATCAGTCAGCCTAACCTTTGATACCTGGAAAGATATGAAACAAATTATTAAACAATCAATTTGTAAGTACCTAGAGGATATCAGGGTTATAAGGAATAAAATCAAATCATGCCAAACCAACCTAATTTCCTTCTTTGATAGGGTTATTGACTAGTGGATGGGGGGGAACAAGAAGAAGTGCAGACTACTATACTTAGAAAGGAAAAATCAAATGCACAACTACAAAATGGGGAATAACTGGCTAGATGGTAGTACTGCTGAAAAGGATCTGGGGGTTATAGTGGATCATAAATTTAATATGAGTCAACAATGTGATGAAGTTGCAAAAAAAAGGCTAATATTCTAGGAGAGATTAACAGGACCGTTGTATGTAAGACATGGAAGGTATTTGTCCCACTCTACTCAACACTGATGAGGCCTCAGCTGAAGTACTGTGTCCAATTCTAGAAACCACACTTTAGGAAAGATGTGGACAAATTAGAGAGAGTCCAGAGGAGAGCAACAAAAAAGATAAAAGGTTTAGAAAACCTGACCTATAAGGAAAGGTTAAAACAACTAAACATGCTAAGTCTTGAGAAAAGACGACTGAGGGGGAAACCTGATCATCTTCAAATATGTTAAAGTCTGTTAAAAAGAGGACAGGGATTAATTGTTCTCCATGTCCACTGGAGGTAGGACAAGAAGTAAAGGGCTTAATCTGCAGCAAGGAAGACTTAGAAAGTTTTTCCTAATATCTAACCTAACTCTGTAATTAAGCTATGGAACAGGCTTCCAAGGGAGGTTGTGGAATCCCCATCATTGGAGGTTTTTAAGAACAGATTAAACAAACCCTGTCAGAGATGATCTAGGTCTAGGCTTACTTGGTTCTGTCTCAGCACAGCGAGCTCAATTTGATGACCTCTCAAGGTCCCTTCCAGCCTTACATTTCTATGAATATATAGATTTGTTATTTTGCAACAGACCTAACAAAATCATGACAATCCAAATTAAACAGCTTCCCTTTTCTTCACTGGGACAGAGCACTGCAGTATTTGATACACTTGGGAAATCTCCTAATATAGAGTCTATAGAGATATGTTTGTTCGAAATTATAATATAAAGAGACTCACTCATAAGGGACAGTATTATGAATATAAGAATTTTGAGATATGCTCTGGAAACGGGGGGACTGAGAACACAGTGTAGATGTATACAGCAGCTCACCACAGATATTCTCTATAATTTAAATAAAAGTTATATTTATTTCTCATACACTGGTTTGTTATTTAATAAACCCCAATATCATTACATGGTGTCAGAAGTGCAGAATGAGAAGGAGACTGCAGTAATTTTGAAGTTAACTGCTGTATTTAAAACTGAAAGCAGAGGCAAAAGGAGCATGTGGAGCAACAAACAGAGATGAACAAAAGCTTTTGTATGTATGCTATGAGCACAATAGTAGCTTGTTTCAGAGTAGCAGCCGTGTTAGTCTGTATTCGCAAAAAGAAAAGGAGTACTTGTGGCACCTTAGAGACTAACAAATTTATTAGAGCATAAGCTTTCGTGAGCTACAGCTCACTTCATCGGATGCATCCGACGAAAGCTTATGCTCTAATAAATTTGTTAATCTCTAAGGTGCCACAAGTACTCCTTTTCTTTTTGCGAATAGTAGCTTGGCTAGCTTTAGAAGGAAGAAAGCCAAAAATGAACGTGTTGCAACCTCCATCCAGTCTGCAACGGTCAGGCAATGTTGCAGAGAATTGGAAAAAATTCCAACAGAGATTTTAATTGTATTTAGTAGCCACAGGGGCAAAGGAGCAAAATGATCAAGTGAAATCATCAATCTTTTTGCATGTTGCTGGGGAGGAAGCACTGGATATATAGAAGAACTTTAAGTTTGCTGAAGGTGAATGTATGAAGTAAAATACTGACTAAATTTGAGGACCATTGCATGACAAACAGGAATGAGGCCTTTAAGAGAGAGAATTTTTTTACATTCATGCAATAAGCTGATGACACCATAGAGCAGTGTGTCACAGAATTAAGAAGCCTCAGTAAAACCTGTAACTTTGGTGAGCTGACAGATTCTCTGGTCAGAGACAGAAAATTTGTGGCATTAAAGACAATATGTTAAAAAACAAACTACTCCATGAAGGAGATTTGAATTAAGAAAAAACTTTTCAGATATGCAGGGCGGAAGAAACTGTGAAAGCACAAACCAAAGAGCTGACTTCACCAGCAGGGATTATACACATACTAAAAACAAAAAAGAGTACAGCCAGAAAAGGTCAAATCAAAAAGTGGAACCACACACTATGAAAACCACTACTGCAGGTAGACTGGGTACAGAGAGTTATGTGGAAGGTGTGGATTGCAGCATGGCCCAAAAAAGAGTGTTGTGCCTTTGGGAAATTGTTATAAATGTGCAGAAAAAAAAAATTTTTTTTTGCAAACTGCTGTAGATCCCAAAGGCAGAAAAGTCAAATGCACACAGTTGAAGACAAGCTGGTTGAGGAGTTTTACGTAGATGTGCTGGGATCAAGCAAAACTGATGAGAGGGACTGCATATTACCAATGAAAGTGGATGAAATAATTATTCCACTCAAACTGGACACAGAAACACAGGTTAATAAGAAACTGAAACTGAGACCAACAAAAATAAAAGTAACTGGTTACTCTGCAACAAATATACCAGTGAAGGAGATGTGCATTGCTAGCATCTAATATAAGAACATCATGTACAGGCTCCTGTTCACTGTAGGACTAAAGGAGGTGACACAAATTTTGGCCACTTGTGAAAATCTGGTAAAATAGGTATTCTTACTACAAGATCATAGTAAACCTGACTATGAGGCATTCATTTGGGAATATCATGATCTGTTTCAAGAGTTGAGTTGCTTGCAGGGTGAATATACAATTCAGATAAACAAGCCCCAAGTCCCTTCAGGTATCCATCCATGTAGAAAGGAAACTCCTAGAAAGTAAAAATTAATGGTACTGGTGTGCAGTACAGGAGGAATCATGGGAAAGTTTGATACCAAAACTGATACAAAAGCCAGTTGAAGTAGTACCGCACCAAACAGGCATATTAAAATTTTCAGCAGATGCTTCACAATCTGGGTTAGGTACAGTGATTTTACAGAAACACAATGATTGCTGGCAAACAGTAGAATATACATCCAAATCACTGACTGATGCAGAAACCAGATATGCACAGACAGAGAATGATAATGTGCTGAAATCTCATGACAATGAAATCATACAGAAGATGAAAGAAAATCAGAAGTGGAAGCAGAAATATTATTTTGACAAAGGGCCCATGATCTCCCATCTCTTAGCCCAGGTGATAGAGTGTGCCTGAGGAATCATACCTCTAATACTTGGGGCTAAAGGGATACCATTAAAGAACAGCTGCATCCAAGAATTTATAGGTTTCAGAGTAGCAGCCGTGTTAGTCTGTATTCGCAAAAAGAAAAGGAGTACTTGTGGCACCTTAGAGACTAACAAATTTATGTAATCCAGACAGACCAAAGGCACAAATATTGGCATCATCGAAGGGATCTAAGAGTAATCCCAGAAAGTTAAAAAACATTGACAGGAGACATGGACTCTGGCATTTACCAACCTACTGATTATTATCAATGGATAGAGAAACAAGCAACAAGAGAACTCAGACTTTAATGAAAGGGTGAGATACTGAAGATCAGAGAGGGAGATTAAATGTCCTGAAAGACTCAGAGACTTACTAGCCTGCCTAGTTTCAGAGTAGCAGCCGTGTTAGTCTGTATTCGCAAAAAGAAAAGGAGTACTTGTGGCACCTTAGAGACTAACAAATTTATTAGAGCATAAGCTTTCGTGAGCTACAGCTCACCTCATCGGATGCATTTGGTGGAAAAAACAGAGGAGAGATTTATATACACACACACAGAGAACATGAAACAATGGGTTTATCATACACACTGTAAGGAGAGTGATCACTTAAGATAAGCCATACCCAGCAGCAGGGGGGGGAAAGGAGGAAAACCTTTCATGGTGACAAGCAAGGTAGGCTAATTCCAGCAGTTAAGAATATCAGAGGAACAGTGGGGGGTGGGGTGGGAGGGAGAAATACCATGGGGAAATAGTTTTACTTTGTGTAATGACTCATCCATTCCCAGTCTCTATTCAAGCCTAAGTTAATCGTATCCAGTTTGCAAATTAATTCCAATTCAGCAGTCTCTCGCTGGAGTCTGTTTTTGAAGCTTTTTTGTTGAAGTATAGCCACTCTTAGGTCTGTGATCGAGTGACCAGAGAGATTGAAGTGTTCTCCAACTGGTTTTTGAATGTTATAATTCTTGACGTCTGATTTGTGTCCATTCATTCTTTTACGTAGAGACTGTCCAGTTTGGCCAATGTACATGGCAGAGGGGCATTGCTGGCACATGATGGCATATATCACATTGGTAGATGCGCAGGTGAACGAGCCTCTGATAGTGTGGCTGATGTGATTAGGCCCTATGATGGTATCCCCCGAATAGATATGTGGACAGAGTTGGCAACGGGCTTTGTTGCAAGGATAGGTTCCTGGGTTAGCGGTTCTGTTGTGTGGTGTGTGGTTGCTGGTGAGTATTTGCTTCAGATTGGGGGGCTGTCTGTAAGCAAGGACTGGTCTGTCTCCCAAGATCTGTGAGAGTGATGGGTCGTCCTTCAGGATAGGTTGTAGATCCTTGATGATGCGTTGGAGAGGTTTTAGTTGGGGGCTGAAGGTGATGGCTAGTGGCATTCTGTTGTTTTCTTTGTTGGGCCTGTCCTGTAGTAGGTGACTTCTGGGTACTCTTCTGGCTCTGTCAATCTGTTTCCTCACTTCAGCAGGTGGGTATTGTAGTTGTAGGAATGCATGATAGAGATCTTGTAGGTGTTTGTCTCTGTCTGAGGGGTTGGAGCAAATGCGGTTATATCGTAGCGCTTGGCTGTAGACAATGGATCGAGTGGTATGATCTGGATGAAAGCTAGAGGCATGTAGGTAGGAATAGCGATCAGTAGGTTTCCGATATAGGGTGGTGTTTATGTGACCATCGCTTATTAGCACCGTAGTGTCCAGGAAGTGGATCTCGTGTGGACTGGTCCAGGCTGAGGTTGATGGTGGGATGGAAATTGTTGAAATCATGGTGGAATTCCTCAAGAGCTTCTTTTCCATGGGTCCAGATGATGAAGATGTCATCAATGTAGCGCAAGTAGAGTAGGGGCATAAGGGGACGAGAGCTGAGGAAGCGTTGTCCTAAGTCAGCCATAAAAATGTTGGCATACTGTGGGGCCATGCGGGTACCCATCGCAGTGCCACTGATTTGAAGGTATACATTGTCCCCAAATGTGAAATAGTTATGGGTGAGGACAAAGTCACAAAGTTCAGCCACCAGGTTAGCCGTGACAGTATCGGGGATACTGTTCCTGACGGCTTGTAGTCCATCTTTGTGTGGAATGTTGGTGTAGAGGGCTTCTACATCCATAGAGAAGGGGTATTTGAGGAATGTGAGTGTTAAAGACTTACTCCAGAGTGATGTGCTGGTAGCTTTTCTCTTGGTAGCGGATACATTGGATATATGGATCATAGTTTATGGAAATGTACTAGTTGGGTTGAGAATTCAATGGATGTGTTATTAGATAGTTGTTAGCTGCTTATATAAGAGGGTTTTATTTTGTTTTTTAAAAGGTAGTTCCCCAGTTTATTTTGCTTTGTGTGGCTTGTTTGGCAGAAGAATTTTACTGAATGAGATCAGACGGCATACTGAGGTGACCGATGTAATGCAGGCAACATACGATGGACGGGTCATGTAGTCCACAGGCAAGACTATAGGTGGACAACCCACATAAGTGACTGAATCCCCAGACAAGCTGTGAGGGTAATCTAGCCTCTGACTTCCTGGGTGTTTTAAGCTTCTCTGGGTCTCATCAGGCTGCAGAACTTTGTCCTCCCTGGTGTCTCTGGCACATTGTCTGGGCATTGGCTCTCAGTTTGTTATCCCTTCACAGAAATGGAGCTCTTCAGCCCACCTGCCCTAGGCCCCCAGCACAAGTGCTGACCCCAAAGACAGCCCAGTTGCTTACACCATACCCTCTCCCTCCTTCACACTGCAAAGGTGTGAAGCTTCTGGTTATGGTTTAATTGTCTCTGGAGACACAAGTAACTGTGAAGCACGTAGCACACATACAGAGACACACTGCACCGAGACGAACATCTTAATGCTCTTCAAACGAAGCAGAGTACAGATCATACCAAACAATAAACCTCTTAAACTGCAATATCCATCACTAGCTCTTCCTTTGTGAGTCCTTGGGGGGGAACCATTTGCGGCCAGGAAGGCAGGCAGAATGACCCCTGCCTCATGCAGACTTTTTACCTGTTGTGTGGTTTCTTCCTCATGAAGTTGTTGCCCAGCCTGCATGACCACCTTACTCTTTCCTACCTCCACACTTCCTCTTCCTGTCTGGTTCCTCTGTTCCTATGTGTTTACTAAACCTCTCCTGAACACTTGGCCATTTTTTGTTCTGCTCCTATCTTTCCCTACTCCCTTCAGAGGGGTAAAATAAAACTGGTCTCCCAAGGATGCAGCTAGTTTTTACTTTCTAGAATAATATTGTGACCAAAGTATTGTCATTAACTTTAAATATTTCCTACTGTCCTCAGTACGAGGAAGACATGCTGGTAAGACATGATGGATACACTTACCTCTAGGCATTCATGATACAGCATCTTTCATAGTAACAATTAATATTATCATCCAGAATTCATAAATTTGTACTGACAGATTCCCAAATTGTCACATCTGTACATCCCATTTTCACTCTGAATTATCCACTGAAGTTCTCACAGTTAAGTTAATCAATACCCCAGCTACCAGCCTCCACCAGACATCATCTACTACAGGGTTAGCCTTTTGGCCTGCAGGACCTCAGTAAAAAGAAAAAAAAAGGTTAAGCGATATTTTCACCTTCTTGTTCCACCACCAGAGACTAGCTGGTGTAACAGTTCGTTTCCGAACTCACCAACCCCACTGCCAGGGGGAAAGGCTGAGATGCCCTGTGAATTCTGGAGTCAGCATAGAACACTATACTACTGATTATTTTAACAAGGGATTCCCACAGTTTTTTCCGCATGTACCAGGATGAGCCCATGGACAGACTTGGTGAATCCATTTACATTCTCATTTAAATAAAGCTGATGAAGAAGGCAAGACTACTGGGCATCAAATGTGTATGAAGTTCATTTAGCTAGAAACAGATTCTCCTTCTGAAAAAAAAAAAAAAACATACTATATTGATTAGCAGAACACAATACATGGAAATAAATAATCCCTGGCAGGGATACGTTAGCAGTATCCAGAGAGAGGATGACTCCCTCCGAGGCAGGAAAAATCAACTCTCCATGCACTTTGGCATCAGAATAATAGAAAGGGGTCCCAAGAGTTTCCTCCAGCACATCACTGGCATAGAACTGCAAGGCCCTCCAGCACCTACCGTACTTATGCCTGAGGTCAACCCTTATCAAATACAAGGCTCTATGGGTGAAAGTTTCAGATATAGTACTCAGGGTCAGCCCTTGACCAAATGGTGCCCCAGGCGAGGAACGTCTCCAGCGCCCTCCCCCCAACTCCATTTGTTAAACTTTTGAATACCTTATTTTTATTGCATTTGTAGCCCATTTCACGAGTTTGATGCATGATTTATACTCCCTGTCCTATAAGATTGAGCGGTGATGCCCTGCCCCTTATATACCCCTGAGGGCATGGCTGACAACATTCTAGGAGGTTCAAGGAAAAGGTAGTTCTCTGAAAGTCTAGAAGGTTCGACGAGATTCTACAAAGGTCCAGAACATTCTAGGAGGTTAGTGAAAAATGAATCTACCTACAGAATACCTGACACATTTTAATTCTAGCATTCTATGTTCCCTTTTGTCACTAACAACAAAAACAGCACCCCAAGCCTGGTGCCCCAGCTCGCCTGGGTCACCTGCCCCTAAATTTGGCCCTGATAGAATTTACAAATCTGTTTTTCCTGTGGTCCCTGATGTCTTCAGAGGTTTCTTCCTCCCCTTCCATATAAAATTAAACATTGGTCATTTGAATGTTAATTTTTTGGTACTTTATCGACTAATGATGTGATGGTGTCTTAGTAACTAATGGTTTAAAAGCCACAGTGCAGCTAAGTAATTAAAGTGGGAGAGCATAAAAGGAAGGCATAAGGCATGAATAAAAAGTTTGTGTTGGTGCTGACTGATGTAAGAATAAATAAAGATAACCTTGAATTCTAAAGTGATTTGTTGCAATAGTTATAACAAACTAAGTAGCGATGGACATATAAACTTGTGTACTAAATTTAAATACTTTAGGAATATATCCAAATTATTTTGCTTACTAAATTACTGTTTTCTTTCTATTTTGCAACTAAGTTTTGCAACTATTAAGACCAAGTTTTCCTTTTAAATAATCTAATTTTTAAGAGAGATTTTTTTTCCTTCATGTTCAACAGTCAGCTTTAGTTCTCAAATTATTTTTTTCCATTAGCATTCGATATTTTTTCTAGCTGAGATTAAATATACTGTGTATATTGTGGGGGCAGCAAAGCTGAAATATTTTTGTCCTTTGTAAAATATAGGACAATTGTTCATTTCTAATTAAGGATGGAAGGAAAGTCTTAGTCAGCTGATCCTTATAACTGAGAAAATGACTCACTGTACTATTAATTTGAGTAGTCTCAACCTATGTCACCAATGGATTTGCTGTCCGACTCTTACTTCAATTTGACTCACTTTAAAGTTACCTTAATAGAATTATTTCACGCTGGCCAGGAATAGTTTCACGATCTCCTAATTACTATTGGTGTAGAAATGAGACTTTTAACTCTACTTTAATTTGTAAAGTCGCTCATTTTAAAACCGTATCACCGGGTAGGAAACAACTATACTATATCTGGCTCTAAATCTGTTGGAATAGCGCCAGTAGTTCGGAGTCAGATGAAAAGATTTTTTTTTTTTTTTAAAAAAAAGCATTGTTATATTTTTGCACATGCAATTACTTGAAGTAAAATTAACGACGAGGGGGAAGCTTAACTGAGAAGATGTACCAAGTCACCGTCTCACCTGGAGGGCCGCTCGCTCCCTCGTCTTGGATTAGTGTCAAGGCAGCTGTTTCAAGTCTCAGTCTCTCTCTCTTAGGAGTGATTTTAATGTGGGTTTCATAGGGACTTTGACATCTCCTTCAGTTTGAGAATCGCTGATGGAAGAAGGAGGGCCGCGGAGCAGCTGTTTAATGCTATTTCGTTTATTTTTAATGCAACAGAAGGGGTCTGGCTGGGCGCTGTTAGGACCCGTACGCTCTCGCTTCCTCCATGGTAAAACTCCCTCTCTCCCCGCTTCACTCATGCTCGGTTTAAGGCGGTTTTTAGCCGCCCACGTGAGAGCGCGCCCAGCCCTCGCCGCAGTGGGAAAGCGGCCGCTGCTCCGCGGCGGGTCTGGGGCGCCTCAGCTACACAGGAAGCCTCGTTTCAGGCCGCTCAGGAATCGCGCGCCCAGCCTGGCGGCTGCAGAGATGGCGGCGCGTGTGCGCGAAGAAACCGCGCACAAGCCGGCCCGCCCCCGCCGCGCGGTCCAGCCGCGGCTCGGGCCCGCCCGGGAGGCAGGGAGCCCGTGTTGCCCAGGGCAGGGGAGGCTTAAGTGACGCGGGGAGGGGGGGGGGGAGGAGGAGGAGCTGGCGGGCCGCGGGCAGGCCTGGAGGGAGCAGCGGATGCCGAGCGCGGACGGTGACTGCCCCCTTTAAAAGAAGCGCTGAGGAGCGTGGCGTGGAAGTGGCCGAGGCTGAGCTGAGGCGGGAGCGTGCGCGGGTAAAAGCCTGACTGAGGCGGACGTCCCCGCCGCGGGGCGGGCATGGCGGGCCACGGCAGTAACGGGACAGGCGGCTACTAGCTTTCGCCTGGAAGTGCCGAACAGCAGGTGCCGGCGGGTTCTCGGTGGGCTCCGCGTGGGCCGGTGGCGGCGACGGGGGAGCTGGGGAGCGGGTGAGGGGCCAGCATGGGGAAGCGAGGGGGGCCTGGCTGGCTGGCTGCGGGGTACCGGTGTGACGACCTGGCGTGTGCTGCGGGGGCGCCGCGGCTCCGCCAGGAGGCCGCTTCGAGGCTAGCGCTGAGGTAACGGAGGCGGGCCTAGGGGCCGGGCCTGCCTGCTTACCAGGCCGGGAGGGGGAGGGCACACGGGAGGAAGAAGGAAGCCGCCATCTTGGAGCGTCGAATCGCCATAACAAGGCACCAAGCGGGCGAGTGCGAGGACTTTTATACCCGGGGGAGCGCAGCCGGCGGCGGCGGTGAGGCGCTTGCCGGGGATGCGGCTTTCGGGGCTGGGCATGGGGGCGCGCGGGCATCGGCTCCCTGTACTTCGGTGCGGCCTGCGGCCTGCTCTGGAGAAGGGCCGGGGCTGGGCTGGGCCGGGCCTAGCGGGCGGCCACTGGGGGCGGGGGAACGCTGCGGAGGGACTTGGTGGGTCTCGTCTCGTCTCGCCCGCTTGGGGTCGGTGTCCCATGCGGGGGCCCTGCAGGCGCGTTAGGGCACCGGGGGGTGGAAGCGGGCGGTTCGCGAGGGGGCGGCGCTGCAGGGTGGCTGGTGGTGGTGGAGGAGCGGGGCGGGAGGCCGTGAAGTGGGGGGAGGCGTGTATCTGGTAGCCTGACCTTGAGGGGTGCGGGGGCGCTTGGTGTTTCTGGTGGGGGACCCTGCACTGGCGTGCGGGGTTGGTGTATCGGGGAGCACCGCCCCCCTCGGTGTCTGGGTCCCGGCGGGGGCGGGGATGATCTTTTGTTTCCCCGACGGATGTTGCCGGAGTCGGGTGCCCGCTGATGTTGCGCAGATACATTTTTAGGGTTGTGCCTGTTCCTACAGGCTGCTCCAGTCTGGCCGCAAATAAACGCGGCTTATGTACGTTTGTTGTTAAACCGGGTGCCTCTCGGCTGTGGGGGAGCCGGGCTGCTCCTGTTTTTGCCTGGTGAAAACGCCCCCTCCCCAAGCTTTGCACAAACTTCTCCGGACACTCAAACTAAAGCTCCTGTCGGTCCCAGGCGGAGGCCCATAGCGATGTGGGAGTGAATCAATAAAAAGTGTTTAAGCTGCTGCGCTCCATTGTTCGCTTCTGAAAATGACACGTTCCGTTATTTTCTGAGGGGAGAAGGATGAGAATATGGTTGAAATTTCTAAACTGATCGAAGCTGCAGTGAGGCCCTTACTTTAGAGGAGATGTAGGTCGGTTCTGGAGCAGTTCACGTCGGCCTCGGGACTCTGTAGGACTATTTGCTTGAACCCTAGCAAACGGTGGAAGACGTGGTTCCTGGGGTCACTTAAAAAGCACCCCCCCATTTTGTGTACGTTCATGTAGCATTGTGTGCTCTTTTTAGGCAAAAATCAAAGTTCGTCAGGGAAAGGAGGATGTTTACTGCAAAAGGGCAGTGGAAATGTGTAGTGGCAGCAGCTTCCATAGTCTGCATACGTGGTCAAAATCAAGAAAGGAAATGCTTAGACGGGGGGTGGTGAGTTTTGCTAGGAGAGGGCACTAGCTTTCGAAATGGTGGTGTTGCTTGTCCAGATGTATTAAATATCGTTTTACTTTCTTACATGTTATACTTCAAAGTTTTGGGAACCTACTTTGGGTGTGGGTTAAGATATTTAAAGGCACTTTGCCAGGTAAAATAAAAAGGAAAGCGGGTTACTAACAACACATTATTAAAAAAGTTTCAAGTTGAGTTTACCTCTTGCTGTATGTATCTCCCTGCTGTTTATCTGTTTTGTTCTACTGTCCTAGATGTATTTTAGATATTTGAGTTGTAACAGAAAAGGGAAATGTCTAAATCCAAATAGTGTTTCCCTTGACTTCTTAAAAATAAAAATATTTTTACTATGACAGTGTCCCTGTAAATTAAAGGTACTTGAAAATGACATCCATCTGAAAATATTTCACCTACTCATAACAAGAGTACCATCTAAAATGACTGACTGACAGAGATTGGAGGAAAGTATTTTTTTTAAGATTGCTTTGTGCAGTTGGCAGTACTTCCTATACTAATGGTTTCCCTTCCATAGTAAGTCATCTGCTCTGTCTTTACTTTGAAATACAAATAAATAAAGGAAAAGGGGAATGTTTGGGGAAAAAAAATAAAAACTTGATTGTAAAACCATAAAAGTGGGCAGAAATATTCAGAATCAGGTTGTAGTACCTGAAATTACTTTTAACTCGTTTTTAAAGTGACTAGATATTGGTGTCCCTTTAAGGAATGTTAGTATTTGAATTCTGTGGGTGGATTTCACCTGGGTATGGGGAGAGGTATTTTATAAACAACATTTGTGTAAGAGGGCAGTAATCAACCAGTGCTGCCTTTGTTTTACATTTATTGTGTAAAATGCAGCTGCTTTGTGGTGATGATACTTACTATATGTCAAGCCTGTAAATCCTTTTTTGAAAAGGCTATTGATAGGCCTGTAGACTTTACTTGTTAGGGTAACAATTCCAGGGTTACTTCAAACAAATTAATCTTACAATTTTGTACTTTTGTAACTTTCTATGACGAGTACAGGTTGTGTGTGTGTTTGATATCTTGTTAGCCAGTCAGCTATAGTTGCATACAAAACAAATTTAAAGTTAGTGTGTTGGGGAGTATTGGAAAAGTATCTGTTTTCTGAGAGCACCAGGCAGATTTTCCAGTGACAAACTTATTTTGAACATAACTCAAAGGGTGTAAGCTCCATTAAAAAATTAAGGGGGAAATCTCTAATGATACATTTGTATCTGAATTGCTATCTCTAATTAGAAAACTTAACCACTGCAAGCTTTTTTTTTTTTTTTTTTTTTTTGTGAATGTAATAAAACAGGAAGCTGTTTTGATTCACTGAGAGTGAAGGACTTGGTTTCACTATTTGAAATTGAAGTTTTATTGTTTTTTTTTTAATTGTACAGCTTACCTGTTAAACCAGCTGTTTAAAATTAAACCTCTACTTAAACAGAAATAGAATTTATAACTTTCGGATTTCCAGTGTTTTTCCAACTACTTCAGATGATTTTCATCTTGCTTACCATATTAGTAAGCCCACCCACATTCTCTCCTCTCCTCTACTCCTCCAATTGAGAAATTAAAGTAATTGCATAGTGCACCCCCCCCCATTCTACCTATATAGATATTTTTTTCACTTCAAGGTCCAAGAGACGCAGACAAGGTTTTCATCTCAAGGCCAAAAGACCAAAAACATCAAGATACTTGATCACGGCCTTGGATAGGCCAAGAGACTACTTACACTTGATCTTAGCTCATAGAGCCAAGATAATACAGTTGTATTCTTCATCTCCTGTCCTTAATTGATGTGCACCATTGTTTTGTGATGGTAAACAGCTGCAATGTTCTGTCCCAGAGATGGCTGCACTTCAAGCTTGGGTGAAATAATCTCTGTGACTCATAACTATGTTCCTGGGGTGTAGTTAATATTTGTAAAGCATTTCATCACATAAAAGATGTTAAGAGTACACGTTTTCACAGAGTTCCACATGATAAAATGATAGTTGTGTCCTCAGTTTTAAGTAGGGAAGTTAACTTTTGGTTTATTTGTGACACTTGATCTTCTGGGTGCCTTTGTTTAAAGTACTGAGGTTTTGGATGCTTGTTCTGGTGGTGCTTCAGTTCAAATATCAAAATAGTTTGTAATAATTATAGTAATATATTTTTACACCCTAAATCCATGTATTAATTGTGTTTTTCTGCATCTTTTTCAGACTGAAGTGAGTGAATTCAGATATAATTCAACTTTGTTAGAGGGCTTTTTTAAAAAAAAAAAAAAAAGTTGTTCCACGGTGCATCAGAGCAAGTTACTACTTTACTGTTGAGTGACTTACAGGTGCTTGCCTGCATTGCAATAAAGGACTCATATATTGAGCAAGACTTATTTATCTCTTCATTTTGGAGAGTCTAATAAACTGTTATTACAGTTTCTGTACTGACTTTCAAAGTTTTGAAGTCTAAAAAGACATCTTTACAAATAAAAACATGAGCACGGCCAGAACAGAGAACCCTGTTATAATGGGTCTATCCAGTCAGAATGGGCAGCTGAGAGGCCCTGTAAAACCAAGTGGGGGCCCAGGAGGTGGGGGAACACAGACTCAGCAACAGATGAATCAGCTGAAAAACACCAACACAATCAATAATGGCACTCAACAGCAAGCACAGAGTATGACCACCGCTATTAAGTAAGTATTTACATAAATGTTAAGCAGCATCTGAAACATGTGTTTGAGCTACCAGGCATTGGAGAGAATTTAAGATTCTTGTGTTGATATTTAAGTTTTATGTCCTATTGTTACTTTAAAATTCAGTGTAGGCTGTCAAATGAGGAATATGTACTACTGATAATTGAGAAAATAAAAGTGAAATTAATAGACTTTCTCTGACGGATCCTGGTTATTTATCAGTTGTGAGAATTAATAGGTAAGGCATTTTGTCAAAGTGTATACTATTCAAAAGCAAAGGTTGATGGCCTACCTTAATTCCTTTTCTTGATAGCACTTCCCCCAGAAACATCTTCTCATCCTGATACCTTGTTCAGGATCGATGTTAGGGGTGAAGGGAAGATGTGGAGTCTATTGTAGTTTAATACAAGTGTGTATGACTATAGCTTTTAATACAAGTGGCAAGTTGTGACATAATGGACCTTTAAAGTCACTTTGTTCAGAGTACTGTCTTGTGTCCCTGTCCCCCCCCACGTCAATTATATGACATTTAGTAGATATTTCTCATTAAATGCTAGGACTAGAGCTAAATATTTTAAAACTGGGAATGCCAGTTTTTCATTGACCTTAAACCACTCATTTTCTTTCCTGAATGATTTGCAAAACATGATTTAAAAAAAGTCTGATCCCTCAATTTAACACTTTTAAAAAAAAAAAAAATACCAGTACAGGTTTGAATAAAATGTACCTGGAACAAGTGCAACACTAACCCCCCCCCCCCCCCCCCCGCCATTCCCCCTGCCCAACTTAGGAATTTCTGAAAATGCGTTATAAAATGTGGATTTGGGAGTTGGAAATTGGAGTAAAGAACTATTCCAGATCCAGTTTCAAGTTTTGGTCTGTATAAGAACTAGAGACTTGTGTATGGATAATTATTTTTCTTCCGTAGTGCATGAATGAAAATTATAAACATCTTTATGCTTTTAATTGCTTTAGTAATTTTGAAGAAACTGCCTGCCAGATGAAGAGAATGCAATTCACAAAAGTGGTCCAACATATAGTTTTGGTTTAAATAGTCAAAAATCTTATGAGTTGCTGATAGTCTGGCTAACAGGACATGGTGAGCTGATTATTGGCTGGGGATGGGAAGAAAACTTTTCTCCTTTTTTCCCCCCTCATGGTTTAGCATTGTACAAATTAGACAAATGAATTATGGGTTCTTACTGTCTTTCAAGACATTAGATATGAGCACTTGATGCTATTTGGAGCAGATACAGGTTATGATGGACCAGTACTGTGTTGTCATAGATTATAAGAACTGTCATACCTTTTCCAAAGATATGGTTGGCTAATGTTAAGGAAACTAACCCTTTCCATTATGACAGGTTTCAGAGTAGCAGCCGTGTTAGTCTATATTCACAAAAAGAAAAGGAGTACTTGTGGCACCTTAGAGACTGACAAATTTGAGCATAAGGTTTCATGAGCTACAGCTCACTTCATCCAATGAAGCTGTAGCTCATGAAAGCTTATGCTCAAATAAATTTGGTAGTCTCTAAGGTGCCGCAAGTACTCCTTTTCTTTTCCAATATGTTACTTGTCCTGTTTGGGTCTGAAATAGTGAGGGGAACTTGATGAGGTGAACAGTTATTGATCGTTTTTCAGAGTAGCAGCCGTGTTAGTCTGTATTCGCAAAAAGAAAAGGAGGACTTGTGGCACCTTAGAGACTAACAAATTTATTAGAGCATAAGCTTTCGTGAGCTACAGCTCACTTCATCGGATGAATGCATCCGATGAAGTGAGCTGTAGCTCACGAAAGCTTATGCTCTAATAAATTTGTTAGTCTCTAAGGTGCCACAAGTACTCCTTTTCTTTTTAGTTATTGATCATATTTGCTAATGGTTATAAGAGGTGAGTAGATAATCTGTGCTTTAGAGACTCTTCTCTTAAAATTTGTCTAAAATAAGAGCAGCATTTCTGGGAGACATAATTATGCCAGGTTCTTTGGTGCATTTACTACATTGCACCATTTAAGTGGATGCTGTTTAGAGAGAAGTATAATGCTCTGAGTTTAGGACTTGAATTCAGGGACTTCTGAGTTCTAATTCTTGTTTTGTCATGGTGGTCCTTGCCTTGGGTAAACAGTTTAATCTCTGTACTTCAGTTTCCACATCTGTAAAACTGGGGAAATAATTACCTCACAGGCAGATTAAGGTTTTGTTAGTTTGTGCAAAGTACTAATTGTTACTAAAACAGAATTGAAATATTTAGGGTTATTAACTAGTGCTTTCACATTGCAGACCTGGTGATGACTGGAAGAAGACTTTAAAACTCCCTCCAAAAGATCTGAGAATCAAAACTTCGGTAAGGATGTTTTAAAGTTCACTACAAGCAATGGGTTGTGAGTGTGAGATAAATTGCAGTGACAGTGTGCTAGCAGTGAGAAAATTCATTTCTGATCTATTTTTAAAACTTAATTAAAAGGAGATAGTAATATACATTCACTGAGATACTTGGCAAATATGTTTCCCTTCTCTCTCAAGTATGTTGAAACTCAGGATATATTTTTACTTCAAGAATATTACAGGATGAAGACTATTAGTGCTCTTTCTGCAAAAATGGATACGTTTTAAATGTGTATGCAGACTACTTTGCTTGGTCCCCAGTAACCAATACTACCTAATTATCCATGGTTGCACTACACAGATTTTTGTGAACTACTGTATGATGACGGAGGGTGGGAAAGGGCTTATTACTGCATTTTGCCTTGTCTTTGTCCTGGATTTATAATCTGTGTAGGTTATTCAGTCAGACCAGTTTATGGGGATAATTTGTATGAACAGGTGTTACCGTTCTACTTTCTTAATTGCTCAGGATGTGACCTCCACAAAAGGAAATGAGTTTGAAGATTACTGTCTGAAACGGGAGTTGCTGATGGGAATTTTTGAAATGGGCTGGGAAAAACCATCTCCTATTCAGGTTAGTACAGAACAGATTCTTTGTGCCACATGTTGATTGCTTCATCTGAGATATCTCATAGTCAGTCATTTAACGCTTTTGGGCATCCTTGAGGTTTTGACACTAAGGCTTTGACCGTATAATTTCTGAAAAACTTACTTCATACTAAACTAAAAAAAATACCTAGTAACATAGAAATTAGGCTTTTTTACCTTTTAAAAGGCTTGATGTATGATTCTGTTTGTTGTAGAGAGGTTAGGGGGTTGTAGGCCCCAACTTGCTAAAATGCTTCAAATGTGTAAGTAGTCCTGTGGACATCAGCAATCTCCTCTGTTCTTTATGGACAAACTTAATAGCTCTGAGTTGATTTAAGCACCACAGAGGTAGTCATCACAAAAAATCTCTGTAGAATCTTACCGCAGTTCATCTCACCCCTTAGTTGCAGCACTGTGCCAGTCTAATCACAAACCTCTCAGCAGAGGTGGGGCAAAAGGTGACTGAGATGTACTTTGATGGAAGCTGGTATGACCCCCCAGTAAAGTCCTCTCACTCTCTTGTTCTGATGTTTCTCTGGTTTTGTGATCTGCAAATTATTTTTAGTAGGTGGGGGGTGGTGTGGTGGTTTTTTAATTGAGCACTGGAGAAGAATTAAAGTACACGCAACTGGTCCGTTTCACCTCATCAGTGGAGAATATGATACAAGGCATTCTGAACACTTATCTTCACTCCAGGCTCTGTTATCTCTGTTACTTTGTCTAAGTGTTAAAGAATGGTTTTATATTTTTTACTGAACGGCAGAAAGAAATTACTTCTGGTCTTTGAGTCTGGAGCTGGCTCCCTAAAGGATGTCTTAAATTTCAAAAGCTAATAAGCCCTCTGTTTTCATGATGTAATGGTAAAATATATACACGATCTTGAAGTCGCAGAGGCAGTTTTCTCTACTGGCCTAATAGGTGTCTGGAATGGGGGTTATGGTGGAGAGCCTTTCTCTCCCCATGGTATAGTTTGATAGCATCTCTCCCCCATCTCCTTTGTTGTACTTAATATGTGTGTACTCTGCACATTAGAATCATTCCTGTGGTAGCTGGTCCATTCACTCTGCCTATGATCAGGCTAGAGTAGTGGGGGCATTGATAAATGGGATACTGGGAGCAGTTTTCTCGCAAGTGGGATGCTGAAATGCTCTTGCTTGATGAGGTTGGTGTACTTTCGTATATAGGGTCTTATAACTCAGTATTGCACTGGAAAATTCTCCTGTCCCTTATCAGGGTCAGTGTTAAACAGGGCCTATTTTTTTAAAGTTGTAGTTGAAGTTATTTTACTGTTGCATTGCCCTGTGCTTGCTTTTCAGGAGGAGAGTATTCCCATTGCTTTATCTGGTAGGGATATTTTGGCTAGAGCTAAAAATGGAACAGGCAAGAGCGGAGCCTACCTCATTCCCTTACTTGAACGGCTAGACTTAAAGAAGGACAATATACAAGGTGAGTTGAAGACAGGTTTACATGAAGTTCCATCTAGGATCTAACATGAGTAGCCCGGTTGCTGCACACCAGAATTGGTGGGATGGGACATTAGAAGATTGTAGGTATCAGTGTAGCTTGATGGCCTGCAAATTTATACTAAAATTGGTGGCTGAATTTTTCAAAGCAACCTGGGGATTTGGAGACACTTTCAATTAAAATTAATCCCCAAGACTGCTTTGAAAATCTCAGCTATTACAAATTTCTCATCATCCTTGCTTATATGCCCTGAAAAGAAGTGTGGTGTACAGGTGGCTGGGGGTGTAAGTTGTGGCTGGCACTATTTAATATCCCCCGAGGAATGCCAGTTAACTTACAATGTTTCAACACAGTGATGTTTCCTTGTCATGAAGAATACCCATGCAGTTTCTATGACGACTCATTAGCGGGTTTAAGAAGATCTATAAAAATTCTTAAAGTTTAGCCATCATAGAGTTTGAGTACATGTGTTCATAAGGATGTCATTCTTTAGTGCCTTTTTGAACTGGAAGGAAGGCAGTATTAAAAGATAAAATGCATCTTCTGTGCTGAGGATTTTGTGTATCTTCTCTTTCAGCAATGGTGATTGTTCCCACTCGAGAACTAGCATTGCAGGTCAGTCAGATCTGTATCCAGGTTAGCAAACACATGGGAGGTGCCAAAGTGATGGCAACAACAGGAGGAACCAATCTGCGTGATGACATAATGAGGCTCGATGATACAGGTTAGGACACTTCCCAGTTAAGGTTGCTGCTCCTTAATGGCTTGCTCAGTACTGCAAAACATAGCATTAAAATATCTCCCTTTCAGCTACTGTTATACTAGCATTGGCCTTTTTTGAGCCAGGGTGAGGTTTTATGCAGCCATTCTATAGTCATATCTAAGGACTGGTCTATGCAAGCATCTAGTTTGCAGGAAACGGGGGTGTGAATATGTCATGTGCTAACTGTCCAGGTGGACTGTGCTTCAGTGCACTGTAAGTTCTGTAGTGCACTTTGATCTACACCGCTTTGAAACTGGAATACCTCCGAGCATACTACAGAACTTACAGCGTGCAGGAATGGGGTCCATGTAGATGATTAGTGCATATCAGGCTACCTTGAGGTAGATTTACACCCCAATTTTCCACAGACTGTTTGTAGAAAAGGCCCTTAAAGTTGATTTAATGTAATTGTCTGTCTTCAAGCAAAAATTCACCTAAATGTATGTTCTTATAAAATTTACAGTGCATGTGGTGATAGCTACCCCTGGAAGAATTTTGGATCTCATCAAGAAAGGAGTAGCAAAAGTTGAACATGTCCAGATGATAGTATTGGATGAGGCAAGTCGCTGTCTTAAATATCTTTCAATGTTTTGCAGTTCATTAACAGGAAGTTAAAACAATGACGCCTCTTGGCAGGCCTGCTCATTGAGCATTGCTGGCCAATAAAATTTTCAAACTTTTTTTCGACATCATAAAGCTGAGATTGATCCATTTCTGCATTTTTTTTTTCGGGGGGGGAGTAGTTTGGGGGGGCGGAAGAGTTTTCAGCATGTACTTTTCTCAGAGACTGCTAAAAACAAACTGATAGGGAAGGTTTGCTTTCCCCTTACTTTGTAGGACCACTGATTGTTAGGTTAACAGTCTCTCTTCTGAAATGGGTAGCTCTTACTCTTCATTTAAAATGACTGTTGTAATACAAACCTTTCAGTATAAACTGATATACAAAGATCCAGTAGATACATAGATTCCAAGGTGTCTGACCTCCTGTACAACACATGCCATAGAACTTCCCCAAAGTAATTCCTAGAGCATATCTTTTTAAAAAAACATGTGAACTTGATTTAAAAATCCACCACAACCTTTGGTAAACCGTTCAAATGGCTAATTATTCTCACCATTAAAAAAATATATGCATAATTTCCAGTGTGAATTTGTCTATCTTCAGCTTCCACCCATTGGATCATGTTCTACTTTTTCTGCTAGATTGAAGAGTCTGTTACTAAATATTTGTTCTCCAGTAGAGTAAAAGCAACGTTCCTTCTAACTTCTCTTGAAACAACTGAATCTGAGTCGGAGGCTGGGAGAGTGGGGATGTGAGAAATAGTTTGCTACACCCAATAGACAATGGGTTCATGCTGGGTAATGGGCTGAACTTGATCTCCTAGTGTGATACTGTGGCCAAAAAGGCTAATGCGATCCTTGGATGCATAAACAGGGGAATCTTGAGTAGAAATAGAGATTATTTTACCTTTGTTTGGCACTGGTGTGGCTGCTGCTGGAAAAGTTTTGTCCTGTTCTGGTGTCCCCAGTTCAAGAAAGATGTTGAAAATTTGGAGAGGGTACAGAGAAGAGCCATGAGAACTATTAAACGGTTAGAAAACCTGCCTTATGGTGATACTCAAGGAACTTAATCTATTTCACTTAACAAATAGATGACTGCGAAGAGTTACAAAGGGATCTCACAAAATTTTGTGACGGGCAATAAAATGGCAGATGGACTTAATAACGGCGAATTTCAAAGTAATGCACATTGGGAAAACGTAATCCCAACTATACAGACAAAATGATACTGTCTAAAGTAGCTGTTGCCACTCAGGAAAGCGACCTTGGAGTTATTGTGGAGATATCTCTGAAAACATCTACCCAATTTACAGTGGCAGTCAAAAAACCTGGCAATGTTAAGACCCATTAGGAAGGGGATAGATAAGATAAAAATCATAATGTCACTATATACATTTGATAGTACGCCCATACCTTCTATACTGCATGCAGTTCTGGTTGTTCCATCTCAAAAAAGATGCATTAGAATTGGAATAGATGCAGAGAAGGGCAACAAAAATTATTAGGAGTGTGGAACAGCTTCTGTATGAGAAGACAGTAAGACTGGGACTGATCACCTTAGAAAAGAGATGATTAAGGGGCGGAATGTGATAGAGGTCTATAAGATCATGAATGGTGTGGAGAAAGTGAATAGGACAAATTATTTACCCGAAGGGTAATGTGTAACACAAGATCAAACTCACAGGCAGCATGTTTAAAACAAAGTATTTCACACAGTCAACCTGTGTAACTTGTTGCTATGGGATGTTGTGAAGGCTAAAAGTATAACTGGATTCAGAAAGGAATTGGATAGATTTATCTCTCCCCCCCACCATGAACTTATCAGTGGCTGTTAGACAAGATACTCAAGGTCACAACCCTGTGCTCCATGTGTCCCTAGACCTCGCAACTGTGTGAAGCTGGGACTGGACAATAGGGATGGATCACTTGAAATTGCCCTCTGAAACATCTGGTACAGGCTGCTGTCTGACAGAATACTGGGCTAGATAGATCAGTCATCTGACCTAGTATGGCTGCTCTTCTGTTAAGGTGGGGAATTGATCAGTCTGTAAGTATGTACATGAGGAACAAATATTAAATAATGGTCTCTTCATTCTAGCTGAGAGGTGTAACATGATCCAGTGGATGGAAGCTGAAGCAAGTCCAATTCAGATTAGGAATATGGTGTACATTTTAAACAATGAGTAATTAACCATTGGAACAGTTTACCAAAGGTGCTGGTAGATTCCCCATTACTGACCATTTTTAAATCCAAGATCAGATGTTTTCTGAAAGATGTATAGAGTCTAGAAATTATTTTGTGGAAGTTCTATGACCTGAGTTGTGGTCTGACTAGATAATCACAAGGGTCTCTTCTAGCTTTAGAATCTATGAATTCAAGTTAAGGAATGGGAAATCTCTTCTGCTCTTCCTTCCTCAGTCTGGTATGGCTCTTAAATTGGAAGAGTTGGAAGTGAGGCAGGATAAATTGCATTTCTTGGTGTCTGTGCAGTTGAAGTAAAGCTTTTCCCTAGTAGGTAAATAAAGCTGTCCATGAAACAGTATACTTCAAAGCAAGCTTTCTGCCTCACAAGTTGAGGAGAACATTAGTTATATTTCATGTTTTTCTAACTTAACATTAATAAAAAACATCCGGAATTTGCAGCACTGGGGTGTATATGTGTATATATATAAATTTTTTTTTCTTCTCATCGCAGGCAGATAAATTGCTGTCTCAGGATTTTGTTCAAATAATGGAGGACATTATTCTTACGCTACCTAAGAACAGGCAGATTTTGCTCTACTCAGCCACTTTCCCTCTTAGTGTACAGAAGTTCATGGTAAGTGGCCTATTGATGCCCATTTGGGTGTGGAGACTTTTCCCTCATGCACATAGGTAAATGTGCATCATGTAAACAGGGTGGTGGTGCTGGTTTTTTGTGGTTTTTTTTTTTGTTTTTGTTTTTCCTTGATGTGATTTATGCATGGGTGTTCTAAGTTGCATTCTGGATTTAGTTTTGTATCCTAAAAAAACATTAAATGGGAATATTAAATAAACAAACATCCATTGTACATATCCAGTATTAATAAGAAAAAACTCTCTGCAACTGCAGTCTTGGGATGACAGGTTTCAGAGTAGCAGCCGTGTTAGTCTGTATTTGCAAAAAGAAAAGGAGTACTTGTGGCAAATAAATTTGTTAGTCTTGGGATGCACACTCCTGTTTTGCTTTATCTGTTGGGATTGTGCTAGCATAACTGTTGACGGGTGATGCATCTCAAATGGTAGGATAGTAGGTTAGGTAAGAAAATACTTATTTTTTTGTGAGTAGACAGGCGTGTCTTTTCTACCTTAATTTAGTTTGAAATGCCTCTTTATTTCAGAATTCCCATTTGCAGAAACCCTATGAGATTAACCTGATGGAGGAATTGACCTTGAAGGGAGTTACCCAGTACTATGCCTATGTAACTGAACGGCAGAAAGTACACTGCCTCAATACGCTATTCTCCAGGGTAAGTATGCTGCTGCGCAGTGTGATGCAACTAGAACACCAGTCTGAACCACTTCATTTATCCTTCAGAACATAATTTAATGGCAAAGATATGCATTCTAGCAAGAAAAGAGATTTTCCTTAACCTAGTGTTTTTGTTTAAAAAATGGCTTTCTTTAAATGGACAGTGACACCTTGGACTATTTATTTTTGATGCTGTAGCTTTGAAATTTGAAGCCCAGGATCTTTTCTGAAAATGCATATTCTCTTGCTGTACTATTAAACTGCAGACCTCCTGATGGGAGAAATGTCATTATCTTCTCTTTGCAGCCAGAAGAGTGAGTGACTTCTACTAGCTGGAATCCCAGATGCATGTTTTGCATTCCTGAAAGGGATGCATTCTCCTCAGATTTCAAAGCTTTGTAAGTAAAATGCTGCTGCTGTTTAACACCTCTCTCTATTCAGCTCCAGATTAACCAGTCAATCATTTTCTGCAACTCCTCACAACGGGTTGAACTGCTAGCCAAGAAGATCTCCCAGCTGGGCTATTCCTGCTTCTATATCCATGCTAAAATGAGGCAGGTGAGTGTGAAGCTATACCAGTTAGTTTGAAAGCAACTGATAACTTAATAGATGTGAATTAGAATTGTAATATTTAGTCCTTCAAGAACTGTAACTCAAAAGTGTTGTACTGCTTAATTAAAGAAATCAGGATCGTATTTCTTAGCACAGCAACTCAGTCACATGATCTAAAGCACCTTAATTAAAACCAGTTTTGATACACACTTAATGTCTTACATTTTAGTTGTCTTATGTGATTCCATTGATATGTTTTACGATTTTAGGTCTGTTCTCATCATGGGTTAGCTCCAGACTTGAGTACTGATCTTGTCTCTGCTAACTAGCAAACGTTGGTGGTAGGCTCAGATGCCATTTGTAACCAAATTTCATTTTAAAACCTTTTGATTCAATTTTTTATAAATTGATGCTAGAACTTTTCAGCTGCTACTCACTAGTAAGACAATCCAAATACTCCCTGGGTGGTAAACAAACTTTAATGTGGTGTTTTCTGGCTGCTCTCAATATTGACTGTTCATTGAAATCTGAATAAAAAGTTGGTTTTTAGTGGCACAAATCAGACTTCCAACTAGCTGATCTTCACAGCACAATGCAGTGCATATTTGTTTGTCTCAGGCCTATCATTTATTTAAACTAATTGATGAAGATTGATACTACTTGAATTTTTTCAGTGCTGCCAAGATGGTGCCATGGTTATTGATTTATGTAAAAATAAAATGAGTAGTGAGTGAAGACTTGAGTTAGCAGAAAGAGACTTACTTGTCATGCATTGGTTTATAACATAAATTATGAATAGATCTCTAAGCAATAAAGTAAATTGAATATTTTTACTCAACAAATAACACAATGTCTTGAAGACTTGATAGTCAAAATATCTGGAATGAAAATAAGTAACTTTTCAAATTTTAATTTTCTTTAGGACAGCTGTAATCCAAGCGTACTACGAGGAGACCTGATTTCTAATCCCAGTTGATTTATTGTGACTTCAGGCAAATCACTTAATTTGTCTGCTTCAGGCCTTCTCTAAATAAAATTTTGTGTAGCTTTTCAGTACAGAAGCTGATGTAGTTAAATTCTTAAAAGTCCTTTGGATACACACTTCAGTTAGAGTGCTTCAAATTTCTTTACTTTAAGAGGCACTCTTAAATAGATTGTCCATCCACAGGAATTGCATCAGTTTCTGACCAGTTTAGTTAAATATCTATACCCAAAAGTTGTACCAAAAGCCTCTTTTGTTGAAGCACTTTATAAAATGGATGAAAGCACAAGAAGTGCTCAGTATTCTTATTGAAGAGAGTGTTTGTTTATTCCAACTCATGGGGGAGAGAAGTAGTAGGACCCATGTTTCAATTTGTAAAAGCTGCTGCTATTTTTTTTTCTGCTTTCCCAGGAACACCGTAATCGTGTGTTCCACGATTTCCGAAATGGCTTATGCCGGAATCTTGTTTGCACTGGTAAGTGGTTTTTCTTTTTGTTTAATCCTTTTTCAGTTTTAGTAGTAAACACAGATCATTTGACTTCTAGAGGTTGCAACTGGAACCAGACTATAGATGCAATCAATTCACTTGCTTTTTTTTATCACAATGAAGAAAACTATACTTGCCTTCAGTGGTCAGAATCTTTCAAGACTATAAGAAATGTCAGGCTGGAAGGGACCTTGAGGGGTCATGTAGTCCAGCCCCTGAGTGCTGAGTCAGGACCAAGTAAACCTAGACCATCTGACAGGTGTTTCTCAAGCCTTCTCAAAAACCTTCAGTGAAGGGAATGCCAGAGTCTATTCCCACTGTTTAACTTCCCTTATACTTAGACCGTTTTTCCTGATCCCTAACCTAAATCTCCCTTGCTGCAGATTAAGCCTATTACTACTTGTCCTGCCTTCAGTGGATGTGGGGAACAGTTGATCACTGTCCTCTTTATAACAGCCCTTAACATAGTTCAACACAGTTGTTAAGTCTTCACTCAGTTGTCTTTTATCAAGACTAAACACGTTTAGTTGTTTTAACCTTTCCTTAAAGGTCAGTTTTTCTAAACCTTTCATCACTTTTGTTGCTGTTGTCTGGACTCTCTTCAGTTTGTCCACATCTCTCCTAAAGTTTGGTCTCCAGAATTTGACAATGATCTCCAGCTGAGGCCTCACCAGTGCCAAACAGAGCAGGACAGTTGCCTCCTATGTCTTAATACGGGGCTCCCCGTTAACACACTCCAGATTATTAGCCTCTTTCACAACTGCATTGACTCATTCAATTTGTGAACCACTATAACTCCCAGATAATCTTCAGCAGTACTACCACCTACCCAGTTACTCCCTATCTTATAGTTGAGCATTTGATATTTCCTTCCTAAATGTACTACTTCACATTTATCTTTATTGAATTTAATCTTTTTGATTTCAGACCAATTCTCCCATTTGTCAAGATCATGTTGAATTCTAATCCTGTTCTCCAGAGTGCTTGCAACCCCTCCAAGCTTGACGTCATCTGCAAATTTTATATGCTTACTCTCCTCACCATTACCCAAATTTTTAATGAAACTATTGAATAGTACCGGGCCTAGGACTGACCCCCGGTGGGATCTCACTAGGTTGTCCAAGTTTGACAGTGAACTGTTGGACTACTCTTTGAGTACAATCTTTCAGCCAGTTGTGCACACCCTCGTAGTAATTCAATCTAGACCATGTTTCCTTAATTTGCTTATGAGAATCATGTGGAACTGTATCAAAACCATTATTAAAATCAAGGCCAGTAACCCAGACTAAGAATTAAATTTGACATGACTAGTTGACAAATCCATGCTGGCTATTTCTTATAACACTGTTTTATTCTCATAGGTGCTTGGTTTAACAAATTATTAAACAATCAATTTGTATCTTTCTATTTATGTAACATTACTATTTAAATGTTACAGTAAGATTGTGCAAGAACTCCTAAAGTGAGACTTCAGGCATATATATGCAGACTGTGGCTAAATAAGGATAAAAGGCAAATGTTAAATTTTCCTGCCCTCCTCCCCCAACACTGACTTGGAATGTTTTTGAGGCATTCATTATTTGCATATTATCGTGAACCATGTAGCATCCTTCCTGTTATGCTGAGTTTTACTCATGTCCCACCTAAATGATTGTATAAGAGTAATTTATAAAACTACCCTTTAATTAGTCTTGCTTTTGACACATGGACTACTTTTAAGGCAGTTACATACTTCTTTACGTAGGATAATTTTAGAAGCAGCTGAAGTATAACAGAAAAACTTGTTTAACCTTTTTAATAACTGTAGCGTCTTTATCTGTTATATAGTCTGGCCAGGCTCCTAGTATCCTGCAGAGCATCCCCACATGTTGTAGGTAGCACTTATTAACTTTCTTCATCATAAATTGGTGTTTAGTTTTTGAAAGGATAACAAGTATAAAGGTTGAAACAAGTTGAAAGGATAACAGAGTGCATGAGTCATGATGAACTTAAAGTAACTTCTACATAGAGAGGTATAGCTTACTTTTGCACATTATTGTGTCAACTATTGAGGATCAAACTTGCCTATGAATCCTTCTTGTAATTTAGCTTTTTGCCACAACCTTAGTATTTTTAACATATATACAAGTCAAATATTAATTAGTTGAAAAGGTATGTAGGTACTCTATCTGCACTGATTTTGTTCTGTTACATTTTTGTGGAGGGGGGGGCGTTTAGATAACAAACTTGAGATAAATTGCTGATTTCTTATTTTGTAAAAAACAAGTTTTTAAAGTGTTCTGTTTTAATCTCACACTTAGAGAACTGGGTGAAACTGCATTCAGCCTGTTAGGATTCCCCACTGCTGTAGTTGCTGATGAGTGGTGTTGCTGACTTCATCAATTCAGTACATGATTGGAAGCTTGTATTCTAAGAATAGTAACTTTTTAACTTCTCCAGAATGCATCAGAAGAGAGGCAAAATTGTTAAATTAGCTGGAAAACAAGTTGTATAAGCCTTTAGAGACTCAGTTGAAAATGGTGTACTTTCCCTTCAAGGGAAATGTGAAATGGATGCTCAGACTTAGGCAAAATGCTAGAGGAGTTGTTCCTCATATGAAGGATCCTCAATACCAAGTCTGGAAAGCTCATGTCTTGATGGTTCTTCACAATGTTATCCAGGCCCAAAATGTGAGGGGAAGATTTTTTTTTTGAACAAAATTTAAATACAAAATAAGCAGCTCTCACAGGAGAGATTCACCATCCAGTTTCTTAAATATACTAACCATGTTTTAAGGGTATTTTATCATGCTCAAGTAACCTCTCCATCCTAGGTAGCCTTTTCCCCTAGCTCCTGTTGTACCCTCCCACTCCAGGTAGTGTAGTGGTTTTTGGTGAAATAAAATCCATTAATTAAAGGGAATTCTGTTTCAGATCTGTTTACCCGAGGTATTGATATCCAAGCTGTGAATGTGGTGATAAACTTTGATTTTCCAAAGCTGGCAGAGACGTATCTCCATCGTATTGGCAGATCAGGTGAGGGAAGGGAAGTGTTCTTCAGGAAAGCTGTGCAAATAAATAAATATAATTTGCTACTGCTCAGATTTACTTCTGCTTTTTATTCTGAAGTATTGTGGGTTTCTCTCAGATGGCTTGAAGCGAGTTGATGGGTTGTTTTTAATTTGGCCTGTACAAAGAAACTTCATTCCTTTTTCACCAAGGAAAAGCTGTGTAAAGACCTTCTCTTCTAAGGTGTGTTGGAACATTATACAAAACAAGATTAAATGGTTAGGTTACTGAAATTGGCCCAAATATCTGTTAATTTTTAAATATTTTAATTAAAATACATTTTCAGCCTCCTAAAACCGGCTCCTTCTCATGGCAATCTAAGAAAACTACTCAAATAGCTGTGTGCATGTGCATTTTAAACGCATGCTTTTCTGCGGGGAGGGAGAGAGAAGATTTTTGTTGATACTTGGGGTCATTAACAATAAGACATTACAATGAATGTCTTGACACATGTATGTGTATATAAATCTTAATACAGGATCAACAATAGCAACATATTGTAAATTAACATTTCCCTTTTTTCAAAATAGTTTAAATACAACCATAACTTAGTATGAATAGTTATATATAGACATATCAACTTTTTTGTTTTTTGGGGAGAAGCTGAATGTTTTTTGGGATTGTGGTGAGAAGGAAGTTTCAAGAGAATAGAAAGAAAGGAAAGTCAAGGAGGGAGAGGAAGGAGGATGTAGTTCAGTTATTAACCACTGGTAAACACACACTTGTAGCCATGACACTTTTTTCTTCTGTGTATACTCCAAAGATTTTTGTCAGATGTCTGAATGTCAGTGGATTGAAACTTAAAATTATTCATTCCTAGCAAGCAAAGGCACATCAGAGAGGACTCAATCTGTAAAGTTTGAATTCAGTTGTGTTTGAGTTATCCGGGTGAGGGAGAATAAAAAACACTGACGTTTCCATGGTCGCCCCACCCCCTCTTTTTTTTTAAACAAAAACCACTGCACACAATTATTGGCTTAACTTTTCAATAAAATTTAGTCATTGGGCAGACACCAGACAGGGGACAATAGCCTGAAAGGAGACTGTTCAGAAATCTGTAGAGTTTAATTGGTGTATTTTAACATGGTTTTTCTCCTTTGGGGAGCAGAAATGTCACTACTTTTTTCTTTTCTGAAGCAATACTAAAAATTACAGCAATAAATGGGGATGTGAAACTTGAAATAGTTACTGTACTGATGTGCTTGAGGGTTTGGATTGGTCAGTCTTGTTTGAAACTGCCTTTTTATTGCTGCATGATCACGTGTAATCTGGTTATGTGACAACCTACAGACTTGTTTGATAAAACTGTTGCTACTTTAGCCTTTCTTTTTGTGAAGGTCGCTTTGGTCACCTGGGCCTGGCCATCAACTTGATCACATATGATGATCGATTCAACCTGAAAAGTATTGAGGAGCAGTTGGGAACTGAAATTAAACCCATCCCAAGCAACATTGACAAGAGCCTGTATGTGGCAGAATACCACACTGAACCTGTAGATGATGAGAAACCTTAACCATGTGCGTATATGATTGCTCAGAAAGCCACGGAATTGAAGGCTGGGTGTGGGGCAGTGGGGAAATTGAGGGAGATAGAATAAGTTGATTGTATGGATCACTTCACTTTTTTTTCTTACCTTTCCTTCCCCTTTGATTTTTGTTTTGTCCATTCTACTCTGCATGGTGAGCTCTTCTGGGTGAGCTGCACTAAATAAGTAGGTAGCCTTCAGACTAGCTGTTTTGACCTAATCTGGTATCTATCATTCTCTTGCATACCCTCTTGTTCAGTAATGTTGTGCCAAAACGCATGAACAGATGCTGTGAACTCAATGGATAAACTAATTAATGAATGGGCATAGCATGCTTACGATTTATTAATGTATGAAGCAGCCTTTTCCTCACTTGACTTGCTGACTTGTGTGTGTTTTCGAGGTAAGATAAGAGTTTATTGCCTGGCCACAAGAAACTCTGAGAAGGGAAGAGGCAATAAATGTGGCTCTCTGCTGAATTTTGGACTCTTATCCTCATTGATTTAATAGTATTGGTAACACCCAAAGGCCCTGATCAAGACACCATTGTATTAGGCTTTATACAGGCCACTTTTTTTTTTTTTTTAAATTTCAGAATTTTGAATGGAGGTGCAGACCCCTTTGTAAATCTTAGATCTAGTCTGCAAACCCCCAGGTGTCTGTGGACCACAGGTTGAAAAGCACTGGTATAGGCAATACAGTAAGAGTCTCTGCTCCAAAGAGCTAACAAGGGAGTGGGTCACAGGGATGAGGGGATGAAAGTAAATACACCTCATTGCATAGACTAGCTTTTGCAGAAAATTTATGGGTCTTGATTTCAGTTTTTTTAGAAACTGGCTCTTCCCAACTGACACAGCCGCTATTGGTTAACTGATTTCTTATAGGCATTACAGCAGAGGTGGGTGATGAGGGAGCTGGTGAATGCCTTATAGATCAATTTGAGGAGGCTGTTGCATGCACGAGGTTCAGCAAGAAAGAAAGAAAAAGTGCAGAAATGGCTGTGGGAGAAGCTGAGAAACAAGTGGATGAGGCTAGCATTACTGGAGTGGAGAAAGTTGAAAGGCTGATGCAATAAGGCTATTTAAATGAGTGAGGGGGGGCAGAGTTGTGAAGAGCCTCCTTGAGTGTGAGGACAAAGTTTTAACAAAAGTTTTTTGACAAAAGTTTTAAAGTGCGAGTACTCCATTTCATACAAAAGGAGTGTGATGGGTAAGAAACGTCTGAACAGCTGTTTTGAATGGATTTGTGAGGAGCGGCGGGTGTATTAGAGGGTGTAAAAGGTTAACCGGTAAGAATTAGACTTGCCGTTAACCGACCTTAACTGATAAACTGGTGGCCCCGTGCCAGCTGGAGGAACCCCAGTGCTGAGCTGATGGGAAGGACCCCCACATGCTGGCACTGGCCGGGCTGGAGCAACCTTGGTTAACTGGCTAAATTATATAATCTAAATTGTTTAACTGGTTCACTTTTTTTAACTGATATTTACATTGCTAGTATTAATGAGGTCAGATAGGAGGAGGTTAGAGTAGGCAAGATGGAAAAGGAGGGCCTGAACTAGAGGTTTTTTAGCAATGTTATGAATGAAGAAATGGCAGGATTTGAATGTTGTCTGGGATGGCAAGGGAGAGTGAGATGCCAAAGATGATCCTTGGGTTATGGAGTAATAGCAGTATAGGAAGGATGGGGTGATGTCTGCAATGAGAAAGTGGGGAATGCGGAGGAAAGATGCATTCTGTTAGGGAAACAGTGAGCCAAGCACTTCACCTATTAAAATGAACAGATTCAGACACCCAGGAGCCTACAGTCTTTCCCATTTCCTGGTCTATTGGAGATGCAGTATTTGCTTGTAAGAGACTAACAAATTTATTTGAGCATAAGCTTTCGTGAGCTGTAGCTCACAAAAGCTTATGCTCAAATAAATGTTAGTCTCTAAGGTGCCACAAGTACTCATTTTCTTTTTTGCAAATACAGACTAACACAGCTGCTACTCTGAAACCTGTATTTGCTTGTGTAGGCTCCTTGAAGGAGAGAGAAGCTGTGTATGTTAAGGATGGCTTATTTCTGTAATTCACCTTGGTTGCCACTAGATGTCTCTCTGAAATGGCTTTTAAAAAAAAACAATCCAAAACACTAGTCTCACTTCCCAGCACTACAGAGTTATATTCTCCTGCTTATGCTTCAGGCTACACAGCAAAAATGTTTGCATTTGATGAGGTAAATCTCTCATGTTTGTTTAAAGTACCCTGAGGTTATAATTCAGCAGCATAGACCTTCAGAGACTTTGTGGATACTTGATTCCTCCTCCTCAGTCATTGTACTATGTTCCCTATAGATGATAAAAAAGGAGAGAGTAAATGCTTTTGTTTCTGGAAGCAGGAACCAAAACATTGTTCAGGAATTTTAATGGATCTCTGAAACTGTGCATAGTCTGTTTGTTCTAGAAAGAGCTGCACCGTGAAACTAGATATAGGATGAGACTATTTAACTTCATTAAATTATGCCAAGGAATAATTAACCATTTGTTTCCTCACTGGAAATATTGAAGGGGAAACTAATAATTCTGATCAAGCCAGGCTAACTTGTACCCACTGTGTGGCTGGCAGAGCAGCCTCCTTTTTGAAGGAAAAAGTTGGTGACTAATTGTAATACTGTAACTAAAGATTTAGCTTAGCGTACAGGAATTGGTTAAAATAAGTTTTAGAATGCCTTCAGAAGGGAGTGTGGTGCTAGCATACCCCTTAGAGCTGCCATTGAGAGCCACTGACTGCGGAAAGCCTGTATTGTGGGTAGTCTGAGGCATGGAAGTGTAGCCTGCACTTATTGTTTGGGTGCTTGAGATTCAGCAGGCTTTCAGAGTTGTAAATAAATGATTCTGAAATCTTTGATTAAAGAGATTAGCCATTTAACCAAATGATGGCTTCCTATTTTTTTAAAAGGAAAGTTCCTTTTTTCCATGCATTCATCTTTTGGGCTGTTCCCTTTCCATCACCCAGTATGAGTGGCAGCTTCCTGTTTTTGTTACTTTATTCGACACTTATGTTTGCTATAAAAGCAGTCATCAACATATATCCTACTATAGCCTTTCATTTAGTAGGGAATGTTAGGCTTGTATAACTTTCAGGCAAAGTGACCAGAACTTCAGTTAGCTTTAAAAGCTGCTAAATCGTAAGACTGAATTACTTTTCTGTATTTTCTTCCTAGCTTTTTGAAAACAATTTTAGAGAAAACTAACTGCAGGATCTTTGTTTTTTAGGCTTTGATTACAAACACCAGAAGCTGAAGCCCCTTGATCCAGATCTGTGACACATCGTTTCTTTGGGGATATCCTTCTCTTTTTGGGTTTTTCGTCTTCTTTTCATTTTGGAACTGTGAAGACTAAAGAGCTCAGACGTATTTTCTTTTTTTTTTTTTTTTTTAAATTTGGCAACAAGGAAGAAAGAAGATAAAAGAAGGAATACTTTTTTGTTTTTTCACTTGTTTGCACTGTGTGCTGATTGAACATTAGTTGCACTAAACTGCTGGTTTTAAATTTTTTTCTTTTTGGGGGGGCGCAGGGGCAGCGGCAGCAAGGGAGGAAGAGAAACCCTGAAAAGAGAAGAAACTTGATGAACAGAAGTTTGTCTGCAATTTCAAATTCTCCAACAGCTGATTGAATGCATTTCAACTTCTCCCTGGTTACTCATCTGTTTTTAAGCTAAACAGCTTGTTACTTATTCGTGCAAAGTGCCTTATGCTATGAGACCATTCAGAATATCACCTTTCAGATACAGCCCATGGAATCAACAGCTTTTTTTCTTTCCAGGTCAAAAGTTCCCAACCCGTCTCTTGCCCTCCCCCCACAATATTCAAGCCCAGGGCTGCGAGATGAAACTATCAGTAATGTAACACTTTTTTTTGTTTAACTTTTTATTAAATTGGAGGAGTTGATATGCAACTGCAGTTCACCCACACTGTAAATACATGTATTTAAAACAAAAACAGCTAAAAATCTGGGCTGATTAGGTGCAACATCATAGCTCTAGAAGGAAAGAGCAGCCTATCATCTTTTGCAGGAGCCATATGAAAAGCTCATATGCTCTAGCAGAACACTAAAGACTGGTTTCCATAAGTCTCCATTAGTAGTTATAGCACTTGATATGTAGACTTATTTCAGAACCATGGCCCTCTTTCCTCTGGCACAGTGTCCCATTGAAAATTGGATGTGTATACTTGTATAAACTTGTAAATATGTTTTTTCTGTTTTGGGTTCATATATAACTTTTTTTTTATGAAAGTTGCTGGGGCTAAAGGGATTGGACTGATTATGGGAGCAGCTAAAGGTGAGAGGGGCTCAGTTTTCTGCAACACTAAACATCTGAAACGTGCTCTGACCTCTATGAAGAGCAGGCCTAGACAAGTGTCCCTTGTGAGGGTGGGTTTGCTCTGGTGCTTGCAATATTGTCTTGTGCTGCTCTTTTTGGAAAAGATTACATGTTGGGTTGGAAAAACCTCAAACTCCATAGCTTAACTTGTTTGAGGTACTTTTTGATTTCCCTCTTAAAATTCCAGGAACTTTACAAGCTCTAATGAGGGCAAAGACCTGTGTTTCACCTTGGCATGAGGGAAATCCAGTAGCTATTAGTGTAGCTGAGCAGAACATGGGTGTGAATTTGGGTTTAAAAGAAACAATACAAAACCAACTTGTATGCATAAACTGACAGTTCTGGAGCTCTCTTGGGTGTTTCACCTCCTGCAGCATTGTGCATACTCTGCCCAGAACAACCGTTATATAGATTTGAGCTGGAAAAAGCAAAACCATTAACCTGTTAACTTTGAATCCACAGAAAGCTGCTTGCCATCTTCAGTTTTTTGGCATGAACTGCTGTCTGTTCTGCGCTGTATATTACTGGAGAATGCTTTATGGTCAAGTAGTGTTGCTTTAAATTGTGCCCCTCCCAACATGCTTGATGTTTGGCCTGATCTACAGGCAAAAGGAGTGAGACAAATCAAAATCAGTAAACTTTTTTTTTTAAACATTTCCTTTTAGCCTGTTCAACTACAGTTTGTCAGGAGGCACCTGAATGAAAGCAATTCCCTTTTGGTCAGTTGTACTTTGCATATACCGATGCTGTACTCACACCATGCTTGTTTACCTGAATATGGTTATGGGAATTAATAATTTCTCCCCATTTTGACTATAAAAAGTAAAATTGTTCTTTGTTGGGTTTTTTTGGGGAGGGAGATTTATCCATCCAACTCCTTGAGGATCAGAAATAGAGCCAGGTGCCTCCTGGTGACAGCTTTCAAGGTGAAAAGTGTGGGGGTTTTTTGTTGTTGTTTTGTTGGTTTTTTTGTTTTCCCTTAATCTACAGTGACTCTGTAATAACTGTAGCAAAAGCTGCACTAAAGTACAAACTCAAGAGCTTGGTCACAGGCACTCTGTGAGCCACATATTAAGTTGGCAGGTACCAAATGTAAACAAGTAGTTTTGGGGTGCTTTTTGGCAGAGAGGGAGTTTGTGGGTGTAAATTTCGACCAAAAGTAAAATCTTGCTCTTGTACTGCAGCCAGTTCATGATTTTTTTTCTTTGTGACAGAAGAGGGATCATTTTAGTGCAACAAAGATAAAAAGAAAAGTGTAAATAAAAATTATCTTATGACAGAGCATGCACGTGCAACAAGAAAAAGATAGCTGTGCTGAGAGTCAAAAGTGCATGCTCTGCCTGGATTTGTGGTAGGTTAGCCTGGTGCCATATTCTGATGGTCCCTCTTGAAGCACAGAAATTTTAAATTGAAAAAGTATTAGTCTGCCTCTGAGAATTGGCACTTACCTAGACTATCAGGGGCACCATTTTTAGGTGGCTTTCTCTAGAGGAAGGAAGCGGTCTGATTCTGGTGCTAATAGGCTATCTCTAAAATGTATATGAACTTGCAAAAGGAAAGATGCTCCAAATGACTAGGCAAATCCTAGTCTTTATTTCTCCCTCATGAAGAAGTGTGTAAAACTTGATTGTCAGATTTCTTCTGGCTTCTTATTTTTACAGACTACTTGCCAACATTTCCATGTATTCATTATTTCAGAGCAAATACCTGCTTTTAATAATCCCCAGGTCAAACATTTGTTCTGTGATCAGGTTCTTAATGGGATATTGAGAATTTTACATGCTTTTCCATATTTTTTTTCCCCCAAGAAGGCAAAAAACTACATTGTTAACCTATAAATCTGATATTAGATCCTGTATCTTAAATCCCACAAGTGGAAGGAGGTGGTAGTGAAATGGGGGCACAAGTCTGTAGCCAGTTGAATTGTGACTAAAAATCTAGACTGGCTTTTCAGAGTGTATTGTACAAATGCACTGCTGTAGCTGGAGGGTTTCGCCAAGGGGAGGGGGGTGGGTTGGTCTTAAATATTTTCATTTCCAGAATGAGATGGGAGCATCTTTCCTTTGCCTTCTGCTTTGTGTCTTTATATGGAGCTGGGTGAGAACATGAAAGCATGACATAAAGACCTAGCATATATGTTGGCATCAAATCATCTCATTCTGACTAACTTTGTTCTTTCTTTTTAGTGGTGGGGAGGGTGTCTGCACCAAGGATTTAGAAATGTTTCAGATGGTTATGTTCCATCAGTGACTGACATAATGCTGCCATGAAGAGACCATCATTCAGCCTTTGTGTTTAAAGCACTGTTCTAGTTAGTTTTTTACGAACGTGAACTTCTCTCTCTCAATGCTAGGAGTCTGATTCTATTGGTGTACTATCCATTGCGAGCAATGGACTTGATGATGCTGCCGGTGCCAAGGAGCTTATTGGTTCATGGGAACAGAGTGAACTCTGGTCTCGGACTAGAATAGTGTTGCTGCCATGGCAAAAGTTTTGGTAAAATTAGTCCAAGCCAAGAATATTTGGATGCCATGACCCTTTTAGTCCAATTTTAAACCAAGACTTCTCTTTACAACAAATACATGGTCTCTGGAGTGAAAAGTATGTCAGACCAGTGAAAAATTGCTACATGAGAAGGGTAGTATGCCTTACAGCTTTGCTCCCTTCACTGTTCTGCAGCTTAAAGTGTTGTGCTATTTGAAGCATTGTTAAATTCTTGTGTAGACAGAAGTGGGGATGGGAGGGGGGAGGGATAGGGTATACTAAGATACAGGCTTGCTGTATTTTAACCATTAATTGTGGGGAAGGGGTATCTGGAGAAAAATAGTCACTGTTCCCTTTATTGAAACAAACTGGAACTTATTTAAAAGAAAAGTTTTTTTGTTTGCAATTTAGATGAGTTTATAATCCATTGGTCCCCTGTTAAAAGGGCTGTGTTCCACTGATAAATGAACAGGGTGGACTAGAACTTGGAACATTCAAGGGAGGGAGGGGAAAAATTGGCTTTTTGTTTAATTGGCAAACTGTCCAGTGGAGCTGAGTTTTCCTTGAGAATGTGTATATCTGTATGTACATGCGTGTGATGGAAGGCTGTGACTATGTGAAAATCTTCACTGAGTTCAGAGTATAGAAAAGATGAATGGTAAAATCCTGATTTTGTTGATTAAGCTCAATAAATGCTCACTGGAACTCCAGATTTGTCTTGGTGTCTGTTTCCTGTTGCTTTTGTCCTTCAGACAAGTTTTCTGTACTACTGTGCGAGAAGTTTCATTCCTATTTTCTTCCTCCATCCAAATATTGCATACATGTTGTTGCTGTGAGTGTGCATGCTTCAGGCTGGCCTGAGAAATAAAGCAATGATTGCAGAAGGGAGTGTCAAGCTTTCTGTATAGGAGAAAAATTCTACAAGCTCAGTGGCAGTATTGCAGCTGAAGCAAATAGAATAGTGACACCTGCAAGGTAACTTCTTACCTGTTAGCAGGGCTGTCTTGTGTACAAACTAGCTTCTATTGAAGGTGCTAGGCTGGATGGCAATAGCACTTACTGTGCAGGACACCTATCTCTAAGGAATTGCCCAGCCAAGATATGTGTAGATTTATTTTATTTTATTAATGGGCCAGTAGTTTTAATAATGTCCTTGGACTACAAATTTTAACTAGCCTTCTGAAACCATTGGAAATGTGCTAGTGACATACTCAGTTACTACAGTGCCTGTTCAGTGAAAACCTGTGTTTCTGTTTAGCTTAAATCAGAGTAAAAAAATCCTGTCTGCACAGCTCTGTGTTTTTGTGCATATCGCAAAACCACTTTACAATTGACAGGCTGCTTAGGAGAGGCATAGGGCTGGGACAGCATGGGCTGTTGCAAGTCAGGATTTTAGGGTATTGACAGCCATGTGAGGAGAAAATAAAGTACTCCACATAATACCAGTCATCAGCAGGAGGGTACTTTACCTTGCAAAGCACCTGCCCACAGACCTGGCTAACCAGTACAATTTTTGCAAATACAAATTTGATTTGAACAATTGATTCATTGTTTAATGAATTATCATGCCACACCTTTGTTTTCAGGCTGGCCATACCATACTTAACACAGTTGAGTTTGCTGAAGCATTTATCAAATGGGTATTGTCTGCTGTGATTATACTAATTGACTAATTATAGGGAGGGTGTATAGTAAGCCCTAGCTCTTACATAGGGCTTTTATCAGTAGATTTCAAAATCCTTTATAAAGGAGATCAGAGGTGAAGTAACTTGCCCAAGGTCACCCAGCAGGCTACTGGCTAATTGGAATAGAAACCAGAGCTGTCCACTAGGCAACACTACCTCTTTAGCTGGAAATGTTCTGTGTGTGAAATAAGTCAATGAGTCTGACTAGTGTCTTCTGTAAAAAGAATAGTTCTTTCCATTATAATATGGAAGCTCTGTAGATTGGTATTGCTGTGTCCACCTTGCTACAGAAGAGCAGTGTTTTGGGGCCATCTTTTTCAAATAACACTTTGCCTTTACCACTCTTCTGTTTTGCTGTAATACTGTACATAGTTTTTTGTTTTAAGCATCTTTCTAGCAATATAAATGTGACAACTGTCTTGCATAGCATTTGGTAAGAACTTTTTAATTGTGAATTGTGGGTGAAGCTCCTGTAGATTTAGTAATGTTGGGAACTGTTTGGTTAAAAGTAAAATAGCTAACAGGAGTGTCTTCTCAAAGAGCATGACACCTCTCTTTAAGGAATATGAGCACCTGGTTTATCAAGGCCACAAAAGCTAGGCCAGGAATCTTTTATCACACCTTTCTCCAGAAAGATACCTCAGTTTTAACCTTGCACAAAGAATGCTAGACATACTCTAGTTGAAAGGTGGTTTTTATTTTTTTTATATAGGCACTCTAAAGTCTGTTTAATGTTAAGGAAATGCGTAAGTGGGAATTACGTTGATTACTTCTACATGTTTCCACTATAGTGGCGAGAACCTTTCTAATTCCTTAAATGCCTAAGGTGGTATAAGTTCCTTTTGTGATGGTCATTTGCAAACACTTTGTATATATTTGCGTATAAATAATGCAGTAAATTTCTTATAGCACTGTTACATAACATCTTACTATTCATGTATGAATATAAAATCAAGTGGCCTTGTTATAACTGGTCACTACTACAAGAAGCTATTTGACTATAGAATGTTTATATTAATTGGGGAATTAATTATCTGGTAGTGCTTAAACTCTTACCAATGTCTGAAAAAAGAACCACATCTTCAAGTATTTAGACTACACTGCCTTTGACTCGGGTTAAGAATTACCAAAATGACTACTTAAAAGCAGAGCAAATTTTAAATAGAAATGTTTGTAGTAATTTGAAATAAATTCAGGTATTAAACCTTGATGAATAAATATCTCCAAATGAACTAAATAGTTGACTGTAAATGGCACAGTTTTCCATCAGAGAGACCAGCAATATGACCAGGATATTTGAAGATTTATAACTTTGCTCTGTATGTATTAGCAGGTTGCATATTCACGAACTGAAGATGCTACTAGGACCATCCTATAAAGGTGTTGAGCCAGTAAAAGTAACAGCAGCTGATATTTGAATCCTGCCAAGCCCCTAAAAGAGAGACTAAAAAGAGACTCCACCTTATAGATACCAAGGTCAGAAGGGACCATTATGATCATCTAGTCTGACCTCCTGCACAACACAGGCCACAGAATCTCACCCACCCACTCGTACGAAAAACCTCACCCATGTCTGAGCTATTGAAGTCCTCAAATCGTGGTTTAAAGACTTCAAGGAGCACAGAATCCTCCAGCAAGTGACCCGTGCCCCATGCTACAGAGGAAGGCTATGGAAGAAGAGTATAAATATCTCTGAATTCAGATACCAACTCACCACACTCCTGTTCATCTCATCTCCAAACAAACAAAAGGTAAACATGCCATCACACACCATCAAGAAGAACCAACTTCTTGTTCCAGCACTGCTTCTGCAATGTGATACCTCCAAGACTTCAGCATCATTGGTGAGATGTTTGCAAAAGCACTCCCAAGGGATTAAACTGTTCTTGTAATAATTGTAATGGCATATTGAAATTGTATGTCATAACTTAAAGAACTAATAACTTCAGTTAACACTAGATTGTTCAGACTGAAAGTAAGCTAATTGTGGAAGAAAACTAATGGGACTTGCTTTGAATTTAAGATTCCTAATATTCGTTAATTTGCTTGTCTAAGGAGTGGTCCTGATGGTGGTGGTGTGGGTTTATAAGAAACATTGTTTCAGTTGAGTAACTTTTAAAAGGCTTCTTTTAAGTAATTGAATGAAGTACATATTTCAGTTTTATAGGACTTAGTTAAGGTCACTTACCTGTCTGCCTGTTTAGAGGAGATTTTGTGATCCATGATAAATCAAACAGAATCTACCAACCCTTAGATGAAAGTCATTTGCCCATCTATAAACTCTTTTTTAGTTATCTCATATACAAAGACAGGGAAATAATACTTTGGTCTTAAGTTACCAAGAGAAGAGAATCCTGCCCTAGGGGAGGAATCAGTCTCCAGCCATTTACAGAAAGACCCCCAGTTACTGCTTGCTGTGCAGGAAAAGGAAAAACTCAAACATTTAGTTACAACTTCTTGCTTGTCTTTGATCATGTTATCCCCAAGGTGTGATAAACATCTCAGGTGCCTAAACTAGTGTGGGGGAGGGAGGTGTTCCACCACTGGTTTGGCATTGGGTCAAATATTAGTCGTGTCTTTTTTTTCTTACATTTCTCTAGACTTTTTTTTGTTGCAATTTTAGGGATCAAGTTATTTGGCACTTAACACCTTTTCTATCTCATAAACTAGCTGCTACACTATCAATGTGCAGTACTGAATTATGAAACTTGATCAACTACAGTAGAGGTGGTGTCAGCCTTCTGAAACAGGTACAGCCTTCTGGCAATCTGGAATAGAAAATCTTATGTTCATATCAACTGTCTGAAGTGGTTTGATAGCAATCAGTGATGTGCTGTTCCTTTAAAAAAAAAAAAAAAAAAAAAAAAAATCAACTTTGTCTCTCCTGAGCTTGGGTATTGATGTGTCTGACATGGCAGTCTTACAGTACAGAGGTCTAATGATTATCCAAATGTCTTGAGTTTTGGTACAGCTGCATGTTCTGTTTTTATGGGTATTCTATAACACTGCAGGTTTCATAGTAGCAGCCGTGTTAGTCTGTATTCGCAAAAAGAAAAGGAGTACTTGTGGCACCTTAGAGACTAACAAATTTATTAGAGTATAAGCTTTCGTGAGCTACAGCTCACTTCATCGGATGCATTTGATGAAGTGAGCTGTAGCTCACGAAAGCTTATGCTCTAATAAATTTGTTAATCTCTAAGGTGCCACAAGTACTCCTTTTCTTTTTATAACACTGCAGTTATACTTGCAAATTTAGGACCCATGCTGCTACTGCCACTAGCAATGGCAGAAGTTGTAGTATGGACGGGACTTGGGTTTATTTTTGTGTGCTGTGCCAGTAGTGGAGAGGTGAGGAAAAAGCACAGTAGCACCTGAAAGTTCACTGTACCAAATCTTCTGTCTCATCTGAAATCTAAAGAATAGGGTTAGTTCATCTTCAAAACCCCAATCACTGATGGGAAAATTTGCTTCGTAACCTTTCATTTTTTTTTTCTCTCTGACAACACATCATCCTTGCACTGAGTGAATTCTCCACATTTCCTTCAGAGGTGGAAGTGATGAAATAGTGTCATTCAGTTTGCTATCCCCTCTGCGTACCTTTCTGGGATGTAGGCACTTATAAACTTGTTGGTGCAAGCAAAGTACTTTGAGGTTTCCAGGTCTAGTTATCACCATGATGAATGCATAGATAATGCTGCTTTGTGGTGGCCAGTCCAGTGCCTATTCTCACTCTCTTCTCTAAAGCAGCCGTCTTCCTGTTCCCTGGGTATTACAATACGGTGCCTTAGTCTCATGAGGCCTCTGGTAATGGAAGTAAGATTGCTGCTACTCTTCTAGGCAGCCCCTGGAAAGTATTTGAGGGATTCTATGGGTTGAGGCAGGATCTGCCAGCCTAACGACCTGAGCGAAGAAGTTAATGCTGACTGCATAGCAGCCAGCCTGTTGGAGGTGGACGGGGCGGAGGCCCTGGCTGCGGGCCGGCGTGTCTTGGGGCAGAGGCAGGGGCTCGTCCATCGTGCGGGGAGAGGGTGACGGCCTGAGCGGGAACACGGCCTGCCCCGCCCAGGCCTCTCGGGCCTGAGCGCCCTCTGATTGGCTGGCTGCCCCGGGGAGACTAGCCAATCACAACTACGCAAGGGAGAGCGCGCTCCCCTCCTCTCTCCCCTCAGCAACGCAGCCCGCCGCTGACGGGTGAGGCGGAGCCTGTCTGGCGCTCGCCGTCGAGCAACCGGGAGAAGATGGCGGATCTGCGCCCCCCGCCTCGCTGCCGCAGCCGGCCTGGGCGGCGCCCGAGGCTCCGAGGAGCCCCTGGAGCCGCCCCGGAGGCCTGGGAAGAGGCTCCGAAAGGGGCGGAGGTGAGGCTGAGGGGGGCTTCCCTGAGGGCAGCTGAGCTCCTGGGGGGGCGGGGGCGAGGGGGCGGATCTGCTTTAATTGCTGGGCAGGCCCCGGGCAGACGGGGGGTGAGAGCTCCTGCAGCTGGGCCCAGCCTCCCCTCGCCCAGTATGTTTGCGGGAGCGGGCAACACGGATTCTGTGTCTCACTCTTGCCTGCACTGGGGATGGGCAAGGGGAGTTGAAAAATCAAAAGGCAGACCCCCCCCCCCCCCGTGTGTGTGTGTGTGTGTGTGTGTGTGTGTAACCTCACCCTTCTTGGTGTCCAACTCATGATGATGTAGGTCTCCTGAGGCTGGGAATACTCGCTATGTTTACGCACGCTGCAATCCTTGCTCTGCTTGAAGTGTAGATACACCCAGAGTCTCGTCTAGAGCAACTGAACACATGGGGGGGGGGGTGCTAAACTTGCTGGAGGATTTTTAGAGGTTTTGCGAAGAGGATGTTCTTTGCATTCAAGCATTTCCTGAATACTGCAAGGCATGGGTCATTGTGTTTTTACTGCCTGTTATGTGTGTGTGTGTATCGTTCTGAAGAGGACTCTCAGTAGCAGCCCACCCTAGAATAATTTGATGCAGAGTATTCCACTCAGTTTAAAAAATCTCAGTGCAGCATAGGTTTAAAAGAAACATCCCCCATTCTATTGAAATGCACGTCCCCCTCTACAAGTAGCTGCCAGAATTTGTGGGGCGGGCCAGAAGGGAAGTGGCTTTTGTCTTCATATAACTAGCACTGATATAAAATCTGTCTTGACTGTTAGTGAAATAAAATGAAGCCTCATTTATCTTAAAATGCCATTCTAAATGTAGGGTGGGAGGGGAAAGGATAGGGATCACTACTTGCCAAATGTAAAATGTCAAGAGGGAGGGAGGGAGATTTGTATCTTCCAGTGATATTGGCAAAAATGATAATTTAAAATAATGATGGACTTAATGGGCTTGAGAGTTTGGGGATGGCATAGACACACCAGCACTGGAGTCTTTGTTGCCAGAATCTAGGGCAAGGATGTTAAGGACCAAAAGTTGTCCCCATCTGAGACTGTTTGATAGCTTTTATGAAACAAATTGGTAGGTCTCAATCAAGTTGCTAGGAGACAGGTCTCCATTTTGTTCCCGTCCCTAGCTGGGTCTACGACAGGGACGGGCAAACTTTTTACCCTGAGGGCCACATGGGGTTACTGAAATTGTACGGAGGGCCGGTTCGGGGAGGCTGTGCCTCCCCAAACAGCCAGGCATGGCCCCCCCAGCTAATGCCCCCCCCTGCTTCTCACCCCCTGATGGGGGCCCTCCCCCCGGGACTCCTGCCCTATCCAACCCTGCCTGTTCCCTGTCCCTTGATGGCCCACCCAGGATCCCTGTCCCATCCACCCCTCCCTGTCCCCTGACCGCCCCCAGGCTCCCCGCCACCCCATCCAACCCCCACTCCTTCCTGACTGCCCCCCCAGGACCCCTGCCCCCATTCAACCCCCCTGTTCCCCGCCCTCTGACTGCCCCAACCCCTATCCGCACCACCATCCCCAACTCCACTGCCCTCTATCCAACCCCCCCTTCCCCCTTACCATGCTGCCTGGAGCACCAGTGGCTGGCGGTGCTACAGCTGTGCTGCCGAGAGCCCCAGGCTCTGCAGCTGCACTGCCCGGGAAGACCTCACAGCCTGCCGCCCAGAGCATTGCGCCAGCGGCGCAGTGAGCTGAGGCTGCCGAGGGGGGAACAGCAGGAGAGGGGCTGGGGCCTAGCCTCCCCGGCCAGGAGCTCAGGGGCCGAGCAGGAGGGTCCTGCAGGCCGGATGTGACCCACGGGCTGTAGTTTGCCCACCTCTGGTCCAGGAGATGGAATTCCGTTATTGGGGCTTCCTCCAGGTCAAGCTGGAGGCATGCTGGCAGTGCATCGGGTGGAAGCCTGCCTTACTGCCTCTGCTGTGTGGAGTGGGTGAATAGTAAAGTCAGTCTCCAGCATTGGAAAGCTGGCCTCTTTCATCAGCGTGAAACTCGGAGCTTTAAAACAAACCAGACTTTTGGGAGGAGCTTGTTGCAAAGTAAAGTTGCCCCCTGCGTATTCACAGAATCTCAGGGGAAATGCGAGAGGCCCTCATGGTAAAAGGACTGAGTTCTATTGTTGCCTGGGTTATGGAGAACACTGATGGTTCTTGGGGTACGCAGGACTGAGAATCACCTTGTTACTCTCCTGGCTCTAGCATGAGGGACATTTGCTTGTGCTTAACTGATTGTCAGCTCCCTGATACCGCTAGTTTGTTAGCCACCCAAGCACACACCTCTGGGCTATGCCAACCATTACTTTGCCTTGCAGGTTAGCAATAGGTGCATCCCAGTCCCTGAGCCCCTTTGAAGCATTCCCTGCAGTGTTCAGCCCCTTATCCATTGAAGACTCACAGAAATACCAGGTCTGCTATCCTCAATGGAACAGTGTACACGCTAGCCTGTGTGAGTCATCAGCACCTGACTTAATATCACAGCCCTAGTATATCTTTATAGTGAAAACAAGAATAAGTTTATTATTAAGGACTACAGATTCAGGAGACAGTAAAGATATTGGGAACAAAAGGTTACATATAAATCAAAAGTACATGATTTCTAGAGACTAAACTTAAGTAATAAGTTAACCTAGAGTCTAAAGAAGTTTCTCACACAAAGACTTTTGGAGCATCTTCAACCAAGGTTGATTGAGAGTCCGTAAATGCACTTCCTGTTTACTTCCTAGGTGCAGGGTAAGGGAGACATAACCATCCCATGGATTATTTTTCAAGTGTGCTGCAGCCCTGTTGACTTCACGTTTCTTTAAACCTTTGTATGTAAAGGGGCATCATTGTGTTAGTTTACAATGCTTAATTTACATCCAACAGAGAGAGACTGATAAACATCTTTTGTCTGAAAGAAAACTTGTTTCTCTCCCTTTGCTGGTGACTCCTGCATTCTTAGCTCATGTATCAAGGTATTTCCAGTATATATACCTAACTCCATATATGGTATCTGTACGTACATTTCACAGTTATATTAATGATCAGTGTGACCCTGGCTTTATTTAAGATTTCACATGACATTCTTTAGTGAATCAGAATTAGGACATTTCTATAACCTCTTTGCCAGCTGGCTTTAAGAGGTTCTTGGGTCTTGTCCCTCCTTCTCACATTTATCTCCAGACTTCTTCTCCTTTTCCAGATCTATTCCGCTCCCAACAATCTTCTGTTCATTGAACTTTTTGAAATTTTGCACTTTTAGAGAGAGGTAAGGGATTTACTCTGTGTATGCAATTTTGCAGAGGGACAATAGGATTGAGATCTGTTATTTCTCCGCTCTCTATATTATTTATTTTAAAACATTTTTGCTGTTAAAAAGCATGTTATCTCTGGAGACACAAATCCACAGTTTGAAAACAGCAAAACTAAGCATCTCTGATGGTATCTTCTAGACTGAGCACTGAGTCCCATTGGGTAGATAGAAAAATTAACCTAAATAATCTATACAGAAGCCCCTGGAACCCCATAAGATTGGGTCCCTAATCCATGCACTATTGGAACTCCTTTACAAAACTTTTCTTAAACATTACATGAAAATATTCTCATACTATAGAATTGGAATTTAAAATCTCTGTTCCGTGATGAGATATCTTTGAGCTATAATGCGTCTTAATTAAAACTATCTTTAGATTGGATTTTTTTGATAAAATGCTTTTTGAGGAAAAAACCTATTTAAATTAAAAGTATTTTAAAAAAAAGAAACCCCAATGATTTCTTTTTTAATCATTGATTTTTATTTACCCTGGTTCCTTTTGTTTCCTCTATCCATCCATGGGTCCCTCCTCACTCACTCCCTGCTCTTTTCTTTTTCTGGCCTTCTCTGTGCCCTCATGAGGTGCCTGATGCAGGGGCTTGGAGTACAAGTCCCTTCACACAGGCCTTTTTCTGTAGTGTACAGTGTACTTGGACATGTTTGTTCTGTTGCTGAACTCCCTTCCTTTTCTTTCCTCCCCTCCTCACCCCATGGTGGGGTGCAGTACTGCCATATGGTGCCATAAGAGCCCCTGAAGCTATCCCACCCTGTGCTAGAGACTTGAACTGTTGTTAATGGGTTAGTATCAAGAAAGACTGAATTTTCAGGCTGTGTGTCTGAGAGATAAAGCTACTGCAAATAGTTCCAAATAATTTTCTTTGCCAAGGATTGTAGAAGCAGCCACACCTCTTGAAATCTAATGCTAGCCCCCCTTAATGCATGCAGTTAATCTCAGGCTTTGCTTTACAGACCTTTGCACAGGTGGGTGGAATCTGGTGCAACTAACTTAATGATTCAGCAGAACAGCAAACACTTAATTCTTCTCCTCTCAAATGGCTTGCTCTGCAAGGATTTTGGTGACAGCCTGGTGCTTTTTTGTCGTCATCTCTGTTTCTGTGCCAGGGTGGCAAGGACTGGTCTATGGGCTCCCACCTCCTTGTGAGAGGTAACTACTTCCTGGGTCCCTGAGAGGTTGGTGGGTCTCCTGGTGACTGATCTTGGGGCAGGGACATAGTCTAATTATTTTTCTAATAAAGCGTCCTGGACTGTGCTATACAAATAAGAGTTGTTTAGACGCACGGTGCTGGTAGAAGATTGAGGGAGTAATAAGAATATGCTGAGAGTGGCATGCAAGACGTGTGTGTACACTCTCTAAGATCTTTACTCTTTTCCCTTCTCCTCCTTCTTCGAGTGCTTGCTCATATCGATTCCAATTAGGTGTGCGTGTGCCGCGTGCACGATTGTTGGAGAATTTTTACCCTAGCAACCCCTGGTGGGTCGGCTGTGGAGCTCCCTGGAGTGGCACCTTCATGGCGCTAGATATACACCCTAGCTGACCCAGCACCCCCTCAGTTCCTTCTTACCACCCGTGAGGGTCGTTGGAACTGTGGAGCTTGGCTTTGCGGTTCTCCACTCTCCCTAGTGTCATAGAAAAAAACAGTTCTCACTCTCAGGTTGGATGCAGCAAATCAGGTACACTTTATTACCTCAAGCAATTTCACAGAGGGAGAGCGTGCACTAGGACACAGGGTTTCCCCCACTTAGGCAGGTGTCTTCCAGATAAACAATTTGAGCAAGTATTTATACCTTTATTACAGACAATAATAAGCAACAACTGCATATTGTTTATATATATTCCTTCATATCATCGTATTTTTCTTACCATTTCTCTTATAGTCTGCATTCTATTCTTATCTAATACAAGGTCACAACAGCCTCTTTCACAGTTGTTTTCCACTCGCTTCGCACTGTCCCCGCTTCTACAAATCTCGCGTTTATTAAAGCTAGAGTTAGCCTGACTCCTGCTCATTTCAGAGGCCTGCATCTAAATTCCCTTTATTCTATTTCCACACTAGCGATACGGTCTTCATAGTTCGTTAATTGTTATAGTTGTTGTAGTTTTAGTATAGTTATAGTTTAATTATAGTAGTGGGTTAAAAGGGGTCTCCTCCCTGCCTGCCATTTGGGCTCATGCCCAAGGCTCCGGGCTTTAAACCTTGTTCATCTTGTGCTAAGCCCATGCCAACGGGCGACCCCCACGACTCCTGCTTGAAGTTTCTGGGGGAATCCCACCAGGCAGACAAGTGCAAAATTTGCAAGGGATTTTGGCCCCGGACCAAGAAGGAGTGGGACTTTAGATTAAAACAGCTCCTGATGGAGGCGGCTCTTCACCCAGATCCCCCAGCAGCAAGCCGAGACCCAGTGCTGAGTGCCTCGGTGCGCAGTGCCCCAGTGGCAGCAGTAGGTATTGCACTGCAGTTGGACTCTGGCAGAGACCCGCGGCACCGAAGTTCCCTGGCACTGTAACCAGTGCAGTCGGTCCGGCACTGTTCTCATTCACCTGGCCAAAAGCGGCACCGCAGGCCAGAGATAGCTGCTCCGCCTCAGCAGTTGCCAGCGCCCCTGGGACCACCCTCGGAGTCGCATCCGGTAGCGGAGCAACCGAGGGTTCAAGCGCCGACGTTGGCGCCGCTGACTCCAGCACCGAGGGAAGAGCCATTGAGTCTGGCGCACACAGGCTCCCCGACTCATAGCGTGGTTGAGCCCCAGCTCCCATCAACGCTGGATACCTTTGCAGCGGCAAGGGACCTCATTACAATGACAGAGTCGACATCACCGCAAACCATGGCACTGGCTCCTGTTCGTGCGGTACTGTCCCGGGGCAAACCATCCCTGATCCGGCCGTTGGCTCCTCATTTGGAACTACGGCACTGGTCCCGTTCTTGGATCTGTTCCTGCTCCCGACGCTGCTCCCTCTCGCGGCGCTGGTCGTACTCGCAATGCCAGTCGTATTCTCGGCACTGATCCGGCTCGCAGTGCCGTTCCGACTCGCAGGGCCGATCAGATTCCTGGCTCCGCTCATGGCACCGCTCTACACGTTGGTCACTGTCCCGGAGCGGGTCTTGGTGCCACTCTCTGAGACTATCATCGTCGCGGTCAAGATCCGGATCTGAGTACCGGTCCAGACCTCGGCACCGGTCTCAGTCCCGGCACTGCACCCCAGCGTTGCGGTGCTGCTCCCCGCAGTCGTGGCACCGATCCCCGGCTGCCCGGGACCAGTCTCCACCGTGTCCGGTGACTCGACGCAGACACGTTCGGCACCGCCTTGGCCTTCGCGATCTGCCTCACGTTCATTGCAGTCCGATGCGGGCTCACGACTCAGCTCATAGCCTCGGCGAGGGTGATGCTGCCCATTGGCAAGAGGAAGGCCTTGATCCTATCCAAGGGTCTGCCCAATGGCCCTTTTGGACACTGTGGGCTTACCACCAAGCCCAGGGCACCCTATCCGGGGCCTCCCGCACAGCCCACTCAGAGTTTCGGGTGCCAGAGGCCACCATAAGCCATCCTGCTCTTGGGGGCATGGAAAACACAGCCCCAACTCCGGGGCAGGGTCCAGATCCGGAGTCATGGACGCCGGACAACAAGACCCGACCCAGCAGGAAACACCACTGGACCCCCTGGCTCCCGTGGCGGCGTCCTCATTCTCCCCAGACAAGGCGGTGGCTGGGACAATGGTTTCGGGTCCCCCTCCAATAGACCTCCATGCCCACCAGGACCTCCTGCGTAGGGTGGCACGAAACACGAACCTCCAAGTGGAGGAGGTGGTGGATTTGGAGGACCAGGTGGTGGACATCTTGTCAGCGGAGGCCCCATCTCGAGTGGCTTTACCACTCATTCGCACCATACAGACCATGGCCAGAACGATTTGGCAAACGCCTGCATCCATCCCTCCAACTGTGCCGGACCTGATCTCACAAGACCACGGCCGCTTCTGTCACCCTGACCTGCAATCCCTCTGCCTCATGGCGTGGATGCTGCGTGGCTAACTCACTCGGAGCTTCTCTGCTCCCATTCGGTGCAGCAGGTCCTGCTAGGTAGCAGGAAGCCCTCCACTCGAGCCACGTACCTGGCCAAATGGAAGTGTTTCTCCTACTGGCGTGCTCAACGTGGCACGCCCCCCTGCAAACGTCCGTGCTTCTCATCTTGGACTATCTCCTGTCCATAAAATTGCAGGGTCTGGCAATATCATCTGTTAGAGTGCACGTGGCAGCCATCTTGGCTTTCCACCCAGGAGAAAATGGACGCTCTGTCTTCTCCAACCTTATGGTCGTAGGTTTCTTAAGGGTCTGGACCGTCTCTATCTGCAGGTGCAGCAACTGGACCCCGCGTGGGACCTTAACCTGGTCCTCTTCAGACTTACGGGGGCCCCGTTTGAGCCAACGGCCATCTGCTCACTTCTGTACCTCTCTTGGAAGACAGCCTTCCTCGTGGCTATCACTTCAGCGAGGCACGTACCTGAGATCAGAGCCCTCACTTTGGAACCACCGTACATGGTCTTTCCATAAGGACAAGGTGCAGCTACGCCCTCACCCGGCTTTCATTCCCAAGGTGGTATCAACTTTTCACATCAGCCAGGACATTTTCTTCCCGGTCTTCTATCATGCTACTAGGCGAGAGCAATGGCTGAACTCTTTCGACGTTTGTAGGGCTCTTGCCTTCTATATTGAGCGTACAAAGGTGTTCAGGAAAATGATCCAGCTCTTCGTTGCCGTGGCTAACCGGATGAAAGGCTTCCCGGTCTCTTCACAGAACATCTCTGCTTGGATCACATCCTGTATCCGTGCTTGCTATGACCTGGCCGGCGTCCCTGTCAAGTCCCTCACTGCCCATTCCACAAGGCCTCAAGCCTCGGCGGCGGCTTTCCTGCGCAGGTTCCAATATAGGAGATCTGTAGAGCTGCCACTTGGTCTTCAGTGCATACTTTTGCCTCTCACTATGCAATAGTCCAGCAATCCAGAGACGATGCGGCATTTGGTTCAGCGGTGCTGCACTCAGTGATATCTCACTCCAACCTCACCGCCTAGGTAAGGCTTGGGAGTCACCTAATTGGAATCGATATGAGCAAGCACTCGAAGAAGAAAAGATGGTTACTCATCTTTGTAATTGTTGTTCTTTGAGATGTGTTGCTCATATCCCTTCCAAACCCGCTCTCCTTCCCCTGTGTCGGAGTAGCCAGCAAGAAGGAACCGAGGGGGCGCTGGGTCGGCTAGGGTATATATCTCACGCCGTGAAGGCGCCACTCCCGGGGGCTCCACAGCTGACCCACCGGGTGTTGTTAGGGTAAAAATTCTCCGACGATGGTGCACATGGCGTACACACACCTAATTGGAATCAATATGAGCAACACATCTTGAAGAACAACAGTTACAAAGGTGAGTAACCGTCTTTTATATCACTAGGCCTTTTTGTTTAGATTAGTTCGGCAGTCTCCCTTCCATACCTTTTCCCATAAACATTTGTTCCAGGTTAACGTGACACTTCATGAACTTTCACATACTTTTTACTAAAAAGAGAAGGAGTACTTGTGGCACCTTAGAGACTAACAAATTAATTTGTTAGTCTCTAAGGTGCCACAAGTACTCCTTCTCTTTTTGTGAATACAGACTAACACGGCTGCTACTCTGAAACCATACTTTTTACTGTTGAGCTCAGAATTAGAATAAATTTGTAGGCCCGATCATCACATTAGGGTCATGCTCTCCATGGTTCAGGCTGCATCTGGCTTTCTGTTACTTCTGTCTCTCTTGTGTCTGTGTGGGAGAGAAACGCACTACTCTACCAAACAATCCCCAGCAAAGCCCCCCGCCCACGTTGAATGGTGACACGAGTCTGTGTTTTAATTTGAGGCCCCTGTTGTTTCCTAGGCTTATTTTGAATGAAGTTTACACTCACCAGTTTCAAAGTAGTTTAACCCAACCTATAACAATATTCTTCTCTCGTTTCAGTGTGATTACTCTGTGCAGAGTCTTTCAGCTTCTTATACTGTTTGCATAGGTCTTAAAAAAAAAAAAAAAAAAAAAAAAAGGGGGGGGGGGAAATATGATGGAACAATCCCAGAGAGTAGCAGGGAGTCGAAGGCAGGATATGGAAGTACTTTAAACCCTAATTAACATTGTTAGAGTTCCAAGTTGGCAGTGTCCCTTCAAACACAGCTGGGGTAGTGTCTGACTGGTGCATATGGCCTGCCCTGCATGTGTCAGAAACATGCTCTAGCCAGGCACTTTTACAGGTCTGTTATGTGGTTCTGTAAATGGTTGTAACGTGTTTTTGGTTCTGTTTGGCAGGTGAGACCAAGTCATAATTAATTTTGCAGTGTAAATGGTCTCTTAGGCACCATCCATGCTGGAGGTTCAAACAGAGTTAAGGGACCACATTTAAATTCCTACAGATAATTGGGTTTAACAGGCCTTGGCTGGCTGACTGTATAACTGGATACTTGCCCCTTTCTTCCCTCTCGTTGAACACAGCATGGAGCTGTAGGTGTGTGGACTGGCCCCTGCCTTAAGGCTCCAGCATGTCTGGGTTGCTGTCCATGCTAACAAGCCTGTATCATTCTGCAGTTAATGAAGCAGGTCGTATCTAGCAGAAATAAGCTGGTTGCTTCCTGAGGAATTGGCTGGAGGTCATGAATTAGGACATGCCTGGATGTGTCTGAATTTCACTCTCCCCCCCCCCCCCCTTTTTTTTTTTCTTTTTCTTTCTCTCTCTCTCCTCAGCCAGATTTACTGCACTGGGGACCTCCTGAAGCAGGGTCCAGCTGGCCAGGCTCTTCTCTGATGACAAACACTTTGTTGACATGCCGTTGTGGGAGTCTCCAGGTCAGCAATGGCAGTATGGCTAGGGCCATGGAGCTGTTGTTTACTCTTTTTTTCCCTCCTGCTAGACACCTGCAGTCTAACCCCACACCTGCCTGTTGGTGCCATCTGGACCCTGTGCCCATCCTACCAACACTCGTACAGGATGATTAGGAATTCTGATACTAATGCACAGGAGTGTGCTGTGCCCCAGGGCTATTAGGGGGAATAGTGGCACTGTGCCCTGGCACATATTACACCAAGTAGTCACTATGCCTTCACCACTCATGGTCCCCATGTTGGCAGATTTGGCAGAACCTCAGCCAAGGCAGTAGATAGCGATTGCTCTTTTCTTTCTTTTCTTTCCCCAGAACTAGTTATGAAGAAGTTTCAGCAGCTAGTGAATGACTCTAGGGGGGATATTGTCCAAAAAGCAGCTACAACAGTTTGTGAGCTCATCCTTTAGTGACCCTGGACAGGAGTTTGAGCAATGAGAACCTCAGGACTGGACGAGCAGCTACAAAATGGAACCCAAAGGGGCCCCTGCAAGAGTGAGTGTGGCACAATGAGCCTCAGGGAATTCTCTTAACAGTTCCCATGGGCTGCGCTCTGCCCTGGTGATGGGAGTAAGGGAGCCAGACTGCACTGTGCTGGGCTTTGTCACACTCTGGAGACGGGGGCTGACTACAGCTGTCTTTTGTTTTTAGTACGTGGGGGATGTGGTAGCTGTAATCAGTACAAGGTGTAATCAGTGTTCCCCATTCACAGTTCTGCCAATGCACCTTACCCTGACCTGCAGCCTCCCTGCTCTTTCATCTCTACCAATGTCCCTCTATCCTGACCTGCAGACCTTGCTGATAGTCCAGTCTTTGGCTTGGCTTGGCTTGAGTAGAGGCTACCAGTTGAGATGAAATGGACTAGAACATGAAATTGGTTTTAACACCCATCATGCCTCCAAATCCAGCTGTGATCTACTGAGGATTGAAGCTTAGGTCTCTAGAGCTAAATTGCTGATTTAGCCACATTCTGACCTGTGCACTGCGGGGAGTGGGAGCCAAGAAGGGTCCTGTGACCCATAGATTGCTGCATTATATCAGGCAGAGCATGTCGCATGCAGTTTCCGGAAGCAACCCTTGCCTGTGGTGACTAGATGCTTGGTTGTAGCTGTCTCCTCTCTTGAGTGTGTTTTTCTTCTTCATCTTCCAGCCCCCAGATTTTAGCCAAGATTTCTGACCAGAAACTCCAGGCACGGGCATCGGATCTGAATGCCAAGTGGAAATCCCTGGGGAGCAAGGTAGAGATATGTGGGTGGGAGGTGACCATGCTTCTGTGCACTGTGTTTGAAAAGAGTGCGGTGAAGATTCAGCCTAGGTTAGTTGTGGGGGCTGGAGGAGGGGCAACTGGCTTAGGGAGCTGGGGATTGTGGGAAAGGGTTTTGGGGAGTGGTGACCAACTTGGATCATCTCTTTTTCAGATCAAAGATGACGTAAGGACTCACCCGATGTTTTACTCTCAGATTTATGTGCCGCACTGTCTGATAGTGCCCGGTGGCAGGTTCATTGAATATTACTACTGGTGTGTTGGAGACTTGTCCTGGTTACACCTCGAACTGACTTAGCTGCAGCCACAGCTGGAACTCTGGCTCTGCCCCATGCCAGTTGAGCTGGTGAGTTTTGCTAAGCTTGGCTGTCACTGGTACTGTTCCCCTGGCCAGCATGCATGGGGGTTGTTTCAAATAATTGTACTTGCTGAAATTATGTGACAAGCTGTCCTGTCGCACACTAAGTGTGGCCATGACTGTAAGGTGTGGGTGTGGACAGACTGTCCTTAGCCCCAGCCTGAACCCCATGCCTCGGGAGGGTATTGGGTGTGAGCATGGACCATTACAGCTTACATTTGGTTCATGCAGGGCCACAAGCCCAAAGCATCTGGTATTGCTCATGCAGCTGCTGCTTTTGTGCTGGAGGGATTCCTACTGGGTGATCGAATTAAATGGCAGTCACAGCCAAGGGGATGATACAGAACTTCCTGTACCTGGTGGAAAGGTGAGACCCTGACTTAAGGCAGATAGAGAGAGGAGGCTGGCTGGCGGCTTGCTACCTTCCTCCCTCAGCTCTGAAGCCACTCTATCCCCATCCAAGCATGAGGAGCTGACCAACTGACACAACCCTAGATCTGGCAGTGCCCTGTGCTGACAGTTTGAGGATGCTTGGGTGGGGACAGTTGTCATGAGGGGCATACGTCATCTTGTCCTCCCAACTTTCGCCATCTCATCACAGTTGCAGGGCCCTGCTCAGAGTGCAGTGTGGGAAGTGGGGAGGCTTCTGCAGGGCCCTTACACAGCCCCTGGGGAGGAGGATGAACACATGGTCTCTCCCTTGATGAGCAGGTATGGGCACATCCCGAATGGAGGCCAAGTCTATTACCTGCGCCGGAGCCAGCCACCTTTCCTTCACACTGATGATGGATGCTTACCTGGCCCACGCCAATGACACAGAGTTTCTCAGGTGGGCATGAAGTTCTTGCTAGGCGTCACCAGTACCCTGCATGTACCAGGGGGCAGGGGTAGATTCACCTTACCTCTTCCTCCCTCCCCCGTGGCTGGTGCCGATCCCTTGAGCTCTCCCTCAGGATCAGGTCCAGATGGCTGCAGAGGACATGGTTTGGCACCCTGTAACCTAAGATAATAAAGCTCCCCCATCTCCTATAAGGATCTTGCATAGCATTGGGGGTGGGGACTGGCTGCAAATGCGCAGACAGGGTGGGACCTGGAGTGACCATGAGCCTGTCCATTGGGTGCTCCGTACTCTAGGTGTCTGTGAATGTGACTCTTACCCGTGTCCCCCATTCTGTCTGCCTTCTGTCTCCTGGATGGTGACTCACTGGGGACCCCAGTACCACCACTCAATATGCTGTCTACGTTTGCAGGGGAGCACAGTGCTGTCCTACAAGAATGGGCTCCCTATCTCACTTGCCAGGACTGGGGAGCAGTGGGACCTGCCCAGTGCCTGGCCTCCACTGCAGCATATGGTGATTGCAGGTAAGGATGTTGCTGTGCTATTACCTATAGTTTGCAGGACAGGAAGCCCACTGGAGAATTTGTGTTTGGTACCAGACCTCCAGATTGTTTTAGGACCTGCTCCTTGTTTCCTTGCAACTTGTCCCAGCTGTGCTCCAGCTCTAGGTATTGCATTATGCATCTCTCAATCCCTGCCCTCCACTCTGATGCTGCTTTGTAGCCTTGTTGATTGATCCTGTTTCTGTGGGTTTGGTTCCCGACTGTGCAACAGCTGCAAGGCAGGCTGTAAGCTCTGCTGTGAGCCGATGTATCACAGTGCCATCTTGGTTTGGGGGAGACTCTCCCACCTGGGCCTTTCCCAAACTGCTGCTACAGTGGGCCATCCAACCACTGACACTGCTCAGTGGAAAAGCCAGGTGGCTCCAATAACCCTCCTCACAGCTGCTTGAAAGTCCATAAGCCCTGAGGGCCTTGATCTCAGGCCTTCTCTTGAGCAAAACCAAGATGGTTTGGTCCCAACCTGTAGAAGCCTGCTTTTGGAGGAGGGGGTGGAAGAATTGTACAAAGCCCCTGCCGCTCCCTGGGGTGGCCTTGCGCTCCAGTGAGGGCTATAGAGTCACTTCTTGCAGGGATGGACAGGCTAGAGTTTGCAGGAGCTCTAGCATCCCCTGTGACCAGGTCCCTGACCTGGCATTTATCTGTGTTCATAGGTTTGGCCAAGTCCAGCTCCTCGACAGCCAAAGAAATTGCCTTTGCCTTGGCCCAGGGCCAGAACCAACTTTGCCTTATATAAGAAGTACCAGGCCATGTTTGAGAAGGTAAAGCTATTGGTGGTCTCGGACAGCCAGGCTGCATGGCCTGTGGGTAGGAGTTTGTCAAGTGGAATTCATGCACACATCCTCCCCTGTGATCCTGGGCAGCTGGTGGTGATTACCTCAGAGTGCCTAGTGCCTGCATGGAAAGAGACTGGGCTGCTACCCTAAAGGACCCTCGGTTTGTTTTAACCCTTTCATTGTCAGTTTGTATTCAGAGCAGGGCCCCAGCTATAGAGACACCAGATCCTATCTCAGACAGTTCACCAGAGTGGACTTGACCATGGGCAAATGTGTTCAATGTGGGGGTGGCTGGTCAGCATAGGTCTCCCCTATTGTGCTGGCTGGTCTTTGTCATTCTGTCCCTTCCCTCCTCTTCCAGTACTGCTTTCTGCCCCTGCCTGATATACAACTTCCTCTGCCGTAAGCACCTGTGCTCGTGAACACAGAAGAGCTGGATTCTGTGCCTGCCCCTCCTTCCTTGGACTCTGTGGGGGTGGGAACATTCTAGCCCCCCCTCTAATGGGGCTTTCTGAATAATCATCTTTCTCCCCAGTACAGTGTGGATGGAGATGGGAAGCCAGGGACAGGAGGAGAGTACCAAGTCCAGGTAAGAGCATGTACTGAAATGCTTCAATGCCTAAAGGTTTGGGCTATGTGCTCACAATCTCTCACTAAGCAGGGAGGAGGCCCCCTGTTCTACCTTCAGACAAATTGCTGGGCTGGAAGCTGATGCTGCAGCCATGTGTAAGCTCCTGCCCTGGATAACATGCTAATCCATGCTAATGCTGCATTCTCCCCTGCCAGGAGGGATTTGGCTGGACAAGTGGTGTAGTCCTGCAGCTCTTGGATCTCTATGGTGACCTCTGGCTCCCCCTCAAATCCTTTTGGGGCCTGGATTATTGCTGCTTGCATCTTCCTTCTTAACCTGAAATGACAGGGAAAGTGGTTTGGGCTCCCAGCAGCAGGGCCAGAGGAGACAAGCCCATGTGTATGCAACATGCTTTTGCTCCCTGGGTCCCTTTCCCTGTCAGTGTTCCTACTGCAGCATGCAGCCCTCATTATCAAAAAGTGAACCTGTTTTTGTTTGCACTTGTGCCTTTTGACTCCCAACTGCAGCTCGTACAACGCCTTTTCTAAACCGTGACGCGACCCCAGGGCCTGGGCTGTAGGCTCCCATCATGCCCCTGCATCTCAGTTCAGTGTGTCTGTGCAGCACCTGGCACAGTGACTGGAGCTCCCCTATACATGAGGAAAACAGTAGTGCTGTATTGCACCTGCCAGTCACCTGCTCTTCCACTGCCTGATGGGCTTTTGCACCACTTACCGTACAGATTCTGCACCTCAATTCTCCCAGCCACTGTAGAACAGGAGCAACACGGCCACGGGCACAGAGAGGAAATATGACTAGTAGAATAGGCTGCTACTGCTGGCAAACTCTTAAGGGGCTATGGGACACACTGGTTTCATTCAAAGTCATCAGCTGCATGACCCCATATGCTGAGGCCCAGCTAGAACTAGTCAGACACTTGCATTTCCAGGTGGGAAGAAATTCCACAATTTTGAAAGGTGGGGTTATTTTTAGTCAAAATTGGAATGGAATGAAAGATATTTTAAAAATATAAAAATGTAAATAACATGTTTATTTTATAAGAGGGTCATAGTTTACTGCTAGGAGCCCAGCTCATTTCCTACCACAGATCCTTTTATCCCTTCATTCTCACCAAGTTCCCTCTGTGCCACCCTTCCACGTCCCCCTCATTCAGAGAGATGTGTAAATAGTTAAACTTGTAGAGTTTGTTGAATTATTTCTTTTGTCTGGATAGCCACTGAGGCTGTCACCATTCTAAACTTCATAGGGGTAGGGCAGAGCACTTTCAAAGGCAGGTGTCTTCCCAGCACAGTGCCTACTGAGAACCCTTTTGGCTCAAGGCCCAGCTGGCTGTGGTCAAGAGTGGGGAAGGTGGAAATAATCTCAAGTCTGTTACTCAAAAGGCTTTATTGTTTGCAGTCTGTCTACAACTACTGAAAAAAGAGAGGCTGGAGTGGCTGCTACCTGCTCCCAGCCTAGGGCAGCAGAGGGAGGTACGAACTGGACAAAAGGAGAGCTAGGTCTAACAGCAGTGGCACTTTAGGAATTCAGATATCTAGGGTTAAAAAAGATATTTAGAAAATAAGGATTTCAAGGTTATAAAAGCAAGGTGGGATTTAAATACTCTTGTTCTTTCAAGGGATTTTCAGCTGTGTGAAACTTAACTCTTCATTAAGCCCTAGAGGAAGGCTGTGGAAATTCCTAGCTCTAAGCTGGATTTTCCTAATGGGGGTAGGTATAGTTAGCCACTTTAAAGGGGCACAAAGGTGGCAAGGGGCCCAATTCTTTAGCCAGTCAGCAAAGCAGTGAGTGCTGTCACTTCCACTTCTACAGATGGAGCAGCTTCAGGCTTGGATAGTATGGACCAAATGCTACAAGGGGCTGAGCACCCTCAGCTCTCTGGGACATTGAGGGGGCTCAGCACCTCACACCATCTGGCCTTTAGAAGTGAATTTAGGCTCTGACACCCCATGACACATGTTCAGACAGTTAACTGCAGGCTTTAAGAATCAGGCTCTGCATTCTTCTTACCTTGCTCTCCGGGTTTCTCCTTTGGGCGAGGCACTTTTTAAAGCTCACAGTGTCAGCAGAATAAGCCATTTGTTCCATTAGACTACACCTCTGTGCCTAGTGCATGAGAGAGATCACAAGCCCTGGCAGACATAAATATTCCCCCTAATCCCACAACATTTGCACACCTGGCACAGCTACTTCCAGGTTTTCACCACACCATAACCCATCAGAACCTTCCAACCAGGCACCTTGCCTGGGCTGATGCACAGATCCTCAGAGGTGGTCAAGGCACAGGAGAGCAGAGAGATGTCTGACACAGACAGACCCCTCACTGTTACAGGCAGCTGCAGTAAATCTGGCAGGACTGTCATGGTGCACATGCTGGCACCTGCAGCAGCCTTGGCACTGGTGAGAATGGCACAGGAAAAGGTAACAAGTCAAGCAGACAGTTGAGCAAATTGGGGTCTGGTCACAGGTGCTGGTAGGATGCGTCAGATGTATCTGTGATGCAGTTGTCATGGTGATGCCCAACAATCTCCAATTTTAAAAAGTGGCAGCATTTAGATAGTTTAGTTCCTTAATCCAAAAGCTTCAGGCCTAGTTTGCACTGGTACCAGTGGGATGGTCTTTGGCAGCTCTTCTGATTTGTACCTTTTAGCCCATTGATATGCTTCCATTGAAGAATGAATAAAGTCTGTTCTGTGCTGTTTTTTATATATCTATATATAAAAAACCCTCTTGGCTGGGCCTCTGTGCCAGTCTTGCTTAACACCTCTCTGTTCCATGTGAGAATGATTACACCACACCTGTGCACTAGCTAGGCCCATGCCTTCACTCTTATCACCTACATTGTGTTTAATAGAAAGCACAGGGCATTTGGTGCAGGCAGAAGGGGAAATGCAACAGCGATTCCACTATTCCAGAAGGAATGGCTACAATATGAAAAAAATAAGTATCGTGTAACAAAATCCTGGCTTTACACAGCTGATTTTTCCTGTTTTTTTTAACCCCCCCCCCCCCCCCAAAAAAAAAAAAACAACAATCCCACATTTATTCAAACAACATCCCAAAGCTCTCTTGGGAAAACAGCAAGATGGCAAGAGTGCTGGGCCTGGAGCCGGGCCCCTCTAGTCAGCAGGGCTGTTTAACCAACCAGGGCCCAAAGGGCATGATACAGCCAACATCTGCATGTTTGACCAACCCTTATATTCAAGATCTTCTTGCTGTAGGATAAACATCCCAGGTGGCAGGGGATGGAAATGGCTGTCTGCTGTACCAGGTGGTGGTGGGGGCATCTAGGTCATCTTGGACTGTCAATGGCAAATCCATCTGGGAGAAGAGGAAAAGGCAGATCTGGAACAGCTCCACCTTAAGCACTCCTGGTCCCCATCAATTCATGAACTGGGTGTAGCCCTCTGCTCCAGTCACAATGACATCCATCCAGATCCTCATGGCCTCAGCTGATGGCGCCACCATGTAATAGAGGCGGTCGTGGGTCTTGACACAGAAGGTAAGAGCTGGGTTAGGACTCTGCAGAGGTGAAAGAAAAACATGAGGAGCTTGTTCTTGCAGTAACTAGGGAGCCAGCTCTTCCCTCAGTGATAGAACCCATTCCACCTAAGGGCTGCTGAGGACTTTTCTAACTACAGCTAGTGCTCCAGCAGAGGCTCAAGGCTGTACAGCTGCCTGTCATGCTGTTGCCCAGCTCTACCACTCTCAGAGAGAAGAAGACTGTCTGCTGGGCAGAGGGAAGCCCCTAGTGCCAACCTGCCTGAGGCTCCTCTGCCTTTGATATGTTCCCCTCCTGGGGCAGGCCCTTGTGTAAGGGATGTGTCAGACACTGAGTGCTCTTCTACCCGTAAAGACAAATCCTAGTCACAGTGAAGTCAGTGAAAGCTTTGCCTAATAGAAGTAGGATTTGGCCTGAAGAATGAGGCAGCAGCTTGAATGAATGGAGAAGGGGAAGATGAAGTATAGGATGTCCTGAGATGATGGAAATCCAGGCATTTGAGATCTGCAGACACAACACTGGAGGAGGAATGGCTGAAACATGATAGAGATTTCTCGGCACATGCAGAGAAACCCAAAAGCTGAAGCTACTGTACTGACTCATCATTCCAATCCAACTGTGTTGTCAGACCAGAACAGCACTGGGGACACCAGGGTTGTGGAGGACGTAGCTTACACAGGATTAAAGGTTCCACTACTGCATCTAACAACCAGCCAATCTGAGAGCCACTGTGACCTTACTGAACGGAGTCAGGATCCTGGGGGGGGTCTATCTCTGGCTCTACTAGTGCAAAGATGGCCATAGGCAAGTCAGATCAGCTCTGAGCCTAGACTTCCCATCTGATAATACATTCTTCCTACAAATCTGGCAAGTAAGCCATCCACTCAGGCAGGGTGGTGCTGCTAGAATCAGACACAGCACGTTCCTGAGCAGCCAATCAGCAGGCACAGATTAACCCCAGGCAGGCTGAGGCCAGCACAGAATGGCAGTATAAAAGAGGCTCAGACCTTGGCATATGAACCTTAGCAAGGGCAGAAGGGAGCTGCAGGTCTGGCTTCTGTGCACTGGAAGATCTGTGGCCAGCATTAGGCAACTCACATAGGATACAAATACACAGGGCATACTCTGAGTCATGCTAGATAGGAGCAGAGTTTACATGCAATACCAACTGGAATTGGCAGCTGAATGCTAGAAACTGCCGTATTCATTGATCTCAGCCCTGGAGCTACCCCAACAATTTAATGAGGATGTTACATTCACAGCTCAGTCTGGTGCAGAGGCTGCTTAGAGTCAAGGCTACTACTTGTTTGGGGAGACCACATGCTGTGCAGATTCTGATCACATAAACTCCTCATTCCATGCATCCATGCCCCAGATACCTTGAGTATATTCCTCAACACCCTACTGCTTAAGGAAAATGCAACCTGCCCTCAGCTCCACCCAAGCTGCTGCCATTTGGGAAAGATACTTGAGAAGCTGGGTGGGTGCAGAGGTGGAGCCTTAGTCTTGAAGCCTGCTAGGGGGTCTCAGTTGTCCCTGGAGTCAGTAGGAGACAGAGATGTGGCACTTTGCTGGACCTGGTCAAAGGAGGTGGTGATACCTCCTACTCTCCTCCATCTCTGTAACCTGGAGTCCAGCCACCTAAAATTCTCTCCCCATCTTGCTCAGCCCAGCCCCATCACAGCCCCCAAGTGCTTGTGATTCCAACCCGCACTTTGATCTCTCATGCATGAAACCCCCATGGCAAATGCAAGGGATGCTCATTCACCCTAGTCACTATTTTTTCACAGTACCTGATGCTGCTCCTATCAAAGTTGAAGGGAAACACCCCCCCGCCCCCCCCGGGAGCAGGCTCAAAGCATTCTGGATGTATGGTGTGCATGGCCAATACAGTCTAGCCCTAGTCAGTCTTGTAAAGGAACCCCCACCCCATTGCAGAGAGAGGTGAGGCAGAGGGAAGGAGCCTTAGGCTGCTGGTCCAGAAACACCAAGTGCAATACAGAAGTAGAGCCCATTGCAGAGTGTATTCCTAATGCAACTGCGTTTTGTGCAGGGAGGTCAGAGACTGCTGGGTTGAGCAAGACTCTGCATTGCCAGTTAAAAACAAATGAGCACACTGACTGCTACAAACAGGCTGGGGACCCAACCAGTCAGGCAAGGTCACACCACCCCACAAAACGAGGAAAGAGTGAGAGGCAGAGAGACAAGTGCACTGAGACAAACCTCTCTTCGGAAGTGAATGGGGAGAATATCTGCTAGTTGCTAGAAGAAAATAAAGACAAATGCAATTAGAACAGTTCTGTAGCCTTGCTCCCATTGGAGCATCTGTTGCAGCGACTGAAACCCTCTCCCCATGTTAATTATGCACCCTAGAAAGCATTCAGAAAATCAGTTGGCTCCATTAGGGCAGGGAAAGCACTCTGTTAGGCAAAAGTGTTAAGAGGTAACTTAACTCAAGTAGAACAGCTTCAAGAGGCAAGCATGAGAGCAGTCCCCCCATTTCTGTGGCCCATAGCTTAGAGCACTCACCTGGGCAGTCAAGATCCCTCTTCTCATCCTTTCTACTAACCAGGCAGAGGGGATATTGAAGCAGGGTCCCCCCCATCACAGATGAGCATGGTAAGCACTGGATAAAGGGGGTCACAGATCCATAGGATCACTGCTATGGCCTCACCTTTGGAATGGACTCTAGGAGGAACCCCTTCAGTGTGCCAGGCTCGCTCTCCTACTAGGGCAAGCCACACAGTTTCACCATCTCCTTAGGCTGGACCTGTGGGCCTGCAGCACTCCTGCCTCACCCCGTGAGCTCTGTTCAGTGAGTCCACCCAAGGCAGAGCCTTGCCAGAGACTCATAGGCTCCTCAGGGATGAATGTACATTGCGATACGTCGCCAAGCGTTTGCATTGATACTCCCATAGCGTTGTCCAAACTGTTGGCTTGATTAGTCAGCTGGAACTCCACATAGGCAACCCTGAAGGCAGTACAGAGACCTGAAGCACAGCCCATTCTGGTAAGCCCCAAGCCTAGGCAGGCTGTAGTGAACCCTGGGTTCAAACTCTGTCTCCCTTCGTTTGACTTCCTTCCTTGGGCTCCAGGTGAGAGCCCCGCCTCCTTCCACCAGCCAGTTCTTATTACCACCTCCCTAGTCCTGTCTTCTCCAGCTGGGGAAATGCTGTTCAGGCTCCCCAAGGAGAAGCAGGGACATCCATATTCCTCTGGGTTGTTGCCATAGCAGTTCCTTGCCACCATGCTCTCCTCAGACATGGCTTTGCTGTCTTCTGGACTCATCCCTGCCCTGATTTCCCTTGTTCTCTGCAATGAGGCAGAGAGAAGAAGGCAGAAACGGTAGGCATGATGTTTGCAGATGCAGGTCCAGGCAGAATGGAATGGCTCTTCAGCTTCAAGATCTCATCCAAGACACGCACCCCCATGAAGTGACCTGCATGGAACTCAATGAAGTGGCCTCAGAAGAATGAAGACCTGGAGCCAGTCTTGTGGGATTTCAAAGTCTGAGTGTTTCACAGCGATGCAAAGGCCTGATACATGATGGTCGTCCCTCAGGCTTGGATGTGATTCTTCTGTAACCCCAGCCTTGAGTATCTGAACTCTGCTCCACTACACCAGGAGTCTGAAAAGTCACTCTCATTTCATTCAGAAAGCTGTCAACGTCAGCCAGACACTCCCACTGCAGCTATAGGCAGCCTCAGGGAAGACAGTGCTGGAAAGGGTTCCCCCCCATGATGCCAGCATGGAATTACAGTGCAAGTAAAGAGACGTTCCCCTTCTGCAGCATATGGGACTTTCCAGCTCTGTCAGAGGCCAGCAAGACTTTTTGATCAATTCCACTGGCAGGCGGCTCAGGGCCTAGTCATGCCTGCTCCTGGAGTCGCACTGCCCTCCCTTCAGCCCAACAGCGGTGGCAGCTTCTTGATCTTCAAGGGGTCACTTGCTGGTTCCAGCAGCAGGCTGCATTATCTTCAGATAAAATCGTGCTGGCTCTTGCTACTGCCCCTCCACGACGTACTCCCAGATACTTTAGATCCATTTTCCTCATTTCCCCGTAGCAGATTCCAGCTGAAATTTCTCCTTTGGCGCCATATGAAGGCTGCTGGGATTCAAAGGTGTACACTGGTAGCTATTTTTCCACACTTGTTATTAATTTTAAAGCCAGCCAGCAAAACTGTAATGTTTGGGTTTAACACCTGCTGTCTCCTGGCTGCACAGAGAGCAGTGCAGCCCTGCTTCATCACCGTGCCACTAGTAGCTTTCAAAACCTTGGTTTTAAACTGAGAAATTTCTCCTCTCGGGTGAAAGTCGCATGTTAAAAACACACTGAGTTTGGCCCTTGCTCGTCCAGTGATTGGGGGCCCCCAGAGCTCAGCTACGTTTATAGCAAGAGGGGAACAGGCACCTGATGAACCAGCAGCTTATTCAGTGCTGATGGAGCTAGCTGCTGCAAGGTTCCAGGAATGGAAAGGGCCTTCACCCCTGGAAAGCCTGCATCATCACTCCCCAGGGACTCCAAGGGCACTTGCAGCTTCAGCTACTTTATTGCCTCAAGGCACCCATCCCCCAGGAAGAGGGGTTTTGGAAAGGGAGTGAGGGAAAGGGGGTGGGCTGGTGTGGTTAGGTTAGAGAGACAGGTGGCTGAGCGCACCCTGCTTTCTGAAGGAACAAGGCTGGTTCTGGCTGCACCTGAACCCCAGAGTCCCCTGGTCCCAGGACTGGCAGCCTGAGAGTTCAGGTGTTAGTACCAACACAAAGCAGGTTAGAGCACTCCTGGCAGCAAAGGATTAATGGGAACCCATTGTGAAAGCAGGGTTAGTGCTTGGCACAGCAGAGCCCAGAGGGCGGGATACATACATTTGCTAGGCTGAGGTTGAAAAGTCCTTTCTGAATAGGAAGGAGGAGGGGGAAAAAAGAGAGAGAAACAGACACAAAGCTCAGCCTGCCCTGGGTTCAGATACTGTTACGCTTGCCCCGCTGTCCATGCAGTATGAGTTGTGAGCACAGGCCTCTCCAATCAGTAGTATTGCTCTGGGGAAAGCTGCAGGAAATGAGGTCCCAGAGGTAGTTCAGCCTGTCTCCCACTCATTCCTGTAGGGCCAAGACTCTGTGACGTCCAGGGACGTGCTAGTGGCGCAAGTGCTGGCATCATATTGTCTGCCCCCCCGACATGCTGGATTTGTATCTCCCAGCAGACAGACAGTGAGTGCTTGCTGGAGTTCCCCCTGCAGATATGAGGGAGGTGGCTCAGGCTGTACTACAGGATTCAACACACAGTGCTGGGCAAGCTGCCCCAGTGTCGCCCTCCAGGTGCCTGGAGATAACACCTCTTCCCAGCCACATCCAGCCCCCATACTAACTGAACCTCTGGCAGAGTCACAGTCACTGACTGTTGGGTGGAGAGCGCAGCATTGACCTGGACAATGGGCAGCACTAAGGCCATTTCTGGCATCTGACCTGGCCACTGGACACAACCTGATTTGGACTCCAGGAAGCCTTGGCAGTAACTAATCCCATCCATCCCTTGGGGTGGGAGAGAGGCTCTATAGCACAGGCCCTGCACTGTCCTTTTGGCCCAGAACGGCACACTTTCTGGTGCCAAGGACCTGGGCCCTGCTGGGTACAATGGGGCAATTCTGGAGTTTGTGGGACATCTGTGGCTCCCAGGGGCCCATGACACATCACAGTCCTGCAACTTGTCACTGGGGTGGGCATAGTGATGCAGATGGGCTTCATCATGAGGCCCTGCTTCCCCAGAATGTTGCTTCTTGCGGTCCAGTGCTGCAAGGCTGTGCTTGCACCATTGCACTTGAGGACCCCTCTCCCCCCATTCTCCCAGGAACAGCATTAACCAGCCAGCCCTTCCCCTCCCCCAGCCCACACCCAGGGCAGGGCCCAGGCCTCACCTTAGCAGCACTGCGGAGATGGTCATAATAAACCTCCTCTATGGCTTGGAAATAGATCACTCCCTTGAGCTTTGTCTCGTGTTTATCTGCATGAGAGAGAAAGGCCAGGCACTGTCAGCACCAGGCTTCACAGAGAAGGAGGCAGCAAGACGAGAGCGTGGAGGCTGGCTCCCAGCTGGAACTGAGCCAGACACCACATGGGTTAGCTAGAGCCAGGGATTCTGGCAGCCACAACAGGAGAGACAGCCCTGAGACACCATCAGTGACATGGATGTGATGAGTCCTCCTGAGGGTTAAATACACCTTTGGTGGCAGTTGGGTATTTGTATAGAGATTGGGGGACAATAGGGCCACAACAGGAGAGACAGCCCTGAGACACCGTCAGTGACATGGATGTGATGAGTCCTCCTGAGTGGTAGTTGGGTATTTGTATAGAGACTGGGAGACAATAGGGCAGCAGTGGGGTGCTTACCGACATAGTAGGAGACTGTGCGTTTCATACGGTCGAAGACGAACCAACGCTTCTTCCAGGACTTGATCTTTCCGCCCATCTTGACCAGGTAGCCCTTGCACATCTTCTCGGTCAGGATGACCTGATAGCAGGTGTCCACATTGTGGCCTGAGGACTCAATATGTGTCTTCAAGTCAAAATCCTCCTTGCGTATGGGGAGATACCTGGTCAATGGCCGTGCCTGGAGAAGCAACGCAGCCTCATCAGTGCCACCCCAATGGCAGTCGCCGCCCTTGAGAGTAAAGGAAGTGGGAGAGTTGAGCACTTAGCCAGCACAGGCCCCATGGCACTCCTAGCATCCAAGATGCTGCCACCAGTTGTGTCACCCTCCTAAGTCTCAAAAGGGGACAAGAGTCCCTGACCCTTTCCCTACCCCTCAGCCCCAGATGCTCCAACATCAGACCAAGAGAACTGCATGCCAGGTGGCACCTTCCATACATGCATGGATGCTAGGTCTATGGCTGAAACGGCACTATGCAGCCTCCTTAACACCAGAGACAGATGGAAAAGGACTGCCCCGATCCCCCGCTCTGCGCTCCTTTCTGTTCAACATCCCTCCCCTCACCTGGGAGTAGTGCTTCTCTCGCATCTTGACCTCCTTCTCAATCAGCTTCTGCCGATGAGCCGTCTCATCCTGCAGCCTTCGCTCCAGCTGCTCCCGCCGCCTGCGCTCATCCTCCAGGGCCTGTCGCCGCAGCTCCATCTCCCGCTCCTGCCAAGTAAAGGACATGGCAAGATCCCCTCTCTGTCCTGCCGACCCCATGCCTAGCATTAGCTACCACAAGCACTACTCAATGAGGCAGGACTTTTGGGTGTGACAGTGGATGGCTGGCACCCCTGGAGACTGGATCCCCTCTCCCTGCAAGTTTCCTCGTCCCCATAAACAGAGGGTGAGAATGCTCCTGAGTGTAGCTCCCTAGCATTGGCATACAGACCCAACTCACCCGTGACTCCATCAGGCGAGATTTTTCTGCATGGGCCTCTTTCAGCATCTTCTCCATCTCCTCAATCTTCACTGCCTCCACCCCACTGGCACTGCAAGACAAAGCTGATGCCATCACAGCCTGCAATCCCTGCTTGGGCCAGGAGCCTGGCTACTCCACACAGGTGGAGAGTGTATCCGGAAAGGATAGCAGTTAGGAATCCCATGCTTGCCCACCCCTGGGCACTAGTTAGGCAGCAGGGCCAAGCAAACTCCCAGTTCCCTGAGAGTTTAGAGTCAAGACTAGTGAGCCAGATCTCGGTGAGGGAATGATTATTCACAGAAAGGGCTCTCAGGGATTAATGGCAGTGGCATCTACTCTGTGGAGGAGGTATGATGAGTCCCTCTGCACTTGGACACTGCACCCCCATCTCTGTCTCAGCCCAGCAGGGGCCCACAAACGCATTTTGGGAGCATGTGTCCCCCTCAGGGAGACATCCACACATGGATTGTTCACTTGACATCCAGGGAAATCTGTACGAGTGTATTGTGGTGCTGCCCGAAGGAAGACAACTCCTGTCCCAAAGGGCTAGGATATAAAAGCCCTGAAACAGCTATTGGAAAATTCTCCTTTTGCTTGAGAGGGAGGTGCCTGGATCTGGGATGCAGAACACTGTGGGTCCAAGCCATGATGCCAATCATGGGTTTTATTAGGATCTGTTTGCAGTCAGGGATTCACTGTAGAGGTTGACCTCGAGAATCAAATGGGGCCACACAGCCTGCTCTGCCCCAGCTCAATGCCTCTCATACATCTAGAGCTGCCTCTAAACACTGCATCTGCCACAGGATTGCCTCACACCACCAATCACCACAGACATGGACAGAATTAACATGAACAAGCTCTATGGGCTTTTTTTTTCTTCCAGCACCCTGCTGCAGAGCAGATAGAGGGAGGATGGACCTCCAGACAGACAGAATTCATGATTTTACTGACACGCCTGAGCTCTGGATTCCTTCCCAAAGAGCATACACAAGCCAATAAATCCCCAACTTGCATGGCTGCTGTGCACAGCCCAGCACAGTAGCTTCCCAACACCCTGCGCTTAGAGCCTGACAGTCAGACTCTCATGTTGGGCAGAGCGAGGGGAGCCAGCCTCAAGCTTCACCGGGTTCATCCAGCCCCCCAACAATCAGCTTGGGGGGGGGGCTGTTATTGCCCAAGGATTCTGAGATGAGTGCTGACGAGTCTGAGAGCAGGGGAGCGGGGCTGGGGTGTGTGTGGGATGGATGGATGGATGATGGAAGGTGGCTGCAATGAAGTTGTCAGAAATGCTCACAAATGGCTCATCTGTCAACCCAGTGAAACTCTGTAGGCCCCTGCACTTATTAACTAGCCCTCCCTCCCGCTAGTGACCAGGTCCCTTCTCCCCCTGCCCTGAATGACCAGGCTCCTGCCCCCAGCTGTGTGTGTGTGTGGGGGGGGGGAGGGGTGATTCTCAGCTCGAGTAGATGCGCCCGTGCTAACTCTCGTCTAGCAAGTTTGCTAAAAATAGTGTTGCCACGGCAGTGTGAGCTGTGGTAGGTGCTAGCCGCCCAGAGTAAATGCTCATCAGAGACCGTAGGCACCTTAGGTTCACTGAGCCCCACCTAGTTCACCTCAGACAGAGGCCACTGGGTACGCTTTGCTCACTACCAACCTGGCGGCCCTCTGGTGAAAGGCTTTCAGTCCCAAACCAGCTGGCTGCTCCCTTAGGCCAAGCCAGGTATCTGGAATGTGCTGACGTCTCTCCTGAATGGGCCGGATTGTCCTGTTGTCAGGACACCTGACACATCACCTGTTGTCAGGACAGGGACCAGCCCGTATGCACCCCTCCCCTCCGCAGGCTGCCCAGAGGGCAGGTATTACCCTGCCCATGGAGGCTTGGAGCAGGCGCCCGGATTACCTGGACATGTTATCAGGCGAGCAGGCTGAGTTGCCACCAGTGGAGATACTGGTTTCCATGCTGTCTGAGCTCTCCAGGCTGAGGGTGTCATAGGCGTGGTCCATGTCCTCGGCCCGGTGCCCGATGCCATGGGGAGGATGATGATGGAGAATGGAGTGATGCATGAGCGGAGGGTAGGAAGAAGGGGGGTAGTGAGGCTGCCCGTGCAGGGCTTCCCACTGGGACTGCGCCTCAGCAGCTGCTTTCTGCTTCAGCTCCGCCAGGCGCCGCTTCTGCTCCTCAATCACCTGCTGCCCTGTACCCCAAGGGAAAAAGAACAGAGGGCAGATCACCAGGGGTAAGGAGGGGCCTGACTGGCTACTGTAGCTATGGCCTGGGCACTGGCAGGCAGCCTTCAAGCAGCCTGCGCTCTGTGCCCAGCGCCATGACTGCCCGGGGCTCACGGCTCACACAGAGCTTCTGCTACAGTGCCATCTCTGGCCAGGAAGGCATGAGTCTGAATTGCCCAATGCATCCAGCTGTCAAGGACTAAGTCCACATAGTGCGTGATTGGACTTACAAGTATGTGGCTGTCTGTCTAAGTGTCCATAAATACGTCTACACCTATCAGAGCATTAATGACGGTGAGCAGAGACTCTCCTATGATATCCATGCAAGTGCGAGAATACCCACCCTGCTAAACGCTGTGCATGCCCATCCATTTCCCAGTGCAAACATGCCCCTGCCTCCTCATGTCTGCCTGTTCAGCCAAAGGGGAAGCAGCACACTAAGTCTTCAGAGAACTCCCTCACCCATGGCCAAACCCCTTTACAGCTCCTGTGGCAGCCCCTATCCAGCATTGTGGGAACGCAGAGTAAGTGGGATAGAGATAAATGTGGATTTGAGCTGCAGCTGTGACTGAGTCTGAAGGCAAAAGAAATTCCCTACTGTGCATGTGAGGAGCCAGGGATAAGCCTGGTCTCTGGGCAGGATGCACATGGCTGCCATGCAGCAGCCAAGGAACCAGGGCTTCCCTGGAAAGTCACTCACCCCAAGGAGTCGGAGCCACTGCCACTGCTGTGCAGCTGCAGCAGCCCTGCCGCATGGCGACTTCACCCAGCTCTAATTCCCATCTGGGAGCTGGCAGCGAGACAGGAATCAGGCAGGTGTGACCCAACTGCCTGGATTATACTGGCCACTGATGGCACACCCCACTGCTATGCTGTGTTCTTGGATCACTGGGTGGATGCACTGGAAGCTCCCAATGTGGCTCCGTAAGGGGCTCCTCACCTTTTCCAGACCCATTTAGATCAGTTACCCCCACTCCTCCGTCCTGCCAAAAATGCACATAGCCAGATCCAACCTTCAAGGTTCCCAGCTTGCATGGACCATCCCAGGTGGGCCTCTACTTTCCCCTGGCCTCCAGCCCCATCCCCTCAGACCCTCAGAGCAGAGACAGCAAGGGGAGGGCGCATGCTTCATTCTGGCAGGGCTGGGCAAAGCATTCGTAGACCAGGCAGCCTGATACTATGTTTGCCAAACCCACATAATCGCTTGCGTGCTCAGTGGGGCTTTGGGGGTGTAGCAGGGAGGCAGAAGGACCAGGCAGCAGGTTCCTAAAGGAGCTCCAGCTTTCGGCACTTTGCTTGGCAGGCACAGGCACCAAAAGGAGCAAACTGAGCTGCTGTCACTGGAGATGCTGCTGTGCAGGAAGAGGAGGCAAGCAGGGTCTTGCAGAGCTCATTTGACCAAAGTAGGAAAGGTGTTGGCTGACATGGCCAATGCGGGAGAAAAATGCTCAGGGCTTCCCTCCAGGCTGTGCTCTCTGATCCAGGGGAAACCTGAGCTGGTCAGGAACAAGCCATCTGCGTCAGTCAGCACCAGCCCCTAACACCAAGGGAAAACAAGCTGGTTCCCAAGTGCAAGCTGGAGATGTCCCCTTTGGGACACAGCTGGGGATGCTCTTGGGGGAAGATGCTCCGGAAGCATCTGGCCAGTTTGTCCGGCACTGCATGCAGACGGACTCACAGACACACTGACACCTTGGGGCTGGGTCTGTACCTCCTCCCCACCCCTGGCAGATGGCATCAGGTGTCTTCTTGAACCACACAGCCATGCTCTGCCTAGGCGTCCTAGCGTTTGCAACTCTCTAACTGACACATCGCCTGGCTAGAATGGCTCTCTTGGGAGTAACAGCTGGAGATGCACTGTGTGGAGCTGGGAGTGAGGGGAAAAGCAAAAGACCATGAGAGAGCCATAATGTCTGTGTCAGAGCCAAACCAAACCTGGTAGGCTCCTGGCTTCTTCCTCTTCTGCGCAGTGGCTCTGGACATTGCCTGCTCCCTGTGGCTGCTGCTGGGAAGGGTGCCCTTGTGCAGGGTTAGCTAAGGTTTTAGTCTCATCTACAGTGTTAGATCAGCCATGCTGCAGGAAGTGGCAGCCCAGCACGGTTACTGTGGGCAGATGGGACCTGCCACATTTCATTGTGTTGCAGGACCATGCTATTGTCTTGCCAATGAACAGATGTCACAAGAATCAGAGGGATTGCAACCGAGTCGCAAGATGAAATCTGTTGGGAGCACTGCTGGGCTAGCAGCAGGATGCCCAACATGGCTGGGTCTATCACTGGTGGGAGTTCTTCCTCCGAGAATCCTGCCAAACTGCTAAAGGCCTAGCTGGGCTCTCCGGCAAGACAGCCTTGTGCATATGGGTCACAGCAACTGCTAGCAACAGCCACACTGGAGCATGACCAGGGCCCAGCATGGACCGAGCCTGGGAATTGCCAGCTGAGCTGAGCACTTGGGGCCAGACAGGCCAATGCTGCTCACGTGCAGCAAAGTAGCATGTGACAACTCAGTGATGAAATCCCCTCACCCACCTGCAAGATTCCTGTCCTCTCCCCTTCCCATGATCCTCATGGTCTACTCCAGCTGACTTGACCGGTCATATTAAAGTCAAAAAACTGTCAAAAGGTCTGACGTAGATCCTTACTCCTTCATTTCCTCTCCCCCATTAGAAGAGACCACCTCATGGTGGGCATGTTTATGGCTCCAGCGGATGGCCTCAGGGGCCAAGCATCAGCTAAGATACCTTGACTCCCGGGAAATGGGTTCAAATCCCAGCTGGGTCAACTCAGCTCTTCACCCTTCTGAAGACAGGCCCAGCTACTGCTCCAGACTCCAAAGCTAGTGGCATAGGCAGCAGCCTTACACACCCCTTGGAGTGAGAGGGGCTTATAGCAACCTAGATGGTTGTTCTGTTTCAATTGTGGCCCCCAGGTGTTCTCAGGCCCCCCTCCTGACACAAACAGTTACTGATCCCCCAGCACCTGGGAGGCAGGTGCAGTACATGAGGAGAAACCATAGGCTCAGCTCAGCCCGAGTTGCAGAGACTCGGGCAGATTTCCCCAGTGGATTTGGATTTCCCCAACCTGGGCTGGGTACTTGCTGAGTTTCTGGTAACTCCAGCCCAGGGAGCAAGATACCCAGGACCATTCTCACAAAGAGACAATTTATCTTCAAGCCAACCGTCCCTCCACAGCAGATCAGTGGTAACCCTCCTTCCCTGTCTCTCGATTGTGAGCATCACCAGAGCCTCCTGGGTTTGTGACGCACAGCCAGACTAGAGCATGGTCTTGGCCTGCATCATTCAGGAGGGCAGAGTAGTAAAAGCTCCAGGCAAAGAGGCTGTTTGCCACCAGCTTAGAAAGTGGGTGTTTCTCCTCCTACCTGCATGAGAAAGGCATTGGGAGTTCCCCAGGTGGGATGTCTCATGAACCACAGCCAGCAGTAACACATAATAAGCAGAGATATTTGTGCAGGACACAGGGCACAAGTAAGGGCAGTAACATCCTGGGAGGAGTAGAACAACCCCAGCTCCCAGAGAAACCACTCAGCCCAGTTTGGAGCATCTCCTTTATCACTCCCTAGGCAGACTGAATCCCACCCCCCATGGGATGCCCTTTAAGCAGGCACTTACCCTTCTGCTGCAGGGCCAGCTGGCGTTTGGTCTCGATGTCCTGCAGTGTAGCTGCCAGGTTCCGTGGCAGGCTACCTGTGCCATTCTGTGGTTGCAGGGGACCCTAGGGATGTGAAAAGACAAGGATGAGGAAGACCCCGTGGGATGCCAAGTCCCTGGCCCATGGGCTCAAACTGTAGTAAAGGGCCTCAGTTATACAGTCTGGCTGATGGAGATATTAATAGATCCACCTGCTGTACTGCTGTGAAAGGGCACCAAGTCAGGGTTCCAGGCTGTGCCCCCCAACTATCTTCCTGCAGACCAAGAGCCCCAGAGCCCTGGCACCCCAGGGTCAATGGATTAGAACAAGCCCTCCTTTGGGAAGTGAGTGACAATGCTGGTACTGCAGCCCCCCTCAGCACATACCTTTGGGGAGGAGCTGCGTCCCAGCGTGGCCACACTGAGCTGTGAGGATGATGCAGACCCGCTCTTTGTGCGTGGGAGGGTGCTGCCGGCGTCGCTGTCCATCTTAGCACGATAGACCTGGACACAAACCCAGACATGACTAAGAAGGGCAGATGAAGGCCACAGCACAGGACCCTGTGGACTGGCTGAGGCTTAGGGAGAGTTGATGGTTACTAGAGCCATCAGCACCCGTAACAGAGATTCATGGCATTTGAACCACTCCAACCCCAAAAGAGGCAGAGAGAGGGGAAAGGAGCCTAGGTAGCAACAAGAGGAAAAAATGGGCTTCTGATTTGATGGCAACCTGGATCTACCTGAAGGATTTGCATCTTTTCAACATATAAGACACATGTGCAGACAGCAGCTGCCTGAGAGCCCAGCCTGTTAACAGCAGTAGAGGTAATGCTAATCTCGGTTACATCCCTCCTTCAGCCCCGGTCCTTCAGCACAGGCTCCTTCCCTACAGGATATTCCCCAGAGCTTTGCTCCATCTTGTCAGAATGTGCCCCATGCTGGCCAGCTGCTCCACAGGGTACAAAATAACCAGGGCCCAGGAACGTGCCCTCTCTGAGCAAACACCTGCCCTTCTGAAAACCAACTCTCACTGTTAAATCGAGAAGAGACCCTGTTACAGTGAGATTGTGTTTCATTCAAGATGCAGTGTCTGTGACTCACACTTGCTTTCAAGGGCTTAGACAGTGAAAGCAAACTGGCCTCTAGGTTGCCTTACACTCTATTCCAATAGCAGAGCCTTTACCCCTGGTGAGGAGATGGGTGTCCCAACCTGGAGAAAAAGCAACTTTTGGACCCAGCAGCTGAGCTCCTGTGAGCTGGACTCATTGAGAGTGAGCACAGAGCCCATAAGGTTGTGCTGAGTCACCTCTACAAACCTCAGTACAACCTCCACGAAGATGGAATGGCACATGCACTGGTACAGATTGAGGGCTCAGACCTTCCCACTGCTGCTCCTCTGGTTCCTCTGAAGAGCCCCAGGCACTAAAGAAGCTTGCTGCTGCATGCAGCGGACTTGGACATGAGAGGGGCAGCTCTTACTTCCTAGGGTTTGGTGCTTGAGACTTGTGGTATACTGAGGGGGCCTTTTACTGCAGGTACTTCTCTCCTTTCCACACTCATTAATGTCATTCAACAGGTTATTGTTCCTCAGCTGAGATCAAGGACTGGTCTGGAACCCAATTAACTAAAGGGGCTTTAACCTGAACCATCAGCTCCCCAAGGGAAAATCTGTGTGAGCAGCTATTGCAACAGGTCTTACACTGATAAATCATCTATTTAATTCATTCTCACTTGGCACTGGGGCTCACAGACTTGAAGTGGAGTACTAAGTGAACTACAAATCATTTCATTACTTTGATTCTGTGTTCTGTGGAGACGAACCCTAAATTACACAAGACAGGGCAGGGAGTGGCTCTTTAATGTGTCTGTTAAGCACCATGTGCTGGCATGACACGGCATAAATAATAATAAATACTTCCCTGAGCGAGTAATTCCTCCCCAAAATCGCCTATTGCAACATTGTGAGAGTAACGGACCCAGCCAGGCAGTGGGAAATCAAAGCAACAACCAAATTCTGGGTCAAATCCACTGAGGGTGCAAATTGGCTCCATTGATTCATGGGAGTGGAGCTAATTGACACTAGCTGGCAATCTGGATCATACTACCTCTGTCTTCCCTCCATCCCAGCCAGCTTTGGGAAGGGTCTCAGAACATCCCTAGCCCGGACACTCCCTCATTGGGTGACCAGTCTCACTAATCTAACTGGCTGAGTCCAGCTGCAGCTGGCCTTGCTGCCAAGAGCTCCCTCCCCAGGCATCTCTGTGATCCCAACCCTGCAGCCTGCGAGCACCCAAAAGGCCATAACTGTCCACCCCTGCAGGGCCCGGAGATGGGGAGTAGGTGGGGCAATTACCTGGAACAGCTTTCGAGAAGAGTGAGCTTTAGCAGGAAGAGGAGGAGGGGAGGAGTGAGGAGAGGCAGGGGAGGAGGCCTCGAAGCCAGCCATGTACCACTTCTCTAAATCCAGGGCAGAAGGCTGCACTGGGCCCCCCTGAAGCTGCTTCTCCATCTAAAGAGAGGGTGTGAGAGACAGGAGGGGAGGGATGGAGGATGAAACAGTAAGAGAAACCCTGCATCAACCCTGCATGCTCACACCAGGGACCTGGATCTGGGGAGAGGGAAACAGAACCCAGTGCTCTCTACAGCCCACCAGGAGCCCAAACTGGCGCCATCCCTTTCTTCCTGTGAATTAAAACATGGGACCCTTCATCTGCAGCCAAACCCCAGCATTGTGCTGACAACAGCTCCAGGACCTTCCACCCCGCAACCCCATCATCAAGGAGCCGGAGCAGCAGGCGCTACCGCGAGCACTGGAAAGCCACAGACAGTCAACCCCAGTTTGCATGGCTTACAGCGAAACCAACTGGATGTGGCGGGGAAGCCCTCTGGGAGCATTGTGAGTCCTCACTGAGGGGCTGAGATAAATGAAAGGCAGCAGGGGACACAGGCAGGGAAGGGGGTCACAGGCACCAACACTTCCAATGGGAGCTATGCAGACAGATACTCCTGCTTCACCCTGGAGCTGCAGCAAAGCAGGGCAACAGTGCAGCAGGTTTGAGGTCGGGCTGGCTGGGATGGAGACACTGTGTTGTCAAACCCCCTTTGAACCCAGGAGTGGTGGGACAGATTGTTCTGAGTAGATGCCCATGGCTTGGGGCTCAAAAGGGTGTCATTCCTTCTCCCTCCAACTATGGTATGCCGCAAGGCTCACAAGGGACCCTGCACACACAGGAAGATGTCAGACATCCCTGGCATAAATACAGTCCTAGGCCATGAACTCTCACCACTTACCAGTCCTCTTGCTGGGTCTGCTCCCCTTTGCTGCCAGTCCTAGCTCCTCCTCCAGCTGAGTGTTGTGATGAGGGCACTGAGCAGGGGAGCAGCACACAACTCTGCCTTGCAGTGAGAGAAGGAACCTGGGGATCCCAGCCCGTTTCCCTCACCCTGCAGACTGACATGGCAGTGCGGGACGCTTGGCCCCTAGCGCAGACAGCCCTGAACCCCAGGGCTCTGCGGAAATTCAGCTCTGAATTCGGGAACACATTTCCCACCTCAGATTCCAAGGACGGACCTTCCCAGGGCCAGGTGGACACCCCTTTCCTGGGAAACCAGCTCCCCTCAAGGCTGCATGGCCCAGCAGAGAGCGCTCATTCAGACAGTTCAACTGACCTAGCAGTACAAGGGTTCCTGGCAAAAGGATTCAGCCCCTAGGGCAGCTGCACATCTGGATCCAGAGCAAACAAAATTCCCCACTTGCTTGTGGGTCAGAGGCCCCGGAGCCCCACATTGCCTTCCCTTCTGTGGCCGGACACACCCCCAGAGGGCACCTTGCCCCAGGGTGAGCCATGCTGCTCCCTCATCACAGCCAAATGAGAGCTCAACATTAAATCAGTCCGGAGGCTTTAGAGCTGGCGAGAGGGGCTGGTGTGGCACTGTGGAGGGATCATGCAGCAGGACCAACTCTTCCTCTGCCCCATGTGGGTGTTCTGCATTGCGAGGGATCAGCCTCCATGGATGATTCAGTGTTTACCAGGGTCGCCAAGGCAAGCTAACGTGCTGATGATGCTAGTGGTGTCTGTGCTGGGCATGCCTACCTGCTAGGATTCAGACTGCATCCCAGGCCAGAAGGGATCCCTATTGCCTGCTAGCCTCTCTCTGGGACCCATCCCAGGCACATGGTGTGGGGGTGCTGAAGCCCAGCTTGGGACCTCTGAAATTTTACAAGCCCTCCCTCCAGCTAGCCACTAGTGTTCCCCTGGAAAGTGTGAGGGGTGGCAAGAGGGAAATGCAATGGACACAAACCTCAGCAGAGATGAAGGAAGAGGAGAGAGGTGGCACAGGAGAAGGAAGGCAGCCTGCAGACGAAGCAGCTTGAGGGGCGAAACCTGAAGTGGGATGGCCCAATGGGGAAGCAGGAGGGGCCAGCCCTAGGTCAGCTCTGACATTGCCCAGAATCCCTGAGAGCTGGTCAACAGTCACGTACTGGGGCAGAGAGAAGCAGCAGAGTGAAAAGCAGAAACAGGACCAGAGCAATGAGAGCCAGACAGGCAGAGAGGTGAGCAGGCAAGGACCTCAGCAGCCCCAAAGCCCATCCCAGGGGAGGTCATGACATCAGGAGAGTTTAACTTCCTGACAAGCTGCAAAGGTTTTTGGCTCAGCTCCACAGAGCAGCATCAGGAACAGCCGCTATTTGCATTGAGCCCAGCTGTCACCCACTCGCCCGAAGGTCTCGCAGCACATCAGAATTGGCATCTGCATAAGCTCTGCTGGGGGATTCACTTTACTTTTAGATTTTTGTGAGAACTATTATTGCTCCTGGGACTGATAAGCACCCACTGGAGCCAGAGAGAGGCCAGGCTGGTAGCGTGTAAGTTTCTCCATGCTGCTCCAAGTCACCTCCATCCTTAGTTACCTCAGTGTCGGGCTCCCCCAGCACAGCTATGCCGATGCCCCTTAATCCTGACCTGCAGCCCCGAAGCTACTCCAGCCGTTCAGCTGTGACTCTCTATGCCAAGCTGAATGGCAGTTTTGTAACAAAGATCTAATTCAACCTAAAGCTGATCCCACAAATCTCACTTGCAGACCCCAGCAGCCAAATTCTCCTTAAGGGAATTCCACTGAGAACAGGGAGGGACCTTGCCCCAGGTAGCCAACTTCAGAGGACTAAAGAATTAACTCATTCACCCCACCCCCAGCAATGTTCCCTCTAATTTTTTACATCCATGTGCGGAATTAACTTTGTTATGTGCACCAATATGGAGGTGAGGTGTGGTGAGGGGCTGAGCGGGTTCGGAATGTGGGAGGGGGCTCAGGCCTGGGGCAGAGGGTTGGGATGCAGAGGGGTGAGGGCTTTGGCTGGGAGTGTGGGCTCTGGGGTGGAGCTGAAGGGTTTGGGATGCGGGAGGGGGCTCAGGGCCAGAAGGTTGTTGTGTGTGTGTGTGGGGGGGTGAGGGCTCTCGCTGGGGGTGCAGGCTCTGGGATGGTGTCGGGGATGAGGCATTTGGGGTGCAGGAGGGGACTCGGGGCCAGAGGGTTGGGGTGTGTGCAGGTGAGGGCTCTGGCTGGGGGTGCAGGCTCTAGGATGGGGCCGGGGATGAGGGGCTTGGGGTGCTGGAGGGGGGCTCAGGGTTGGGGCAGAGGGGTTTGGGGTGCAGGGGAGGAGGGCTCTGGCTGGAGCTGCAGGCTCTGGGGTGGGGCCAGGGATGAGAGGTTTGGGGTGCAGGCTGTCTCAGGGCTGCGGCGGTGAGAGAGGACTCTCCCCAGCCCTCTCTCATCGCAGTAGCCCAGGACCAGGGGAGAGGCGCCTCTCCCCAGCAGCTCCGAGACTGGGGCTGGGGAAGAGGCGCCTCTCCCTATCTGCATGGCCCTTGACAGCCTGCTGTGCAGCCACTCAGCTTAGAAGGAACTTAGCCCACCAGTGCTGTCTACAAGTCTAAAGCTCTCTATTTTACAGCACAAGAGGAGAGAGGTCCCTAGTCACTAGAAATGACCATTTCAGCCTCTCTCACCAGTCAGCATGAATTCACTGCCTGTCCAGCTGCAGGCCAGGGAGCTGCACCAAGCCAAAACCAATCTGCTCCAGGAAGGCGCATTGAGGGAACCGGTGATGGCAAGGTGTCTCCATCTCTTGCACCAGCCTGACCCACCTTTGAGCAATAAGGCAACCTTGCTCTCAGTGTCAGCTACTAGAGTACAGATTTTACTACCCAGCCAGAAACACTATAAGCAAAATTCAGCATGCTCAGGAGCAGGTACCTCACTGGTTGCAGGAGGTACAGCAAGCAAAAAAGAGAGTGGAGCAGCAGCAGGGGCAGCAGCGGAAGCTTTAGTGTCCTCGCCAGGGCCGTACACATTGCAGTAGAATCTGAAAACATCAGACAGCCTCATGTATTCCTAGAAATCCATGATGAAGAAGGAGAATTAGACTCAGGCACCGTCCCATGGCACCGACCACAACACAGCAGTAAAGCTCCACACATACTGCTTGGGCTCCATAGTGCAGCTGGCTGATCTCTTTTACATACCGACTTCCTCTTCCATAGAGAGGTGCAGCCTGTGGCGACTGCAAGTCCTAGCATGAAACACTCCATCCTGAAGGAGGAGCACTGAAGGGCAGAACTTGTCATCCCAGGTGTGCCACTTGGATGGGGACAGAGCATGCTGGGACTTGTAGTCTCTGAAGGTTACACCACTGTGTAATTGGCTTTATCTTAGGTGGTCTGGCTGTCCATGGAATAGGACACCATGATGGCACACACAGCCATTCACCTATAGGCTGCTATTTTATTTCCACTGGCCTAGAGCTTGAGGATTCCCTAGTGCCACCCGTTGGTCACCAGCCCTCCTGTTCTATCTCTTCTGGAACTTGGAGGACTGGGCTAACTGCAGCTTGGCTGCATTTAGTGCCACCTGGTTGCAATATGCACACCTAAGACAGTTTGAGACAGGGAATCTGGACCTCCTTTGGCATCTAAATTAGCATCTGATCCAGAGGGATCTATAGATGGAAATGGATTCAGCTGGCCTGCTTCAGAACATGTGGTAGGCAGGTGAGAGAAGGGACCGCATGCTGCTGCAGTACTCAGCCTAAAACGGAGCTTTACTGCACACACACACACACACACACACACACACACACACACACACACAAAACATCCAATGCAACCCCACCATCAGAAGAGCCCAGCATGCTCCATTCCAGCACCAAGGGGAGACAGCAGCAACAGGAAACACAGCACGTGGGTTACTGGCCCAAGGAAAGCAACTAAATTAAGAGCAATTGATGGGTAGGAATTGGCATGTGGTATTGGAACAAGCTCCCCCTTTACCAAGTAACACAGCAAAGGGGATAGGTGGGTCAGGGCAGACCCCGAGACCCCTCCATAGTGCCCCCTGCTGTCACCAGCCAGACATCGCAGCATCTGGCATCTATTGCCAAGCATCATTAATAGAAATGTTCGCTAAAGCCCCAAACTGTTTAGACACTGGCAGCAATGTGCAATTAAGAATCCCAACCTCTCCGGCCAGTTGGTTTGGAACCGGTTCCCAGCTCTCTCACTATTTCTAAATCAAAGATTTTGATGCTATTTAAAAAAAATAGAAAACAAACAGGCAAACAGAAGAAATTAAAGGGATATTGTTGGGGAGCTTTAGGCTTGCAGTCTGTGGAATGGGAGGGAAAAACACATACAAGGCATTTTGTTGGGATTTAAGCCACACTGCAGTATGGTGCCAATGCAAATGAACCATGAAGCCAAACTGGCTAGAAACCAGAGCTGTGCAGCTGAATGAAGTTCAAAGAGAATCATCTGTGAGGAGTGTTAATCCCAGGTGTTTCAAAGGTGCGTGAGAAATATGTGATTGTTAATCTGATGGTGCCCTGTTAGTGAGCCTTTTCAATGCCTATCTGAGAGGGCCTAAGTCACTGATGGCAACACAAGCCCATTTAAGAGCTGCTGGCCTGCCTGTCGACTGAATTATTTACAAGACCCTGATAAGACGGCTGCACATAGCAGTCTGGCCCTACTCTGGGCAGAGGAGCGGAAGCAGTAAGCAAGCGAGCACATGCAGTTAGTCCCGTTACCTCTTGCATCTTGGGGTAACAGGGGGTGGAGAAAGGACCTAAGGAAGCAGTTGCCCCTGGCAGGGGTTTCTGGGGCTTAGTTTCCTCTAACAGGTCATAAGGCTCTGAGATATGAAGTGTTTCCTGTTGGAGGGTAAAGGTCATAAGGGCAAAGCAGGCACAGAAACAGTGAGATCAAAACAGCACAGAGGAATCCCTTCCCAACTGAACAGCCTCAGACAGAAAGCAGGGACATCGCCTAATGGAGCCTCCAGCCAGCCAGTCCCGGCTGACAGCACTGCAGCTTCATGGCACAGCCTTAGGGAAGATTTCACCTTGCAGACCATCTCAGTAACAGGACTGAAGGCACTAGGCATCACATATCCCATGGCTGGATTGTCACAGCTCTGCCCTTGGGAGTTCTAACCACAGGAGGGAGGGAAAGAGTCTGTGCCCTCCAGTGTAGAGCCAACCCTCCCTGGAGATGCTCCTAGTCTCCACATCAACACACTCACACCTTATGCCCACCTGGCTGCCAATTCCAATCACGCACACAATATGGCAGAGTCTGTGGAAGGGCCAGCCGGCCACTAGCTCACTTTGCCCCTCCCCAGAATAAAGGTACTTAATAACGTTGGTGGGGGAGGGGGTAATGGGCTAATCCTCTCCTCCCATGCCGAACACCTTGATATGTATGATCTGCACAGAGCCAGTGCCATGCTCTTCCCCTGGCACATGGAACAAGGATTCCAGCCCCAGCTGGTGCTTGCAGTCCCCATTGAGCAATGGGATGTACTGGGAAATGCTCCTGCAGCCATGCCAGATTTCCTTTAGAACCCCCATCCTCATAAATGCCATGCACTCTTGGGCTACAAGATGCTAGCCTGACCCTAACAGCACAGACTGGTCTGGGGGCTGTGGTGGGTTAGCCAAGGCCACCCCCCTTTCAGGTGTCCAAAGCAACACATACCCGGGGAATGGTGCTCTGCTCCCAAGGTTGGATCAGGTTCCTCTCCCTGTCAATGTTTGGGGCCAACCAGGTAAGAACCAGTCTCTAATCTCCATGCTGCATGGCATGACTAGGACACCCAGCTAACGGCAAACCCATGTGTGAAGGAACAGCTCTAAACGTGGAGGTTAAACTCTGGTTCCATGGTTTTGGTGGCTCTGCCCCCGGGAGGGTTTGTCAAAGGGAAACAGGATCCCTGCTGCAATGAGAGAGAGAGAGAGCCCTCTCCAGCTGAGAGGCATTTTCATTGTCAGGGCACTGGGACTTTCAGGCATTTGTGCCAAAAATCACACAAATCTGAGCACTGTTTACACCTCTTGGGGTCCAGAGGCAGGGGCCCAGCCATCAAGGTAGCCGGAGTCCCAGAAAGGCATGGCATTATGGAGGGAGGGCAGTTCTAGTGACTAATCATCCCTCTTCCCCCTAGTTACCTCTCTGAGTGCAGATGATGTTTTGGGGAAGCTTCTGCCGCCGGTAACAAGATGGTACCGTCTCTCCAGGGAGACGAGCTTCTCTTTCTCCTGAGCGCACAGCAACAAGGCGAAAAAAGGGGAGAGCAAGAGAGTTAGTGACTGTCCTGAAAAGCATCCCAAAGTGAGGCCAACACCAGGACAGCCACAGAAACGTCTCGGGCCCTTCCTGCCAGCACCCACATTGACAGAGACCCATGTCGTTGAGGTTCCTGCTAAGATCCATTCTTCTCCCAGCCATAAGCAGAGGCAGCTAGTGACAGTCACACAAGTGGCATTAACCCAGACTTAGGCAAAGGGGTTCTCAGCCCTTTCCCTATCACTAGGTGAGCCTGGGTCAGGGTGTACAGCTGGACTCCCAACTGGAACCTCTCCCCAGGACGGGGGGGGGGGCGGGGGGGCAGTGTTTGGATATAGGCCAGCTGAAAAGTCTGGACTCAGTACCAGGTCCATCTCTATCAAGGTGGGAGGGACATGACAAGCTGAGCCAGGACAGCACAGCCTGTACAGTTGCCCTCTCCATTTCCAACAGGCAATGTGTAACGTGACCCCATTGCTGGAGAGCAGAGCACATATGCTATTTGGACTTGAAGTGCAGAGACGGGGTCCAGTCCCCCAAGGCAGTGCACTCTGTATTATTAAGTGTGCCTGGCCTGGCACACACTACCCCAGTGAACCCCTTTCCCCATCTCCATCCAGCATGGTTCCAGGATGTTACCTTCTGCAGCAGCTGGAGCACGGTATTCTTCTCCTTGGCAAGACGCTCAGACTCCTGGGCAGCCTGGAGCCGGATGTGATTGGCCTGGCTTTCCAATGCAGCCACCCGCTCCTTACAGAAAATAAGGAAAGGGTGAGCTGGCACCAGGCCCTGCAGGACAGCTTGGGAAGAAGCAGCTGGCCAGGAGGGAGGAAGAAGCCTTACCAGTCTGGGCAGGTATTTGGAGCCCCTCCATCCACTCCCAGAACAGGCATACAGCTGGCTTGGGGCAGAGAGAGAACTGTGGGAGGGGACGGTGCTTGGGAGCCAAATGGCTGTTGTGAGCACAGGGACTCCACTGGGCCGAGGGCATTACAGGAAGGGGCTAGGAGAGGAGAGATGACCAGAGCAAAGCTGGGCTGGGGAGTCTTAGGCTAAGATGGGCTGGGAGGGGATTACAGATGAGTCAATTTCCCCCTCACTGCAGTGGACACTTGTGGAACAAGGGAGAGCCCAGGCTCCATAACCTTTGCCCAGGGGTCCAAGATCCTCTCCCCACCTTCCTCTTGGCGATACTGCGGTGGCAATCAGCCTTGCTCTGCAGGAGCTGCTGGCTCACGATCTCACGCTCCTCCTCCAGGCGACTCTCCTTTTCCAGCTGCTGAAACTCCAAGTCCTCAAACAGCTTGGTCTCCGTCTCCAGGGCCTCTGCCTCCTTCAAACACACAACCATGGTTGCTCAGTTCCCTCTGAAACAGAGATGCCTCCCCCCCGCCCCCATGGCACACAGCTGTACCAGGCAGGGACTGCTCTGACAGGAGAGCAGGTCACTGAGAAAGCAAGGGGCAAAGCTCCATTTGCTGCAGCAGGGGGGAAGCTCTACACCTCCCTGTTGCTTGTTGGGAGGCACAGGGGCAGTGCACAGCTGGTGGCTCTGACTGAGTGAGACACGGCGCTCCTGCTCAACAGGGACCTGCAATCGTGCCCAGCCGAAGGACCTACCCAGGCAAGGTTTCCTGCTCCACACGCACAAGCTCTAGATAAGAAATGCACTCTCCCCACCAGTGTCACTGGCCAGACCCATCCTCCCACAGTGCTGCAAACCTATGTGATGCTCACAGACCAGCAGAGAGAGGTCCAGCCCAGAGAGTTCCCTGCCGACTATGGCAGAGAAAAAGAGATAATAGCTTGGGGTATGGGGATGATGTGCACCATAGGACAACGGGGACTTGTGATCTGCTAGAAAGAGGGTCAGGGCAAAGCAGTCTTGGCGGGGGCTCTGCATACAGCCCACCAATCCTTGGCAGCAGAGAGTCAAACAGCAGATTTGTTCCCTTACCTTTTTTTTCCCCCCTTAAAAGCTACTTTTATGAAAGATGCCAGCTGGGCACTCTGTGGGCATAGGTTAGTAGGGCTGTCAAGCTGGGGTCACATGAAGGTCTTTTGCTAACATAATTAGTATGGCCAAGCCAACATGTTAGTGTGCTCCAGGGATGTGACCACATAGCCCAGAGATGGACGAGACTCCCAGGGTTTGAGCTAGATCACCTCCTGGACAGTCCAGGACTGAGCTTGGTGTAAAAACCATTTGTTTTATTTAGTTTTAAATGGTGATAGCATCTTTTGGGCAAGCGTGGATAAAATTCAGGGTTTGTAAATTCTACACTAACAGCAAGAGCCTTTAGTCATGTATTTTTATTTAGTTATTAATGTATTTTTTATTAAACAAGATTTTATTTGGATGTAAACATCCCTCTGCAACTCTTGCAAATCAAACAGGAGCTGGAGCACAGGAACTCAAAAAAGAAACTGACCAGGCTAGCTTTGTTGTGTAGGAAGCAAGAGGCAAACACTGCCTTGCGGGAACAGTGCATCTGATGTTTTAAATGCTTTACATTCCAGTCACTCTGTCTGTTAGTAACAAGCTGCAGAAGTTAGGGTTAGGTTTTAGCTTGGTTGGGATTTTGCATTTTATTTAAAATACATATTTTTCAGCCTGACCATGCCCCATTTCAGTGAAGAATTTTTCCATGCAAACCTTTTAGCATCTATTTAGTTGAAACATGCCTGTTCAGTGTCAATGGGGAGACACTGTTTTCCTGCTCTACATATCTCTACATGTCACTCAATGCATTAGACATCTGTTGAGTTCCATTTTAAACTGGACATAGGTTTTCAGGCTGGGATTAGCTGTGACTCCTGTGGGGACCAGGAAAAATGCTTTAATTTATTGCACTTAAAAGAGTTGGACATAATAAAAGGATGATATTCCATTCCCAGGCGCTCCTGGAAAATCCCAGCTAATGGGAAAAAATGCTGCAGCACTGCAATATTGACATTATCTGGCCTGGACTGTATACACACATATCCACAGGAAACAGCAGAAAACTGATATAGAGTTTAGTCCCCTGAGGCTTGCCAGCCCCTCATTTCACAGAGGCTGGATTAAGGCTAAAGTTGTGTCCAGTATCAGTGCAGCACCCAAGGGCTGGCTGCACCTGCATTTTCAATAGGCCTCTTCCATCTCTACCAATGCCGAGTATCCTTGCTGCACTGCAGTTCAAGAGGCAGAGCAAGAGTTTCACTTGGCAGGTCCAATCTAAGTAATCAGGCCTGGGATCTCTGAATTAGACATTCATTTCTTTGCACCCTGGTGCAGACTCCTCTACAGAAACTGCCTGAACAGAAACCCCACCTTACATCTCTTGGCCTCCAGCCACACAAGAGTTGTCCCCGGCAGAGGCAGGTGCTTAGGAGCAGCACCTAGGTGGAGGATTTAGCTCAAGGAAACAAGTGTTGGGGTGTTGCCCATTTTCCATGCTTGATAGGAGTGTGTAGTCAAAATCAGAGCTTGCCAAGCAGCCAAATTGCTGTTTTCTGTTGGTGGGTGGGGGGAGAATGGGACTGAATTCACATCTGGGGTCAGAGGGATTTGTACTACCTTGCTCCGGTGCTCAGAATTCCCCCTCCAGGCACTAATACAAGGGGGGGGGAAAGGAGCTTGCAGCACTTGCTACATTAATGCCCCCCAGAGGACAGTAGCAGTGACCAGAGAAGCGGCCGGTGGAAAAGGAGGAGAGCACTAGGGAAAGAAAGCTGCCCCCTCCTCACTTGCTGCCAAGAGGAGAGGCTGCAATGAGGCGTTATGGCATTCGGAGACAGGGACATGTGGAACTGGAGCTGCTTACAGAATCAACAGCAGGGGAGTCTCGCTCTGCAAGCTGCTGGTGCACCAGCCAGGCAGGCTACATCCTGGATGGTAAACTTACCAAACTTACTGGAGGCCAACCTCCTCCAGCCATTGGTGTACTGCATTCTGTTTGGCACATGGCACCAGTCGAGTGCTGGCTCAGGCTGGAGCTGTGGGCATGGAGGTGAGGGGGAATGGGCAGTGATCCAGGAGGGTGGGGGTTAAACACTGACCCTTCTCATCTGGTCCTGTAACTGCTCCCGCATTGACTCAGGGCAGTTATCAAGCTGGCTCTTCGACTCATTGTAAAGCGCCTGGAGTTTCTCTAGCTCCTTCCTTTCAGCATCAACCTTTGCCCTTTCCTGAATCAGGGAAAAAAAAAAAAAAAAAACAAAAACAAAAAAAAGAGAGAAAACACACTTCTCAAATCCACGCCATGCAGAAGCTGGAGAATTAGACATTGGCTCAAGCCAGAGGGAGAAGGGGCACAGGGGAGGGGCATGTCAAAGAGGCATTTTCCAAAAGATTTAAAAAGCAAAAGCAGTTGGCATCCAGGGCTGGATTGGATTAGAACAGTTATTGCTCAGGACTGGACCTCAGTCTCATGTCTCAAGACAAAGGCTTTACAGAAAGCACATACCAGGCCACCTCTAGGCCTCGAGCAGATTAATGTTAACACGCCTTCAATCATCAAGGATGATGTCAGCACAGCACTGGGAATGGCGTTGTCAATTAGGTGTTCTGCACAGCCGGTCATCAGGGGCATTTTCGTAGGCCCTACATTTTATTTTAAGTAAGTCTCAGGATCATTTTATAACAGATATTTCAAATCCAGGACACCATCAAATAATTGTAAAGCAGGTCAAATGTGGAGACTACACTACCAGTCAAACATCCTGTTCCATAGACAGGGATGTCCTGGCGTTCTGGTTTCCTTATGGACAACATGAAAAACAAGAGACTAAGATCCAATCTCTGCTCAGTTAATACAGGTTAACTCCCTAGGTCCTCGGGAACATTTCAGGTTTTATTTAAGTGAGTTAGTGATGGAGAGAATATAAAGAGAACACTTGTTCCTGGTCTAAAGAGAGGAAGAAATAGGTTCACCAGCCCACTCTCCCACCCAGTTGAAATATGTAGTTGGCTTCAGTCCTGCATCAACATGCTGCATTTTCAGAAGAGCTGAGCCCCCTGCAATTCCTAGGGTTCTTTTGGGGGTTCTGCCAGCATAAAGATTTATGATAAAATCCACTGTTCATGTGTCCAGGAACCCTAGATTAACAAAGCAATGCATTGCAACCAGTGAAAGCAACACTTTGGTCTCAAGACGTCCAGGGGATTTTATACTTATTTTAAAGGTGGGGAAACTGAGGCAGGCAGCCAGCAAGTGATTTGCTTAATGTCACACAGTGAGACAGTTGGAGAACCAGGACACTCTCGACTCCCTTTCCCTAGCAATAGCCCCATGACAATCCTTCCTCCCATCCTACCCATTTTACCTCCACCTACAGGAATAAGTAACTAATTGAATGGGAGAAACCCCAGACTGGATTACCCCTAATTTGGGGTAAATCTGCATCAAAACCCTCTAACGTGAGACTCTCTCTCATACCAACCCAGAATGATGAGACCAGTTAGTGCAAATTAGAAAGAGGAAATAGGACTATTCCCTCCAATCCCTGCACTGTTTTCAAATCCATAGTTACATGAAACAAACCCTGGGACTCGCTGAGAAGTTTGCGACTGAATGAGATAACAACAGTGGCAGTAATTGGCTTGGACAAGGCATAAGTGACTTTATTTACAGGGTGGCACCAGCAGGGCAGTACGGAATATGTTACAAATGGTTTGAACCATGAAGTTTGGATCTAAACTGCTGAGAAATTTGGGATGTTCAGATTTTTGCAGTATATCATATGAGTATTGGGCTCAGTACAGCAGTAACTGGATAAAATTATCTGGCTTGTATTATATAGGAGGTCAGACTAGATGATTTAATGGTCCTTTCTAGTCTTAAAATCTATGAATGAAAGATCTGGGTACTAGTTTGGGCTCAGCTCTAGAATTTATTATTTCTAGTTTTCAGCACTGAGTGCTGGCTACCTGGACAATTGTTTTTAAAAAAGTATGAACCTGTGACCACAAGCATTTACAACATCTACCTACATATGGCACAATGTTCTGTGGCTTCTAGGAATCGCTTATCTGAAGAGTCAGAAACAGAAGCTGATTACCCCTACCAACACTTTAGTGAGGGGAAGTGTTATGAAACCCACTTTATGGCTAGGTAAGCTGAGGCACTAACAAGTGAAGTGACTTGTTTCAGAACACAAAGGAAGTCAGTGTTGAGCCATAAATAGAACTCAGCAGTCCAGACTCCCTGACCCATACTCTAAGCACTAGAAAGCAATCCCTCAGAGTATTTGCACCTTATAACTCTGAGTGCCACCCCTCCATACAGTTACATGGGCACAGGCCTTGGAAGGCTGTAGACTGTCTCCAAAACAAGAGATCCATGCTCTCCCCATCACACTCAGAGGCTGCTAAATGGAGGGTTTGGACTCATCCAAACAAACTCCTGCAGTTTTCTAGGAAATCTTTAACCACTAATGTTATGCTTTTGGGGTTCAAATTTCCAGTGCCAAACATTGCCAGATGTCCTGCACTACTAGACTGATGTGAGTAAGGTTCATGACCACCCAGCATTTCAGACAACACTATAATACCTATCTACACATGCACATGCATGAAATCACACAATTCATTTCTAATAACAGAAAAGAATTTGCCATACAAGCCCAGCTAGTTACATCCTCTAAAGTCAGTTGCTTCTCAGTGACAAAAGAATTCCTAGGCAGAGCTGCATCAAGTATCCTGCCACCTCCTCATCCCTGCAGTAGTCTGCTGCCTTTTAACAATCCGCAAGCATGCCAGCATCCTCATGCCAGATGGCTTGTTTAACTTGACAAAGTGCTGCGGAGTGAGTCACGTCTCCAGACTGGCAAGAAACCCCCATGTACTCAAGGTGTCTACTGCACTTCAGTGTGAAAGCCAGGAGGCTCGCTTTAATCAGAGAGGCCTCATTGCTCTGCACTGCAAGCTGGGGCAGACTCACCCCCCATTGCAAGCAGAGTCACCACATCAAAGCCATAGGCAAAATCCTCCTTAGAATTAAGGAGCTCCCAGGAAACATTACATATGCAGCTCCCAGTATGAAGTGGGGCATACCAGGTGCGGGGCACAGGGGCATCTCCACAGAACAGACAGACCATAATGAATGCTCCTGCAGTGGCCAGAGGGGAGGGAGGTGGTGACCTAGAGAGTTCCAGGCCTGACTCTCCCCTCACTCTCACCAGTTTTACATCACTGTCACCCCAAATTTACACCAGGTCTGACGGAATGGAACTATGCTCTGCCCTTCATCTCTATACCTTGTGGCTACCAACAAGCCTCTTGGCAGCAAATCCATCCCTGCTCCCCAAGGTGCTCAGCCTCCAACTAGCTCTCCATGCTGAAGCTCACATCATCACCCCAATTAGCCCATGAAAGAACCCAAGAATACCGGCAGAGCCAGAATGCCACGCAGGATATTTCCTTCACCTTGGGGTGGGGGTTAAACCATCAGAATCACGATGCAAAAAAATGTAGGAGTAACATTCTCCAAGGAGCTAACCCAATCCCCCTCTCCCTCTGCCAACTCCTAGCAAGAGGCCAGTAAACACTCCATTGTAATCAAAAGAGACAGAGTATGAGACCCTATCAACATGAGAATCCACACTCTCTGTGCATGTCAGAGCCCCACAGGATAGACTACTAGATACACCAAGAACCCATCTACACTACAACCATAAGTGGGTCATAGGAGCTGGTTACAGCAAGGCTAGAATGGGCAACCGTGTCCCCAAATTAACCTGGATCCAGGGATGTTATGCCACTAACAATTGGTAAGCAGAGGAGCAGCCAATGGGGCTGCTCACTAGTGAAGAATGGATTTCCATGCTGTTCACTCAGACCAGGGTGAATAAAGATCATATAAGAAAGCTTGAATTCTCAACCCAAGTCAAATATCAAAGTCTATTAGCTTTGATTTTTCATCATATTTTGTGTAAAGCAAACAATATTCCCAGAGGCACATGTCCAGCTGCAGTTACTCTGACTGTCCCTAATGTGCCCCCTGCACCTTCTCCTCTGTCTGCACCATGTAGTTAAATGTTGGGAAGGAAATTTAAAAACCAGGAACATTACAAACAGTGATCCATGTCTCTCTCTCTCTCTCACATGCTCCCACAGGGTTAATGGAGATCTGAATTTATACTAACAGGTGGATTTAGGTGCTAGCCCAGAAGCACCGATTCCTGTCCCAGGGCAGCTCAGAGTACATGTCTCAAGGAACCAGCATTGCTAAAGAACAGCTGCCCCAGTTAGGCCCAGGTGTTTGCAGTGTGCACAAGTGCTGGAGGTTATGGAGACCCCATAGCATGCAGAGGCATGAGGGATTAGAGACACATTTCAGAGTGGGCGCCGTTAGAGAGAGTTAGTGCTGACTGATTAGGAAAGCGAAAGGTTAAGACGGCAGAGACTTTGGGAGTGTGGTTTCTTTTAGTCCCTCTCCTGACTCCATATGGAGCTGGTTGTTTCACTAGGAATGGTTTGTAAAAGGACTGTAAAATTTAAAAAAAAACAAGCCCAGCACATTGCATCTGTGCAGGAGGGGCTGCCTGCATCCTGCCACTCACAGGCTTCACCTTGTCCAGCCTCAGAAAGTGTCACCAATGAAATGAATCAGGACCTGGTGCATTTTTAGCCTTGGTGCCAGCATGGCTACACCTCACAGGGTTGCCATGGAGAGGGCAAGGCCCGCACAAACATCCATTCACTGTGTGGGCCAGTATGGAATCCCTGGAGGGACAAGGGCAAAGGTTCCAAGAGAGCTGGACGAGAGTGAAAGTTGATCTCACTGTTGGAAATGTGCTCAGCTCCCACTGATCCTTGCTCCACAGAGTGAAAACATTCCGGGCAAGCCTGGGACTGCACTCCAGTGCAGTCAGTTACCTTCCTGCATGGGAATGGATCGTCTCCAACAAGACTCCTTGAGATAGGTCCCTGTGTGGATATGCAGTTCTGAGGGGGCACCAGCAGAGGGTTCTGTTGCTGTAAAGGGCAGAAATCATCAGCAGGAAGCGGGGTTTGGGTGCAGTTTCTGATGGAAATGGGGTACAGTTTGTCCTCAGAGGTTATTGCAGGGGACATTCAGGGTTGAGTGTTGGAAGATTGCAATAGGTACCACAGAGGAAGCTGCATTCAGATGTCTTTCTGGAGTTGAGCGCATTTCTGCCTGGGCGTGGAGGTGTTGTTTCCCCTGTTAAGAAGCATACAGCAAGCAAGACCCCAGATCTGGAAGGGAGGCTGAGATAATGGTCTTTGGAAGGTGCATTCTGGCTCTTGTCCCCCTCCTCTCCAGCATTCTGGGAACCATGACTCAGGCAACAAGCTGGGAAATTAATGACCCTTTGGTAGCATCATGGTCAAAACTGAATGATGCTTTAAATGGAGTGACACGAGGGTCTCCAGCAAGCTAAGCACTGCAGCTGTCATCACCACTTGCACACAAGCACCTGGAGCTGTCGATTGGTGGGGCATATAGAGAACTGACAAACTCACTGCAAAACCTTATACACCAAGGCCAGTGTAGGAAGCAAGGGGGCATGACGGACAAGTAACCCATGTGCTGCCCAGGTGAAGGCTGAGGCCAACAAAGAAAGCTCCAGAGATTGGCATCTTGTGGAAAGGTTCAAAGAGTGCAAAGGTGACTCCCAAAGTGCACCCCAAGCACCAAAAGGAGCTGCCCTCCTGCACCAGAGCCCCAAGAATGGACAGTTCCAACCCCAGACAGGCTGACGAAGCTCCCAAGCCAGTGGCCAGTCTGCCCCAGGATCCCAGACAACGGCAGAGAGAAGGGAAATGCTCTGAGTAGAGGAAGTGCTGTCTCAAGTTGGCTGCAATAAATCCAGCACCTCTTATCTGGGGGTGAACGTGCCTGGGGCAGCCCTCCTCATGGAAATGGCACTTTAGATGCCCACCAGGTGATGGAAAACCCTTTGAGAAGCGGGGCCGAGAGGCAGATGAAACAGGCTTTCTTGGGGACGGATGGCCAGTGTGTGCAGTGCACAGAACCTATGCCATTCTCCCCGAAGATCAGCGGGTGACCAGATGGGTCAGTCTCTTCGGCATCGGAGCCAGAAGTATGTGCGCAGAAACAACACTTTCCAGCAGGGAGGGGACCTGGGATTCAGCAGCCCCTCGGGCAGTTTCTAGGGGTGCACTCTGCACCCATTGCTCCAAGGCACAGACAGGAGAACTCTCAGCTCTGGGGTTTACCTTGTCCCGCTCCTTCTGGATGCTGGAGTCCAGCTCGCATAGTTTCTCTTGCATCTGCTGCACAATCTTCTGTTCCTGCTGCAGCTGTATCACTTCCGACTCCTGCTCCCCTTGCAGTAGTGCCCGTTCCATCTCCGCCTAGGCAGACACAGCCATGTCACAGCAGTGCTGCCCCCACCAGCCCTCATCTCCCAACCTCATCGCAGGCCCCACAGAGGCACAGCAATGCCTGGGTGGGACATGGCTCTGCTGGCAGAGATGAGCCAAGGAGGGCAACTGGTTTTGGTTCAGGCCCAGATGGAGGTCAGGGCTGAGGCTAATGGCTCAGGTTCAATGATTCTCAGACCTCACATGCTCTCCCCATGAGATCTCAGCTCCATCAAACATGGGAATTAGAAACAGGCCCCATGAAGCCTCAAGTCAGAGCCAGACCCAACCTGTCAGGGTTAGTTCTGACCCTCCATTCTTCCCTCCCCCACCAAACAAACAAAACTTTGAAGGGGTCAGATTTAAGGCTCTGGTCCAGGTCCTTCCCTGCCTTCCCCAGTCTAAGGGGAATAGAGCCCAGCCGGGCTCCACCTTGGCCCCCAGTGAGTGTCCTGCACCCTTCCACCACCCCAGGAGCAGTAGAAAGGGTTTCCCTCCACCTCATGGGACGACTCCTGCAGCTGCTGCTCCAGTTCCTTGACATGGCTCTTGAGGTCATCCACATGGCCCAGTACCCGCACCCACTCCTCTTCCAGCATGGCAGCCTCCTTGGTCTTGGAGCCCGTTAAGTCCTCGTGCTGCTTGGGAGAAACGGCGACATCACTGGGGGACTGCTTATTTGCTATTTGCAGAATAGGGAGTGCACACAACACTTCAGCAAAAAGAGGGCCCTGCCCTAGAGCTCACAGCCACTCCCAACCCATCAGCCCACCAGCGACAGCCCTCCAAGGTAGGGCAGAGATGGGGGTGCATCAGGCACAATGTGTGACTCTCGATGGAGGTGAGCATGCACAGTGACAGCCCCCTCCACCCAGCACCTGCTACCAGTGCCCCCATGGGATTCCACTGGCCACCAGTCAACCTTGTAGTCCCATACATGGGGTTTTGTGTTGATACACCCAGAAACCCACCACTGCCCATGCCCAGATTGGGTCATAAGCACATCTGAATCCAGCAGCAGCAGGGTCCCCTGCAGGACATTCCTCCTCCCCCGCCCCCCAAAAAAACTCCCAACCTCCACCCCCTCACCTCAGGGCAGGTGCTCTCTTGTGCTGTGGGCCCCGCCCACACGCACCTTGTGGTGTGTGCTCTGCACCATGTGGGGATCCCCCCCACCTCATGGTGGGTGCTCTCCATGCTGGGGAGGCCCTAAACCCCCATCCCTCATGGTGGGTGCTCTCCATGCACTGGGCCCGGCCTCCCCTCACCTCGTGGTGCGTGCTCTCTGTGCTGCTACATTCCTCCTTCAGATTCTCCTCATCTGATTTCTCCAGACTCTCCCTCTGCTGGGTCCCTGTGGCCTCTCCAGTCTCCACTATGGCCTTGCCAAGGCCCAAGGCAGCCAGGCTGGCTGAGCCCTTGGAGTGCCTCCTGGCTGTCAGGATGTTGGTGGTGGCATCTCCGTCACTCGGGAAGTGCTGGTGCGAGTTGCCTGTGTCTGTGATGCCATCAGTTCTGGTGTATTCCGCGCACAGGTTCAGGATGGTCTCCAGGCGCTGACGCTCCTGGGCAAGGGTTACAGGGAGGAAGGGATGGGTGGGTTGCCTGGTGGGATGGGTCCTCACACAGATATGGGGGGCCAAGCAAGCAGGAACAGGAAGGCATGTGAACCCAGGCCCCACTGCCCTGGGCTTTCCCCTCTTGCACTCTATTCCTGCATCACCCTGTGACATCAAACTCCCTGAAGTGACACTCGTGTTGAACTAAAACACTGACCCCCCCACCCCTCACTCCCCCGCATACTGGCCTTGTTCTTTTGGGCCTCACAGATGGGACTGAGTCCTGGGGGGAAGAAACAGGGGACACAGACACCTGCTTGGACCAAGCCATAATACAGCTCTCCCAGTAAAGTGCCCAGACATCATGAACATTCATCTCTTCCCATCTCCTGCTGCCATGTCATTTCTAGCATGCATAACCGGGCCTGGATCACATGGCAGTGAGCCAGATAAGGAAGGGATGCTCGTTCCAAAGCCTCCCCATCTCTAGCCTGGCCAACATGGGGAAAGTTTATCCCCATGCATTCTCAGGGAATCCTCAACACAGAGGCATCCAGCTGCATCTCGCTAACAGGGCTTCACCCAGGGAGCCAGGGATCCTCCAGGATGCATGTGCAGTCCCACTGAATTGCAGCCACCTTTGGGGCAGATGCCATTAAGCAGCCCACAAATGATGGGAGGAGAAATTCTGGCTCAGGTGCCTGGGGATGAACCTCTCTTGCTGCCAGTTGTGCTGAGGGGACCTGTAATGTCCATGGAGAGCAGACAGGAAGTTGGGTTTAAAAGCCGTGGATGAAAGACCCTCTGAGTACATGTACACAGCAATTAAACACCTGTGGCTGGCCCAGGTCAGCCAACTCGGGCTCACAAGTCTCGGGCTGCAGGGCTGTAAAATTGCTGTGCAGATGTTCAGGCTCAGGCTGGAGCCCGAGCTCTGGGACTCTGCGAGGTGGGACAGTTCCAGGGCCCAGGCTCCCACCTGAGCCTGAACAACTGCACAGCAATGTTTAGCCCAAGCCCCACATGCCCACATTAGCTGACCTGGGCCAGCCATGGCTGTGCCACAGATCTCTTATTCCAGTGTAGATGTATGTTGTGTAGCTGCAGGCTGGTACCTAGGAGGATGAGGAACTCAGTGGACTCTGCAACTCTAGGAGCTCCCTTTCCATGCCTGATGCTCAGACCATTAGACCACACAGAAGGGAGTGCCCAGCTGCAGACAAACAGACAGGGTGCACCAAGACACCCTAACCCCCTGGGCTTAGGCAGCTCGGTGCTGCATTCACAGACCCGAACTGCTGGCTTGAGGAGTCACTCTGACTATGCTCAGGACCAGAGACAAGGGGCCCCAGCATAAGGAAATAGCCTGGAACAAATCTCCCCAGGCCGCTGCAAGGGCACGGGGCAGAGTCTGGGCATACATGAGAAAGTGGTACTGGGTTAGCTTAAATTGTTTGTTAAGCCCATTTAGCTGAACTGGAGCAGGCCAGTGTGGATGCTCTGACTGCCATTTAGCTTAAATTGATTCCTAAGCAACTAAAGCTAAACAGAACTAAGTTTGGTTTAAAGCCAAAATAAGACTAAAGCACTTCAGTTGAACCAATTGCCTGTTGGTGCCAGGGGCTGTTTCAAGAGCAGGGCTTCTCCCAGGACTTGGATTTGTATCAAGACATTACTGGCCAGAAGGGCACCTGGAGATATTGAATGAGCTGTGAAGCTCAATCTGAGCTTCATGCCTTGGCCACTGAGACAGTTCAGCAGCACAGCTTCACATAGCCCAGAGGGAGGCACCCAGAGTCCTCCTCTCCACTGGATGGGTGTGGAGCCAGACTGCCTATCCCTGGAGTGGGGATTGAAGGAGATATAGAAGCAGCCTACACTGCTTTCAGTGGAGCCCATCCAGCTGCTCCAGGACATTTGAGGAGGGGAAAAGGAAAACAAGGAAACCCCAACAAATGTCTCGTCCTCTTCGAATCCCACCAGCAAATCAACCCAGACACAGCATCCCACCTGCTTCTGGGGCAGCTGCTTCTCCAACAACCAGAGGAAGGGTTTGCTTCTGCCAGCTCCCTCCAGAATCACTGATTCCACAGCATTCTCCCTCCCATGATCTGAGCTCCCAGGGTCTGGCAGCATTTGCTTCCCACCAGGGTAGGAAACCAAGCGGAAGCCGGTGCCATATTATTAAGGGGATGTTCTCAGGACAAAAGTCATACTCACACAGCAGGGATTTATCTACATTGCTAGTCACCCTGGGGAGCAGAATACATGGACCCATACCCTTCCCCACCTCTCTCTGCAGCGTCCAAGATCACCTACAGTGTCTCAAGCTCTAGTACTCTGCTGCAAATCACACCCCATATGGGACCCCCCATTTACAAAAGGCAAGCAATCCCCTCCCCCAAAGGAGAACCAGCACAGGGACAAAACAGACATGCCAAGACCAATCATTTCCTAATCACAGTGAAGTGTTCAACCCCTGGTAGATCATGAGGGGCAGGACCGTGCCTCTCCAAGGCCCCATGAATCCCCACCTGGTGCCGAGGGACTTGGTTCTCATTCATTAACACACTCCTGGGAGGTGAGAGGACACAAGTGTCTATCTAAAAGCCTGCAGAGCTCCCCAGGTTTACCTGGGTGAACAAGTGGCCCCCGTCACTCATTAGTTACACAGCGTGCACACAACACAACCTGTCCTAACACATTCCTGCCCCCGCCCATCCCCTATGCCAGATGTTGCTCACTGACACTCCTGACTCTGGGCCAGAGTACAGTGCTATTACTCACTCCAATGTACAGGAAGGGCAGGGAAGGGTGTGTTTGAATCACTTGTTTCATACAGGTTAACATGGCCACACACCAGGCCCAAGGAAGTTCTGGGAGATGATCCCAGAACTTCAGGTTCTAAGTGCCCTGCTGTAACCACTAATCCATGTTCTCTCCCTAACTGGTACCCACCCCCACTGCAAGGAACCACCAGCCACACGGCACTTGTCTAGTATGCAGGGGACCAGGCTACCCCTTGAGTTGCTTTCCCAAGCAGCCCTACCCAACCAAAAGTGCCTGCAACCCCTTGTTACCACTCTCCAAGACCTGACAATCCCAATCCCAGGAATTTATTCCAAAAAGTTTTCAGCCTCTACTGCTTCCCAACAGGCTGCTCCCATCACCTGCCTGGGCGCATGAGTGACCACCAGCTTTCCCGACGCCAGTGCTGTGATGTGAATCAGTGGCAGGAGACTGCTAAGGAAGCAAGAATAGCTGTGTGTGCATATACACATATGCAGACACAAACTCACAACCCTGACCAGCTCAGTCTCACAGCCAGTCTCAACTGGTCTGGGAAGCCAGTGGCTTGATGGACCCACAGAGATACGGGTCACATGCCACAAAGGGTGCTGCCAACAATTAAACAGCTCTGCAAGTTGAGATGAAGTCTCTGAAGAACCCAGATGGCAGACACTGGGCCTTGACAGCTTTTGGGAAAGGGATGAAAATCAAGGACTGATTGTACAGCAGCAGGCACCACACATAGCATGAGAGGGACAATGAAGACCGACCTCCATCCCACAGCTCTGCCAATGCCCTCAGTACAAACCTGCAGCCCCCTGCTATTCCAGTCCTGGGCCACTGTTGAACAATGACTGACAGGCCACAGAGCAGAGTGAGTTTAGTTTTGAAATAGCACAGCCGCGCAAGCACCCACTCCGCTCCAAGTGCATTCCCAGCCCAGGTAGAGCGAGGGAGGAGAATGGGGCAAAGGTCTGGGCAGAGCAATGAAAGAAAGGGAAACAAAAGAAAGCCGGGGTAGTGGTGCACAAAAAGCCTTGCAGCAGCCTTTCCAATCTGCACTGACCCTGGCTAGAGACCGAGGGGGTGAACTGCAGCAGCCACAAAAGAAGTGCTCCCCATGGCTCAAAGGGATTCAGCACCCAGCTCACAGCTGCTCCTGCTAGCCCCACCTCCACATAACCTCCTCCCCACAGGTCCACATACTCACAGAGGGATCCAGCCCCACTTTCATGGTCCATCGGATGTTCCTGCAGGGAAGCAATTCACTTTCACCCTCTCGCCCACCTGGATTCAGCACCACTCCATGCAGGGTGCCAAGCTGCTGCCCCGTGGGAGACACGTGACCGGCTGGGAGTCAGAGATAGACTAATTACATAGACTACAGCTCCAGGCTGGAGAGCTGCATGGCTCTCCATGCACACTACACAGGGCTATTTCTGGACGGTGAATCAGGCAGTGTGAGTGAAAACTGCAGCTCCAGCCTGAGTCAGTTCTGAGTAAACAGGACTCCCTCCCCCACCCCAGCCAGATGCAGCCTGGGAAAAAGGATCCCCCATCCTCCTCTGAGCCTGGGTGAGGAGAATTATGGTCTTGTGGTTATAACACAGGACAGAGTCAGGACACCCAGTTGTATCAAAGGTTTCAGAGTAGCAGCCGTGTTAGTCTGTATTCGCAAAAAGAAAAGGAGTACTTGTGGCACCTTAGAGACTAACAAATTTATTAGAGCATAAGCTTTCGTGAGCTACAGCTCACTTCATCGGATGCATTTACAGACACCTGGGTTCTATTCCCAGCTGTGCCACTGACACGCTGCATGACCTTTGGCAAGATATACACCCTCCCTGTGCAATGGCGGTTGATGATCCTGACCTGACTGGGATGGGAGAGGCTGAGACAGGCTGGGAGACCCAGGGGGCAAGCACTGCAGGGGGCAAAGGACATTCAAGAGAGGGGGTGAGTGTGGGCTCCACCTGTGGGCCAGGTCAGCTTCCTGTTGGGGGAACAGTGGGGATGGCCTCAGACAGAAAGGCCCTCGATAAAAGAGGGGGATAGTCACCTCAGGAACCCAGTGCCTGGCTGCCCCCTCCACAGCCTCACCCTGGGAAGCCTGCACCAGGCACCTCATGGCCCCTTGCACTGCGCTGGCCACCAGAAGGATTCACAAGGGGGGGGGCAAGGGCAGCCTGCCAGGCTCTGACACCTAGCCCAGCAGACCCCATTCTTGCTTAGTCCTGAGGGATTACTATAGCAAAGATGATTAATAATATTGGGGGTGGATGTCCAGGCCCAAGCACAGCCTGGCCTTTGGCTCAGGCAGAGCCCCAACCAAGCTGGACTGCCCCAGACATTCCTGTGCTCCATTGCGGTGGATTCACAGGGCTGTAGGTGCTTTCAGAACCACCTCCCTTTCATTCTGGGGACCAGACTGCTGAGGGCAAGGGCACAACATCAGCTTCCCGCTCAGCCAAGAGACACAGAAGGGGCTGGGTTGGGAAGCCAGGCCCCATGTTTGGAGTGGGTTAAATCTGAATATTCTAAGAAAATGGGGTGCATCCCTCTGACAATAGTCCCACAGCAAATTCCCAGCACCCACCTGGCCCTTTTCCCCCTCGGCCCAGCTGCCTGTGGAATCCCAGGCTCCCAGTCCAGCCTTGCTCAGAGTGGAAAGTCTCCCCCTATAGCTGGAGCAGATAAAGTGCCCAGAGGCTCTCGCTCTCCTGCTAGGAGGGACAGGGATATGCAGGAGCAACCTTCCCATCCTGTCTGTGAGGTACCTATCTCACCCGTTATGCCTCCTCCCACAACCTGATGCCTCCAGCCACTGCCTGAGGGTTTATGCACTCCCCAGCCCTACAGTGACCATCAACCCACAGGTCCAGAGAGAACAGGCGGGAGAGTCAGGCTCTCCCCAATGTAGACTCTGAAGAGAGCAAGACAGCACATAAACGAGGGCGCGTTAAACCTCCAGCTGGCACCATGCCGCAGTGTTCACTATCCCCAAAGCAGGAACACCCATGGGTAGCTGAGCCATGGCATAAGTCTCTCCTGGGCTGGCATAATGAGGTACTGTGGGATGGAAGGACCATTCTCAGGGATGAGTTTTTAGGGCTGGAATGGGCCCCTAGCATGGAAGGGAGGGGAAATCGGGGTCTTACTGCAGTGCACAGAATAGAGAGGGTGATGATACCCTGCACCAATCCAGGAAGCGGACACCCACCCTATTCCTTCCATGTTGGGTGTGGAGAGACTCTCTTACACTCCACGCCATAGCTCTGAGCCTGAGCACCTAGGAAAGGGACTGACTGCCACTTGCCAAAGCACAACAGCCTGAGCCAGACATTAAGGAGTAGAACTACTCCCTGGCCATCCCCCAGCCTTGGGCGCAGCCAGACAGCAAGCCTGGATCATGCTAGTCAGGGACAGCTAACACTTCGACCCCAGACCCAGGCCCTCTGCCTCATATACTTGTCCCAATTCTGAAGCCAGACCTGTCTCCAAACCCTACGCTCCCCTGGGAACCCTTTACCTTAAAGAAAGGGATCCCAGGCACTGAGCCCTTTGTCTTAGTCAAATCCTACCCTTGCAGTCTGAGGCCATGGACAGGGAGGTGAGCTGTGCTCCCCTGTCCCCAAGCACATGGCTGGGTGCTGGACAGCCTCCTGGGAATACAGACCAGACACTCCATGAGCTCTCACAAAGGACAGCTCAACTGCCAGCCACCATCTTCGGTGGTTTTGGCCCTGGCTGCAGCAGTGACCCCCTAAGGTAAGCAGTGCAGTCAATAGATGCCTCCCTGATCCCATTACCTGTGCAGAGACTTCTGCCCAGCAACTACCATCTGGCTTGCCCCAGCACACCACCTGGTAGCAAAGGGAGGGGTTTTGCTACACAATCTCTTTGAACCACCCTGGACTGGCCCTCTTTATTGGCTATGCACAGACAAAGGAAGAGACAGATGCACTAGGCAAACTCCACCCTTCTCCCAAGCCAGGCAGCTGCCTAGTCTATAAAAACTCTGTCTACCATGGCCTAAATATGGGGCCTAAGTGCCTGCAAGACCTCCCATCTGCCAGGACCCTTGGAACATTATCTGCACAATACATGCAATGCAATTAAAAGGGCCCAGGCAGCTAACTACTTTGGCAGAAAGCTGAAGTCCCAGTCCGGCATCCCCCAGAGAGCATACGGTCAAATCCTGAGGGCCTACATTTAGAGAAGAGGCCTCAAAGTCCATACAGGCCAGACTGTGCTAGTCAATACCCTGTAGGCTCACACTCCACCCTGTACATGGAGACTCAATAATACAAGCCACAGGCTCTGCAGATTTACAGTTCACCCCACATAAATGCAGATCTCTTAGCTACATAACCTGCCAGCACTGTCCTGACTTGAATCCATTAGGTTCCCTGTCCTATTATGACGGTTAATTGCATATTGGCTTCTGCATAATCCAGTATCTGTACTCAGAAAGGAGGCTCAAGTGCTTCTCCTTGTGGTAATGTCTCCAGATAAGCAAGGAGTCCAGATACTCAGAGGCCTATGCACATTATTGGTATGCAGCTGTTAGTAACTGCAGCAAAATGCACAGCAGTTTGAAAACAGTAGAATTCCAAAGCCCTTTGCAAGGATACACAAGCCCTTACTGCAACTGCCTGGGCTCCCTGGTATCTGGGTGCAGATCTGGGCTTGGAAAGAGTTAAACCCAAAACATCACCGAGGGTATAAAAAATCCCAGGTCACTGTGACAGCAAGAATGTATAGTGCCAGTGAGATGAGTGGAGAGACTAGAGAGCTCTCCAATGATGTATACACCTTCCAGTGCCATGTGCTCTGTGTACTAGTATGTGGCACAGTGGGGTCAGGCCCACAGCAGTGTGTGCAAGCAGAGGGCAGAGTCAGACTAAGGGAAGGGCTTGGCAACTGCTCCAGAACAAGGAGGATCCCAGACCCTATGCATCCTGGAGATTGTGCAAGGCCAAAGCAACCCAGTAGCCAATGCCACAAGCCCCTCTGCCATCAGCAGAGCTGCTCTCTCCCCTATCCAAGGAATAGGCTGGGCCTGTGGAGGACACTGTGGTTGGCTTCCTGCCTCCCCTTCACAAATCCCTGCTAGGCATTTGAGGGTGTCAGGGGGCCTGTAGGTCAAGTACACAAGGCAAGAGCTTTTCCAGCTTTCCCTACAAGCCTGGGGCTCAACAGTAACTACCTTACTATGACCACGAATTATGCCCCCTGCCATGGATGTGTAATGGGCGTTATAGCAGGAATTGCAGTGCTATTGCTCCTATAAAGCAGCATGCCAATTGGAGCAGAGGGGAAGGGAAAAGGGGTCTTTGCAGCCAGTGTCTCACTCGCAGCAAACACCGCTCTGACAGGGAACGAGGGCGACAGCAGCCCCCCAGGGCTCCAGCGAACTTGCCTGACACGATGTGAAACTGGAGGGGCCCAGTATTCAGTCAGCAGATGATAGCATCTGAGCTTACAGCTGTGATGAATGACCGTCAGAGACGCAGCACATTAACTCCTCAGCTGGGGATGCTGTGCTGAGAGAAGCAGGCAAGGGTCACATGCAGAGTCTCACCGAGCTGCTCAGCAGACTAATGAGTGGGGCAGCTCCTACCACTGCTGCCCCAGCTGTGGGAGGACGCAGCCAGTTGTATACAGCATGTGAATCTGAAGTGGGCAGGGCAAAAAGGACTTGGGAATCAAATCCCACAGGGAATGGATTGACCAGCACAGCTCAGACCATGTACCAAGCTAGATTGGTGTCCTGCCTCTCATGGTGCACAGAGGGGAGGCAAGACAGCCCAGCATGCAGCTGACCAACAGTACCACGTGGGATGGTGGCTCCTTTCTGACCCTCTCAATGACCAACTGATGTCCTGAGACCTGACCAACCTTAGTCTAAGTTGAAGCAACCTAGCCAGCATCACAGTAACCAGTTCCAGCAACACCAAGAGCCTCTTCCCAGCTGCTGCAAGGGGTTTGGATAAACAGGATATTCCTGAACATCCAGCGCTTTACCTACTGAGGCATTACCTGTGCTCCTCAGAATGGGCAACAGTATCAACGAGCGTGGACTAAAGAAGACCTCACTTCTCTCTCAACACCCAGTGCTCCCCCTTGCCCTAGAACTCCGCATCTATCCGTAGCGCTTCCCTAGCTATGCCCCCTCTCCAACTCCTTACCAGGCCCCACTTCCATGCCATGCCCTACCCCTCACCAGGCCCCATCCCATCCTGTCCCCATGGCATGCCATGCCTCTCACCAGGCGCTCCATCTCCTGCTCACGCAGTCGCTCCTCGCGCTGGCGTCGGTGATACTCTAGCAGGTCATCCTCATTGTCACTGATCTCAGTGATGCTGTTTTTGCGCTCCCTCGTACTCACAGGCAGCCGCAGATCTCCTGACAGCTTCCTCTGTGCCCGGGGGCTCTGACGGGGCGAGGGCACGACCAGCGACCCCAGGCTGTATGCAGGGCTGAGGGTGATGCCGAAGCTGGGCTTATGCTGGGAAGCAAGTTCTGCCTGGAAGATGGGTGAGGGGCTTCTGGTTCTCAAATTCTTCCCCGTCAAGGAGGAGGAGGAGGAGGAGAAGTCTTCATGCATCTCCAGGGGCCTGGCTGCCTTGCGCCGGATGCGAGGGCTCTCAGGAACCTCCTTGGCCAACTTGGTCTGTTGAGAGGGACTTTCTTGGGGGGTCCTTGCTTGGGGAGACAAGGCAGAGGGCAGCAGGGTTGCCCGGCGAGACAGGGAAGGGCTGAGGGGAGGCAAGTCCCTCATGCTCTCCACACTCCTTCTGCTCATTCTGGGACTCTCAGGGGGCTGCAGAGAGCGGCTGTCCTGATTGACGTGGATGAAACCTGCAGTCTCCAGGGGCTGAAAGACTCTTGCCAACACCTGCCGGGAGGGGCTGGAGGCCAGGTGCCTGTCAATGCCAGGGGGCTCCCTGCCCTCCCTAAAGGGGCTGGGTGGGCGCTCTTGAAGAGCCACCATTTTCAACCTCTGAGCAGATGGTGACTGAAATTTGGGTGCCAGCCGGGGGCTGCTGGTAGGCTGAGCCTGGGGGCTCCCTGTTACAGACACCAGGGGCATGTGCTGGTTAGGATGGCCCAGCTGTGCGCTCTCAACAGCTCTCCGGGTGCTGGAGAAGGCTGAAAGCCCAGGGCCTTCAGGGTGCAGGGCTCTCTGGCCAGGCGTGGGGCTCAGGGGAATGCCATGCACTGCCCTCTGCATCTTGGGACTCTCTGCAAATTGTGTCTCACTTGTGTCCATGGTGCTGTTCCTCAAGTCCAGGCTGGAGCCCCCACATGGAGGTGGAAGTGGCCGCTGCTGTGGGGGCTGCATTGCATGGTTGTAGCTGGAAGATCTCACTGGCACCACTGGGGGTATGGGCGGCCCCTGCTCCTGGCTACTGGGAGAGTGACTAGTGTAGCTGCCACTGCTGGCTGGGGATGAAAGCGGGGAGAAGGGTGGGGATGCATTGTCATAGCTGGAGCCCACAGACATGGCCCCAGGGCTCAAGGGTGGGGACAAGAAGTAGTGCCCACCACCATTCACCACTGAGGACACAGGGGACTGGACACTGGCAGAGAGCTTTTTCCTGGGAGAGCTCGAGTCCTCCATCACCAAAGAGTCCATGATGTCTTGCAGGTCCTTCTCGATGGAGCTGACCAGGGAGCTGTGGCTGGGCCGGGGCCTCACTCTCTGCCCCTTATGGACATCATTTAGAGACAGCTGGTGGTTGCCATTCACTAGACTGTCCGATTCTGCCAGAGGGAGAGACAGGAGCACACATTAGCCAAGGAGACAGCACCATTAACCTCACAGCCCAACCCAAGCCAAACCCCTCCACTCAATCAGGCCATGTGGGCAGAGACAGGCCAGAACCAACATGTGCCAGGGAGCAAACATTCAGCACCTGCTCCACATGAGGCAAACGGTCTGTTTCTAAGGCAGGATGGCCCAAGCACTGTCCCAGAAAGCCCCAACTGCAAGTCAGTTCTGGAGACTCCAGAGGAAAGACGACAGTGCAGGGCCTGCTCTCCAAGAGGCTGGCGATGGAGGAACCAATGGCCACCAAAGCCTGGTGGATCGGTCTGGCCTCGGTCTGTGGACCCACCTACCTCTCCTCTATATAAGAGAATCATAGAATATCAGGGTTGGAAGGGACCTCAGGAGATCATCTAGTCCAACCCCCTGCTCAAAGCAAAACCAATCCCTAACCAAATTATCCCAGCCAGGGCTTTGTCAAGCCTAACTTTAAAAACCTCCAAGGAAGGAGATTCCATCACCTCCCTAGGTAACCCATTCCAGTGCTTCACCACCCTTCTAGTGAAATAGTGTTTCCCAATATCCAACCTAAACCTCCCCCATTGCAACTTGAAACTATTACTCCTCGTTCCGTCATCTGCTACCACTGAGAATAGTCTAGATCCATCCTCTTTGAAACCCCCTTTCAGGGAGTTGAAAGCAGCTATCAAATCCCGCCTCATTCTTCTCTTCTGCAGACTAAACAATCTCAGTTCCCTCAGCCTCTCCTCATAAGTCATTTACTCCAGCCCCCTGATCATTTCTGTTGCCCTCCGCTGGACGTGTTACAATTTTTCCACATCCTTCTTGTATTGTGGAGCCCAAAACTGGACACAGGACTCCAGATGAGGCCTCACCAATGTCAAATAGAGGGGAATGATCCCGTCCCTCGATCTACTTAGCGCCTACTTATACAGCGCTAAATGCCATTAGCCTTCTTGGCAACAAGGACACACTGCTGACTCATATCCAGCTTCTTGTCCACTATAACCCCTAGGCCCTTTTCTGCAGAACTGCTGCCTAGCCATTCGGTCCCTAGTCTGTAGCAATGCATGGGATTCTTCCGTCCTAAGTGCAGGACTCTGCACTTGTCTTTGTTGAACCTCATCAGATTTCTTTTGGCCCAATCCTCTAATTTGTCTAGGTCCCTCTGTATCCTATCCCTACCCTCCAGCGTATCTACCACTCCTCCCAGTTTCGTGTCATCTGCAAACTTGCCGCGGGTGCAGTCCACGCCATCCTCCAGATCATTAATGAAGATATTGAACAAAACCGGCCCCAGGACCAACCCTTGGGGCACTCCGCTTGATACCAGCTGCCAACTAGGCATGGAGCCATTGATAGGGAACCACTATTTACGGCTACCACAGCCACCCTCACCACAGGGAAGGGACAGGAGCCAGTGTCAAATCACTGTCCTCTCCCACAGGAAACATTCCAGCAGGAAGCTGCCAGTAGGAGGCGCCCACACAAGAGATTTCCATCTCCCAATCCTCTTCCTCCTCTCCTCACTTCCCACATTACAGAATACCCCATGGAAATTCTAATTGCTCGGAACTAGCACTTTGCATTCTGGAGGAGGCCGGAGCCACACTGCAAGTGTGTGCTGCATATGCATGCTGGCTGGAATGCTAGGCACTGTAGGAAGTGGTGCCAGCAATGCAAAGGGGAACACCCACAGCTCCATTAGACAGGATAAGGGCTAGTAACCCTTCAATTTCTAAGCATGAGGACTAGGTTTCAGAAGACATTTTCCTATAGCCAGGCTATTCCATACTTAGCCATTAGAGGGATACATGCACTGCGACAACTGGAACTGGCCTCTTTGGGAGGGGACAGGAGAGGAAGCACTAGAACAGTGAGTCTCTAACTTTTGTACTGGTGACCCCTTTCACATAGCAAGCTTCTGAGTGCGACCCCCCTTATAAATTAAAAACACTTTTTTATATATTTAACACCATTATAAATGCTGGAGGCAAAGTGGGGTTTGGGGTGGAGGCTAACAGCTAGCGCATAATAACCTCACAACCCCCTGAGAGGTCCTGACCTCAGTTTGAGAACCCCTGCACTAGAAAGACACACAGTCTGAGCCAGCCTGGAAATGTCCATGCTCCTGTGAGTGCTCTTCTCCAAGCCAGTGCCACAGCATGGGGCTGTGCAGGTGCCATCTTCTGGATGTGACCCAAGCAGAGGCCCTGACTACCTGGGGCCATTAGGAGTCCAGGGCACATCTCAGAAGAAAAGGCATATTAACAACTGACCTAGCTAAATTCCACTTCCTTAAATTCCTCCTGCAGCTTCAGTCAGATAAAAGAGTCTTTTTCATCTCCTGCCTGGAGCTACTTTGTACAGAACTGCTGCTTTAGTAACAGGTCCTGGGACCTCTACTGGAGCTTTTCATTTGTGAAACTCAAGCATACAGGGCTGGCCCTGTGCTGAACAGTACCCCCAACCCTGCCCTACTCCCCCTGGGGTTCAGGTTAAGCCATGTCCTTATGAAGTATTATCATCTCCCATGCTGATCATCTCCTTGGAGCTCAGGTGCGTGGGGATTATATTCCAGTAACTATCTGGGTGTCCCACTAGCCTTATTGCCCAGGCAACTGAAATTTGATAGCTCTTTCCAGCACACAGACTGCAAAGCCCTGTGATGCTAATGCATCCTCTTTCTGGCTCTGCCTGTGGTATCACTGGCATGCTGGGAGTTGGGCAGGGAACAGCTGCACATACCTCACCTCATCCTAGAGAGATGGAACTGGCTGTTGTGTCTTCCCTGTCCACATAATAATCAGTCCCTGGGGCTGCCTGACTTTTCCTCTGGAGTCTCGTAGACAAAACTGAACCCACAGTGCAGGGAGGGGAGGGAGATGCAGCAAATGAGAGCCAACTCTAGACATGTTATGAGGTTGAGCATCTGCCTCCCACTCAGAAGGCAGGAGGAGCTGCCTCCTCCAGAACATCCTACAGCAGCAGCCAGGGTGCAGAGTACTTCCAATTTCTCTTTTCCAGATAAAATGCCACTATCCCCTACTTCTCTGAGGCCCAGAGTCAACACTCCCTTTCCTTCCCCAGCTGCAATCAGGGACACGGGAAGGAAGAACATGTAAGACCTGCAAAATCAGACATCCAGGCAGACCGAAGGGAGGGGCAGCTGCTCCCTGGGTGGGATTTGGGGATGTGGCCTCTGGGGGCTAGTCTTGGGGATTCAAAGAGTTTCAGGGACAATAAGGGGGGAAAGGGGAAGATAATTAAATGATTTGATTGAATGTCCCTTAAAAACAATTTAACTAACCAGCATGGAGCCAGCTGCTGCCATAACGTTTGCCCGGGGTCTAGAGTTTAAACTATACAACACATCTCTAAACAGGGACAAGCAGGCTGAGCTCGGGGAGGGATCATGTGTCAGCCATAAACCAGAGCAGGACACTCACTTGCCTCAGGACATGGGGGATAAATGCAAAGCGGCTCCCCCCACAGTTCCTGCCGCTTGGGTCTGAACTAACATCCCCTCCCAAAACCTCTGAAGCTGAAGTTGTGTTGACCCCCAATGCCTCAGGACCCTAGGGATCTCAGCAGGTGGCAAATGGCCAATTCCTTTGCTAAACAGGTGTGTGGTTATTGAGCAAGGAGCTGATAAACTGCAAGGTGGATTGAAGCTTCTGGCTCACATTAAACTGGCCCCGTCCACCAAGCAAGAACTATCCATGGCACAGTATCTCAAGGTCCCAAATGCTGACCTCATAGAACCCGCGCTCCCCATAGCTACATAGGCTCTGAGAAGTAATACACTCAATTAACCCTTTAAGCTCGTCCCCAGGATAGACCCGCATCAGCAGGTGAGTTTAGATGTCTTCCCTCTTTTTGAGCAAACACTGCATATGTGAGCTGGCCAAAAGCTGCCAAGTGCCTCTGCACCTCCTGAGTACCAGCTCCCCTTCCCATACACACTTTTCTGGGGTTGGGGTGAGCCAGGTCTGGAGGCAGCTCCCTCCAAGGGCAGAGCCACCTCCAAAAGCAGCAGCAGCACCATCACTCTGTGCTGCTATACCGTTCCTCAGAGCATCTCCAAACATTTTTCAAACACTAATCAATTAAGCCACAACCTCAGGGCACCTTTCCAACTCTAACGCTCCCAGCAGCAACCAGCAACCACAGCAAAGGGAAAAAAACAGCCAACTAGGTCACAATCTTCTAGGGTGCCTCCCCTCTACACACACAAGCCTTCGACTGCCTGCTGATACCCAAATGATGGACAGACCAACCTTCCTGTCTCCACGCAACTTCTACAAGGCCAATAACAGCCACTGGAGTCATTCTAGCTGTGGAGACAACATGGTCAAGTGGTTAGATCAGGATGCCTGACTCAAGAGCTCCTAGGTTCTATTCCTGGCTCTGCCACTCACCTACTGTGTGACCTTGAGCTAATCCCTTCCTCTTATAGTGCCACAGCATCCCAGTCTCTACACAGGGGGGTAACGGCACTCACTTGCGGGGTGCCAATTTCTGCTTGCAGATCTAGCTGGCCCCCCTGGATGGCCAATGCCCAACTACTTGTCTGAGCTGGCAGAAGGCTGCTGGCTGGCTTCATGGAGAAAGTATTGCTCTTGTTTGAAGCCACATAAATGTCAAGCTGAAACCAGACTGCTCTGGCCTGCTGCATTTTTCAGACACGGTTAGATCCCAGCCGGGATTGAGAGTGGCTGGGTTTTTTCCCCTTTAATAAATTAAAAGAATCATAAAGGGGAAGGATGGAAAAGCAGTCATTATACTGCCAGAGCAATAACCCAATCAGGGGCACTTATTGTCTGGCTTTCTAGAAGACTAGACAGACTCCCAGCACGAGTGGCTCACAGTGAGTGCTGAATTAATGGACAAAGCCATGGTCTCATGGCCAGTTACTGTAAGAGAAGAGATTGATTGGCAGGTTAATCTGCTCATCAGTTCCAGGCAGACCAAAGCTCAATTTATTTCCATTAAATCAGCTCTTCCGCAGATACAAGATTCCTGACAACATCTGCCTGTGGAATTATTTCATAGGAGTAAATTGATTCCTGCAGCCTCACAACCCTTGTATCATTAGCTCTATTCTGTACCTGTGTAAGTGACTTGCCCAAGGTCACAGTGCGAGGCAGTGACAGAGCTGGGAACAGAACCCACGAGTCTTGACCCTGAACTCTCATCAGCTGGAGGAGAGACATGCAAGTCTATTTCATTCAGTCAAGTATTCCTAAATCAAGAGACAATGCAAATGACTGAACAAGAAAGGGAACAGAGACAGAAGCCACACAGGAAAGACAGCACTTCCCATTTGCAACAGGCAGGCCAAGAAAACCTGACACCAACTTTCCCTTGGTAATTCCCTCTGTGCCAGTCAGCTTGCCCCATTCAGGTAACCACCAGCAATAGCCTGACAGGACTTCAAATTCTCTTGCAGCACACGCACAGGGATCTCCATACCTCAGATAAACACCGAATTCTCTGTGCTTTTCATCTGGAAGCACCGGCCTTTAGTTTCAGCTTGTGTGATCGACCAATGCTTAAAACAGCAACACACCTGTCACTGGGAAGAACAAATCAAGAACAGCAACAAGCTGGACTGTGCCAGGTCCCTGCCCAGAATGGTCACACCAGATAATATTTTGCCATAGCGACATGGGTAAAACAAAGGCAGACTCCCACCAAATTGAGAACCAGGTGCAAACTGGGAGCCACAAGGCATGGTCAGAACCCAGAAAGAAGCAACTGTGCAGTTAGCAGGATAGAGGAGAGACTGAGACACAGACACTTTCCATCCAACATCCTAAATATGAGGGAGTGCAAGGAAGAAATTTCCTCAAAAACCCAGAATCATAAGAGAGGTCTCATTGGAGAGGGACAAGGAAAATCTGCACCTGACCATGGAAGACAGAACAACACCGCAGATTCACCTGCCACCAGCTGAGAAATGACACACGCCTGGCCCTGGGGAATCAAGCCCCAGACACTGGGAGTGATCCCATCCTGAGGGGAGCAGACCTGCCTGGCAAAGACCTCAGCAACCTAGCCTTTTTTTTAAAATATAAACACTTTGCCAACACTTATACAGCCTGTCCTGCCAATAAAAGCTCATTGAATAAAATTATGTCTCGTAGACATTAAGGTCAGAAGGGACCATTATGATCATCTAATCTGACCTCCTGCACAATGCAGGCCACAGAATCTCGCCCACCTACTCCTGCAATAAACCTCTCACCTATGTCTGAGCTATTGAAGTCCTCAAATCATGGTTTAAAGACTTCAAGGTGCAGAGACTTCTCCAGCAAGTTACCCGTGCCCCATGCTACAGAGGAAGGCGAAAAACCTCCAGGGCCTCTTCCAATCTACCCTGGAGGAAAATTCCTTCCTGACCCCAAATATGGCAATCGGCTAAACCCTGAGCATATGGGCAAGATTCACCAGCCAGATACCCAGGAAAGAATTCTCTGTAGTAACTCAGATCCCATCCTATCTAACATCCCATCACAAGCCTTTGGGCCTATTTACCATGAATAGTTATAGATCAATTAATTGCCAGAATCATATTATCCCATCATACCATCTCCTCCATAAACTTACTGAGTTTAATCTTGACGCCAGATAGGTCTTTTGCCCCCACTGCTTCCCTTGGAAGGCTATTCCAGAACTTCACTCCTCTGATGGTTAGAAACCTTCATCTAATTTGAAGTCTAAACTTCTCGATGGCCAGTTTATATCCATTTGCCATTTGTTCTTGTGTCCACATTGGTACTGAGCTTAAATAATTCCTCTCCCTCTCTGGTATTTTTGAGAGAAATCATATCTCCCCTCAACCTTCTTTTGGTTAGGCTAAACAAGCCAAGCTCCTTGAGTCTCCTTTCATAAGACAGGTTTTCCATTCCTCAGATCATCCTAGTAGCCCTTCTCTGTACCTGTTCCCAGTTTGAATTCATCGTTCTTAAACATGGGAGTCCAGAACTCCACACAGTATTACAGATGAGGTCTCACCAGTGCCTTGTATAACAGTACTAACACCTCCTTATCTCTACTGGAAATACCTCTCCTGATGCATCCCAAGACCAGATTAGCTTTTTCACGGCCATATCACATTGGTGGCTCATAGTCATCCTGTGGTCAACCAATACTCCACGGTCCTTCTCCTCTTCCGTTACTTCTAATTGATGCATCCCCAGCTTATAACTAAAATTCTTGTTATTAATCCCTAAATGCATGACCTTACACTTATCACTATTACTCCAGTTTACAAGGTCATCCAGATCCTCCTGTATGATATCCTGGTCCTTCTCTAAATTGGCAATACCTCCCAGATTTATATCATCCGCAAACTTTATTAGCACACTCCCACTTTTTGTGCCGAGGTCAGTAATAAAAAGATTAAATAAGACTGGTCCCAAAACCGATCCCTGAGGAACTCCACTGATAACCTCCCTCCAGTCTGACAGTTCACATTTCAGTATGACCTGCTGTAGTCTCCCTTTTAACCAATTCCTTATCCACCTTTCAATTTTCATATTGATCCCCATCTTTTCCAATTTAACTAATAATTCCCCATGTGGCATGGTATCAAACGCCTTACTGAAATCTAGGTAAATTAGATCCACTGCGTTTTCTTTGTCTAAAAAATCTGTTACTTTCTCAAAGAAGGAGATCAGGTTGGTTTGGCACGATCTACTTTTTGTAAAAGCATGTTGTATTTTGTCCCATTTACCATTGAACTCAATGTCCTTAACTACTTGCTCCTTCAACATTTTTTCCAAGACCTTGCATATTACAGATGTCAAACTAACAGGCCTATGGTTACCCGGATCACTTTTTTTCCTTTTTTAAAAACAGGAACTATGTTAGCAATTCTCCAGTCATACGGTACAACCCCTGAGTTTACAGATTCATTAAAAATTCTTGCTAACGTGCATGCAATTTCATGTGCCAATTCCTTTAATATTCTTGAATGAAGATTATCTGGGCCCCCCCAATTTAGTCCCATTAAGCTGTCTGAGTTTCGCTTCTACCTCAGATATGGTAATATCTACCTCCATATCCTCATTTCCATTTGTCATGCTACCATTATCTCTAAGATCCTCATGAGCCTTATTAAAGACTGAGGCAAAGTATTTGTTTACATATTGGGCCATGCCTAGATTCTCCTTAACCTCCACTCCATCCTCAGTGTTTAGCGGTCCCACTTCTTCTTTCTTTGTTTTCTTATTTATATGGCTATAGAACCTTTTACTATTGGTTTTAATTCCTTCTGCAAGGTCCAACTCTACTTGACGTTTAGCCTTTCTCACCATATCCCTACATGTTCTGACCTCAATAATGTAGCTTTCCTTTCTGATCCCTCCCATCTTCCACTCCCTATATGCTTTCTGCTTTTTCTTAATCACTTCTCTGAGATGCTCGCTCATCCAGCTTGGTCTACAACTCCTGCCTATGAATTTTTTCCCCTTTCTTGGGATGCAGGCTTCTGATCGCTTCTGCAGCTATGACTTGAAGTAATCCCAGGCCTCTCTGCCTTTAGATCCATAAATTCTTCAGTCCAATCCACTTCCCTAACTAATTTCCTTAATTTTTGAAAGTCAGCCCTTTTGAAATCAAAAACCCTAGTTGCAGATTTTATTTGTTTATCCTTCTGTTCAGTTTGAACTGAATTAGCTCATGATCACTTGAACCAAGGTTGTCTCCTACAACCATTTCTTCTATGAGGTCCTCACTACTCACCAAAACCAAATCGAAAATGGCATCCCCTCTAGTAGGTTCAGCAATTACTTGATGAAAGAATCCATCAGCTATCTCATCTAGGAAAATCTGAGCCATATTATTATTACTAGCACTTGTCCTCCAGTCTATATCTGGGAAGTTAAAGTCTCCCATGATCACACAGTTTCCATTAGCAGCTCACAGCAGGAGTTTGCCTGGGAGTTCGCCTGGAGTGAGCCCAGTGAGGCTTACATCTTGCCAACGTCTCTGAGGAAGCTCATAGTAGGTAGGTGATATGGAAGGGGGGGGGTTCAGCTGTTGTGACCTGCACTGGATGTGCCATGTTTGTCTTTCTTCCACAGGACAGAAGCGACTTTGTCTGTACAAAGTGCAAGCTGGTCTCCATATTGGAAGAGAAGATTGAAGGTCTGGAGCAACAGGTAACGACCCTGCGTTGTATACGAGAGACTGAGGATTTTCTGGACCAAACTCAGGATAGCCTTCTAGGGGCACAAAGCTCTAAAGATATAGAGCAGGTTGCACAGAGGAGCCAAGAGGCCAGTGAAGAAGCTTGGCAACATGTGACCTCCAGAAGAGGTAAGCGGAATGTCCGGGTTCCAGTAACACAGACACAGGTAACTAACCGCTTTCATGTTCTCTCCACAGGTACCAATGCGGAGAGTGGACCAGATGATATGTCTGGGGGGAGAAAGCAGAAGGAGACTCCGCTGGTTGGGAGGCATGAGATGCGATGTCCTGAGGTTGGGGGTTCCACGACCACCACTCCCAAGAGGAGAAGGCGGGTGGTGGTGGTCGGGGACTCTCTCCTCCGGGGGACTGAGTCATCTATCTGCCGCCCTGACCGGGAAAACCGAGAAGTCTGCTGCTTGCCAGGGGCTAAGATTCGTGATGTGACGGAGAGACTGCCGAGACTCATCAAGCCCTCGGATCGCTACCCCTTCCTGCTTCTCCACGTGGGCACCAATGATACTGCCAAGAATGACCTTGAGCGGATCACTGCGGACTACGTGGCTCTGGGAAGAAGGATAAAGGAGTTGGAGGCGCAAGTGGTGTTCTCGTCCATCCTCCCCGTGGAAGGAAAAGGCCTGGGTAGGGACCGTCGAATCGTGGAGGTCAACGAATGGCTACGCAGGTGGTGTCGGAGAGAAGGCTTTGGATTCTTTGACCATGGGATGGTGTTCCATGAAGGAGGAGTGCTGGGCAGAGACGGGCTCCATCTTACGAAGAGAGGGAAGAACATCTTTGCCAGCAGGCTGGCTAACCTAGTGAGGAGGGCTTTAAACTAGGTTCACCGGGGGAAGGAGACCAAAGCCCTGAGGTAAGTGGGAAAGCGGGATACCGGGAGGAAGCACAGGCAGGAATGTCTGTGAGGGGAGGGCTCCTGCCTCATACTGGGAACGAGGGGCGATCAACAGGTTATCTCAAGTGCTTATATACAAATGCACAAAGCCTTGGAAACAAGCAGGGAGAACTGGAGGTCCTGGTGATGTCAAGGAATTATGACGTGATTGGAATAACAGAGACTTGGTGGGATAACTCACATGACTGGAGTACAGTCATGGATGGTTATAAACTGTTCAGGAAGGACAGGCAGGGCAGAAAAGGTGGGGGAGTAGCACTGTATGTAAGGGAGCAGTATGACTGCTCAGAGCTCCGGTACGAAACTGTGGAAAAACCTGAGTGTCTCTGGATTAAGTTTAGAAGTGTGTGCAACAAGAGTGATGTCATGGTGGGAGTCTGCTATAGACCACCGGACCAGGGGGATGAGGTGGATGAGGCTTTCTTCCGGCAACTCACGGAAGCTACTAGATCGCATGCCCTGATTCTCATGGGTGACTTTAATTTTCCTGATATCTGCTGGGAGAGCAATACAGCGGTGCATAGACAATCCAGGAAGTTTTTGGAAAGCGTAGGGGACAATTTCCTGGTGCAAGTGCTAGGGGAGCCAACTAGGGGGAGCGCTTTTCTTGACCTGCTGCTCACAAACCGGGTAGAATTAGTGGGGGAAGCAAAAGTGGATGGGAATCTGGGAGGCAGTGACCATGAGTTGGTTGAGTTCAGGATCCTGACGCAGGGAAGAAAGGTAAGCAGCAGGATACGGACCCTGGACTTCAGGAAAGCAGACTTTGACTCCCTCAGGGAACAGATGGCCAGGATCCCCTGGGGGACTAACATGAAAGGGAAGGGAGTCCAGGAGAGCTGGCTGTATTTCAAGGAATCCCTGTTGAGGTTACAGGGACAAACCATCCCGATGAGTCGAAAGAATAGTAAATATGGCAGGCGACCAGCTTGGCTTAATGGTGAAATCCTAGCGGATCTTAAGCATAAAAAAGAAGCTTACAAGAAGTGGAAGGTTGGACATATGACCAGGGAAGAGTATAAAAATATTGCTCGGGCATGTAGGAAAGATATCAGGAGGGCCAAATCGCACCTGGAGCTGCAGCTAGCAAGAGATGTCAAGAGTAACAAGAAGGGTTTCTTCAGGTATGTTGGCAACAAGAAGAAAGCCAAGGAAAGTGTGGGCCCCTTACTGAATGAGGGAGGCAAGCTAGTGACAGAGGATGTGGAAAAAGCTAATGTACTCAATGCTTTTTTTGCCTCTGTTTTCACTAACAAGGTCAGCTCCCAGACTGCTGTGCTGGGCATCACAAAATGGGGAAGAGATGGCCAGCCCTCTGTAGAGATAGAGGTGGTTAGGGACTATTTAGAAAAGCTGGACGTGCACAAGTCCATGGGGCCGGACGAATTGCATCCGAGAGTGCTGAGGGAATTGGCGGCTGTGATTGCAGAGCCCTTGGCCATTATCTTTGAAAACTCGTGGCGAACGGGGGAAGTCCCGGATGACTGGAAAAAGGCTAATGTAGTGCCCATCTTTAAAAAAGGGAAGAAGGAGGATCCTGGGAACTACAGGCCGGTCAGCCTCACCTCAGTCCCTGGAAAAATCATGGAGCAGGTCCTCAAAGAATCAATCCTGAAGCACTTAGAGGAGAGGAAAGTGATCAGGAACAGTCAGCATGGATTCACCAAGGGAAGGTCATGCCTGACTAATCTAATCGCCTTTTATGATGAGATTACTGGTTCTGTGGATGAAGGGAAAGCAGTGGATGTATTGTTTCTTGACTTTAGCAAAGCTTTTGACACGGTCTCCCACAGCATTCTTGTCAGCAAGTTAAGGAAGTATGGGCTGGATGAATGCACTATAAGGTGGGTAGAAAGCTGGCTAGATTGTCGGGCTCAACGGGTAGTGATCAATGGCTCCATGTCTAGTTGGCAGCCGGTGTCAAGTGGAGTGCCCCAGGGGGTCGGTCCTGGGGCCCGTTTTGTTCAATATCTTCATAAATGATCTGGAGGATGGTGTGGATTGCACTCTCAGCAAATTTGCGGATGATACTAAACTGGGAGGAGTGGTAGATACGCTGGAGGGGAGGGATAGGATACAGAAGGACCTAGACAAATTGGAAGATTGGGCCAAAAGAAATCTAATGAGGTTCAATAAGGATAAGTGCAGGGTCCTGCACTTAGGATGGAAGAATCCAATGCACCGCTACAGACTAGGGACCGAATGGCTCGGCAGCAGTTCTGCGGAAAAGGACCTAGGGGTGACAGTGGACGAGAAGCTGGATATGAGTCAGCAGTGTGCCCTTGTTGCCAAGAAGGCCAATGGCATTTTGGGATGTATAAGTAGGGGCATAGCGAGCAGATCGAGGGACGTGATCGTTCCCCTCTATTCGACACTGGTGAGGCCTCATCTGGAGTACTGTGTCCAGTTTTGGGCCCCACACTACAAGAAGGATGTGGATAAATTGGAAAGAGTACAGCGAAGGGCAACAAAAATGATTAGGGGTCTAGAGCACATGACTTATGAGGAGAGGCTGAGGGAGCTGGGATTGTTTAGTCTGCAGAAGAGAAGAATGAGGGGGGATTTGATAGCTGCTTTCAACTACCTGAAAGGGGGTTTCAAAGAGGATGGTCTAGACTGTTCTCAATGGTAGCAGATGACAGAACGAGGAGTAATGGTCTCAAGTTGCAATGGGGGAGGTTTAGATTGGATATTAGGAAAAACTTTTTCACTAAGAGGGTGGTGAAACACTGGAATGCGTTACCTAGGGAGGTGGTAGAATCTCCTTCCTTAGAGGTTTTTAAGGTCAGGCTTGACAAAGCCCTGGCTAGGATGATTTAACTGGGACTTGGTCCTGCTTTGAGCAGGGGGTTGGACTAGATGACCTTCTGGGGTCCCTTCCAACCCTGATATTCTATGATTCTATGATTCATTAGTATTTACTTCACTAAAAACATTAAAGAGGGCTCTATCCACATCCAAATTAGATCCCAGTGATCTATAGCACACCCCAAGTACTATCACAGGGGAGTCTCTAGTAGTTTTCTTCCCCAATGTGATTTTTGCCCAGATGGACTGTCTTATCCATTCCATCGCTTCTTATTTCTTTACATTCTACCTCATCACTAATATACAGTACTATTCCACCACCTTTACCTTTATTTCTGTCTTTCCTAAACAGCACATACCCGTCAGTAGCTGTAAACCAGTCATGACTACTATTCCATCATGTTTCTGTTATCCCTATAATATCTGGTTTCACTTCCTGCACCAGTAGCTCTAGTTCCTCCACTTTGTTACCTAGGCTCCTCGCATTGGTGTACAAACATGTTAATTTTTGCTGTTTGGCCTCACTCACATTCTTTACCCGATTAGGCATGGACATTATACAGCCAGTATGACCTATTAGACTGTCAATTCCTTCCTCCAACTGTACATATGGCTTTGGCTCCACCGTTATTTAGCTATGGGTGGCAGGGAAGGAAGTGCTAGGGCTGATGGGTCACAGAATTTCTGAGTCTGCACCACATGCTCTGCCTGCAATAAGGAGCATCACAGGTTTGGCCGAATCAGGTCTATGCTGGGCAGTCAGCAAAGGCCAACACCTCTGAATCAGAATCGTTCCTGGTGGCAAAATGGCTGGATTGTCCTAAGAGTGAAAGCCCATAAGAGCCCTGCCCATTACTGATCTCGAGACAGCAAATTCTCAGCATACCCAGTCTCCAAGGGCACTGGATGCAGGAAGATGCTGTCCAGGATGTCTGGGTCAGAACAAGACATTTTCTGAAGCACAGGGGAGTCCCAAGAATCTCCCAGTTTCCCCCTAGAGGGGCCTGGCATCGATACCCACTGGTTATGCAGGACATAAAAGACCCAGCAGGGTGGATTGATTTAAACCAAAGTGATTTAAATCACCAATTTTAATCATGATTTAAATCAGCATGGAGGAAACCTTGATTTAAATAACTGATTTTAATCTTGCTTTGCATTTGTACTTTAGTTACTTTCATAAAGAGATGTTGATTCTCATTGTTGGTAAACATTAAAATATGTTGATTTGCAACTAAATACAGCCTGTATACTGAAATCTGTTGCTTCTTTTGCTAACCAGGAGGATATGCTATATCTATGCACATTTATTTAAGTAGTCATATAGCTTAAACATTTATTCAGATTCTTACTTTTTAAATTTTTATTAACCAGATGATGATTAATTATTTACTTATGATTTGGTACAATTTGGATGGAAATTCAAATTCAGTAAAAAAAGCACAAAAGCAGCTTTTTAATTTTGTTTTTATTAATTAAAAACTACTTTAAATGTACTGGATATAAAATAAAAAAAGATTTTCAGAATATGTTTTACATTTAAAATTAACTTGTTAAACAAAAGTAGTAGTTAGGGAATTGAACCGATTTTTCTGGTCTTCAAGATTTTAGAATTAGTAGATCTCAGCCCTCTCATACCTGGTTTTTATTAATAGATTGAAAGAGGAAAACAAGTTTTTCTGCTTTTTCAACTCCAACTGGTTTTTGAACGGTGACTGAACTAGTTATTGAACTGAAATAGTTGAATAAACTGATAAAAATATTTTCTTTGCACCTGCAGAAAAGATATTGTTGTTGAAAGCTGGTTTAGCACTTCAGTAAACTCTGGTTCCAGGTGCTTAGCCAAACTTCACAGCAAATATGTACTGCTTAATATTTTTTATTCGATTTAAATTATTTTAATAGATTACAGTAAATTTAGGCATTAACGTAGATTGGTCATAATTTCACATTTACATTTAAATAGTTTTATTTTTAAAAATAAACCTGTTTCTAATTTAAATGCAAAAATATCATTTTTTGGATAAAAAATAAAGCTACCAATTTTTATCCAAACCCTCCTCTTAATACAAACCGTTCTGTCCCTTCGTCTCCGCAGTACCCAGCACCATCGATAATCATCAGTAATACAAACACATGCTAGCAAAGGACATTGCAGAGCCCTCTCTTCAAAACATCAGGGCAGGGTTGGCTACAGGATAGGTGAGGATCAGCCTTCAGCTTGGAGACCATTTTCAGAGGTGAATCAGACCAACTGGACCAGCTTCCTTTGAAAAGCATCTCCAGGTGTTGAAACCACAGCAAGCCAGAATCCAGACGGCCCCCTGGCTGACTGCAGTGCTGGGACCTGCCCCCTCAGGACCAGCACTCACTGCAGAGGCAGTCATAGGCAGTAAGGGACAAAAATCAAATTACTTAAGAAAAGTGAATTCAGTTCTGCCTAGAGCCCTCGGCTGACATCGAACAGGGCTCTGCTGGATGTATCCAGGGGAACCAGTGACAATTCCCCACTCTCATCCTAGGTCGACTTCTGTGTATGCAGGGAATGGATACTTCTATGCCATAGACCAAAATGCTGTAGTGAAAAGTCTTGAGACTGTCCAAGAAAAGTGTAAGACCCCTCCTCTCCAATTTCTACCCAGGCATGGTTCCTGGCCCTCCTGGGAGGGGTGTGTGTGTGTGGGGGGGTGTGTGCTGGGGTTCCAGAAGCTCTGACAGACTAATTGGCTCCACATGCTCCCTTCCCTCACATGCTGCTCTAGCAGGTTAACAGCAGCATGTGGTCCCTCACACACACTAGTGGGTATCAAGCTACCCCAGGGAGATTACTGTCAGGCTTGTGACACAGGCTATCTCCACTCCTTGTACATCATTCTAGCTAGTTTGATACAGCCAGTGCAGGCCCAGACAGCAGTCAGAGCCTGAGACGCTGCAGCTGCCCGTTCCTCCATGCAAACAGCTAATGCCTTCTGTTCTACAGTCCCAGACAAACACAACCCTGATGCAACAGAGAAAGAGCTTACTTCCACTGGGGCTGCTAATAGTCTGCAAAGGGGAAGATATCATTCTGAATTAAGCTCCCGTCCCCTGACACCTGGGGTTAGGGGCTGTGTGTGACCGCACAGCACGAGGAATCTGAGGTCCCTGCAGTACTTCATTCACAGGGAGTAGAAACCAAGCCTCTCCTGGTGGGAGTGGGTCTTAGAGGACAGGTGTGGTGAGCAGAGAGAAAAGAGGCCCCTCTCTTGTGAGCTTTGGTAAAGAGTGTGGGCCAAATTCTGTCCTGGCTTTGCAGGGACAGCAGGGGAGAAGGGCAGAGAAGGCTTTGCCCTACCTGTGTGCTTCCTCTTCCTAAGGGGCTATACTTGAAGACTGCCTATAGCCCCAAGGGGCCATTCTGGCAACCAGGAATAGCCAGAGCACAGCAACGTCCTGTCCACGACACCATGCCAGGAGCTGCAGGGGAGGTATGGAGTGGCGATGGAAGCTCTGCACAGCCTGAGAAGGTGTGTGGAAACAGCACACTGGCCTGGATAAAAGCAAGGCCCATCTAGCCCAGTCTCCCATCAATAGCCGGTGGCAGAGTGGGAGAACAGCCACAGAAAGTAAAGGAGACTTGCACTCCATAGAGAAATACTAAATAAAATAAGTTGCAAGTAACAATGAACCCCCGGGCTGAAGAAACAGCCTTTGAATCTCACATTTATTCGCCCTTACAGACAAGCGCGGCCTGCAGTTCCCCCACCCAGCTCCAGACACATCAGATGAGGCTCGTGACCTTGTGTTTTATGCTGTTCCGAGGGCTAGAAGGTCTCTGGAACCTGCCCTGTGACCAGGAGAGCTGGTGTGAAATGCCAGCCAGGTTGTGTGTTCAGCCAAGGGTTCAGCTCAGGAGCTGCTACAATTAAACTCTTTGGAGACAACTATTAATAATTAACAAACAGAAGTGCAGTTGCTGAGCTGAGTCAACAGTGGGTGCAGGAACGGAAAGGCCACAAACCAGGGTAAATGCTATTCATATTCATGCAAATAGCATGCATCTCTTAGCAAGCAGAGAGATCATTTTAGAAACATTTCAGTCCCCAACCCTGGGATTTTTTTCACCAGCTGGAAACACAAAGCTCCTAACAGCTCCTCTATCAGGGTCCAGTATCCTAATGGCCCTCGGCAGGAGTAGGGACGCTGGTATGTCCAAACTGAGAGATCCAATTAACGCAAGGCTTTTCTTGAGATGGCTCTATATCTGTGCTGGGTGACATCTGCATTCAGTGTAATGGAGTTTTTAACGAACTCTTCAATAACGATCATTTATGTAATGAGCAAATAGCAGCTTTACTTGCCAAACTGTCTGTGTGTTTCATTTATTAAAGTGGAGTGAACTGGGCAGGTGGTACTCAGCCACATAAGCACTGCTCCCTCATGAGCAGTGGGGCTAGCATCCCAGACAGTACTGCTTAACGAGACACCGCATGGTCAGGTTCCGTGGTTACAATGTTGAGAAACAAAAAACGCAGGAGGGAGGGAGAGCCAGCAGTGCTTCACCATAGTCAGCATTCCTTACATAGAACATGCCCTCCTGCCCCACACAGCTTCACATGGGACTCTCACCAGGCTCCCAACAGTGTCCCAACACCAAGTCCTGGGGTGAAATCCTGGCCCCACTTACGTCAGCAAGGGCTCTGCTAGCAACCTCAATGGGACCAAGAATACACCCCTGGGGTTTCTCAGTGCCTCATCGATGTACTTTGCCCATGATGGGTGCTTGGGGGAGGGATGCACTCTGCTATAAACCGCTGGTACAGGATGCCAGCCTGACCTCCCCCTTACTGCCAAGCACTCAGCTCTTCAAAGTGCTTTCCAAACAGTAAGGAGTTAAGTCTCACAAAGAAGTGAGGTAATGGGCCCTGTCATTGGGTTAGCATCCTTTAATGGGGCCTGGTCCCAGCCTCGAAGGTGGAGTAGCAGCTGAAGGATCAGGTGACTAAATTAGAGAGCACCTGATGCTCATAAAAAGCCAGGAGATGCTCAGTTAGGGGAAGAGGGGAATCTGGAAGGAGGCTCCCACAGAAACCCCTGGGTTAGAGGTTCCAGGGAGAACTGCCTCAAGAGTCAGGGCTCTATAAAATAGTGATAGGAAACTGAGCAGAGCCCAGGAGTGCTTAGGAGCTGAGCCCACAGGGGATAGAGGATTGTTTTGGTTTTGTGTTTGTTTGGAGTTTACTGCCCAGGAAGGGGTGGACTCTGATGTGACTAAGTCACTGCAGCAACTGGATGTGCTGAAAGCTATGTAGGTTGTGCAGTAGCATGCCATGCCACAAAGTGGTGTGCTCAGAGACTGCCCCAATACAAGCCCCACTGTACAGATAGAGGAATGCAAGCAGGAAAGGACTAGCTGTCAACAGCCAGACTCGCTTATTGGAAAGCCTCTGTGAACTCCCCCCTCTGCTCCCTCTCTGTCTCCCAGGCTGGTTCCCAGTATCGCTGTGCTACTAGCACAGACTCTCACTGAACGCTTCCCACAGTAGGCACCAAGTCAGCAAGTCTGTATCAAGTGGCCATTAAGGAGAACAACATTTAGTCTGCATCAGCCAGAGCACCTCACTGCCCATCCCCCAAGAAGGGTCAAGCAGGTATCTTGGTGAGGGTGCTCTGATAACAGCACATGAAGGGTTAAACCAAACAGTGCTACAGGGAATAGAAAGCTCAGCACTTGAGAGACGTTAAATCCTAGGTTGTGCAGGCCACCCTGTAGCTCCTCTGGGCTGGGTCATATGGCGAACCATAACTCCAAGGAGTGGCTGTACAACCACGTTAGAAACATGCTCTCACAGGAATGGACTTACTGAGCTTTCATACCTCACCTGCTTCCCCCAGTCACTCACTGCCAGCCCTAATGGCATTAGCTTTGACTCAGCCTAAACAAAGGTCAGTCATGGCTGCAACTGAAGTAGGAGACTGGGCTTGATGGACACATCTGCAAATCCAATAGACCAGTTCTGTCATCACACCAAGTAGAAAGGCCGTGGCCCAGCTCTGCAGCCCTTGCTCAAGGCAAAATTCCCACTGAAGCAAATTGGAGTGCTGCCTGAATAAGGACTGCAGACATGGGCCATGGCATTTCCATTTGGTGTGATGGCAGAACTGGCCTATAGGAGCAGACCTGTCAATCAAACCCAATCTCCCACTTCCATCAGCAGCCTCCACCTGATCCTTCAGAAGCAAATAAGTTCCCTTCTCCCCTTCCTTTACTGGTGAGAGAGGGAGAGATTCCTGCCTGATATCGCTGCCACTCTGGCTCTGCACAGGCACCAAACCCAGCACTGGTGACTCACAGTAGCTCAGAGCGCAGCAACAACCTGGCAGAGAGTAGGGGTAGCTACAGAAGAAAAGATCACAGCACTGGACAGAAATGCCAATCTGAGCCCTGGCAGAGCCTCCTCCCCAAACTCCTCTCTCCAAGGCCCAGGGTTTGACCTTTGCCCCACTGAATATCTGGGCTCTGTCGAGCTCATTACACTGAGGCTTTGTCTACACTGGTACTTTGTGGGCAAAACGTTTGATGTTCAGGGGTGTTAAAACAACACACCCCCTCCCCCCGAATGACAGAAGTTTTACTGATGAAAAGCTCCGGTGTGAACAGCACTTTGTTGACAGGAACACTCTCCTGCCGACAAAGCTGCTGCTGCTGCTGCTTGTTGGGGGGGTGGGGGCGGAATGGAAGTTTTTTGTCTGCAGGAGAGCTCTCTCCTGCCAACAAACAGCAGCTACGCTGCAAGGCTTTTAGCGGCACAGCTGCAGCGGCACAGCCATGTCTACACCACATAGCTTTTAGCGGACAAAGCCTCCGTCTGCTGCCATTAACATTCACAGGGGTTATGCTTCCTCCTCAGAGCAATCCCAGGCCCATGGGCACTGAAAACTCCTACCTGGGAGGTGGATTATTATCCCCACATTAGAGGTAGGGAAACAAGCACAGAGAGGGGAAACTGACTTGCCTGAGTCAGCAGCAGAGTCAGGAACAGAACACAGGTGTACTCACTCCCAGGCCCTGAGCATGGAGGCTTCACCTACCTGCCACGAGTCCATATGGGGTCCCAGGACTCCTTTCTCCAGCTGGGATCATGCTTTTCATCCACTTGGCCTCAGCAGGATGATTAAACCGGAGGAAGGTCGACTGCCCCAGGCAGATCATGCACCCTTGGGGAAAGAGAGTGAGATGGAGCAGGTTATAGCATACAGTGAACATGGCCACCCCAGTCCTTGAGGGTCTCTCCATCCACAATGCACCCCCAAGGGATTCATCAACTGAACACACTCCAGCAGTTGGGAAACTCTGGTCATGGCCATGGGAACTGGTAGGTTCTCTGTTCCAAATGTACCAGCTGTCTGACCAGCTGCCCTGAGACAGCAGGCATGTTGATGGAATCATTCTTTGTATCACCATACACCAGGATCCCGAGTCACGGTGCAGGACCCCACTGAGTTACGCACAGAATCACTGCCATTACACTTCCCTTCCTGAAGGACCACAAGGAGCTTTACGGAAGTCCCACCAGGATTTACACAGAGCCAAGGCTAAACTCCACCCTTGGACACATGAAGTGATCCCACTGCCCACACTGCTCCTGATTAAAGAGCCAGGCCTGAGGAGCCTCTGGTGGCAGAGAGACGCCAACAGAACTCTTAGCCCACCCCTTTATGCCTGGCAGTGTAGCATAAGCGAGGAGGACACAAATGCCAGGTACAGAGGGGTTGAGGGTGGGGCCTGGTGGGTTTTAGGCACATTGGAGATTTGTTGTCAGGTCACAGGGCTGATGTGGAACTCACAGAAGCTGGCGTGTCACTTTGCTCAGCGGGTATTGCAGATAGTACATGCTGTGAGGGTGTACTAGAACAAGAGCTTCTGGTACAGGACCATAGCCTGTCAGGAATGAATGAATATCTCCTGCACAAGCCTATTGGGGGTGGTTGAGGGGAAACCCCTCAAACCTACTTGCTAACTAGACATCTGACCCTCCCCACTGAGCCATTCGCCTCCCCTGTCAGACATTCTGTGATTGGTTATTGCTGCGCTCATCTGTGCCTCCCAAGAATGGGCGGAGGGAGTCTTGCAAGGAGGTGGCAGCTTGAAAAAGAAGAGCCTTGTGCATCTTAAAGAGAGGAGTGCAGCAGTGGAATGCTGTGCTCCAGACTCAAACAACTGCTCTCTACTGAACACCCTCCTCTCTCCTGTCTGGGCTAAGACAGGAGTGTCCATCCACCCACCCAGCTTCAAGTCCAAGGGCAGCGAGGGAGATAAGAGCCAGTTTGTACAGAGACATGATGCAAATACCATAAGACTGAAGGATCACTGGGAGCCTATTGTGCTGGGACTGCCAATTATGTGTGCAGTAACTGACTCACCATACCCAAGACTTCCTACATCACCAGAACCTCCTTTCCTTTCCTAAGGCAGGTTGGGATACATGCAGCCCAGCTTAGACTACTTATACATGGCCTGGCAGCAAGGCTGCATCAGTCCTAGCCAACTATTGCCTAGTGTCAAATCTCCCTTTCCTGAGCAAGCTCATCTAACTGAAGCCAGCAATCTAGACCTGGCAGAATCTGCATTCAGGACAGGATGTGGAACTGAAACTGCTTTCATAGTAGCAGCCGTGTTAGTCTGTATTCGCAAAAAGAAAAGGAGTACTTGTGGCACCTTAGAGACTAAAATTTATTAGAGCATAAGCTTTCGTGAGCTACAGCTCACTTCATCGGATGAAGTGAGCTGTAGCTCACGAAAGCTTATGCTCTAATAAATTTGTTAGTCTCTAAGGTGCCACAAGTACTCCTTTTCTTTTTGTGAAACTGCTTTGTGGCACTGATGGACATCCATTCTCATCCTCCTGCACTCTTCTGCGGTGTTTAACATTGCTGAGCACAAGATACTGCTGTCTCACCTGAGAGAGGCGCCAGGAGTCCAGAGGAATGCACTAAAATGGTTTGGGTCCTTCCCACAGTTTGCACCAAAGATGGGAAACTGCACCTCTACCACTACCCCTTGCTTGTGGGGTTCCACGAGGATCAATTCTCTCTCTGATTTTTTTCTACATTTATATCCAACCAGTAGCTGAACTGGTCAGATCACAGGGACTCAAGCGCCAGCAATATACAGATGATACAGCTCTATCTATCCTTCACCACATACAACCATGCCACTACCAACAAGATTTCCCAGTGCTTGGATGAGATCAGCTCATGAATGAAGAGCAGTTGGTTGAATCTGAACCCAAGCAAAACAGAGGTGACACTGGTGGGCAGAGGAAAATATTTTGAGGAGTTTACAGCCACAGTACAGTGGCTGAAGGTTCCACAACCTTCCACAATTTGTCAATTCAGTCCAGTCTAGGAGTACTCTTGGATTCCTCACTGACTGAGCTCTCACATTGCAACGGCCATGAGTAATGCTTTCTATCACCTCTGGTTCGTTAGGAGACTCCACCCCATCCTGACAGAAGGTGACCTGGCCTCAGTTATTCATGCCTTATAGATTCATAGATACTAAGGTCAGAAGGGACCATTCTGATCATCTAACCCGACCTCCTGCACAGCGCAGGCCACAGAATCTCACCCACCCACTCCTACGAAAAACCTCACCTATGTCTGAGCTATTGAAGTCCTCAGATCGTGGTTTAAAGACTTCAAGGAGCAGAGAAGCCTCCCTCAAGTGACTCGTGCCCCATGCTACAGAGGAAGGCGAAAAACCTCCAGGGCCTCTCCAATCTGCCCTGGAGGAAAATTTCTTCCCGACCCAAAATATGGCGATCAGCTAAACCCTGAGCATATGGGCAAGATTCACCAGCCAGATACTACAGAAAATTCTTTCCTAGGTAACTCAGATCTCATCCATCTAATATCCCATCTCAGGGGATTAGTCCTATTTACCCTGAATATTTAAAGATCAATTACTTACCAAAATCACATTATCCCATCATACCATCTCCTCCATAAACTTATCGAGTAGAATCTTAAAACCAGATAGATCTTTTGCCCCCACTGCTTCCCTTGGAAGGCTATTCCAAAACTTCCCTCCTCTGATGGTTAGAAACCTTCGTCTAATTTCAAGTGTAAACTTCCTGGTGGCCAGTTTATACCCATTTGCTCTTGTGTCCACATTGGTGCTGAATTAAATAATTCCTCTCCCTCTCCTGTATTTATCCCTCTGATATATTTATAGAGAGCAATCATATCTCCCCTCAACCTTCTCTTAGTTAGGCTAAACAAGCCAAACTCCTTAAGTCTCCTTTCATAAGACAAGTTTTCCATTCCTCGGATCATCCTAGTAGCCCTTCTCTGTACCTGCTCCAGTTTGAATTCATCCTTTTTAAACATGGCAGACCAGAACTGCACACAGTATTCTAGGTGAGGTCTCACCAGTGCCTTGTACAATGGTACTAAAACCTCCTTATCCCTACTGGAAACGCCTCTCCTGATGCATCCCAAAACCGCATTAGCTTTTTTCACAGCCATATCACATTGGCAGCTCATAGTCATCCTATGATCAACCAATACTCCAAGGTCCTTCTCCTCTTCCGTTACTTCTAATTGATGTGTCCCCAACTTATAACTAAATCACCTTCATCACCTCTCAGCTGGACGACAGTAACGAGGCATACCTGGGCATGAAACTTTCAGCACTTCAGAAATCCCAACTCGTAGAAAACACTGCAGCATGTTTCCTCAGCAGCACCGGCTACTATGAATGCCTCATCCCTGTCTTCCACTCTCTGCGTTGGCTTCTCATACAATATCAAATCAAAGTCAAGGTCTCAGTCCTTATCAAATCGCTCCATGGCCTGTGCCGAGGATATCTAAAAGACCATTTAGTGCTCTAGGATAAAGATTGTGGTCAACAAGCTTGCTCTTCTGGCACAATAGAATTCTCAACAATATGAGTAAGGCTCGTCTGTGAGGGAGACAGAACCTTCTCGGAGGGCAGTCCAAGACTGTGTTATGAACTCGCAAGAACAAAGGACCATCATAAACCTCACCACTTTCCACTCCAAGAGCAAGGCACATTTCTTTGACCTTGTCTTGTCTAATATAAACACATAGCAACAGGTATATTTATTTAAACAAACAAAAACAAAAAACCCTTCCAAAACAAGACACTCCTTTACATATGCTTCTCCCTCTGGGCAGAGGATGAGAGAACAAACATGTGACAGACATGTACTCATGTTGTTTAATGCATTAGTCGAAGGTGCTCAGATGTTACAGTAATAAGCGTGATATAAAAATCTACACAGAAAAGAATAGACTCAGCCTCTGCTATTCCACACTGAAACCAAGCATTTGCTTTTCATTTGTGTGTTGTTTTCCAGCTTCCACTCATGACAGAAAGCAAAGACACAGAGAGAAAGTGTTGGAAAGAGGCAGGATGGAGCCAGGAACAGCTGGGCTTCAAGATACAGCCCAGCGCAGAGGGCTCTTCCTAGGGACAGGCTGTTCTGCCATCTTCAGAGACCAAGGAGAGAGGCTGGAATCTAGGGTGTATCTCCTTCCCACCATTCCCTCCCCCCAAAGCATCATGGAAATGAGGGAGTAGACAGCATCTTGAGCAAGAGGGTGGGGAAACAAGTATGGATAGGGTGCATGGTTCCAGGGGAAAATGTGATTGTGTGCAGCAGGCCAAACAGCGGATTCACATTTTACTGGAAGACAGCAACACCCCAGGGATGCCCCAGCTGGCAGTCTGCACTGCAGACAAGACAGCTCCTGTCTGCATGAGCAGATCGTCTTTTTTGGCCAAAACCAACTGACTTCTCTGGAGAAATCTGGTGATGAGCCGTGAGTGTGGAATGTGGCTTGGGGGATGTGCAGACAGGCATATAAACACAGGCCCTGCAAATACACACATCAGCGCCAAATGTCAAACCCGTGTCACCTGCCTCCCACCAGCACACGATTGTTATCATTCCCTAGGAGAGGGAAAGGCACTCATGACTGATGCATGTGCATGGAGACTGCAGGGGTAAAAAGGCCATCACTAAAGACTAGGAGCCTGATTTTCAAATGATCTGGGCCCGCTGACCTCACTGGCAGCTGCAGGTCAGCTCCTCTGAAATCAGGGCCCAAGATGAGTTCTATAAATGGGTGAGGATCTAAGAGTGACTCTGCCCCTGGGCTGGATGGAATGCACTCAGAATCAGCAATCCAGAGAAGACCAGGTCCCAGCACTGTGTTTCCACATAGAAAGCGAATTATTACCTTATTAAAAAGGGAATATGCCTTTCCTGGAGTCCCGTGACTAGCCATGTGGCCAGTGCATTCAGCTTCATGCAGCCAGCAAAACAGGAACTAGCCCTGACCCAATATATCAGTACAGGCACTGGGGCACTTTTTTGGGACAGGTAAGGTGTTACAGGGTTTTGGTAAGTAATATTTATATATGGCTAAGTGGCAACACTCCTCAATACCAACCAACTGCTCCCTTCCAGTATCTGCTGAGAGCTCTCACTCCACTTTCCCAGGCAATCTCACACTTCCTGTTGTCGATCAAAGGGGAATCGGGGAGAGGAGAGAATTTCTCCCTACAAAGCAGTAGGGCTCCTAACATGTTATTATTGGTAGCTTTCTGTTCTTACACCACTTTACTTTCGGTCTCAGGCTGTTCCCCAGTCTCCTCCCATTCCTTAACAGAGGGAGCACTGTATAGCTACAAGAGAAGGAGATGGGTGTTTGCAACTCCCAGGTTCTATTCCTGGCCTTGCCACAAATTCACTGTAAGCTGGGTAAGTCACTGCTTTGTGCTCAGTTGCCCCATGTACAATTACAGGGGCCTCATCCAGCTAAATTAATGTTTACAGAAAATATATATTCAATGCCAAAAAACTATGTTAACCCAGAGTTAAGGTTGCTTGGTGGTACAGTAGAACCTCAGAGTTATGAACTGATCAGTCAACCACACACCTCATTTGGAACAGGAAAGATGAAATCAGGCAGCAGCAGAGAGAGAAAAAAGAGAAGCCAATACAGTACTGTACCGTGTTAAACGTAAAACTACTAAAAAATAAAGGTAAAGTTTAAAAAAAGATTTGACAATGTACAGAAACCGTTTCTGTGATTGTTTCATTTAAACTAAGATGGTTAAAAACATTTTTCTTCTGCATAGTAAAGTTTCAAAACTGTATTAAGTCAATGTTCAGCTGTAAACTTTTGAAAGACCAACCATAACGTTTTGTTGAGTTATGAACATTTCAGAGTTATGAACAACCTCCATTCCAGTATTGTTCATAATTACTGTATGTCATCCCCTTCCAGACCACCGAATTGAGTAAAACTCAAACTTATGAAAATCAGGAAACATACAGTTAAGGTTGCCCATGCAACTTTAATTCTGCACTCTTTCAGCATTGCCCCAATACACCCCATTAACACATATAGCTTTACTCTGCCAACCCAACAGTTGCTGAAATGTACAAGCTCTTTATCTCCTTTTACAATCCGTTCCTCTCACTCACTGGATTCCACCTAACACTATTAAAAGACAAAAAGAGGGGGGGAACCTCAGGATTAAAGCATATAAAATGTCTGGAATGGAAACCCTTTAGCCATTTTTCTGTACTGGTGCATGGGCAGTGTAACAAGTGCACATTTTCTTCAATACTGTTCTCAATTTTAGTCTCCCAAAAACATAGGCTATGTCTACACAGGCACTTTCATTGTTAAATTTTTTTTAAAACGTGAAGAAACACCCCCCCCTCCCCCCCGAACAACCAAAGTTCTGATGAAAAGCACCTGTGTGGACAGTGCTTTGTTTGCAGGAGCCGAGCTCCTACCGATGAAGCTACTGCCCCTCGTTGGAAGTGGTTTTATTTTGTCGCTAGGAGAGCTCTCTCCTGGCAATAAAGAGCAGCTATGTAGTGCACCTTACAATGGTGCAGCTGCAGCAGCACAGCCGCCCGCTGTAAGGTATGCGATGTAGACACAGTCCTAGCGAGTGCCACGCATTACCTTAGGTAAAACTTTACAGTTTGAAACCAGGTTGACCTGCACAACTTCAATAGTTTGGTCTTTAGTGCTGGGCAAAACCAAAAACCTCATACCTAGAAGCCTTGTTTAATATGGCTGGGTTGGGAGGGGGAGAGGGGAGGAACTTGCATCTCTGGAACCCTTGGCTCAAATGACTCCAAATATGGGTCACTAATCCAACCCCACACCCTCCTGAGGCACACCAAATTTCACAGAAATCTGATAAAGCATGTCAATTTTAGAGTACTTTGAAAGATGAACCTTTAAATAGATGTTGTGATAGAACCTTAACGATAGTGGTGCTGCTGCACCACTAAAATAAAGTTTAATTGACAGAGAGGATTTTGAGCTGTGGCCAGGGCTGCTGGAAAGGGGATTGCAAATCACCATCTTTGCTCAAGTCCCAAGCAGCGATTAGCAACTGCCCCTCACACTCATGAGGAGTGGAGACCTTTGTCACATTGAAGGCTGTGAGAACACTCTGGCTAGAACTGTCACCTGCAGTTCTAAGGTGAGGGGAGGCTGGGGAGAGCACACTCCAGCACAGAGCAAGTTGGCCCTGCCAGAATCCAACCCCTCTAATCTAGAGCTGCTGCTCTCCTTGCTCTAACATGGACAGGTCTCTGTGAGCAGCAGGGCTACAACAATGGTGTCAATGACCACTTTTTTCCAGTTACAATTCATGGCTGAAAACTCAGAGATACATGCAGTTGGATACAGTGTTTTTAAAGATCCCCTGGGGGTGGAGAGGCAGTACAGGGGGATATAGCCATGCCAAAAGCCCGACAATCTCTGTACAATTTCATTTAATAATTCGATATACACACAAATCTCTCAACACACAACAATTATGGCAGTGGATAATATAGTAAAGGGAGGGAGGCTTGTTGGTATATTGCTCACTTCATGACTCCTTAGGTCTGTAGGCTGGGTTGCACCAGCTCTGCTACAAATTCATTGTGTGACACAGGTCAAGTCACTTCAGATCTGTCTCAGTTTCTCCAGCAGTAAAATGGGGTCAATATCACCTTGGAAGTGGGTTGTGAAACTCAGTGTTAGAAAAGCCCATGGATAGCCTAATCCAAAAATAAACAGAGCATCTTTAAAACAAGGAGCCTAGAGTCCCTCACCTACATCCATATCAGGCACCCAAATAAGTGGTTGAATTTCAGAGGTGCTGAGCATCCACAGCTCACATCATATGCAGCAGACATGCTCAGCCCCTCACAGTCCAGAAATAGGTGCCTAATGCTAGGTTTGAAAGTGCTGGTCATAGAGAATAGGCAGATAATTCTGCTGGCTGTAGTTGTTCCTGTTAGCTCCTGGCTGACCACGTCCCACGTAAGAGGTCATGACTTTAAATATCTTTATGACAAGTTTTGAGAGGACAAAGAAGAATGTGAGGGTGGCGAGTTCCTTCCTATTCAGCAGGGGCTGGTTGGGCCTCTCTGATGGTATCCACATGTCTTCTTTCACAGAAGCTGCTACATTATGCACCATCAGCCAAGGACGGGCAAGGGGTAGTCTCAGCAAAGCTGCAGAGACCTTATAGTCAAGAGCATGGATCATTCTTGTAAGGGGGATGAAGGGCAGCGTGGTACTTGGATACTCATCCCAGGGGTATTTTAGACTGACACCAGGATAGCTGACACAATGACTGTCTAGGGAGGTGACATGGGGTAGTGAATCAGATACAGGTCTGGGGCTCAGGAGAATGGGGTTGTCATGGACTCAGTGTGGGCACACTGCCTCTCTCTGGTGGGTCAAGGGCAGGGCTCACAGGGAGCAGGCTATTTACCCACCTGTGTAAAGTGTTTCAAGGGTGACAGATGAACAGGACACATACATGGCAATTATAATTAGCCACTGTTGCTATGCCCAGCCTGTTACGGAAGCTAGTCCCTGTCCCTTCATTCCAGGAACCCAAGCAGCCTTTTCAGACAGTGGGGAAGGAGAAGACATAAATTTGTACAAGCAAATCCATAAGCATGCCAGACTGCAGCATCCAGCTCTTGCTATACACCTCTGGTCTGTGAAACGCTAATACAAGAGCAGCACCTTCCTGCTCCAGCACCTCTTTCTTTCCTGACTGTTCCTGAGATGAGAAGAATCCCACATCTGTAAGCTGATCCCAGGGGACTCAGGATATGCAGTACCAGATCAGACCATTTTCAGCAATTCCAGTTCCTAGCCTAACATGGAGGCTTCAAAGCAGGCAGCAGAAGAGACCACAGAGCACCTGGGACAATGCTGCACCTGGGTGGGAGGTTATTCTTCCTGACCCTCTTCAGGAACCAGCACATGCTCTGAAGCATGAGCCCCAACTACAGCCATAAATGCCAATATCAGTCAGGGTCAGAAAGGCCCAGCAGTGTTTGACTCTGCCCCTGGGGTGGCACTCCACACATTGCACAAAGAAGGGGTTTTTTTCCACCTGCTGCTCACATCATCCAGCAATCCCCTTGCTTTCGCCACCTGGCACAGGAAGAGGAGGAGGGGACTGATCTCTCCCCTTGCCAGGCTGAGCAAAGCTGGGGGCTGAAATCTCTCCTGGAGGGTGGCAAGGCTCAGAGACTGTGGGGAATTTCTTCTGGGCTCTGGCCTGATCACAGGCAGGACCATTCCTACTCCAATTTGCCTGGCATAGTCTCCCCGGCTGACCCACATGCTGAGTGTTTGTTCATGTCCTGTTGAGTATAAAGGAGTGAGCAAACATGCTTGTCATCTAGCTCTGCTTCTGTTGCTATCGACATGCCTGACCAAGTCCCAACAAGTCACACTTTAGAGGCAAGGATCCCAACCCAGAAAAGGCCAGAGCTGCTCCTAAGCAGAGTCCCATTACTGACGCTGACTCAGTTACCAGAATAAAGAGCTGCAAAAGGGGAGCAGAAGGCAGAGCTAATGGAAAGTAGAAATAAGAAGCACAGCTGCAGAGGACAGAGGAGAGTCTATAGCACAGAGATCTCAAACTTGCAACCTGGAGAAGAGAGTGTGTTGTTATATATCCAACCAGCAAGAAAGAAGAGGGTGAATTGCTTCCCCTGGCTGTGGAAGAACTGAACATTCAGAGTTTGGAGGGAGAGTCAGACGTTGCAAAGTGTTTGGTATGCTGACAAATGCTGATCTATGTCCTGGTCTGATTCTCCTCCTGTTGGGGAAGTTCCTCAACGTCTGTGTAATGACACTAGAATAAGTGAGGGAAGAACCAGGTCATGTTCTAGCTTAGACAGAGGGCCAATACAGAAAATTTAACCCTTTGTCCTCCACTAGCTCCTACCATCAAATGATCCCAAAGCATTTTACAAACCTTCACAAACAAGCTCTCTCCTCCCTCCTCTCTTCCCCCCACCCCCCTCCCCAGTTCCCCTATGACTTACCGAACCTTGCTAGGCCCACAGGGCAGATGTTAAGCTCAGGCACAGAAAGAGGAAGGGCCTAACGGCAAGAGGTGCTGGAGATCCACATCTGCCATTGACTCCACTTGGCAAGGGGTGCTCAGCAACTGATAGCCAGGATATCAGTGACTTGTGTAAGGTAACAGGGTGTAGTGATTCAGGAATAGAACTCAGGAGTCCTGCTGCTAATTCCTGTGCTCCACCCTCACAAACTGCAGGAAAAAGTTAAGGTTGAAACTTAAAGCCAAACAGCAGGAAACCTGGTGCCCAGATCAGCTTTCTGCCCATAGGCACGGGTCTCAGAGATGTTGCTCCAGCGCTACAGACCTGGGCTAGCACTCAGCACCAGACAGAATGCTGCCACATGGTACCCCAAAGTCATAGGCCGGCAAGCAATGCGCCACAACGTGTGACCCCATCCCAGAGCACCGACGGGGGCGGCATTCCTAGGCCCAGCTTCTCTCCCCTTTTCTGTGTTGAGCAAGAAACGCATTGCAGAACATGTCTGTGTGACCTGCAGTGGGAGGGGAAGGAGCTGGAATGCTCCCTAGACACGCCTAGCTTTGAAGCACTTTGCCAATCCCCTGGGGAACCTTGCTCTTCAGCTTTAGCCAGGGCTGAAAATACCTCCCTCCAGGGGATGGTTCTTCATGCATACAGGAGGGAAGGAACTTCTATCTTGGGAGAGTGCAATGTGCAAGGGGAGCGAGATGTGCAGGGAAAAACAATCACAGGAGAAGGAAGGGGGCTGGGATGCTCCCCTTTTCCCCCCAGCAGGTGCTGTGGGCCTGAGCAGCAGGGTTAGAACAGACACCCAACACCGCGAAGGGAAGGGAGGAAGCTCAACAGAGCACCTAGCTATTCATGTTCAGGCTATCATCACGCACAGAACGTGCCAGTGGCAAGAATTCGCAGCAAGGCTCGAGGCAGAGAGGAGCCCAAACAGGAACCTCTACCTATCTGTGGCACTGGCATGGGGCCAGTATAGATGTTAACTAGTCCCTTATAAGATTTGGGGTTGGTCTGAAAGCCCAGATCAAAATACCCCTGGGTCCTCCGACCCAAGCACACCAAATGAGAGAGGGCAAAATCAGCTTTCTGCCACCTGCAGTGTAGAGGGAGCTATCTCAGCAGAGCACACAAGACTTGACTGAGACTTGGTTGGCCACACTGCTATGGGAGGCCACCCTAGTCAGAGGAGGCAGTGAATGCACCATGGGTGCCTGTCATAAATATAAAGGGAAGGGTAAATACCTTTAAATCCCACCTGGCCAGAGGAAAAACCCTTTCACCTGTAAAGGATTAAGAAGCTAAGATACCCTCGCTGGCACCTGACCAAAATGACCAATGAGGAGACAAGATACTTTCAAAGCTGGAGGGGAAGGAAACAAAGGGGTCTCTCTGTCTGTGTGTTGCTTTTGCTGGGACCAGAGCAGGAATGCAGGTCAGAACTCCTGTAAAGAGTTAGTAAGCAATCTAGTTAGATATGTGTTAGATTCTGTTTTGTTTAAATGGCTGATAAAATAAGTTGTGCTGAAGAGAATGTATATTCCTGTTTTTGTGTCTTTTTGTAACTTAAAGTTTTGCCTAGAGGGACTCTCTATATTGTGAATCTGATTACCCTGTAAAGTATTTACCATTCTGATTTTACAGAGGTGAGTCTTTTACTTTTTCTTTAATTAAAATTCTCTTTTAAGAACCTGATTGCTTTTTCATTGTTCTCAAGATCCAAGGGTTTGGGTCTGTGTTCACCTATGCAAATTGGTGAGGATTTTTATCAAGCCTTCCCCAGGAAAGGGAGTGTAGTGCTTGGGGGGATATTTTGAGGGGGAGACATTGCCAAGTGGGCACTTTCCCTGTTCTTTGTGTAACACTTTGGTGGTGGCAGCATTTAACCTAAGCTGGTAAGAATTAGCTTAGGGGGTCTTTCATGCAGGTCCCCACATCTGTACCCTAGAGTTCAGAGTGGGGAAGGAACCTTGACAGTGCCAAACTGCCGAACCCAACAGCAATGACATCAGACAGACAGGCCTCTTAATGCTTCAGGAGATCCCAGATGTGAACCAACCCCCTGATATCAGACACTAATGACTGGGTCTCTGAAGAGGGTTGGGGAGAGAGGGTGAGAAGGTGGTGAGAAATGGATGGAAAGCCTATAGAAATCACCTCCAGTATCCATCTGTCCAAAGTAATGAGCTCCCAGGAAGACAGACAATAGGAGAGATGATACCTATAAAGGTGGAAGGGGGAATAGGTGTGATGTGGGATCCAGAGAGGAAAACAGTTCGTGACCTTCGACTAATGGGTCAAAATGGATGTTTTGAGGATGTTGCCAACTGCAGTATCACTGTGGAGGAGGGCTCCTTTTCAGTGAATCTGGGCTTCTTCCTGTAGGGTTGTCAGTCTCGTGAGCTGGTAGTTGACTAGATGAGATTACTGAGCTGTCTATGATCTACTATATTTTTTCTTTGTCACAAATATATAAATGCCCAGTTATTGTGGTGTCACCTGGGCATCTTCAGGAGAATGAAAGGACCCACCCTGGCACTGCTGCATAACTTAGGTCCTTCGAAGGTAAGGTCCTTGATACATTTTGTACCTTCTGGCGGAGGACGAAGACTGCAGCCAAGATGCTCCGCACACAACTACTGCCATAGCCATGGAACTTGCAGCTGTATTGGCAGCATCAAGAAAGGCCTGGAGAAAAGCCCTGATGATTTTATGGCTTTCTTTTATGAGGGCCTGAAATTGTTCCCTCTTGTTCTGTGGCAGATATTCAACAAAAGATGAAAAATTTGAATAATTCATAAAATCATATTTTGCCCGAAGGTTTGGCAACTGGCTCCTCTGAACTGCAATGAGGCCAAGAAGTAGCTTTTGCAGCCAAGGAGATCTAGCCATTTCAGTTCCCTTTCAGATGGTGTTAAGCAGCAACAATGTTGTCTGTTTCATTCAATAACCACCTTAACAACCAGGGAGTTCGGCATCTGGTGAGGAGGCACATTTATGGGAAGGAGGCACTTATTCTTCACCAGCTCTTGCTCCTCTGTAAGCAACTCCTGCAGAACAGGATCTGGGTTTGATGCTCTTGGCATGACCTCTTACACAATGGAACCCTGTAGAAGAGCTTGCCCTGGTTCCAAAATCCTCACTGATCTGGGGCATAAGGGAAAGAGGTTGGACCTGCAAGGTTATTCTTGCCAATATTGCTGGGTACACTTCCTGCTGGGAGTTTCTTCCTCAGGGTGCACTTCAAGGAGGGATGGCTGAAATGGAAAGGTAGAGAAGCCTTGTATAGACAACTCAGAATCGGATGAGGTGTTCTCACCCATGACCATCAGGAGAGGAGGAGAAAACGGTGCCGGTAACAGTATTTGTGCTGGTAACATGATGAGTCCTGCAACTGCATCAGTACTGAGGGCTGAGGTGCTGGCTGATAAGGGAATTCCAGATAATATGTCACTACCGACTGGAAGTCCCTCTCAGTACCCTCAAAAGGTTGGTGTGGAACCAGTGGCTCCGGAGGATGAGTTGTTGACGCAGATGGAAGGGTCGACTCCAGGATATAAGTCAGTACCAGCTGGGAATGTTGTTTGGTACCGCTCAGCAATGGTAATTCACATTCCTTATGGAAGAGGACCCTGGACAGTACTGGGTACTCTGGAATCAGTACATCAGGAGATATTGAAGATAGTACCAAAGTGTAGTCCATGTGTTCTCCACGGCTGGATAAAGACACTGTAACCGATGATGATTTCAGTTTGGATTTAAAAGAGTCCTTGTGTTTTGAAGGCATTGAGTCCAGTACTGATATTGGTACTGCTCCAGGCTGTTTACTGGATGTGATTCTCAGTACATGGTGTAATCTTTTTATCCAATGCCAAGATCTCAGTACCAGAGGAAATCATAATCATAGAATATCAGGGTTGGAAGGGACCTCAGGAGGTCATCTAGTCCAACCCCCTGCTCAAAGCAGGACCAATCCCCAACTAAATCATCCCAGCCAGGGATTTGTCAAGCCTGACCTTAAAAACTTCTAAGGAAGGAGATTACATCACCTCCCTAGGTAACCCATTCCAGTGTTTCACCACTCTCCTAGTGAAAAAGTTTTTCCTATATCCAACCTAAACCTCTCCCACTGCAACTTGAGACCATTACTCCTTGTTCTGTCATCTGCTACCACTGAGAACAGTCTAGATCCATCCTCTTTGGAACCCCCTTTCTGGGAGTTGAAAGCAGCTATCTAATCCCCCCTCATTCTTCTCTTCCGCAGACTAAACAATCCCAGTTCCCTCAGCCTCTCCTCATAAGTCATGTGTTCCAGTCCCCTAATCATTTTTGTTGCCCTCCGCTGGACGTGTTACAATTTTTCCACATCCTTCTTGTAGTATGGAGCCCAAACCTGGACACAGGACTCCAAATGAGGCCTCACCAATGTCGAATAGAGGGGAACGATTGCGTCCCTCGATCTGCTGGCAATGCCCCTACTTATACATCCAAAATGCCATTGGCCTTCTTGGCAACAACGGCACACCGTTGACTCATATCCAGCTGCTCATCCACTGTAACCCCTAGGTCATTTTCTGCAGAACTGCTGCCTAGCCATTCGGTCCCTAGTCTGTAGTGGTGCATGGGATTTTTCAGTCCTAAGTGGAGGACTCTGCACTTGTCCTTGTTGAACCTCATCAGATTTCTTTTGGCCCAATCCTCTAATTTGTCTAGGTCCCTCTGTATCCTATCCCTACCCTCCAGCGTATCTACCTCTCCTCCCAGTTTAGTGTCATCTGCAAACTTGCCGAGGGTGCAATCCACACCATCCTTCAGATCATTTATGAAGATATTGAACAAAACCGGCCCCAGGACCAACCCTTGAGGCACTCTGCTTGATACTGGCTGCCAACTAGACATGGAGCCATTGATCACTATCCGTTGAGCCCGGCAATCTAGCCAACTTTCTATCCACCTTATAGTCCATTCATCCAGCCCATACTTCTTTAACTTGCTCGCAAGAATACTGTGGGAGACCGTGTCAAAAGCTTTGCTAAAATCAAGGAGCAACACATCCACTGCTTTCCCCTCATCCACAGAGCCAGTTATCTCGTCATAGAAGGCAATTAGATTAGTCAGGCACGACTTGCCCTTGGTGAATCCATGCTGTTCCTGATCACTTTCCTCTCCTCTAAGTGCTTCAGAATTGATTCCTTGAGGACCTGCTCCATGATTTTTCCAGGGACTGAGGTGAGGCTAACTGGTCTGTAGTTCCCAGGATCCTCCTTCTTCTCTTTTTTAAAGATGGGCACTACATTAGCCTTTTTCCAGTCGTCCGGGACTTCCCTCGATCACCATGAGTTTTCAAAGATAATGGCCAATGGCTCTGCAATCACATCCGCTAACTCCTTTAACTCCCTAACTCGGATGCAGTGCATCCGGCCCCATGGCCTTGTGCTTGTCCAGCTTTTCTAAATAGTCCCGAACCACTTCTTTCTCCACAGAGGGCTGGTCACCTCCTCCCCATGTTGTGCTGCCCAGTGCAATGGTCTGGGAGTTGACCTTGTTTGTGAAGAGAGGCAAAAAAAAGCATCGAGCACATTAGCTTTTTCCACATCCTCTGTCACTAGATTGCCTCCCTCATTCAGTAAGGGGCTCACACTTTCCACGACTTTCTTCTTGTTGCTAACGTACCTGAAGAAACACTTCTTGTTACTCTTAACATCTCTTGCTAGCTGCAACTCCAGGTGTCATTTGGCCTTCCTGATTTCACTCCTGCATGCCCGAGCAATATTTTTATACTCTTCCTTGTTCATTTGTCCAATCTTCCACTTCCTGTAAGCTTCTTTTTTGTGTTTAAGACCAGCAAGGATTTCACAGTGAAGCCAAGCTGGTCGCCTGCCATATTTACTATTCTTTCTACACATCGGGATGGTTTGTCCCTGTAACCTCAATAAGGATTCTTTAAAATACAGCCAGCTCTCCTGGACTCCTTTCCCCCTCATGTTCTTCTCCCAGGGGATCCTGCCCATCAATTCCCTGAGGGAGTCAAAGTCTGCTTTTCTGAAGTCCAGGGTCCGTATTCTGCTGCTCTCCTTTCTTCCCTGTATCAGGATCCTGAACTCTACCATCTCATGGTCACTGCCTCCCAGGTTCCCATCCACTTTTGCTTCCCCTACTAATTCTTCCCGGTTTGTGAGCAGCAGGTCAAGAAGAGCTCTGCCCCTAGTTGGTTCCTCCAGCACTTGCACCAGGAAATTGTCCCCTACACTTTCCAAAAACTTCCTGGATTGTCTATGCACCGCTGTATTGCGCTCCCAGCAGATAACAGGGTGATTGAAGTCTCCCATGAGAACCAGAGCCTACAATCTAGTAACTTCCATGAGTTGCTGAAAGAAAGCCTCGTCCACTTCATCCCCCTGGTCCGGTGGTCTACAGCAGACTCCCACCACGACATCACCCTTGTTGCTCACACTTCTAAATTTAATCCAGAGACTCAGGTTTTTCTGCAGTTTCATACTTGAACTCTGAGCAGTCATACTGCTCCCTTACATACAGTGCAACTCCCCCACCTTTTCTGCCCTGCCTGTCCTTCCTGAACAGTTTATATCCATCCATGACAGTGCTCCAGTCATGTGAGTTATCCCACCAAATCTCTGTTATTCCAATCACATCATAATTCCTTGACTGTGCCAGGACTTCCAGTTCTCCCTACTTGTTTCCCAGGCTTCTTGCATTTGTGTATAGGCACTTGAGATAACTCGCTGATCGTCCCTCTTTCTCAGTATGAGGCAGGAGCCCTCCCCTCTCGCACACTCCTGCTTGTGCTTCCTCCCGGTATCTCACTTCCCCACTTACCTCAGGGCTTTGGTCTCCTTAAATGGGCACCTTAGCAATACCCATGCCAGGACATGAGGTCTCCTGAGACGGTGTCTTTCCCCTACTGTTCTGGAGAGGGGATTTCTTCTTTGTTGAAGGTCTAGATAGTTCTGAATGGCCCCCAAGGTCTTTGCTTACCATTGCAGCCACAATGATCACAGAAGTTGTCTGAGCACCTGGAGTTGAAGTACAGGAAGTGGGTGAGGGGATTCAGACCCCATGAGTCTCAGAGAATGCTCCATCAGCAGCAAGTTCATCCTGTTCTCCCTAAGCTTTCAAGATCTGCTTTTAAAACTTGAACGGACCTTACATTTGGAGGGCACATGAGTCACCTCAAGGCAGCAGAGGCAGTTTTAATGTCCATTGCTGCAGGGCAAAGAGCTGTGCCAAGTCTGGCACGGTTTGAAGCCTGGGGTTTTTGGTATAACCTATACCTGAGGTCATGGATTGAGGCTAGAAAAAACAAAGGCTCAGATCGGGCAAACAAAGAAGGGAAAGGGGGAAAGCCCCCAAAGCACAAAAAGCCTGTGTTTAAAAAAAACCAGGAAAAATAAAAGGAACAGAAAAAGAAATATTAAGAAACAAAATGGTGGGGGGAGGGTAGCAAGCTGTGTACCAGTAACCTAGAGATTCCTGCCTTCTCTCCAGTACTCAGACAGTCATAGCTTTTATATCAGTGTCCAGTTGTGGGGAAATAGTAGCTAGGACTACAGCAGCATTGACACATTGTCTGGATTAACCACAGCATAGGGACTGAGCTCCCAGGTCTACAGTGCATACAGCACTCCCCCCCCCCCCCCAATGCTGGAATATTTGGGGAGCTCCCCACTATAATATCTGATCTTCCTCTTGGAAAACGCAGCTGCTCTGCTATATTACAATGCAGTGCCAAGCTGCATCCACCACAGACATAACCATTGCAATGCTGCTCAGGAGCCCCCCCCCCGCATGGTGTAAGAAAGACAGTCGCACCAGCACTATCTATGCAGAAAACTGGAGATGAGAAAATAAGACACTGCTCTGCCCCACAATCATGACACACAGATGGCAACTTATCCCCCCACCGAGCTCTGGCAAATAGAGCTCACAGATAGTGCCTCATGCCTCCGACCCAGTGACTTTAATAATCCTATTACTCCAGGTCTATTCTACTTGGGAAATACACACTCCTCCTTTTAATGACCATAATGAGAGAAACGTTTCACACACCCATAGTGCTTGGCAGAGGGTCCCAACACACTTTATGGGCATAACCTGAGATGTGGTCACCTTCACGGGGATAGGACCGAATTAACACGTGGCAGTGGGGGAGGGAAAATGTTGGAAAAAAACTTTACAGAAAATGCCATGGGACCTTTACTGTCCATGCAGGGCTGATCAGGCCTTGCTATTTAAGGTCTAGTGTGTTTCACACACAGCAGGCTGCATGGAACTTGATTTATCCAAATCAGGAAGACAAGCTGAGCTAGCCCTGCAGGGATTTGTGGTTTTAGGGAATCTGTTTATTCCAGACCTGATGATTAGACCCTAAAACCAATTCATGCCTTAGTTAAGCAAGAGCACAGATAGGCTAAGTGTAAAATGGCCCAAGGGGGACACAGTCAATGGCAGAGCTGGATCTTAACTTCTAATTCCCTTGCTTGACTTCTAGACTCCAGTCACTCCCTAAGTAGCAAAGCATTTCTAACACAACTATCATCACAACTATCAACGCTACAGCTCATGATCAGTTCAACTTGCTGCTCTGCAGTTGTCTCTGGGAGGAAATTTGGGGTTTTTCTACCTACAAGGATGGAGCAGAAAGTCATGGTCACACCTATGTGAACAGATGAAAAGCAGCCTCTGCCCTGTCACCAGGCAGCATCTCTGCTTCTGGGGCTTGACTGGGCCAGGAAGGACCCTATCATTAACACCCAACTCTCACACAACCTGGGTGTGAGTTTTACACTTTCTCCAATGAAGTCTCTTGGGAACAGCCTAATCTTGCCTTCCCATCCACTCTCAGTAGACCCTGAAGCTCTCTCTCACCATCATTCGCACACAAGCCTCTCTACTGCTGGTGACCAAGAAAGCAGCAGCTTCCCATAATCTACTGCCCTTGGAGGGTTTAGTAAACTAACAAACAACACCAGTCCATTTTATTAAAAGTTTTGTAAAGATCCTCAAATCTACTCCTGAACATATGGCTCCCGCCATTCCAAGATGCACGGAGAGAAAGACATCTGCTGCAGAACTCCAACTTATAGACACTAATCAAAGCCCCATCCCTTCCACTGGAGTCACAAGCTTATCTGATCTCTAACAACAGGATAGAAGAAGGGGGAAACATCAGGAGAAGAACCACAGGAGGTGAGCAAGGAGCCTTTTCTCCAACCTGCCTCAATCCAGCCACATTAGACACAGAAAAATGGAAACAGGGGCAGAAAGACAGGGAGCTTTAAAGAAACAGGTGGGTCCTACAGCAGAGAGTGGAGTTTGGGGAAATTACTTCTGAACACAAATCCGAACGAGCTTCCAATGCTCCTTGGCTTTTTAACAAAAAAAAAATCTCATGTAGAAATCCTGGGATTGAATAAACCCTGACAGCTGGGTTCACAGATCATTTGGAGACTCAGAATTACATGCCTGGCTCTTTATTAAAAGCTCCCCAGTATATAATCAGTGCTGTACTTGGGAGGGGGTGGGCAAATCCCCCTCTTAAAACAATCTGTTCCCTGGTTCTAAACATTCAAGGACTAGCCGGCATTTCCCCTGCCTCCTTGTTCCGTGGGATTTGGATTATCATTCATGGGGTCTCCCTCCATGCTCTAGCTCCAGCCCTTTGTGTGACTTCCTACACTTCAGGAAATTCAAAGATAAATCACCACTTTACAGAACCCTGATTTCTGGCTCCAATGCAATCCAACACCAAGAAAGATAAAAGTGGTGGGGAGTGGAAAAGGGGTAACAAAATATAGCTAGTGCCAACACTTTAGTTGTGATGATCACATTTCCTCACTTTAATTTCCAAGAACACTAGAAAAGGAGCAGACAACAACAATCCGGACCTCCCCCAAAACATTAATGGGACACATTCCCTTTACCCCACGGTCCTGCTCATGTGGACACAAGTGTGGTTTTTGTACAACCCAAAGGCACTAAGATTCCAGCTCTCACAGCAAGGAATACAATACAGATCTCACTTTCACTTTGTTTAGAGGGGTATCATCAAATTGAAATCAAGTCAGCTTAAAAAAAAAAAAGCCACCTAAGTTTTTTCAGGTCCCATACCTGCTCTCACAGCCACAAAATAAACAAACCTGAAAGAGAAAAAATGATTCTATGATAGCAAAGTGAAGACTGCAAACAGCACTGTGTGGCAACCACTTATGAACCCAATTTATAATGGCACTGTGATATACGATTGCTTCCCCCCAAACACAGAACAGTAACCCAAAATAAACATTGCAATTTCCCAATATCTGATCCACAAAGCAAGGAAAATGAAGTCAATGGGGAGATGTGTCACATTCAGGATTTGCAAAAAGAAAAGGAGTACTTGTGGCACCTTAGAGACTAACAAATTTATTAGAGCATAAGCTTTCGTGAGCTACAGCTCACTTCATCGGATGCATCCGATGAAGTGAGCTGTAGCTCACGAAAGCTTATGCTCTAATAAATTTGTTAGTCTCTAAGGTGCCACAAGTACTCCTTTTCTTTTTGCGAATACAGACTAACACGGCTGCTACTCTGAAACCTGAATTCAGGATTTGATTATTCCCAGGAGTGATGTATGCATGTAATCACATCAATGCATCATTTTGGGGACAGAGACCATTAAAGTGTACCACTGTGTTTAGAGGAAAATGTTTATGGGCCAAAGAAGTACAACTCAACTTCAATAAACTTTTAAGCCACTAAACCAGAGCTGAATTTAGTACTATGTCTTTAGCAGCTCTTTGTTGTGATATAAATAGCACTGATGGCTGGGAGGGCAACAAACTTTCTATTTTCATTCATTTGGGATGACCATGTGCAACTAGCACATGAAAATAAGTGCAATTAATTCCCCTCAAGCACACATTCACATGTATGTGTATATATAATACACAGGGGAAATATTTAGCTAGTATTTCATGCTATTTGCAGCTTTTTTTCAAGTCAGTTTCAGCTGCACAGCTGTCCAGGTCTTAAGGAAAAATGCCAACACATCGGAGGGGAAATAAATTTCACCCCCCCCAGTGCAAACAAGACCAATTATTTTCAAACAAAGAATACTCAGTGGCCTAAGAAAACATCCTTTTAAAAAGTCACATGCAAATACATACATCACAGACATGTATGTACTGGTACACGAGTGAATGCACACACACACCTGCACACAGAGATGCCACCAAGACACAACCCTGGCTAGTTTATAGCCAGGTGGGAGGAGACTTGTACCATCTGCCACGCTCCAGCGCCCAAAGCTAATTCTGGTACCACATTCTAGCCTCCCAAAATAGCGGGGAGGAGGAGTTATAATTAAAGTCTAACGACGCACGGATCAGTCTGCGACACAGAGGCGAGCCCTGGCCCCCCCGTTGGCTGGCACGGAGCGCCGGGCTCCTTTCTCGCCGTGCGCCCAGCACAGGCTGGGTGCTGCACACATGCGAAAGCCTCCCCGACTACGGCCGCGAGCTGCGGACCCAGCAAGTGCTGCCGTGAGCGCCTAGTCCCGGCCCCCCCGGCTACGTCCCTCGTCGCCCTAAGCACCCAGGGCGGAGAGGGTCCGAGGGACCACGGCCGGGCCAGATACCCCAGCCCGTGCGCTCCGCTTACATGTTTCGCCAGTCCAGCCTATTTCGTCCCCTCACCAGCGCCCCCTTCTCCCGCGACAGCCAGACCGGGGCTCCCAGCAGTGGGAAGCAGCCGAGCCTGCAGGGCCCCTCGGCTCCCTGTGCTCAGGGCCGGGGCGGAGGGTCCAGTCCCCCAGCCATGTCCCTGGGCAGGCCGTCGGGCCGGGGGAGAAAGAGACTGCCCATGCACCCTACCCGAGCTGCGCCGCCCGACCCTGCTCGGTACCCGGGTGGGGGCACTAACCATGAGCCCGGGACCGGACCAGAAGGACGCGCTACGAGACGAGCTCCGCGCCGCTGCCGGGCGTCCGGGTGCCAGCCCCGGAGTGGAAGGGTCTATTCAGGGGGCGGCTCCTCCCCGCAGACAGAGCGGCCGCGGCTCCAATGGAGGGGAGCGCACCGCCCCCGGGAGGGGAGGGGACAGCGAGGAGAGCTGGAGGGGGGAAGAGGATAAAGGGGGTGGGGGGCGCCAGAACAGGGAGGGGAAGGAGACACTGGAGCGGATTTGGCCGGGCGAGAGGCGGGGCCGGGCCAGGCCAGGGGGCTGCAGGAGGAAGCTGCGCTTAAGGTAGTTTATAGCTTCTCTGTTTCTCAGGAGCAGGAAGGATGCAGCAGGCACTGCCCCTGTTCCCTAGCAGAAGGGGAACATGCCTGCCTGCTTCTATCTTCCCTTCCATCCACTGTATCCCACCTGCCACGCCCATGCCTGCTGTCTGTCTCCCTTATCCCAGCCTGGCGGTGCCTGGATTTGTGCCCTGGGTAGGCCCTGTTCTCAGAGATCCACTTTATTTCCATCCCCAGTGTCCCACACAGACATAACTCTCATCCCCCTCTTTTATTGTCCCTTCTGGCCTTTCCTTCTCCTTCTGTCTCTGCCACCTTCTTTCCATTTATGCTATGGTTGCTGTAGCCCCAAAGTGTGCCCACCAGGCAAGGAGTGCAACAAGCTAAGCCACTACCACTCCTCGCAGGTCCCAGCACTGGGCCTCCACTCAGAACAGCCCGTGTAGGCTCCTATGGTGGCCCACACTTTCTATTTCAAAGGGAACATGCTTAAGATAAAAATAATACAGGTCCAGATCCTGCAATCCAGTCCACACTGGCAGCCCCACAGGGCTCTGCACACACCCACCAGACTGCAGGGTTAGGGACCCCTGCTCTAACAAATGTCCAGTCATTCAGAATTTCAGAACACCACCAGGACACAACCCAGTGCTTCCCATTCCCAAAGCATGAACCCCTGCCACCCAAGCCAGAAAAACCCTGTGTTTTATACATTAGCCCTACAGGGCATTTGGCATGCAGCAGAGCAGTTCTGATTGAAGCCAGTAGAGGGCAGTCATGCCATTTACTACAATGTATATAGTATCAGGGGAGACGATGAGGACTTGTGGCACCTTAGAGACTAACAAATTTATTTGAGCATAAGCTTTCGTGAGCTACATTTTACATTTGAGCTGTATTTTCCACCAAATGCATCCGATGCAGTGAGCTGTAGCTCACGAAAGCTTATGCTCAAATAAATTTGTTAGTCTCTAAGGTGCCACAAGTCCTCCTTTTCTTTTTGCGAATACAGACTAACGCGGCTGCTACTCTGAAAATAGTATCAGGGGGTAGCCTTGTTAGTCTGTATCCACAAAAACAACAAAGTTTGGTTAGTTAGTCTTTAAAGTGCCACTGGACTCCCTGTTGTTACAATGTATATAGTTACTCCTGGGGACATTCTACACCAAAAAATTTTGCACACAACATTTTAAAATTCTGCAAATTTTGTCAAATCACCACCATCTAATCACACCAGTTTCAATTATTCTGGTAATTTTTTCAAAATACCTGTCAGCAAGTATGTCTGTAATAATACACACACACACAAACATTCCCCCAGGAATAGAATTTAAGAAACCCCTATGACAACCCAGTTCCTATTGCTCTGCCCCCTTCCCACTCCCAGAGCCCAGCCAGGGGGCCAGACACCCACAAGACCTCCCCCCAAGTCCAGCCACGGTGCCCACCCAGCCTGGATACCTGCACCCCAGCCCACCCCGAGTCCAGTAGCAGGGCCCCCCTGGCCAGATACTCACACCCTCTCCCCAGCCCAGCTGCAGGCCCCCCTTGCCCAGAAACCCACACTCCTCCCCCCAGCTCACATACCCATCCCCTCCCCTCCGAGATCCAGAGTGAGAAACAGTCTGATGCGCAGTCCCAGGCTTGCATGAAGTTTCCTGCATGCAGCCCTCTCCTTCCCTCAGGGCATGATGGGAACTGCAGCTGCCAGGGACCTTCTAGCTCCCTCCCCCTCTCCCAGGCAGTGTCTTCTTCTATATACAAGCAGGGCTCTGACAGGTCCAATGGCCCCTAGTGGTGGGCAGCAGCACTGCAGCCCATTTCTGTGGGGGGAAAGGAAATTCTGCACACACATTAATTTCCGCAAAATTCTGCATTGCGCAGTGGTGCAGAATTTCCCCAGGAGTAATGTAGTTAATGTCTCTTGCTTGAAGCTAATAAAGCAGTGAACTCTGAAAAGTTAACTTCCTACTCCTTCTGCAGATAGTTGTTTTACATCCTGCATTTTATGTCCAGCTTGGACAATAAAATTAGCATGGTCAGTTCAGTCTTGGCTTGCAGTGGATTCCAGTGGCCTACTGCAGCTGCGGGAAGGGTTCACAGCACCACCTGGAGCAAACGGAAACACATTAGGATTCCAAGTGAAAAAACATTTAAAACTTAGCACAAAAGCAGCATCTCTGTTTGCATATGAAACCTCACAATGAGGGCATGGGACTGAGTACTGTAACTCCCTGGAAAGTGGAGGCAGTTCAACACCTCACAGGATCAGCAAGACCATTTCAAGGGAACAGTAGTGCTCAGAATTCTGTGGCTGAGTCCCATTTCCAACCATTGCATCTCTCCCCCATCCCCGGCAATATGGTGGCGTGTGTGTCTCACTGTCATGACCATTCAGCAGGGCCTTTTCCTTAGTTTGATTTTTTTCTGATTCATTCTTTATTGGCAGTTTACTCCCTGAATAGCCTGACCCAGACCTAAACTCTCTTGAGTCACCTTGCTATAAGGTGACACCTGAAAGCAGCATGAAACAGGCCCCTACCCTGCAGGGTACTAGCATCCAGGCAGGGACCATAGCTGCCAACATACCAAGGAGATCAGCACTGGTTATGAGCCTATAGTTCTGAATCCACAAGACAGCTTTGAAAAACAATTTTGCAAACAGGCTGAAGAACCATGGTCGAAAGCTGCTAGAGAGGTTTAATCTCAAGTGCAGCTCTGTGGAGCAGAGAATAGCCTGAGAACGGAAAATCAGGCTCTAGGGGATTTGTACAACTACATTACCACGTACAGTACACAGCTCTACCAAAGTAGATCATAGAAAAGACACTCCTCCCACACATGCAATACAATTCTGGTAAATAAGACACAAAATGAGATAGTTTGCGTGTATATAGCTGCTCTAGTCTGAGAGCCTCTCCGCTTTACAGAGGGGAGGGAAATATTAACAGTCCTATTTTACAAATGCAGAAACTGATGCACAGAGTGCCAAATTTATCCCTCATGTAACTCTATAGTTTTAAAAGGAGTTATACTAGGGACAAAATTGGCTCAAAGTTTAAATAATTTAACTCACTCACTCTATGAGCTCCGGTGACAGTGTTGGGAATAGAACCCAGGAGCCCTCACTCCATCCGAGCCCACTGCTCTAATTGCTAGTTTAGTTAGGTTAGCATAAAAAGAGTCCAGAAATACAAGATCCTACTTTGCCTTGGAGCGCAGCTCACACATTGCAAAGCGCATTCAAGCAAGGTTATGGATGAGATTTAACTTGATGCACTGATGCAGTATCAGTCATTGGGAGTAATGCCATTTTTGGAAGCAGTTTAACTTTGTGCCAGTGTAGACAGGGAAAACATTGTGCTCAGGATCCATAGTGGCAGGAATAAATATAGTGCGGTCATTTCCCCCTCCTTTCCCCACAGAACTGGGGAGCACTATTGATCAGCAATGTTTTATTGGCAGGAGGGGAGTATGTGTGTGTGTGAACCTGCTAAGAAGAATTCCAATATCACCAAATATTTCCCAGAGTTAGAGGCAATCTACGCTACAGTAGAAGTCTGGCAGTGACAGTGGTGAAGATTTCCGTGTGACTCAGTAACAGAGAAAAATATCTACATTGTTTTCCATCAAAATCCCTGTTAACACCCCAGGGAAGGCTTCCAGACTGTAAAAGAAAAATTAAAAATGTTTTTTTTTTTTAAAAAGTATGATCAGAAAATGTGATTCAACTGGAAAACTAAAGCAGTTGTGGAAAATATGACCATCTTTGCACAAAGATATTGACTGTGGTAGTGTGAAAAGCATTACTGAAGGACAGGGTAGGAAAATAAGCCCCTTTGTCCTTGTGAAACCTGGGAGTGTTCCGAGGTGTTTTCTTCTTGTTGTTCAGGGCCTGTGCTCACTCACTTATGCTAAATCAACATAGCACTGCTGTTCCCCCCAAACCCCCACCAAGAGTGAAGTCAGCTCCTGGGATGTCCATGGGAAATTCCCATTTTGTAACCAAACAGAAGCCAGTATAAATTCTTCAGAGAAACATGCTCCTCAGTAAGGCAGCTACAGCCTAGAAGACGTAAAATGTAATGCTCCAGCATGTGTGGTCCAAAGTCTGTGCTCTGTTACAGCAGAAAAACTCCAGTGAAGTCAGTGGAGTGACTTCAGATTGAGGAAGAGAGAACATGCACACACTCGTGTGTGTGTGTGTGTGTGTGTACGTATATTGTATGGCGCTGCCAGGGCTGAATACAATAAAACACTTTAACCATGTTTCTAAGATAAGCATAGAGCATGGGCTGGTTGGTCTTCAGTCCCTGTGTCTTGGCCTAATTAGTATTTGCTTTCTAACAGGCCTAAGTGATGGGCCTCAGATGCTCCAGCGTTAGAGTTGCTTATAGTGTGTAATTTTCTATTTGAATGTGAGTTTTCACATATCTGGTTCAAAGTTTCCAGAGTAATGTGGAAAATATATATAATTATCAGAGGAAATGGCTGAATTCTGATCAGGAATTCTGAACAGCTTATTGCCATGCTGATGACCCTGCTAACATTACTGTTGCTACATCCAGAAAATTCATTGTAATTTCCATCACAAGAGTACAGGTATAGCAAGGGGCATCACCCCTAGCAGCACAACTTGGGCAATCTGATGAGGAGGAGAATGAAAAGAATATCTTAAACGCTGTACAAAATAAGACAACACAGAATGAGCCAGGACAGTACATCCTCGGCCAGCAACACTGGTACAAAGCACAGGGGCAGGGGATGCTTGTTAGAGCAGCATAGATAAAACGGTTTCTGCTATCCTTGTAGACAAACTTGCTCCAAAGGAGACCCATTTCCCAGGCATGGTGCAGGAGAATCTCACACAGAGACCCCATGGGCTCACGATGGGCATGGGCTCATTCCAGTTCAGCAGTCAGCTTCTGATCTCTATCACACCAAGATCAATTTAGTGCAGCTAATGATTCTGACTTCAGGGGAGTGTCTCCAGATTTACACTAATATGAGGCAGCTGAATCAAGTCTTTGGGGGGTGAAGACACAGAAGGGTGCTGGGTCCAAATCTGAGATGTCCCAGAATAACAGAGTGCAGGATTGACTCCTCTGTCTTGATTACATTGAGTACTTACAAAGGGTTTTCCAGCCCATGGCTCTCAAAGCCATTTATCATCCCCATTTTACAGATAGGCAAACAGTGATATTAAGTGACTCGTCCGAGGTTGCACAGCAAATCCATGACAGAGCCAGGAACAGACTTCTAGTCCGACATCTTGTGCACTAGGTCACAGTGCCTCCCAGGGCTGAATAATTCACACAAATGCTCCTAACTGCCTGACATGGCATGAAGTGCAGCAGGCAGAGAGGGGGAAAAGATTGAAAACAGAAAAGAAGGGCTCAATGAAGTCCCCAGCCTCCCCCAGTTCCCCTTTTCCCATGGAAATGGAGTTAAATACCTCCTGTGACAGGAGCTGGAGGGAGGATCTGCCACCCAAGGAAGCATCCGATGAAGTGAGCTGTAGCTCACGAAAGCTTATGCTCTAATAAATTTGTTAGTCTCTAAGGTGCCACAAGTACTCCTTTTCTTTTTGCGAATACAGACTAACACGGCTGCTACTCTGAAACCAAGGAAGCTTGTTATTGCCAATCTCATCAAATAGAGCAGACTGCAAGTGGCAGCAGGATTTGCTGGGATGGTGTCCACCTCCAGCATCCTGAGTTCCCCCACCCCGAGGGCCCAGCCTGCCCTCATTTCTCCACTGGTCGGATCCATTCAGATACGAAGCTGATGTCAAAAGCAAAACGATGAGCGATATTACCTCTCACCACGATAGATGGCTTCCAGGGCAACACACTCATGAGAATGTTCTGAACAAGGCCGGATCCATCACCTGCCTCCGTTCAAGAGCTTCTCCCTTCAGAAATCTTCCCAAGTGTGAAGGTTCTGGAAAGGGAAGGTATCAGAGGGCAACAGCCTACCAGCCAGCCTTACACAAGAGCATCTGGGAGAGGCTGCCAGGCACTGCCAGGAGTGGGGAAGGAGGAGTTGCAGGAAGCGGCAGGGTGATTTAGGGGGAAGGATCAGGTCTGGAAAAATTCTCCTCTGCTACTCTCAAAGGTCTGTACCAGAGTGTGTGTCTACTGCACTATCATTAACTGAATTGCTCCCTTCCCCAGGATACCATACAGCAAAATGACGACGCCTAAATAACAGCCTCTGCACAGATCATGTTTTGGGCTTCACTTACAGCAATCAGCACATACTGGGATCAGGTCCCAGCTCTGCTATGAGATACAACCCAAAGAAATGCAGCTCCAATGCTAACAATGGGCATAGGTGGGAGTCACACATGCGTGTGTCCACACCTGTCTGTCTGCATCTGTCTACACAGCCTGTGGTCCAGTGCACAGTGGTATGTGTGTATATTGTTCTATCTGCCCATGGGCAGAGAGTGAGAGGATGCATTGGGTCTCGGGATCTTGCTCTCTACATGTTGCATGAACTTCCTAGACATGCACAGAGAAGAAAAGGAGTACTTGTGGCACCTTAGAGACTAACAAATTTATTAGAGCATAAGCTTTCGTGAGCTACAGCTCACTTCATCCGATGCATCCGATGAAGTGAGCTGTAGCTCACGAAAGCTTATGCTCTAATAAATTTGTTAGTCTCTAAGGTGCCACAAGTACTCCTTTTCTTTTTGCGAATACAGACTAACACGGCTGCTACTCTGAAACCTGTGATTATGCACAGAGAAGGAGCAGTGGGGTCTGGGAACAAGTCTGTTTATAGTGACTGTAGTGGGAGGAAGCCTCAATTGAGAGAGTAAATTAGGGACAAATCTGATTTAGCCTGAGTCTATCTCTGGGATTTCATTAGCAAGGCAAAGGAACTTTCACTAACCATGCTCCCTGGGAGCCGTCAGGCTGTGTTCAGATGCTCTGCATAAGTCAGATTCCTACAAACAGAAACTTCAGGAACCAGCATCATGAGGAGTGGATCTGCGTGCAGAGTGCTGCCAACGACTACTAGAACATGCAAGAGGGGAAACCCTGAGACAGGTTACACTATTGATTCTCAGACTTTTGTATTGGTGATCCCTTTCACATAGCAAGCCTCTGAGTGCGACCTCCCTTATAAATTAAAAATACATTTTATATTATATTATATATATTATATATTTAACACTATTATAAATGCTGCAGGTGAAGCAGGGTTTGGGGTGGGGGGTCACGAGCTGTGAGTCTCCAAAGGGGTCACGACCCCAAGTTTGAGAACCCCTGGGTTAGACCAAGACACAGCGCAGGCTTCCCTCACCCAGCTCTGCTAATGTTCCTCAATCCCAAATCACAGCCCCCTGCTATTCCTCTTCTGGGCTCCCTCCCTCATCACCTCTGGACAGTGCCTCTCAATTCCAGTCTACAGCCCCACTGCTATCCCAGCCCTGGGATTCCCCCACCCCCAGCTATGCAAATGCCCTTCTATCCCAACCCACAGGTGCACCTGTTATCTCAGCCATGGGCTCCCCACCTCACACAGTTCTGCCGGTGCCCCTCAGTCCCAATTTATTACATGCCCTACCATTCCTATCCTAAAATAAAATCATAAGCCTGGAAGAGACCTCGAGAGGTCATCTAGTCCAGTCCCCTGCACTCATGGCAGGACTAAATATTATCTAGACCACTCCTGACAGGCGTTCGTCTAACCCGCTCTTAAAAATCTCCAATGATGGAGATTCCACAACCTCCCTAGGCAATTTATTCCAGTGCTTAACCCCTCTGACAGTTAGGCAGTTTTTCCTAATGTCAAACCTAAACATCCCTTGCTGCAATTTAAGACCATTGCTTCTTGTCCTATCCTCAGAGGTTAAGAAGAATAATTCTTCTCCCTCCTCCTTATAACAACCTTTTATGTACTTGAAAACTGTTATGTCCCCTCTCAGTCTTCTCTTTTCCAGACTAAACAAACCCAATTTTTTCAATCTTCCCTCATAGGTCATGTTTTCTAGGCCATTAATCGTTTTTGTTGCTCTTCTCTGGACTCTCTCCAATTTGTCCACATCTTTCTTCAAATGTGGTACCCAGAACTGGCCACAATACCCCACTTGAGATCTAATCAGCATGGAGTAGAGCAGAAGAATTACGTCTCCTGTCTTACTTATAACACTCCTGCTAATACATCCCAGAATGATATTCACTTTTTTTGCAACAGTGTTACACTATTGACTCATATTTAGCTTATGGTCTACTATGACCTCCAGATCCCTTTCCGCCATACTCCTTCCTAGGCAGTCATTTCCCATTTTGTATGTGTGCAGCTGATTGTTCCTTCCTAAATGGAGTACTTTGCATTTGTCCTTATTGAATTTCATCCTATTTACTTCAGATCATTTCTCCAGTTTGTCCAGTTCATTTTGAATCTTAATCCTATCCTCCAAAGCACTTGCATGGGTGATTGTAATGAACTACACTTGTCCTATGGCAGAAATATCAATTAGGAACCAAACAGGTCACCAAACCTGTAAAAAATGCAAGTATCCTAAGAAACATTTAAGCAAAAAACAAGCACAAAAATTCCCTGTGGTCCCCATCTCCCCTCCCCCCTGCAGCTCTATGCAGCTGCTTTATCACAAACAGCAACATTGTAACTGCTACAAGCTGTAACTATGCTGACTCCTATGGTAACACCAGGGCCAGGGCTGTAAAAGATGTCATTCAGCCATGAAGTATTAAGGCTGACTGTGTCATTTACAGCTAAATTGGGGGTTTATTTATGAGGCAAAGCAAGAGCTAAATCTCCAGCAGGGCAGCCTGTACAGAAAGGCAGAGTCCCCTGCAATATTTTAGGACCTATTATCACCCATAGGAAATCTGAGTGGGTGAGGATTACCATTTCATCCCAGTTTGAGCTCAGCAATAGCCAACCCTCAGTACCTTGAAAGCCTGGTGCAGATATCAACTGGCTCAGCCTCCCTTCCCCTATGAGGCTGGGAGCTGGTATCTCCATTTCACAGACACAAATCAGGGCACAGAGAGGTCAAGCCAAGAGCACCAATAGCAGAGCCAGGAACAAACGAACCCAGGAGTCCTTACTCCCACTCCCCTGCTCCTTCCACTGAACAAAGAGGTCATGTGACCTGTGGGCTTGCACAACCAGTGCCTTGGAGCATCTCTGATAACTAACAGTAGCATTTCTGCCAGGATCTCAAAGCACTTTACAAAGCAGGGCCAGTTTCGTTGCACCCTTTTCTAAGTGGGGTAACTGAGGCACAGAAAGGGCCCAAGACAGTGAGTCAGCAACAGAGTCAGGCATAGAACCCAGGATTCCTGGTTCCCCATTCCCTGTGACAACTACTAGAAAAAGCAACATACAATCTGCTTTGCACCTTGTATTGTGCTAGAAATCAAGGTCAATGGGTACAAGGCACCACGTCAGCTAGATGGGAGCCTGTGGTGTTTCCATCTGGGACAACAGGCCCAACTGGGGGCAGCACAGACCTTGCTCCTTTCCTGCTGGGTACAGACAGCAGAGGGTTTAACAAAGGAGCTTACATCACAGACAGTGTTGCTAGCTGGGTGAGGATTATGTCCCCAGTTGTACCGAGAGGGAGATGAGGAGCCTGACAGGATGCTGGCCAGCTGTGCCATGCATTACAGTGCCAGCCCACGCTGGAGCACACGGGGAGTAGATACACTACAGCTAAGCAAACACTGCTAGCAGAGAGGTGTGTTGCCCCACCCGCTGCCTCACAAAACACCTTACTGGAGACACAGGTCTGAGGTGATTGTCAACTCAGACTATCCCTCACAGGAGGCCGGGGGGGGGGGGGCAGCTCCACCTCACAGCCCAATGGCCATTGGAATTATCAGACAGGATCAGAACTGTGGTCTGTCTAGTCCAGTATCCCTGTCTCCAGCAGCGCGTTGAGCTGAGCCAAGATCTCACACTCCACACGCAGCTCAGCACAACTGGCCAGGCATCTGATAGGGTGTTTAAGCCTCCTCTGAAGCACTGGACACTGCACGAGGATCCAGGACCCCCGGCCATATGGTCTGATCTAGGGTGGCAGGCAGAAGAATCAGGGCTAGCTCAGATTTGTCCTGGCAAATGCTGTGCTCTTCTGTTAAGAGCATTTGGGAGAAAGAAGGTCTGGCTCTGGGCTATCCCATAACACTTATGGTGCCTGCATCTCCAGAGGCCACACTGCATCATTTCCTCTAGGCTGGGATTTTCTCCAGGTAGAGCAAGACTCATGCCTCTTTGTTCTCTTCACAGTGTTCAGAGCCCCCTCCAGGAGCAGAGCCACCAGCTGGCCATAACAGTTACAAGCCTGCAGCTCATTGCTATGGCAACTCAAGCTCTAGAGAGATGCCATTGCAGCACATTACCCTGGCAATTAAAGTTCTAGAATGACCCCAACAAGAAGGCCTGTTAACATTGAGGATTCCCCCCTGCCCACCAAATTCTGTAAAGGGCCAAGCAGAGACACAGGAACCCTGCCTCAAAGAGTTTCAAGTCTAAGCCAGGTAAATCTCAGCCATGGGACAAAGGGAAAGGGCAGGGGAATGAGGGAGCCTGGTTATGGCAAATGAAACCAACAGGAAGTACATCAGAGAGGGAGTGACTCAGGCATACTGATATTTTTAAGGATAGATGGGGAAGGGGACAGCCTGGGAAATGGCCCAGGAAAGCTGAACCCTAGAAGCTGAAATAATTACATGAAAAGGAGGCATCTGGATTAAAAAGCCTTGTTTGTTTGTCAGTCAGCTGGTTGGTTCTTTTCAAACAATCAGCTTTAAATTCCCCTCCCTCTGCCTCAAACAAGCCCAACCATTATTAGAGGCTCTAATAAATTCCTGGCAGCTGATCCCGCCTCTGCTTTCTGCAGCTGTCAGAAGATGGCTCAGGATGCACCTTTGATATTTGACAGCGTAAACTCTCCATCAGGGAGGGGGAGCTGGATTCTGTGTTTTGTGCCAGACCTTAATACCAGATTACCCAACAAAGTGGACGGCAGCTCCCCTAAAGCAGCATGCTTCTCCATGGGCTACCAAGGAACTGGGGCATAGGTAAGCAGAGAGCCATTTCCAGTGCAATTGGTGAACTGGTGCAATGAATTTTAGCAAGCATCTCTTTTTAAGAGCCATGCATGACAGCATTGTGTGGCAATGGGCCAATAGGGCTAGTTCATGCCAGGCTTCCAGTTACTAGGGATTCTAGCCCAAACCTGCTCCTGAGGTTTGGGCTAGACAAACTGAGGATGCAGGATGGGTCACACCTGTCCCCATCTACCCCTGATCTTAGTCCCAAATTTGCCTTCCCCCCAAGACAGGCCAGCACTCTCTCCTCTTTACAGTCCTCCTTTAGACACCAGAAAGACTGACCTCTCAATAGATGATAGCCCCCTGCATGAGCCTGTAGCAGGGTTTGAACCCAAGGATCTTCAGCACCCTGACCACATAAACTAAAGAAGTAATCCCATTAGCTGATAGCAGTAATAGGCTGTTACCCTCTAGTGCAACTGCCAATAGAAGGGGACACAACACAAGCTTGACCAGTGAGTCACACTGAGGTTCTAGAAAGGATTATTATTGCTAAAGAAATTCCCATCATCAAAGCTGCCTGTGCTGTCCTTGCCCTCTTTGCCCTCCATGGAGCTCTGGAAGGCTGAGAGGATGTGGCGGCAGGCTGGGAGTCTTGCATTTCCACAATGGCCAACCTTCCTTGCTCTGGAACTGCACACACCCATGCTAGCAAGGCAAAAGGGACCAGAAACTTCTTCAGAAATACAACAAACCTGGCAAATTCCAATTAACACTGGCAAGAAGGGCCTGTAGCATCGTCCCCCTGGAAAGAGCACATGTGCCCAGGGGAAGAGACAATCAGACGTTAAGGAGAACTGGCCCTCATCAAGGTAACAGGGAATATGTCTACACAGCAAAGAAAAACCCGCAGCTGGCCCATACCAGTCGACTCAGGGTCGCAGGGCTCGGGGCTTTTTCATTGCTGTGTAGACTTTTGGGCTCGGACCCTCTCACCTCACAGTGTCCTAGAGCCTAGGCTCCAGCCCGAGCCCAGAAGTCTACACAGCAAGGAAACAGCCCCACAGTCCAAGCCCCGTGAGCTCAAGTCAGCTGGCATGGGCCAGTTGTGGATTTTTATTTGCTATGTAGACATAACCAGGGAGGCAAACACAGATCCCTCCAGCTGAGTCAGAGCACTCAATGGCTAAAATATAAAGGAGACTCCAAACCTACAGCAAATGCTGGGGGCTCCTTCAGGAAAGAGGATGGGGAATCTCTGTTCAGCCATGACTCAAATGAAGCTTTACAATCAGAACCACATGCCACCTGCACACTAACCAAGCCAGGTTCTGTTCCTGGTGGGACATCCCCACTAACCCAGCAGCCCAACAGGATAGTTACTGGAACTGGGCTTCACCTAATTAGCAGTCACCATTGGCGCTGGGCCTGCTCCTGCACCTAGGGCTAGGGTTTTAGTTCCACTGAAAGCAGTGACTCGCTCAAAACACAAGCCAAGTTCACCCCGAAGCCGATCCCAGCTCAACAAAGCTTCCGTAAAACAGTGAGGCTAAGTTGCACTGGGCACTCTCTCAAGCCTAGTTACCCTCACCTGCTCTCAGGATAACTATGATTCACCCAGCTCCAAGGCAAAGATGTACCCTAGCTGCAGAGCGAAAGCTGGCTCCAAAGTCAGAGGAAGTCAGGACCCACCTTACAAAGCTAGGAAAGTCAGAACCTGACCCAAACATCACCAATCTTTGGGGACTGAGGGGCCCAGGCCTGGAGCTACTTGAACGGTCAGGAGTGTCCTCTCATGCATTGCCCCCACCACAGCCAGCCTTGATGCCCAAGGGCAGACACCTTACCTTGGGTCAGGCGAGTGGGCTGCTTAACCTGCAGGCCATCAATGACACAGACATTCCCGCAGGGGTGCAGGGTGAGGGTCCCACACACATTCTCGATGTAGCAGTGCTCAGAGGCCAACCCAGTCCCCTGAAGAACAATGTCCTTAGCGGCCGAGCCGATCATGGTCCTCCCTGCAAGGAGAAACATCTGCTTAATGCTCCTTGGGTCATAACAAGGAGAACCAGTGCTTGGGAAGGGAGGCCAAAGTAGGTCAAGCACCCCCATTTACAGAGGCCGAGAGGGGACCACTCACCCTATATTATTGGTGCTAAAACCCCACTTGGTGGGCACCCCATCCTGTGTGGGCACCATGTGATAGGAAGGTGGGGGCTGGGCCAGAAGCATCCTCTGTAGTTTTTGCTAAGAGGAGCTCCTGAACTGGGAAGTGGGGAGGGGGGACACGTAACCACCGCTTCAACTGTGTGGAATAATGGGACTGCAGCCAGGGCTGAGGGCAGCTCCTGTCCTGATGCTGCAGAGCAAGTGCAGACCTGGACATCAAGCCACCAAGTTTTAGAAACTGGTGAGTACCCTAGAGAGGGATTGATACAGCCTCTCCCCGCTCCTGTAACCATCACCCCCTGCACACAAACAAACCACCAACAGCCATTGATTCCCCCCCACACCACCTCAGGAAATGGAGGTACAAGCCCCTCATATAGGGGCATGACATAGGATCCAGAAGTCCTGTGCTCATTCCTCTAGGTCAGGCTGACTCTTAAAGCTCCAAAGGCAAGGCAATCTGCACCCACACGGGTGTGCGGTAGTGCTGATTTGTCCCTCCTGCCCCAGCACTCTGCAGTGCTTGGAGGAACAGGGCTGCTTCGTACTTCAGAGGAGAGGGGAGTCCTTCCACAAGGCAAGATCTGGACAGCGTTACAGGGCCCAGCACAGTGCTGCTCTCTCCTTGGCTGCAGAGATTAGCACTGGGCTCCTGTCTGTGGCCCAGACTGCAAAGGCCAGGCCAGAGAGTTGGGACCTTGCAGGTCCTCAGGTCAGAGCCTATGCTCCTTGAGCCTTTCATCAGGGCTGCTATTGATCACGCTGTTTCCTGGGCAGCACTGGCTCCCTGACAGGAATTCACCCTACAGGTCTCAGCATATTAGCTGCTGGGAAGAAATGGGGCCACTTGGGGACAGACAACAGAGAGCTAAACGTAGGTGGTCAGAGACACCCAAAGAGTGACCCACACATCCCAGGCTTGTCCCTTCTAGGAACACAAACCCAAGCAGAGATGCAGCAGAAGGGGCAGGAGGAGGCTAGCAATAAAGAATCCTGTTTCATACTAACCACTGTGCCCCCAGGTTCCTCCTCCTGCTCCTATCTCCTTCACTCTCTCTGATCAGACAGGCATGGTCCCTCCACCTCTTCTTCCCCCCACCCCACTGCAACCCCAATCTCCAGCTGCCTCCTGGGGCAGGCAACTCCCACTCTCCTTTGATCCAGTTATCTCTGGCAGCTTCCTCGGTTGATTTTGTGCTGAACAGACCACAAGCTCTTGGCTAAGCCCTCCCCACCCCCCTCAGATCCCTCCCATTTCACACTCTCAGGCCCTTGCTGACTAACAGACTGTGAGTTGTGTCCAAAAGCAAGGCTCACTACGTAACAAGTGCATGGCCCAAGAAGAAGCTCGGCTCTGCTCCCCTTTCCTGTCTGAGGTGCAGGGGGCTTGGTAGGGTCTGTGGCTTGGGCTGGCATGTGAGCATGTCATACATGCACAGGCGAATCCTTGCCAGTGAGGTCTTGGACATCTCCACAGGAAGCAGATCTGGCAGCTCCCTGCCTCTCAGGCCAAGGATGCAGACAGGTTGCTAACAGCAATGTCTCCAGGGAGAGCTTGGCTCTTGCTTCTCTCTGTTTTTTAATCTGATCTTTAATCTGGGGCTGCACTGTGGCCTCAGTAACAATTATTGGACACAGATGCATGCCTAAGGCCTTGCTTCCTAATACCAACTGCTGGAGAAGGGCTGACATTTGGTGGGGTTGAGCCATGAAGAAGCTGGAGTGTCTGATCCTAAACTGAGAGGCAGGGGGCAAGTGGTTTAGGGATGGGGAGGCACAGCTGGGTTCTGATCATCATGTGCTTGTCCCTGTAGCAGGGCCATTCACAGGGGCTGCCAGGGAGGGGCGTTATTGGGGATTAAAACTTTTCAGGAGCTAGCCACCCACTATCTGGAGGGGAGGAACAGGCTGCCCTATGTGCCTCTCACTCCCTCCATTCTTGGGAGCCAAGGCTGGATCTGAAACACAATTGCCAGCCCAGCTTTCGCTGGGATGTTGATTCCATCTGGCTCTGGGCTGCTGAGCTCACATAAACCAGGAACATCAATGCAGAAGTTAACCCAAGTCCCTGCAAGATGAGAGGGTGTGGCAGCGCCAGCTCCCACTGATGGGACTAAAGATGGGTGGGACTTAGTGCCCACCCCCAGGGGCTATGGGTATCCCAGCCAGATCCAGACTGTGCCTCTCCACCCCAATTTTCAGTGGGACTAACCCAGGTTCCGGATCCCACATTCAGTATCTAGATGTGGCTACTTTAATGGGGCTTTCTCAGCACCCTGCAGGAAGTTACAGCCACATAAAGTGGATCACAGCAAAGCCCACACACCTGGAGGGCAAGTGGTGGGGGGCGGGGGCAAGGACATGGGTGGCAGCAGCAGTCAGGCCAACACTGACAGTAGTCAGCAAGAGCAGAGGAAATCCCACAGGTAAAACACTGCCTTCAGTCTGTGCATCGAGTGTGGCAGAAGGCAAGAGCAGTGCAGCAGCATCTTGCGTGCCAGGCCATCAATAGCCCTGTTTTTTGCTGTGCCCCTCTCATCTGGGCTCCAAAAGCACCATGTAACCTTCCACTAACTATACCCTACAATCCAGGCAGGCAGGAGGTCCATATCAGATACTGCGGTGGGGCAGGAATATTAGCTCCATTTAGCAACAGGAATGGAGGGGGGCAGGCTAAGATTCTCAGAAGTGGTCACTAATTTGGGGATCCCAACTGGAGACCCCTAAGGGATGACTTTCAGGGGTGCTGAGCACCCACAACTCTAGCTGACATGACTGGAAGCTTGCGTATGCTCAGCACCCCTGAAAGTCAGGCCCTATCGCTTCCAGTTGGACCCCACCAAATTAATGACCACTTCTTAGAATCAGGCCCAAGGTTCCTAAAATGGGCCATTCAAAATTAATAGCTAGTTTGAAAATTGGGGTGTAGGAGACTTGCCCAAGGCCTCACGCAAGTCTATAACACAGCTGGAAATGGAACCCCTAGGCCTCCTGTTCTACCCATTACAAACACACCCTCTCCACAGTCTGGTTTTCCCATGGTGTGATGGTTGGTCTCCACCCAGTGTAAGCTACACAGTGGGTGTCAGTCACAGGAGGGCAGGAAAAGTGATACTCCCTCCCCCAGGTAAGCTCCAAACCCCTATCAGCCTCAGCCCATTGTCACAGCACAGGCAAGGGGAACTTACCCTCTTCTAGGGGCAGGAGGGTGACGGCGGTGCTAAGCCGGCCACTGCCCAAGCTCACCAGATGTGGCTTGTTAGTCTGGACCTTCAGCCCCTTGCCCATGTCTATTAGGTCCAGAGGGCTGTTCTGTAGGGAGGGATAAAGCAGAACCCCTGGTTAGAACGTGCTCATCCCTGAACTCAAGGGAGAGGTCGCTGGCCTAAGCCCTTCCTAGATGCGGACAGAGAAGTTTTCCATCTGGCAGGAAATGCAGTGAGTTTGGTGAGTCACAGTCAATTTGTGGTGGACCAGCATCCACAGCACAAAAGCCCCCCCGTCAGTCCCTTACTGGTAGCGTCAGCAAAAAGGTCAAGAGCTGAACAGGCCATTTGGACTGCCCTCTCTTCTCACCCCTCCAGCGCAGGCCAGGTTGTGGATGCTGACCTTGCCACTGACCATTCTGGAGGTAAGCAGAGGGCTCCAGAGCTGTCAGTCTGGCATCAGGACGTATATATAGGGAGGCAGATATTGCACCAGCTGCTGCAGAGAAGGTGGCTCTTGCACTGGCAGCACCCCACATGTGGGAAAAGGAAGAGAGGAAACAGGGATGGAAGGAGCCCAGATCCACAGGGACAAGGCTGATATATGTCTGGGGAACGGGCAGGGGTGTGCAAACAAGACCCCTGAAATGAGGAACAAGCCCAGTGGGGTTTCCGACAGGCAGGGGTGGGGCATGCTCCAAGGACTTGCTCATCCATGGGTGGCTTAGTTCCTAGGGCTTGAGTGCAGGTGGAGCCAGCACTGGTGGGGGGATTCCCAATCCAGATCACACCATACTGGAGTGCTCCAGAGAGAACTCACTGGCCAAACCTTCCCCTGCTTGGAGAAGCAGGAAGTGGAAGTGGGGATACACAACACGCCAGCCATAATTCCCCTGCATCCTTGCAGGCCCTGGGCCAGGCCTAACCATGACAAGGAGGCATCCACCCCTCACCCCCCTTTGCTGAGGCCTCCAACTGGGAGATGCTCTCCAGGTTCCTTTGCTGCAGCGGAGCTGCTTTAGCCCCTGAAACATGCCAGTAAATGGATGGATGGATGGATGGATGGATGGATGGACGGACGGACAGGGAGACAGACAGGGTCTGTGCTGTGGGTTGGCTCCTAACCAGCAGTCTGTCCACAATCAGTGATTCAGATAGGTTCTATGGCCGTTCCCACTTTGCACAGCAAAGATGGATCATAAATATTTATGAGCTCCTTATCTTTCTGCTCTATATGACAGGGCAGAGTGGAAGTGGAGGTCTCACAGGATGGCTGGCTGCAGCGAGCAGGGCAGGGCTCTCCCCACTGCCCTGGGCCCCTGACCCTACTGCAGGTAAACCAGAATCCAACCAGGCTTCACTTAGACTCACCAGCTGCATGCACGCACATGTACACATGCACATGCATGCAAGCACACACAAACGTGAACCCACAAGCACAGACTGCTGGGCCTCTGGCTCCCCACATTCTGAGGATGTCTCCCTCAGCCCTTTTTCCAGAGCACAGAGAGTGCCCTGTGTAGGCTCAGACGGCGGGCTAGCAAGCTGAGGAGTGGACTCCTCAGATGTGGAGTCCGAGGCTTCTAAGCCTTCCCCAAATCTTCAGATCTCAGGACAGGACGGTTGTGATCTTTGCTCTGTGCTGCAGGCTTGGGGAAGAAACTAGAAGGATGAAAAGTGACAACAGCCCAGCCCTAGGGCAAGGGGGATTCCATGGGCTCAGGTTCTTTTTAATAGGATCTAAGGTACTAGCCATTTAGCCCAACTGGATTTACAGCCAATCCCATAATAGGATTGGGAGAAAAGACCCAATGGCGCTCAGCAGAGGGCAGCACCAGTCACCCACACCCTAGTCCTGAGGTTATTCAGGATACCAAGATCCCTTCAGAGTTGAACTCTGCGAGGGAGTAGAGGGTGGGAGATGTGGCACAGAGCCATGCCATTCTCCAGCTCTGGGGTGGGGGAATCATGCCTCATTGACTATAAATCATCAACAGCCTCTTACAGTGATGGGGCCACAATTCCTCACTGGCAAGCTGTTCCAATGTCCCTTCTCCACAAGATTCCCCCAGGAGTCTTTAGGGTCAACTGGGCCAAAGTACAAGGACATGGATGCTGAACTGCCCAACCTGGAACCAGTGCCCCCAACCCCCATCTGGAATTAGGGTTTGGCCCAGAAGAGAAGCAGGGTCATGTATGAAGCCTGACTCAGGCCTGGGAGAGGGAATAAACTCTCCCTATGCTCTCAGGGGATTGCCAGGCCCATCTCCCAGCACTTGGAGCTTCTCTCTCTTGGGTTTTCGGGATGCCCTGATTTCCTGCTGGACCCATCACTATAGGGACCTAAGCAGCCTGCATAGCCAGCATCGCCCCTGATCCCTCTCTAGGACCAATAACCTTTGCTCATGTGTGACCCCAGTGCCAGTCTCTGGTGATGGAAGGACAGGGCATTAGCGCCCAAAGCTATCTCAGTCTGCCCTCCCCAGCACAAGGTGGCAGTGGCTGATGCACTGGCTGGAGGAGGTGACCCTGGCACACACTCACCTGGATGATTGCTTGGACTTTGCGGGTCGGGCTGGTAACGTTCCTGTTTGAAGCTTCCATGGCAACTTCATCAATGTGCCTGGCACTCTCCTGGGAAGGAACCAGAAACACAGAGGGGGTGTTAGGACTTGAGAGAGCCCTCCACTAACAGGAATACAACGACAGAACCAAACCAGCACTGTACACGGGGCTATGCGGCAGAGATGCGCCTCTCCCTCCCCAATAGGGGATGCAGAAGGTTGGACCAATGAGACACATGAGGTCACAGGCTGAGAGTAAAGTTCAAAACAGCCCAGCAAGCACAGGTGAGTGATCAAGAGGCCCCATTATCTAGGCCTGATCAATGAAAGGAGAGAGTGGTTTAGTGATTATAGCAGGGGATGGACAATCAGGATGTCGGTATTCTATTCCAAGCTTGACCTTTGGCAAGTAATTTCACTGCTCCGTGCCTCAGTTTCCCCATCTGTACAATGGGGACCACACTCACCTATCCACACAGGCTGTCAGAGCTCATGACTGCTTGTAACCAGCTTGAAGTACTTGGTTGAAGAGTTCCAAAGAAAAGCAACATGTCATCAGCAGTACACATTCTACATCACGCTGCTCCCCCTACCCCATAGACACAAGCAGCTTCCAGGCTTTTATCCAGCTTCTGCACTGGCATTATTTTCTTCTCGAAACAGGTGGATGTATGAACCCCAGGACTAAAGGGACACTGCATTAGGAGAGACTGATGGCTGCAGCACTGAGAGCTGGACACCAGGGGGCCTTATAACCTTCTTTTACCAGCTGGGCTATGCCTGACCGAATCCCTGAGCCTCATTTGCTCTCTGCTGGCTCCCGCTCAAGTCAACGGGGAAATGAGCACAGGGGCATCTGGCTTGGACCCCAGCTGAACTGGGTAATTCTGCACACTGGGTCTCGGCGGATGCGAAATGACAGTGAGTGGTACAAACGCCCAAAAAGAATAGCAACTTAGAGCACCTACGTACAGAATTCTACAGAACATGTGCAGAGCATGGGATACATGGCCCTGTTTCCCCATTCACCTAAGGATCTCCCAGGATCTCTTTACAAACATGAACTACGTTAGCATCATAAACCCTACACAAGGCTGGTCAGGAAAGGTGTACGGTAACGGGCCAGCCAGCTCTCCAGCACAGCAGCTCTTTAACGGCATTCAGACTGGCAGGACAGGAAAGAGAATCTTCTGTCCCAGAGAAACTTCAGGGAGCTATAGGGAGGCAGCAGGCAACTTCCCAGGGTTAGAATGGGGCCAAGACACCTGAGCTAAAAGCCCAAATCATACCATGTGCCCTAGGATGGCATGAGTAGCCAGGGACTCAGTTTCATGTCTCAGCTCCAAGAGTTATATTTAATGGAAAGAAGATACTTTTCTGCTAAATTCCTGGTTCCAGATGCTCAGAAATTGTCTCAAAATTAATTTCCCTGTCCATCCATCCAGAAATATTCTTATTCACTCACACACTTGAACACAGAGGGTGTAACTACAACAAAAGAGGGAGTCTTAACTGAACAACAACTTTGCAGAGGCTCATTTTTAAAAATCTACATCACTAAACAATCATCGAAGGAAAAACCCAACATCTGGGGTGCAGAGAAGAGAGGACAAACAGAGACAGACATACACATATTATATATGACAATGCATCCATGCTAGCCCAGCAGCCCGCCCCACTAATCAGCAGAGATGTCATGCACCAGCCAATCTCTCCCCCAGGTGCTGCTTAGAAAACTAGCAACCCCACACATTCATGTGTGTGCACACAGCTCCTCAGACCCTCTGAATGTCTGAACATGCCCCACATTTACATGTATGTTCAAACACACACATGCACACACAAAATGACTAATTGAAACCTGATTTCAGCTCCTCCTGCATTACCATCCTGGGCAGGATTTCTGTCCCTGCAGGAAGAGTAAATAAAGCAGCTTGGAGAGGAAACTGACCCCACAAGCCACTGATTTCCTGTGCTCTGGCGCTCAGACCACTTGGGCCAGCTTAGCAGGCTGGGCCAGGCTAGAGTTTCTAAATTTACCCCCTACTTCATGCACCCCACACATCCATCTTGGGGTCACCATACAGCAGGATGGTAGCAGGAACCCCCTCCTTGCTGGCCCGGTCTGTAAGGGCTTCCAGAGCAGAACTGAGGATGGACAGTTTGTGGGCCAGAGACCTCGCCCCATTTGGCCTGTGGATCATTGTGTTCTGTTGGCTCCCCCAATACAGACCCCATGGCTTGTGACATTACAACACAATTATAAGGACTGGTCCCAGCCTTGTGTTGTTTGAGTGCAGGTCAGGGGGCAGATTGTATCACAGGGGTTCCTAGCAGCTGCCCCCAAACCACTATTTTGAGACAGTGTGAAGCACTAACATTCTCCCTGTCAGCAATGAGGATGGGGTGAAGCCTACACTTTTAGCAAGAATCACTGTGCTTCAGAGTAAGATTAAGAGGCTCTGGAGAAGGTGGAGATCTGCTAGACCCTTCAGCCCCTGCTTCCCAGCAAGAGCCGCACTGCTCCCTTATCATATAGGCACTAGCTTTTTAGCCACACTGGTGTAAATACCCCAAGTGAGGGAGCCACCACTCCTTCCCCAAGGAGCTGCAGACAAATCACTCAGATGGAAGAGTATTGTGCTGAAATATTCAGAGCTGGAAAGATGCACTGGACTACTGACTCCCCCACCAATGCAAGACTCAAACAGGACTACATAGAGAGGGTCTGAGGGGAATTAGAGTTGCTTGTCGCATTTGTCTGGGGAAGAGGAAGCCCTTCCCCGACCAGGCCTCTGCTCTTTAAAAAACGTTATTTTGCTGGTAATAAGGCAGAACTAGGTCACATATGGCTCATTAAAAGCATGCCAAGCTGTGTGACACCAGAGCACCATCTACAGGCTAAGCCTGCATTGCAGGTGATAGCATGGACTTAGCCTTCTCCTATCATTGCCAATGGAGAACAACGTTCACGAATGCAGCCACTGACACTCCCAAGAGCCCCAACATGCTTTCAGGAAAACACACTGAACTCTCCTCTGTTACCGCCAGGAAGCTTCCCTGGCCCTGCTTCACCCACCCCCGGTCAGCTTTGGCCTCAACAGGATTTGAGAGAACAGGATGGGCTGGGGTAACTTGATCATAAAACTGCAAAAGTCCCACCACGGGTCAGTGGCAATTCCTGACCTCCCAACACTGCAGTAGCTCTCTGCTGTTCTCCACCAGCTTAGCATTTCTTGTGCCTTTTCCTGCCAAGGGCTGGGGCCACTCCGAGTGCATAGAAAGATTGTTTAGTCTCTGCTCCCACACATCCAGCAGTCCACCCATTACAGACATAGCCAGAACAGGGTTGCGCTGCTCCTGGGTCACATTAAAGGGACTCAGACCTCACAAATGCTTGTGTCTAATGCATCACAAGGGCCTATAGGGCCCTGGGGATTGAAATCTGGCTCACCATGCCTGTCATGCATATTCAGTCCCCAGGCCTTTTCTTTCGGTTGGCCAGCAGGGAACATGGTGCTCCGGAGGCAGACCCTGAAGAGGGGAATAATTCCCATAGCACTTTTCACCTAGAAGGATCCCACAATACTCGACAGAAACATCAATCCCCCGGGACTGTCATACGGCCACCTCTGGGTTGAAACATGGCAGCTGCCACACACCAGAACAGTGACAGGTTAGGGTAGACAGGGAATAACAACCTCTATCCAACTGAAACTGCTGGGGGCAGGACTGGCGGAGTGTAATTACCCAAGATGGGCTTTGGCCAGGACACTGGAGTCAATGCCCTGGCTTGCGGAAAGTGTCCTGGGAACTTTATTGCTCCCAAATGACCAGGACTTCAGTCCACATCCCATCCAGAAGACAGGCTATTTGTGGGAGATGGGTTAGTAGAGTGTGAGGGCCTAGACAAGGCCTTAGTGAAGCCTGGGATCACTGCAGCTCATGGGCTTCACAGAGACTCAGTGCTGCCTTCACCTATCAGAGCACTCAGGACAGTGGAAAATACCAGTGCTAGCCCAGCATGCAATGCTCCTCAGGTTCCAGCTGAAGGCAGCTGTGATTTGCTCTGCTGTACAGCATATGAATAACCCATGGCTGGGCTCTGGGATAAATGCCAGCGCAGCCCCCTCAGATGGGCAAAGTCTGGGCTTTTCCTACTGTCCCTAGAGACAGAGCTATCTACAGGCTGCCCTGGCAAAGCTAGCCCACCGGATCCTCAGGCTTCGACCAGTGCAGCAAGGAGAGATCCTCTCCCTACTTTGTCAAAGCAAGCATGGCCTGTGGTTAGCACAAACCATACCCAGAGCGAGAGCACACAGCCCAGCCAGGAAGAGTGGGAGCTGGTGGGTAGCTATTACACACTGCGGAAAAAATGAAAAGCTGGAAAAAGACAGTGTTGACTCCAAGGCTGGGAAAGAACAAAAACAACCATCAGCTCACAGTAAAGGCCCTGGCTCCCTCCGGAACAGGCAGCTGAAAGAGGACAGCATCAGGGAGTAAGACCAGACAGAATTCAAGCTGAAGTGCCTAGACTGGCATTCAGGCCCAATTTTCATAGCAGCCCCCACTGACACCAAGGAAAGCCAGGCTTCCCCCCAAGCTGGGCCCTGGGTATGGAGCAGAGGAGCCGAGTTGGAAATATAATTTGTAAAAGAAGCACACTGGACGTGAGGCTCAGTGATAGCTCTGGGGTTAGAGCCAGGAGAATGTATGTGGATTTGGCTGTCAGAGGGGCTGAGCTCCTGCCACTGCAAGCTGCCAGTGCTCAGCACATCTGAACCCTCATCTCACGATCTGGACAGTAACGCAGGGCCGTTTCCCTTCACTCCCTGATTCTCATGCACAAGCCTATAGCTACTGAGGGGCAGGATTATCCCTTGCTGCATAGAGGGCAGGTGTGTGTTTTTGTGAATAAGTTAGAGAAGGGGCACTAGCTCTTTACCACCAGGACCTCTCTCCATTTGCTGCCACTTTCCCATGGCTGCAGAAGGAGTTTCCAACCTGCTAAATGAGATTTCCTGAGTGGGCTGTGCAGCCAGGGCCTTTCCTGTGGGGTGCGGCACTGGGGGCGAGAAAGGGGGTAGAGGGAAGATGTGGCACTGGGATCGGGGGTGATCGTGGCAGAGTAGGAGACACAGTAATGGGGTTGGGCAGGGGGAAACACAGCTTCCACACAGCATATTAATGGAGCGGTTTGGAACTCTCTAGGACCTGCTCCTCTGCCGGCTCAGACATCATTTGCTACCATGCAGCTGAGCCTGTGCCAGCCACCTATTGGGCCAGAGCCACCCCTGATGTTTAGAGGAGCCCCCACTGGGCCCGGGCTCCAGCTCCCTCAAGTCAGGGTCTGAGCCCAGATGCTGGCAGGACAAGGAGCCAATTGGACCCATGAGCACTGGGAAGGGTTAGCCTTAGAGTTTGTGATCCCCCTGCTCCAATCCACATGCGCCACACCCCTAGCCACAGTGTGGTTTTGAGGTCCTCACCTTACCTGCCCTTGGATCCTCATCCTGGCACTGGGCCAAGCACCGACCACCAGCTTCAGTGGCAGAGCATTCATGTCCCTATGCTCTGTTCATCCCGTGGCCTTGGGGCGCGGCCTACCCCAGTTGTAGGAGAAGTAGTAGAGAACAGTCTGCACTGCCAGCTCCCTGGGGAGGTGACAGGCGCATCAAGGCAGGAGACCCCAGTGGGGAGAGCCAGGCCAGCAGGGCCCACAGCCCTAACCTCTCCCCAACCCCTGCACCTTCTCCCAAAAGCAGCTGCAGCCAGCTGTGAGCTCTTGGCTGCTGCTAGGCCAGAGGAAAGGCAGGCAGGGGGCCGGACTCTTGAATAGGAAGAGAGGGGAGGCCAGGATGGAATCATGCTTGGAGATTAACCCCTTCCCACCACAGCAGGCCACAGGATCACAGTCATATCCACAGAGTCAGTGTGAGGTGAGAGGCAAGTGTCACACTGGGCCATGCTCTGGCACCTTCCATCGATCTGGGCATGGCAGCACCAAACCCACCCAGCTCCCATGAGCCAGGTATCTCCTTCAAAAATGGGGGAACTCCTGCACTGAGAGGGAACGTCACCACAGCAGTCCATAACAGAGCAGGGGATAGAACTCAGGAGTCCTGTCTCCCAGACTTGCCGCCCCAGCTCTAACCATTAGGTGCCTCTCCTATCCCAGAGCCAGGACTAGAACCCAGGAGTACTGACTTTCAGATTCTCCATACACACCCTTTAGCTTTAATCACTAGACTCCTCTCCCCTCCTCAAGCCAGGAATAGAATCCAGGAGTCCTGATTCCTCTCCCACCCCATTCTAACTACAAGACAAGTCCAGGTTTCCCACTCTCACACTAGCCTAGCAGGCCACCTCCTCCGACCCATAACCATGGAGATGCTATAATCCTTATAAGGGATTTTACTTCTTTCCAGAGGAGGGGGATACTGATCCCCCAGACCTCTCCACAAAGATGTGATACCATCTCCCACATCCCAGTGCCCCGGTTGGAATCCTAGTGGGAGCCAGTGACCGCTCCAAGAACCTGGCTATCTCCAAGGCTCTCCAAAGGGAATGCCCCAGTGCAAGAAGATAAGGAATTGGGGAGCCCCCCTCGGGGCATATTTCATGCTTCCTCCATGCCCCCCATCCCAGCCTCTCACCTCACCTCCTGGGAAGCCCCAGCACGAAGGGTGATTGCTGCCCTTCACAAGCAGACTCTGTTCTAGGAATGCTAGCAAAGGAGTGAGGCCCAGCCCAGCCGGGTGCCCCACCTCTGGCAGCAACAAGGCAGCCTTTCTTCTCTCACAGCAGCCTGCAAAACACTTCACTTGTTCTTGCCACGAAAAGAGGCGCAGGCTTCAAATGCCAAAGGGTCGGGCTAAGCTACCATGAAATAGCAACGGTCAACAGTAAAGCAGCCCCAGAGCCTTCACATACAGCACAGACCATGCTCACCCCTCACACTCCCCCATGAGATCACTCCCCCTGCTTGCTCCCTCCTTGGCATCCACGGGGCTTATGTCTCCAATTCCCACAGAAATCCCAACACAAAATTATTTAAAAAGTTAAGAAAAAGACCTCTGTTCTTTCCAGGAAGGGAAGAGTTGAGCATGGGAGGGGAAGCACGTAGGAGGACTTTACCTCAGCGCAAGGAGGATGGGTGCACAGAGGCCACCCATAAAAATGAATTTCAGTCTTACTCAGCTGGTGCCACTCAATCCTGACTCACAGCACCCCTGCTATTCCACCCCTGGGCTTTCTCCTCCACAGCTCTGCCAATGCCCCTCAATTCCATCTCATAACCCCCCATACTGTTCCAGCACTGGGCCTCCCCCTCCCCGCACACCTCTGCCAAAGTTCCTCAATTTCAACTCATAGCCCCCCTACTGTTCCAGCACTGGGATCCTACACCCAGCTCTGCCAAAGCCCCTCATTCGGACATGAAAATTACAAATATTTGACAACTCTGGCTTGAGCTTGCACTCAAATGTCAGCTGCTGCTGTCGGATTCTTGTTGAGCTGAGCAGTCTCTGTAGCCTGGTCACAATACAGGAATAGGACAGTGAGCTGAAGCACCAGGTGGGACCAGTGGGGCCAAATGGCCTTGTGGCTGAATCTCTCCTGCCCCTTTCTTTTGGGCTGGGGCTATCAGTGGCAACACTCTGAAATGCAGTGGTAGGGCTGGGAGCCTAGTTTGGCTTCGGGAGGGTTGGGGAAGGAGGATTTTTTCTCCTGGGTGTCTCAACAATCCTTAAAGGTCATTCCATCCTTAGAGGTTTTTAAGGCCCAGCTTGACAAAGCCCTGGCAGGGATGATTTAGTTGGTGTTGGTCCTGCTTTGAGCAGGGGATTGGACTAGTACCTCCTGAGATCTCTTCCAACCCTAATCTTCTATGATCAGCTGGATCTCAAAGGGAAACAAACTTGGTCTATTCGACTCAGATGCTGCCTTCCAAAGTGCTCACCTTCCCTTCTTCTTGTGCATCACTGCACGAGCCTCCAAATGAGGTCCCTTTGAGAAACAATAGTGACTGCAGCTTTGTATAACTGTAACCCACCCCCAAACAAACAGAGGGGGATGCATATCACACCTCCAGCAATCACACGTGGCCAAATCATTTCCCCTCTCTGTGCCTGAGTTTTCTTATGGGGATAATAACCCTGCCCTGCCTCCAAGGGCACTGTGAGCCTGGGTTAATTTATATTTATAAAGCACCTTGTAGATGGTACCTGCTGTTATTTTACTTAAAACCAACAAAACACAAGGGGAAGGAGCACCCATCTGTGCCCCATTTTGTATCTGCAGCTACAGAGGGAAGGTCGGAATCAGTCTGCAAATACACCGAGAGTATGGAAGCCTGGGCGTGCCCAAGAACAGTATTTGGCCATGTGTACATCTACACACCATATGGAAGCTGGACAACGTCTATCATCCTCTCTAACGGCTGAATGCAGGTGTGGCAGAGGGCACGCGTAAGAGAAGGGGACTTGGGTAACCCACAAGGAGTTGCAGTACCTGATGTTACATGCCCTGAAATATAGCATCCCTGGCCTCTTTCTTTCCCCCATCCCCCATTCCCTTCAATGAGTCAATTGGAAGCAGTCAGAGCAGCTGAGTTAACAGGTACACCACACAGCATCCAGGCCCTGCATTCAACTTGGCTGTACATTCACTCCACATCTGTTAATGAGTTTAAGGCACCAAAGCTGCCACCCCATCTCAGTGAGCAATGGGCTGTTCTGCTTCCAGCCTGGGAATGTCGGAGGCGGGAGCATTGTCTTGGAGACAAACGTGGGTGGGAAGGGGACTTGCGCCAGGCAGCCCACAGTAATTAAATTGCAGCAAGGTCCCAGATTGGCGAGGGCTAATTCGGAGCTGGTGTCGCAGGGTCTGAAAGAAACTCATCAGGACCAGTCCCTATGAATAGGCTAAACTCAGCCTGCACTCATCTCTGCAACAAGCTGAAACAGTCTGGGGCTCAGGAAAGCTTGGAGTTGACCCAGGCTCCCCACTCCACATTTCAGCATGTTGAGATGAGAGCGTTGGGAGGGCAGTTTGGCCCCAAAGCCTGGATTTGAATCCGCTGTTTGGGTCTGATCTCATCTCAAAGGCCGTGCTCCCCATTCCTGGGACTCCAGCTATAGTATTTGTTCTGATCCCCTCTTGGCACAGAGCCGGCCATGTCATCCGAGGTGCAAGTCTGCCGCAGAGGCTCCTTCCGCTCTTTCTTTTCTCCAATTGCTCCTTCTAGGTGGAAACACCCCATACACTCTCCATCCCGAAGACTACACACAGTGGAGCACTGGTCACATGTTACCAAGGCGACACAACACGCCTGGCAATAACAGTAACATAAATTAGCTCCAAGATAGTTACATTGGGAGACAGAATTCTCTGCCCCACCCACTGATCTCAGCTCCCCAGAGGAAATGAGCTCCCCTACTGGGGTCATTAAAGTGTGCACAGCTGCCAGCTCCAGCCCTGAGCATTTCCTCAACTCCTCTTGCCATACTCCAAACAGAGCAGTCAACCCCTCCCGCCCCCCAGCCCCACACAAATTCCATTTTGCCTGCCACCACCAGGTATTGCTAGCCAGGGAGATTTGGAGTCAAAATAGGGACCTGCTTTTTAGCACAATGGAAACATAAAAGACACAAAGGCCAAGGGAGGCATCCAGAGGGGCAGAAAGAAACCATAAAGCAAGCGCTGCCTCCCCCATCACCCACTAGGGGCAGGTCTGGAAGGGTTATTCAAATAGACCGGACTCAGATGTTCAATTAAATAGGGTACCTAATCCATGAAGAATCCTCAGCTAAGACAGCTAACACCTTACCACAACAGTACTTCCTGTCAAAGTAATACTTAGGAACAAGTCTGCAGTCTGCAAAGAATTAACTAGATAAATCTCTATTCTGCCTTTTTGCACCATGGAAGGCTTTGAGTTTAGGCAACCCAATACAGCTCAGTCCCAATTCACAGCGCTCCTGCTATCCCTGCCCTATAGTTCCCCATGTTCATACAGCTCTGCTGCTGCCCCCATATTCTGACCTGCAGCCCCCTGCTGGTATCCCAGTCCGGAGCCATGCCTCACCCCCAGATCAGCAGATGATCTCAATCCCAACCCACAGTCCCCCATGGTTCCCCACACATGCATACAATCCTGACTCGTAGCTCCCTGCTACTCCAGCTCCGCCTATGCCCCTCAATCCAAACTGCAGCATCCCATCCCACCCCACGTCCTTTCCCAGATAAAGGAAAAAAACAAGGCTGAGGTTACTGATCTGTATTTTACAACAAATCTCAAGTGGCAGGTATGACACACCAGTAGGCCCAAGGCAGCTCTGACCTGAACATCCTTTATAAAGGCTGTTTGAATTCATTATATGGGAACAGGACAGTGCCCATGTCCAATAAGAGAAGAGCAGCAGGGTGTTCTTCTACTGCCACTCACACACACTCTGAGGAATCCCACCAAGCCAGAGCAGCAGCAGTGCTCACTTGCACCAGCCAAAACACCAGGGCATGGGGGGGGGGGGGAGAGGACACTACATGAGAGTCCAACCACAGATATTTCCAGGTGCCACTGTTTTAAACTCAACAAATAGACATAACAAGGGAATTGAGACTATTTGCTGACATGCCAAGCATTAGGCATCTCCCACTCTTGGAAGCGCTGTCACACATCTTAGGTAAAGTATCACAAGGCAGGAAGAAGAAATTCCTCCAGGAAATGCTCTTAGGCCTCACAGAATGTGCACTGGGCTGGAGTCAGGAGACCAGAGTTTCTGGTCCTGACTCTTTTGGTGAAGGGTGTAAATATTACTGGCAGCTCACACCCCTCACTTCTGACAAAGAATGTGCCCAAGTTCTAAAAAGAGAAGTGCTGGAAACCCAGCACAGGGAACAGCTGAAATCAAGGCCCATTCAGCCATCTCAGCATTTTTACATGGGGATGGATGAAAAAGCAAGTGGACGTTTAAGAAGAAAATCCTCACACACAGCACAGAACAGCTGGGCAGCTTCCTCTGGGGCAGACTGGCCATCAGGCTCAGGAACCCTCAAGCAGGAGGTGAAAGGGCAGAAAGAACATATCTGGCTATCTCAGAGGAACCTCCCAGGCATGAGCATGGAGATCAGGATTCCTATTGGTTGGTGTGGGCTTACCTATCAGCCAAAACTCCCTGCCACAGAGGGAAGGCCAAGTTGAGACCTACCAGTATAAAAATCAAAGAGAACCCCAGGATCGTGCGTAGACATAGACAAGGATAAGGGGCAAAATATATAATCCCCACTTCATAGGGTCCCAGCCCTCATAGAATCATAGAAGATTAGGGTTGGAAGAGACCTCAGGAGATCATCTAGTCCAACCCCCTGCTCAAAGCAGGACCAACACCAACTAAATCATCCCAGCCAGGACTTTGTCAAGCCGGGCATTAAAAACCTCTAAGGACGGAGATTCCATCACCTCCCTAAGTAACCCATTCCAGTGCTTCACCACCCTCCTAGTGAAATAGTTTTTCTTAATAACTAACCTAGACCACCCCCACTGCAACTTGAGACCATTGCTCCTTGTTCTGTCATCTGCCACCACTGAGAACAGCCGAGCCCCCTCCTCTTTTGAACCCCCCTTCAGGTAGTTGAAGGCTGCTTTCAAATCCCCCCTCACTCTTCTCTTCTGCAGACTAAACAAGCCTAGTATTCTCAGCCTCTCCTCGTAAGTCATGCCCCAGCCCCCGATCATTTTTGTTGCCCTCTGCTGGTCTCTCTCCAATTTAGCCACATCCTTTCTGTAGTGGGGGCCCAAAACTGGATGCAATACACCAGATATGGCCTCACCAGTGCCCAATAGAGGGGAATAATCACTTCCCTCGATTTGCTGGGAATGCTCCTACTAATGCAGCCCAATATGCCATTGGCCTTCTTGGCAACAAGGGCACACTGCTGACTCATATCCAGCTTCTCATCCACTGTAATCCCCAGGTCCTTTTCTGCAGAACTGCTGCTTAGCCAGTCAGTCCCCAGCCTGTAGTGGTGCATGGGATTCTCCCGTCCTAAGTGCAGGACTCTGCACTTGTTCTTGTTGAATCTCATCAGATTTTTTTTGGCCCAATCCTCCAATTTGTCTAGGTCACTCTGTACCCTATCCCTACCCTCCAGCGTTTCTACCTCTACTTAGTGTCATCTGCGAACTTGCTGAGGGTGCAATCCATCCCATCATCCAGATCATTAATAAAGAACTTGAACAAAACCGCCCCAGGACTGACCCCTGGGGCACTGTGCTTGATACCGGCTGCCAACTAGACATTGAGCATCTGTTGAGCCTGACAATCTAGCCAGCTTTCTATCCACCTTATAGTCCGTTCATCCAATCCATAGCTTTTTAACTTGCTGGCAAGAATACTGTGGGAGACTGTTTCAAAAGCTTTGCTAAGGTCAAGATATATCACATTCACTGCTTTTCCCATATCCACAGAGCCAGTTATCTCATCATAGAAGGCAATCAGGTTGGTCAGAATGACTTGCCCTTCATGAATCCATGTTGACTGTTCCTGATCACCTTCCTCTCCTCCAAGTGCGTTCCATGCTCAAGTCATTCCTTCACTTGACTTGCCAATGGCTAAATAACCATAAGGACAGCAGCAGCTAGCAACAGTGGCCCACACAAGAGCCCTCCTGCCACACTCTCACAGAAGTGACCATTCCCAAAGCACAGACACTAAGCCTAGTTAGGTTTCAGAGTAGCAGCCATGTTAATCTGCATCTGCAAAAAGAAAAAGAGGACTTGTGGCACCTTAGAGACTAACAAATTTATTTAAGCATAAGCTTTTGTGAGCTACAGCTCACTTCATCGGATGCCTGGTTAGTTAGCATCTCTCCATTTCACGGGCACAGAGAGAGGCGAAGCAAGTCAACACCAAAGCTGGGATTCCTGGCTCCTAACCCCTAGCGATCGGTCCATTCAGCCAAGATGCCTCCCCTTGCGTGTAGCTGGACTCTGAATAGCCATCTGCACTAAGCTGCCCAGGGACTCTAACCCATCGCTCAGAGAAGTGGGGAGGCTACAGGTCTGCAAGGATTCCCCTTCACTTTGGCTTTGCAACCCTGAGCTCCCTCCCCTTCCCGGGGAGAGGTGGCTGCATGCCAAAAATTTGCTGTTACAGATTATGGGAGAAAATGTCAGAAATGCAAGGAATTCTGCCAAAGCCATTTCTCTGGGACAGCACGAGCCCCGACTCAGGTAGGGGACAGAGCTCGGGTTGTTTGCAACAGCCCCTTTCACACGCTCCCATTGAACCCAAACAGCGCTGCCTGCGGGGGGGGGGCATCTCATTAGTCCCGCTGTCTGTCACCCCAGCTCAGAAAAGGACTCCGGATTTAAAGGGGACATTTAGCCCGCTCACTCAGTCCCAGCACCTGGGCTGTCTGCTCCCCCAGCAGGCCAACAGGGCCAGACCAACGGTCCACCTGGCCCAGCCCCCCCGCTCGGGCAGGGGCAGAGCCAGAGGCCGCGCCCAGGTGCACACTCGCCATCTGCCCGGCCCCCGCCCGAAAGCCTGGGCCTGGGCCCGGGCCCCGAGGGGAGCAGAGCCGAGCCCAGCCCGGCCCGGCCCGGCTCACGCACAGCCCCGCTGCAGCTCGGCCCGAGCGGGGCACCCACCGCCGGCCGCCCTCGGGCAACGCGCTCCGCACCCGCCCCGCCCCGCCGGGGCCCGCGGCCGCCCGGGGTGCCCCGCTCTCGGAGGGACGGAGCCCGCCCCCGGGCGCCCCTCACCTGGCCGGCCCGCGCTCCCCTCAGAGCAGCCGCTCGGCGCGTGGCGGCGAGGCTCGGTCACCGCCCACCGCGGGGGGGGGCGGAGCGCGTGAGGAAACTGACCCCCGCGCGGCCGCGCGCGCGGGACGCCGACGGGAGGGAGCACGAGGCTGGGGCAGGCAAAGGCCTGCGAGGCGGCCGGCCCCACAGCGCGGGGGCCCCGGAGGTGCGCTGTCGCCTTGCCCCGCCCCCCGCTGGCCCCGGCTAAAGCGGACAAAGGAGCTGGCGGCATTCACCCCACCTCCCCGCGAAGTTGCTTAACGTCCTCTGCGAAAACCAAGGCGCTAAGCCTCGCATCCCGCTGCTGCTGGGGAAATTGAGGCAGGACGAGGGGAGTGGACTTGCCTAAGGTCAGACGAGAGCGAGCCACCCTCGAGCATAGAACGCAGGGTTCCTGCCTCCCACACTGGTGCCAGGACCACCCACCCCCCTCTCCTTTCTCTCCCCCGGTTAAAAATACGCCGTGGCCTGCACAACCCTGGAACTGCGGGCTTCACCCAGCAATTGGGGCTGGCGGCTGTAGCTTTGTGCAGTCAGTACGGTGGAGAGAACAAATCTGTGCATTTCTAGAGCACTTCCCAGCACAGGGACTCCAAGGCATTTTGGAAACATCAGCGCCTTCCCCATGATGCCTCCAGGAGAAAAAACAGATTTAAAATTTTTATTAAAGCTAATGTTAAAAAAAATACATAATACATCCGTTAAGAAAAGCATGTCTGTACATTTGTGTATAGTACTTAGATTATCCACAAATACAAAGTTTGTTTTTAAAGTCATACAGTACATATAGTGCATAATTAGCAATAACCCACATTTAGGTGAATAGATTTAACAATTCAGTTTAGATATTAGAATCCAAATACCCAGGTACACATCACTCATGAAAAGTTGTACAGAAATTCGGTTGTGGAAAGCAAAACATATCAAGGAGTGGCCATTGTCCCTCAAAAAGAAAAGGAGTACGTGGGGCACCTTAAAGACTAACAAATTTATTTGAGCATAAGCTTTCGTGAGCTACAGCTCACTTCATCGGAAATGCATCCGATGAAGTGAGCTGTAGCTCACGAAAGCTTATGCTCAAATAAATTTGTTAGTCTCTAAGGTGCCACAAGTACTCCTTTTCTTTTTGTGAATACAGACTAACACGGCTGCTACTCTGAAACATTGTCCCTCAGTAATAGAGAATTAGGTGGTTGTCCATTACCACACAGAGAGCAGAAGAGACTTGCCATAAAGATCCAGGGACTTGGTTCAGGTTCCTATCTCATCCTCAGAAGTTACCACTTCTGAGCACTTCCTAGACTGCAATAAGGAACATCTGTCACACAACCTGCAATGTGTTTTTTCATCCGCTTCAGGGGAGAAGTGTGAGGAGCGTGTAGTGGTTTGACAGGATGTATAGCTGTAGGTACATGCATATGCTGGTGTGGGTTTATAGAGAACCAGAGTCTGGCTCCTACTTCACCCCCTCATACTTCTCCAACCCTTTCCTTTTAATGATAAAAAGGCAGATGGCAAAGAGTGTGAGGAGCTCTCCTACTGCTGCTGACCTAGACCTAGTTCCAAGAACAGACCTTACTTTCCTGACAGCAAACTCCCTAGCTGAGCGCTGCCACGAAGACCCTCACTAATACAGGGTAGAGGGGGCATGTGGCAGTGATTTGCCTGGCCCATTCACAGACCAATCCAGGACAGGTTTGGGAAGGTGTCTCTGAAAAGCTCAGGAAGGGCGGGGAAAGGGAAAAGAGAAAAATCAACGCATAGATTCCCACAATCTAGAGACAAACGCCCTTGAAATGTTCCTGGCCCTGCTTTCTCCTCTGAGCCACTGACGGGGGAGCTGGGCCTTTGAGCCCTACCAAAGCTGTGCAGAGGGGAAACTTAGCCTGACTAGAGACAGAGCACTAAATCACTGCAGCCCAACAGGTCTTTAAGCTCAGCAGCTATTTCAGTGTCTAAAGACTGGAAGCCGTGGAGTGAGCAAGACACAGCACTGTGGAGGAGCAGCTCAGGACAGGAAGAACTTCCAGGCACCCTAGTCAGATCCAGTCTGACAAATGACATGATGAAAGCACAATGCAATGCAGCCTGTAGCCTTAGCTTCCAGTTCCCACAGTCACTGAGTAAACTGGACAATGCCACAGGACAACATCTGCAATCTATCAAGCCCTGCATTTTTAGTTATGCAACAGATTGTACAGCTGAGACACCCAAGAGCTGGGGGATGAGAACAGGAAGGATGAGAACAGGCACGAAGGCAGATCTTTCAGCCACTCCCGAGTTTCCTACAAGGGAGAGAAGTGGGCAGGGATACACCAGGACACACACTTTGGCCCTACCTGACACTGGGCTTTGGAAGCAGCATGAACCTGCAGGTCCAGCTAAATCAGTTCCAAACCCATTTGGGCTGAACAGTATAAACTTGGTCAAACTAGTAGTTATTTTCAAAACCCACCAAGGGGACATACTGTGCATGGTGGCTGGTGAGGTTTTAGCTCTTCACATCTCTCTCTAGACCTAGAGCCCTCAACCATGTCAGAGCTCCAGTGTATTAGCACTAAACAAATGCATGGTAAATAACAGTCCCTATTCCCCATTGAGCTAACAATCTAGACATAATTGCTGGGTTAAAAAAACAAACAAAAAAACCCCCAGAGTATGTGGTAACAAACAGACTAGCTATACTCACAGTTCATAGGAGAGTTAAGCTAAATTACCCTGCTCCAGATAGCAGCGAAGCCAGCTGCTGTCCAAGAGGAGGGATAAACAGTCAGGGACTCTCTCCAAACACTCTTCAAATTAAAATCAAATTCACTAAAAAATAAAGAGATCCATTTATAGTTTAAATTACATCAGCTCTTGGCCACCCAAACCCCTCTCCATTATAATGAAGCACCCTGACCTGGGAGCTCAGGAAATGTTCGGAACAGGACAGCTGAAATGTCAATGTGCAGTACAAGACCTCCCACTTCGTTAAATTTGCTCATCATTTTTTGCTTCCTGGTCCAGCACAAACACAGTTAGTTCAAGGGCCCAGGTGTGTTCACGGAACTGGACAGGAAATGATTTTCAGAAATAGCAAGCTGGTGCCCATCTTCTTTAGAACTCTCTAAGCAGGGTCAGCATAGGAGTTGAACTTGGCAGTGTCTGCAGAGACACGTTTTGCTGAATGCTCAGCAATTAGTCAGTGGTTGTCTAGTCTTCTGTAGCCACATTCCAGGACACATGAAGCTAGGGAGGTGTCTATATAAAGAACCAATGTCTTCCTAGTAATCCAATGCGCAGAAATGAGGAAGGACTATGGGATAAAAATAAAAGCAGCTTTTTCTTACAAAACAGTAGTGTACACTCTATAAAGCTACCTCTGTCAGCAAAACTGTTCTGTTTCGCTGACAAAATAAAACCACCGTGATGAGAGGCACAGAGCTTTTTGTGGCAGAGTTAAAGCAACAAAAGCGTCAGTGTAGATGCTGCTGTTTGTTATGTCGACATAACTGGCCTCCCCCAGTATCTCACAATGCCCGCTTTGTTCACTGTTTTGAAGTTGGCTGCTCTGCATCTAGCTACGCAGGCATGCGCCCCTCCCCTTTCAAATCTCTGGGAAGTTCTGACATTTCTCAGCATGGAGCGCTCACAGAGCTACTGAGGAGACAGCTCCTGGTAGCTGAGGAGGCTATATGGGAGAACTCAGAGGGAATCAGAGAACCATTAATGTAGAATGGGGGGAGGGCTGATGTGGGGGGAGGGCATCCCCCTCCCTCGGGATTGGTTGCTCAGGCAGCTGTGTCAATTTAAGAGACACCATGTGAACACTCTTCCCTCCTCCCTTCCCCAAAACAGTCTCTCTCACATATCTATTCCCCACACACAATCTCTCACTCACTTCCTCAGTCTGTCTCTCCCACCTCTCACACACTCGCCCCGTGGCTTACTCTCCCTTCCCCCCACCCCACTTTAGTTGAAAAGTGGCTGGCAATCTCATAGGATGCCCATGGAGCGATGGGATTGAGAAACCTATATCAGAGGATGCTGTACCTGGCCCATGAGGCATTGCAAACCCTTCCCAAAGTACCCTATGCCCAGTTAGATAACTGCCCACAGTGCACTGCTCTGTGTCAATGCAAGAGCTGCTAGTATGGATGTGCTCTGCTGGAGCATAATGTAGACATGCAACAGTGGTTTAATGAAAGTGGCATAACTTTTGTTGACAAAACTCTGTAGTGTAGACAAAGCCTTAAAAAAAGACAATTATTCTGGTATAAGAGTGTCTCCACACCAGAGGTGGCAACAACACTGTCAGTTTAAATTCACACTTTAGTTCATACAGAAAACACCTTTCCCATGTAGAGAGTGCCTGAGTTAACAGTAGGATTGGGATTGTGAGGGCACCAAAGCAACACTACGGTAGTCTACAGGCTAGGAGTTTGCTTTATATCAGCTGAAGTTTTCCCACATCAGGATGTGAATAGCTGTCAGTAACTTCAGGGAAAATTACTGTACACTGCATCTGAAGAATAGAGCTGCAAGACAGCAACTATGCTGCTGATAGTAAAGAGCCATCCCTAGCAGTGCAGAGACATCAGCTGGCATATGCTTACTATACCATAGAACAGGTAAAGGAGAAGAGAAGGCTAGAAGTGACCCATGAAGAATTAAAAAGAAGGTTGTACCATTTTTTACGGTGTTCTCTTGCATGATTTATTACCTTGGCAAAAAACAGGAATGTGAAGTCTGCTGGGGGTCTCAGAATGGGTACTTTGAGCACTAACATCTGAACTGAAGGGTCGGAGTTGTGTAGCTTAAAGAGACATCTTTTCTCCGAAGTGCAGTAAAAGAAGCGTCAACAAGATACAAAGTGATTATAATGATTAAAAATCACTTCCCCTCAATCGCTGCAGCTTTCAATGTGGTCTCTGTCACAATTTCACTCATTCTCTAGTCACCACAGAATCTCCCAAGATAGACAAGATCTGAAGCACTAATCTAAAAGAAGAAGCAGAAAACACTGACAAAAACCTTTCAGCAACAAGCAGCAAAAAAAGACAAGCCTGATTCCTTCCCATCTCCCCAAGTCCTTTTTAAAGAGCAGTACTGGGAGCCAAGAAAACTAGGTTCCATTCCAAGGTCTTCCTGTGTCAGTTTCCCCATCTGTAGATTGGGATAATGCTTCCCTATGGCAGAGGAGCATGGTGAAATGTAATTCATTCCTATTAGTGAAGAAGAGCTTTGAGATGGGAATGGAAGGGGCTAGGAGAACGACAACACATTCTCTGGGCTAGAGCTCTGCATGGGACTAGCGTAGAGACCTGCAGTAGGGCTGGGATCTCGCAATAGTGGGAGCAGGTGGGAGTAGGATTAAAAAACAATCCAGCGTAGGGCTCCACTCGGGGCAATTTCATCTTTTATCAGAGTTGTTCTTTAACACACTTTCAAAATTCTAATTTATTCTCCACCTCACCGTTCCAGACTACTCTGCCATATTACCCACTCTTCACATAATACACCAGGGTGAAAGTGAGGGAGCGGGAAGAGACAGTAGCATTCACCCTTGGACTATTTTACTTATCTTTCTTTTAAGGACTCTAGATAACATGTAGAGACCTGTAGCAGATTCCAGTGAGGCAAGTGCTCCCCCCAACCTGCAGCCATTGATCATGTGCTGCCTGTGTTACTGGAGACTAGCAGACACTACGTTTTAAAAATATTCAGCTACAGGTTTTTAGGGGAGAGGGGTCTCCATGTCTAAGGGGACCAAGGCTTAGCTGAAAGGGAATGTAACTGTTGCTAGAGCTGTTAGGCACCTGCTAGAGGGTCTCCATATCCTCTTAACCCAACATTAAAACACCTGAGTCCTCTTAATTTATTAGAATCAGACTTTAAATGTATTCACTTTGTGGAAGAAAATAAATTTTTATTTTTATTTTTAGGTTGGAATGCAACAAAATTAGAGACAGCTTTATTTTAGGCAATTGCCAGGGAAGAAATATAGCTGACAGAGTATTTTTGCTTCAATTTTCTTAAAGTATAAATAATAAGCTTTATATTTATAACATTTATATTTTTATGGAATGCATTAATTAAAACATTTGTAATTTATGTTATGTTTTGCTTATTATTTTTGTTTTATTTTTGTTTTTGTAATATTTGTAAGGTTAGGTTACATTGATTTTGTTTTTTAATCGCTATAGACACAGAGTTTGCTTTTTTAAGTTTGGCATTATGAGATTTTAGCTTGACTGCTTTGTTTTGATATAACTGAGGGGCTTATAGTTAAATTTTTTAAGTTTTGTTTTTGTGCTGTCCTCAGCACAACTAACATTTTAAAATTTTTAATTGCATTATGCTTTGTATTTTTGTTTTTAACTTAAAAGGGTTAGGACTATTTTTATAAATTTTAGCTGGATATAATGATAATGCATGATTAGTATGAATACAAAAGGCATTTTTGTTATTACATTTTTTATAACATTTTTATACTAAACAAAAGCAAGATAAGCATTACTGTTTTTATTGTAACAATATGCTGGGGTTGATTTATTGCTTTAGTTATATAGCACATTACATTATAATTAATATATAAAGTAGACACTTTATAGGCTGTATGAAAAGCATGGTTTTTTATTTGATATGTTTTGTAGCAAATGGATTTGACCCTGTAAGTTAGAAATTTTTTGAACTTTTGGTAGGAGTGAATGCAAATTTTTGAATTGATTGGATATTAAACTGGTTTAATTTAAAAGAAATTTGAAAACTAAGATTTAATTCAAGGGTTTTATTTTGCTGGCTAATATATAATGTGATGTTCCGTGGTCATGGTGAGGTTAAATGCATGTTTAGCAAAGTAGTGGCCTTTACACACACACAGATATTATTAGATTGGAATAGTAACTGTTTTGTTAGGGTGGTTTTTTGTTTTATACCTTTTTAACAGACCTTAAACACTGTGACAACTTTTATTTTGCTTTAATTTTTTTTTTACACATTGAAGCTGCAGGAGTTTTAAAGGCTAAAACGTTTATTGATTTTAAATGCTGGGTGTTATTTTAGGAGCACTAACAATAAAATGGCTAGGCACATTAGGTGGTCTAATTTTTTAGATATTATAGTGAATACTTTAGTTTTATATACATTTCTTTTATGGACCCGGCAGAATTTTGGTATATGGGAGCCCATACCTCTTTGACCTGCCCATAGGCTTGGAAGGAGCACCGTGAGTACTTACACATTTATTTTGAATATTAAGTACGTTTTTATGGCCACAAATTAGATGGTACTTTTGAAGCAATAGTAAGGGCAGTGGGCCAAACCTGGAATGGCCATTAGCTGGTTATTTAGGAAATAATGAATTTCCGAACACGCTAGATTTTATTGCAATTTTTAATAGGGGTTATTTGGTGGAGAAAAGGTAGGCGCATCAGGGTTTGGGAAAGGGGGTGGGTGAATTCTGAGGAAGTTGGTTTGGGCGTGGTTTTTTTTTTTTTTTTAATGCTTTGCCTGGCCACAGTAGTGGCACACAATATTGGGGGGCGGGGAAGATATGGGAGACCTTTTTTGTTGTTGTTTTTTGTTTTTGCCCACTTTTTATTACCCTATGACCTTTGGATTGATAAGTTTGTAGCTGCAAAGCTAAAAGTTTTGTTTTTGTGTTTTTTGTTTTTTGCTTTAGACAAGCTGTACCGTGGTTGGCAACCATTATTAATTTAGAAAGAGGTTTTGTTTGCCAGCTAATACAAATTAGTTTTAGCTGCTGCTGAACCTTTGGCAAAAGCCCCTGAACAAAAGCAGCTCCCACTGCTTCCTTGGCATTAACGGGCCGGGCTATTCCCGAATGCTATTTAAACGCCTTAGCTGATTTAAGTAATTAGTGGGGGACTTGCCCTTATTTTGTTTTTAATTTGTTTTTTGGGGACAAATTTCCGGAATGGCAGTTACTAAACTTTTTTTTAGCTTGAATTAGGTTAGCTTTTTGTTCGGGATTAGTAGGGGGCCAGTGGGCTTTAGCAAGTAGTAGTTGTTGCACTTTAGAAGGTATAACTGCTTGCAAAAGTTGGTTGATGTTAGCCCATGATGGATTATAACACTGAATTACTGTTTGGAGGTTGTTGTTTTTTAAAATATTTTTTGCACATTAGGGAATTTTTTAACCAGATTTTTAGGTGTCCAAGGGGCATGCACTGTAACCAAATTGTTTTTATATTTAGGCAGTTGTTTTAAGGGAGCCTGGAATAATACTGACTGGTTTAATTGATTTTTGGTACAGTTGGCGATTGAGTTTAGTGAGATACCGGTGGAATCCGGAACAGCCCCCTACCCATCAAGGCTGGGAGGTAAAGCAGGAGACTCCCCCTCCCAGAAAGAATGGCTGGTGAAGCCAGTGCTTGTATTAACAGGGAAGATGCTGCATTTTGAACTGATGATGAGGGACTAACTTGTAGGGGATAAGCAGGAGGCGATGGCTGACTTTGTAAAACACTACTGCCTGCTTGTAAATTATTAGGCTGCAAAACATGCTGCGGGGGAAGAAGGCGCTACCAGATGCCGAACAGCACTAAAAAAATTAATAATATTTTTGGCTGGGTTTTTTTTTTTTTTTTGCTTTTAGATTTAATTAATTGGGGATACAATGGAGCCAAGGGAGTTGAAGTTGCTGCTCGGGCTGGGAAACAGCCGGATGCTTTACACCTGGTTTTTAACTTTTGCATGTGTTCTTAATTTTTTTGGGGAGTCTTTTAGACTCCGCACCTGAGACTCATGGAGTCTTTGTAGCTCTTTTTTTTTTTTTTTTTTTTTTTAAACACTAATAAACAAACTGTTTTTACTGCCCATGAGGGATTTTTGGTGACACAAGAGCGCCTCTGAGGCGGACAATTTTAATTAAATTGAAGGTACCTTTTAGTGGGAATTGTTTAGATGAATTATTACATGTAAGTACTTAAAAAAATGAAATTTTTTACACAAGTTTTAGGATTATAATGCACAAACATATAATAAGCAGGTGTACTTTTTGGTGGAGCAGGGACAGTTTTGGACTGATTTTTACCTATTTTTTTTTTAAAAAAAGTTTGCCCTGCCCGCTGCAGCAGCTTACAAATTAAAAAAAGCACCATACTATTTAAAATAAAATAAAATAAATTAAAGATGTTTACGAACCTTTTACATTTTTTTTTTTGGCAGAGCATTGGCTAGTTGCTGTTTACTTTTAATTGCTTTTAGTGAGATGTCATACCAGTCAGTGGCTCATAAGCGTGGGAGAAAGGGACAAGAAGGATAAAGGCGCACAACCCTAGATCCAGGCAGGCTGCTTGACAGACGATGCCATGCAGAGACAACCCCCTTAGTTAGGGCTTTTTACCAATTTACTGAGGTGCAGTCCACCAGGCTTGCATTAGAGACAGCCCTGATCACGAGCTTGTGGGTTTTGCAGGGTGCTTTGGGCATTTTTTGGTGACCCTTACTTACACTGACACACACACCCCAAGGCCTATTTATTTATTTATACTACAATGCGTTAATTTTTTATACCTGAGAGGTTACCACAATTTTTGAGGGCATTACCACAACACCCTTAATATTTTTGGCCGGACTGAACACACCTGTGTTCTTACTTGAGGGGTCACCACAACCCCTGATCTGAGAGGTCATCACAATCTTTCAAAGGACATCACCATAACACCCTTACCTGGGGGGGGGGGTCACTACAACCCCCCAACCCAAAATAGGTTTGACTTAAGTTATATATTGGCTTACCCTGGGGCAACAATTCAAAAAAAATACTCTCCCAGTCACCTTTCTGGGTTTAATATTTCTTGAGTGGAACAACAGGTCCAAGACCTACACAGAGTAATTGCCATGGCCTCTCACAAGTCATCCAGGTCATACCTACATAGTAGAGCTAGCAGACATTGCTGAATGTGATTCTGCACATAACATATGGCAAGAAACAGTCTGGAAAGTGTTTGTTACAGGGAAGTGGTCATCCAATTCTGCTCAGCAAAATGCAACCTGGAAAGATTCAATGAGAGCAAAAATCCTTCATGAAGTTTCAGTCATTTTTTACTATTAATTTTTTTTTTTTTTAAAAGGACATAAGACAGAACTCTTAGATTCATAGACACTAAGGTCAGAAGTGACCATTATGATCATCTAGTCCAACCTCCTGCACAACGCAGGCCACAAAATTTCACCCACCCACTCCTGCGAAAAACCTCTCACCTATGTCTGAGCTATTGAAGTCCTCAAATCGTGGTTTAAAGACTTCAAGGAACAGAGAATCCTCCAGCAAGTGACCCATGCCCCATGCTACAGAGGAAGGCGAAAAACCTCCAGGGCCTCTTCCCATCTGCCCTGGAGGAAAATTCCTTCCCAACCCCAAATATGGCAATCAGCTAAACCCTGAGCATATGGGCAAGATTCACCAGCCAAATACCCAGGAAAGAATTTTCTGTAGTAACTCAGATCCCACCCCATCTAACATCCCATCAGAGGCCATTAGGCCTATTTACCATGAATATTTAAAAATCAATAATTACCAAAATCACATTATCCCATCATACCATCTCTTCCATAAACTTATTGAGTTTAATCTTAAAGTCAGATAGATCTTTTGCCCCCACTGCTTCCCTTGGAAGGCTATTTCAAAACTTCACTCCTCTGACGGTTAGAAACCTTCGTCTAATTTCAAGTCTAAACTTCCTGATGGCCATTTGTTCTTGTGTCCACATTGGTACTAAGCTTAAATAATTCCTCTCCCTCTCCGGTATTTATCCCTCTGATAAATTTATCACTCTTGCCCACAAACTGTCCCAATCATGATTATTCCAATGAACTCCATGGAGCTGTGGTCACTTTTTCTGATATTATTGGCTCCCCCTGCCTCCCAGAGTGTGTTGTGAACAAATCAAAGCCGAACCATTCCAGCACGTGAATAGGCCAAAGCCTCAGCTGATTGCTTTTTATAATACTCTTTATTTGATTAAAGGATTTGTATTCTTTGTGTACACTGGAATGTGTCCCATTCCCTAGGTCATTATTATACAGGGTTACAAAATTTTTTTTTTTTTTAAATATTACCCCCAAAAGTAATTTAAGAAAAATGCTCCTTTGATGTTTGAAACTAAACTTGACTCCATTTTAAAATCATACAGACAAGCAACTCTTGAACACAACTGAATTAAGATTCATAGTCTACTTAACTACAGGACAGGATTTGCTTCCCCTCTCCCAGAACACATCACCCTCACATGGAAAGAACTGGAGATACATTTTCTCACTGACGCAATTAAGGTAACAGGGAAGAGACAGCTAACTTCTTTGGCAGATGACCCTACAAGCATTGGTGTGCACTTAGTCTGAAACAGGTGTTCTGCTGGAGCACAGTGCACAAGTTTCTAGGACTTCCATGAGCAAGAAACTTCATTTCCTGTCACACACAAAATAGTTATGTTTGAATAGAACCATGAGGTTAGCAAGGTTCCTTATTGAAGTTGCGCTATCAGCCAGGCACAGCTCAGATGTAGTCAGGCTGAGACCAGCACGCAATGTCATCAAAAATGGTTCTAAAGAAAGTAGGTGAGAAATGTTTTAAGTGAGGATGGGGTAGACAATGCTATTCCAGCTAGTCAGAGAGGAAACACCTTTTCTATGGTGCAAGGGAGTGTGGCTGTGTGCAGCCCTCACACCACAGGGCAAACTTAAAGCACTACAGTACATTTGACTTTTACCTGAAATCTCGGTGCTGCAACCAAGGCTTCCCTTCTCCTACTCCATCCATAAGTGCCAACAGGATAAATCTACCTGGCTCTTACGCAGGCCCAAGCAGACTTACTCAAGCATGAATATGTCAGAGTAATTCAGACCTGTTTATGGGGTTGAACAAGGCAGGCTCCATACCCTTTTACAAGCTGCGTCTAGGAAGGGCTAAGTTGCATACTGGCAGGTATGGGGGCTCAATTTACTGGGGAAGATTCAAATGGATCAAGAAAGGCAACAAAGATTGTTCACTTAAACCAGGCAAAATTATTTTAAGCATCTGGCCTAGGGGCTACACCAAACAGTGACAGGAAATTCCAGCAAAAGTGAGTAGTTCCAGGTGCTTCCCCACCCCCCCGCTTCTGCAATTGGAACCAGTCAATTCAGAAGCTGCATTCTCTCTGCCAGCTGGAAGACAACTCTGCTCTAACTCACACCAAAGGCACATGGTCTCACTGTGGGAGCTGGCCCAAGTGCAGGTCCATCACCAAGAAGCAGAGCTGAACAGGCAGCAAGTCAGGAGTACAGGCAAAGGGGAGGAACAGGAATAACCACCCAAAACCTCAGCTTTAAAACTGAGCCCTAGTCTGATCAGCTTATTCCATTCCCAAGAGAAAGGGTTCAAGCAGGCATAATGCCCATGTATAGATTTTAATGCATATTTGAATCCATGGAAACAAGAGCTGGAGGCAGGGGATAAGTTAAAATTGCAACAATCATAACAAAAGAAACAGAACTCTTGATATACTAAAAAGAAAGAGAATGAGGTGTAGTTTCATTCTGGGACTGAGCTAAGTAGCCAGCTTTGTGAGAGAGAGGAAGGGGAGGTATCAAAGCCAGGATTTCTCAATGGAGATCCTGCTTTACTGCTGGCCAGTAAAATCTGCCAAAGACATTAGCAGCCTTTCCCCCATATGATCATGTCAATTCTCTGCCAAAGAATGCAATTGGAACACTGCAGTTGGGCAGACAGAGCCGTGTGTCCTAGCAGAGAGAGGGCTGCGGCGTTCCAGACATTCAGAATAAACTTCAGCCTTTTTTTCTTTTAATTTAAAAAATTCATTTGTTATTCCCTGCTGCTGGTGTTACAGGATTTCGTATTTGTCCACCAAGAAGGTGGTCTCAGTGGAAAACCTTACAGGGCTGTTCCCATCTACCTGGGTCACTTTGGTAACCTGTGGAGATAACACACACAGTTAGTTCAGCACTTGATATTATACCTCCAAAACACAATTAAGCAGAGATTTTTCAGTTCACACCAGGACAACAAAGGGGTTGGGGTGGCTGGGCACATCATCTCTGAACCACAATGTCAACTTCAGCTTGAGATCCTAAGTAAGAAGAGTTTGGTTCTCAGCTGTCCTTAGAGGATAAGGATCCAGACAATTACCTCATTTATGACAACAACTAAGTCTCTGCTCAGAGCACCCTGGACAGAACCGAACTGAATTGTGGCTTCTGGTTAAGGGTCAAGGTGGAGAAAGGTCACACTGCAGCTGCTCATTTTGACCAGGCAGGTAGATAATTAGCCTTCAGTTCCGCATCCTGTGACTGTTTACCCCACACAAACAAGCCTTCACACTAAGACAAAGGGAATTTTCATTTGTTTCAGGTGATCTATCATCCTTCGCTTTCCACCCCAAAACACTTCTCAAACACTTTGATAAATGGATTGCTTTAGCCACCATCTCATGAGGACAAGTGTGACTAATGCTTAGGAGAGGCACTGAGGAAGAAATCCAGATCCAACTGAAATTGCAGGGCAAGTTTTAGAAAAGCTGAGTGGAATTATCTGAGATGGAATTTGGCCAGGATACCAGCACTAATGCCGTAGCTCATGAAAAATATCTTTAACACAGGTGCCTAGGAACTTATGTCTCTTATGAAGGAGATGGAAGCATAATGCCCCTAGCATCAGGCTGTGTGCATTTACAGAGGGCTGGTCTACACTACTGCAGTAAATAGATCTAATTTACACAACTTAGAACGGGTACAGAATGGCTTCCGTATGAGGAGAGGTTATTAAGACTGGGACTTTTTAGCTTGGAAAAGAGGCAACTAAGGGGGGGATATGACAGAGGTCTATAAAATCATGAGTGGTATAGAGAAAGTAAATAAGAAAGTGTTATTTAATCCTTCGCATAATACAAGAACAAGGGGCCACCAAATGAAATTAATAGGTTGCAGATTTAACAAACACAGGAAAGTATTTTTTCACCCAATGCACTGTCAACCTCTGGAACTCCTTGCCAGAAGGTGTTGTGAAGGCCAAAACTATAACAGGGTTCAAAAGGGAGCTAGACAGATTTATGGAAGATAGCCATTGATGGACCTATTAGCCAGGAATGGTGTCCCTAGCCTTTGTTTGCCAGAAGCTGGGATTGGGTGACAGGGCATGGATCACTTGATAATCTGTCTGTCCATTCCCTTTTGGGGCACCTGCCATTGGCCACTGTCAGAGGACAGGATACTGGGCTTGATGGACCTTTGGTCTGACTCAGTATGGCCGTTCTTATGTTCTTAACTTCAGGTACGTGAATAACGTAACTGAAGTCGACGTAGTTAGATCCACTTACCGCGGTGGCTACACTGCACTGTGTCGATGGGAGAGCATCTCCCATCAACTTCCCTTACATACACTAATCGATGGGAGAGTGCTCTCCCATCGATTTAGCACGTCTTCACCAGACCTGCTAAATCGACACTCATTGCATCGATTGGAGCAGTGCAAACGGGGCAAATATGCCCTGATTCACCACAACCACCTTAGGCAGCACTTAACCATTTCCTGGAAAATTCCCATTTAGTGCTAATCTAGCCCCACCTCCCTAACTTGAGAGATCTGAGAAATCACAGCACAAGCCATCCTCATTACTGCTGCCTATCTTTCAGCAGTGCCAGGTGGGAATAATGTACTGGGCCGAAGGAAGAGTAGCCTCCATGCAGCTCGCAAGGGCTGAAAAGTAGTGAGTGGGAACTGCAGCAATATAAAATGAAGCTGCTGCTCTTGGGGAAGATCCAGCAGAAAAAGATTAAGAAGAGAAACTATCTGAGAAGAGGATGGTGCAACAGAGCGTGTGGCAGAGCAGACAGCAAAGGGAAACAAGGGCTGGACGGTTTCCAGGAGTATCAGTGACACAGCTGAGTGGGTGATACGAACTGCAGAGCCAAGCACCTATCCACAAAACAATTAGTGTGCCACTGCGACTGTTCATTCTGAGGACTGCAGTGCATTGGCCTTCTAGGCAGAGCCTCCCAAGCTCTGCACCGGAAGGACACATAAGAGATTGGGGGTGGCCATACCTGTATGTTGCAGTAATTCTTTCTGGAGATGAAGGAGACTTGCACTGGGAAGAAGTCATTGGGCTGCCCGGCTATGCTGAACTCCAGGCTGCCACTCTTGTTTTTGGCATCTATCACTGGTAGGCACCATTCAAGGAGATTCCTCCTGCTGTCATGGCGATACTCCCCATCAATCTCTCCAATCACTGGGGCGCCAACACTGGGCCTACAGCAGGGCAATAAGGAGCTGCTCATTTGCACACAGGTTAAAGACACACTTGTAACAGCCCCAAAGGGGACAGCCCAACTCCTAAAAGCTCTCCAAGAGCCACGGGTAGGGCCCTACCAAATTCACGGCCATGAAAAACGCATCACGGACCATGAAATCTGATCATTGTCTTGTATGCGCTTTTAACCTATACTATAGCGATTTCATGGGGGAGACCACAGTATTGCCACCCTTACTTCTGAGCTGACTTCAGAGCTGGGTGGCTACAGAGAGGCAGCTGTTGCCCAGACACCCAGCTCTGAAGGCAGTGCCTCTTCCAGCAGCACAGAAGTAAAGGTGGCAACACCACACCACGCCAGCCTTACTTCTGTGCTGCTGCCTTCAGAGCCAGGTGGCTGGAGAGCGGCAGCTGCTGACTGAAGGCCCAGCTCTGCAGGCAGTAGCGCGGAAGTAAGTGTGGCAATACCATACCATGCCACTCTTACTTTTGTGCTGCTGCTGGCAGCAACTCTGCCTTCATAGCTGGGCTCCTGGCCAGCAGCCATCACTCTGCAGCTGCCCAGCTCTGAAGGCAGTGCTGCCGCCAGCAGCAGCACAAAAATAAGGGTGGCAGTGCTACAACCCCGCTATAATAACCTTGCAACACCTAGAACTCCTTTTTTAGGTCAGGATCCCTATAATTACAACACTGAAATTTCAGATTTAAATAGCTGAAATCATGAAATTTACAATTTTTAAAATCCTATGACTGTGAAATTGACCAAAATGAACCATGAATTTGGCAGGGCCCTAACCATGGGTGAGGGAGTGAGAACAGTCAGTCCGCCAAGGGTAAGAGAGGCAGTCACAGCTCCTCAGATGGGGGAACAAGACAGCACTAGATTTACAGCAGACGCATGCATTTCATATGAATGCCATCCCCTCCTATGCTACCCCCATGATTGCTGGAAAGAGAAAGAACCTACAGGATATTTACAGGTACTTGCTGACTCCAGCCCCATCCCCAAATCCTACTTACGGCAATGGGATTGTGATGACCACATCATTCAGTTCTAGGCTCTCCTCTTGCAGCTCATATTCAATGTTAACGTCACAACCACTCCCACTTTCTGACGGCCAGCAGTTAACTAGGGGCACAAAAGCACACATTGGATCATGTGACATTGTTTTATAGGAACAGGCCTCTGGAGAAAGACACACTTAGAAAAATGCAGGACAGCACTGAATAAAGGAGAAATACTCATCAATATCAATCACACCCAAGAGCTGCCAGCCCATTTGACTGAATTGCAGAACACCACACTCAGTATTGTCTAGCATTACTGAAAATAGCTGTTGACTGGCTAAAGTGATTGTTACAGAGGGAAGAGGCACTAAAATCATGTCTTCCCTTGGATAATAATATCAAAGAGTAAAACATTCTGCTGAAGGCAGAGCCTGCTGTAGCAGATGGGTTGTCATTTCCTATCCAAGGCCAATCACAGCTTCTTCAGCCCAGGCTCCAGTATTCTACCTGAATAATGCCACATGCATGCTTGCACTCACTTGTCAGTGGAATGAAAGACTCTTCTGTGGTCTGCAACCGCCATTTCAGCACCCCCACATCACTGTTAATAGGGAATGATTTCTCTGGGTTCTTCAAGCCAATCAGAGATTCAGCAGTAAAAAGTTTCTTGTCCACATTTGGGTGAGTCTGAAATGAAGGAGATGGGAAGACACAGATTGGGTAAACTGTTCATTGTTTTAGTTTTAACTCAATGGAGAGCACAAATTTGTCTAAGTAATACTGTTTCTTGTGAGGTGCTCCTGACCATACATGAATTCCTTTGCCAGGGAAAACTGCAGACTTCAAAGTGCTACAGGATCACAGTTGCTCGGCAATCCAGGAGTTCACTCCAAGAAACAGAAGGCCAGTTTTCCAGAAAGTTTCCTTTAGCCTATTTCTCCAATGTTTTCCTTTTAAAGGGGATTCTAGCGATAAACTGGGGCTGACATTTAGGTTTTTATAAAATAAGTTTTAATGAAGCTTGAGAGCTATAGGAATATTTCCACTTAAAAATAAATTCAAATTGAAACTTATTTTTAAACAAAAGAACAGCCCCCTGCCGTGTTTACAGCCTTCTGCAACTGGGTGGAACAGACTAGAAACTAGTGAAACTCTTTTCCTTGACCAAATTCAGATAAATGCAAAAGTTAAACCATCTAAATAAGGAAAATTAACACTTGGATTATAAAAAACAAGTTTATTATACTGTAGGAATAGATGTGTGCAGCTATTTCAGCAAAGCCACTTTTTGGTGATTAGCACCTAAGTTATATTGGAGGGAGAGGAACTGCCGCTGCCACTTGACTCTTCCTGGAGCAACTGGAGTGTTGAGAAAGAATTCTCAGCCTCCTGGGAAAGTGATAAGGACTTCCATCACTAAACACAACACCCTTTGACCAATTAAGCAGCAGCACTACTGAGTTTGTAGAAGTTCTAATGATGGCCATGACACAGGGCATATGAAGTGGGGAAATCTTCAGAGCTCAGCAAGCACGTGGAACCACGTGGAGAGGGGAAAGGTTGAACATGTGACAGTCTCCTGAGTTTACAATACTGACTGTAGCCCAAAAGCTGTGGTTCTAGAGATTGTCTCCGATATTAAGAGCAATGACAACAGTAAAAGTAACTGGAAGAATAAGCAGTCTTCTGGTTAATAAATCATTTTTCATTGGCTGAGAGTAACTTGATACAAACATTCTCTTCCTTACAAAGGAAGCTCTCATGACATAACTAGTGTCAAGCAACACACTGGGACTGTTGCAAAGTCCAAGTGAAATCAAGTGTGCATCACAGGATAGATAAGGCTGTAGGAGCATGATGATAAGTGTAAGAAACTGTAGTTTTCAAGTTAACTTGAGTCTTTTGAGCATGAGATTTAGTTGTTTATTTGTGCTGCACTTATATTTACTGTAACTGTGTGCTATTTTCCACTGCATCTATTGGGAGAACTTGGATAAAAATACACAGTACAGTGCTACTACCATCCACGACAGAAGCATGTACGGAAGCCAGGACCATCAGCCACCCTTACCTGTAGCTGTACCCCCTTCTTGTCTTCATTTTCTAAATGGAGGCGAATCCGGGCAAACTTTTCATCCAAGATCCTCAGCATGATCATGCCGTGCAGCTCCATGTTCTGTAACCCACCATCACGGCCACAAGTCAAGGAAATCTTCTCCTCTATTTTCATATGCACGCTGCACAGAAAAGAAAGCCCAATACACACCAAATGCCCTGGTTTGACAGGCAAGATGGTTATTTCCTCCCTTTAAGATCTGACAGGGACAAACTAAGTTTTTAAAAGAAGATGTTGTCATAAAAAGAATGACGCAGAACAGAGTGGTGCAGAACAGAATTATGGAAACATGCTCTTCTGCTCTAAACAGATTCACACAGAAGACACTAGAATCAACTGAGTGTGGTATAAGTCTCGAACAGATGAGAGCCCGAATACAGAACCCTGGCTCTTCTTCTGCAGAAAGCTCAGGCAGTTTTCAAAAGAAAGAGCTAGACACTGGGAGGAATTCTACATTTTACCTTAAAAACAAAGGGACATCTTTGGTGCTTCAAAAGACACTAAGCGAGTTTATGTACTGCACTGCCAAGCTATTCTATTCTGTACAGAACAGAAAACATGTAGGCAATATGAAAACTTGTCTAGAAAGGAGGGCAGCCCTGGTCATGTTTCACTTAATCTCATAAAACTGGTATGTCATCTCTAATGGGAGCAGATGGCTCTGTGCTCCAACACAGAAAACTGGAAACGTGCATACATATACTCTAACTGGCAATTAGTCAGGAACTCTTCAAGACTCCACCAACACTCAGAGCAGGGAAAGCAGATTTCTGATCCAGCCACCTTGATACTTGGTATCTGGTGACAAACTGAAAAGTCCCAGACAAAAGCAACAAAAATAGTTAAGGAGTCAGAGGAATGGAAGTATGAAGAACTATTAAAAGCTCTGTATAGTTTAGCTAACAGCAAATGGGGGAGGTGGGAAGATAGATGTCTCAAAGTATCTGAAGGATGCAGACACCAGGAAATGAGAGTATTGGGAGAAAGGGAAAAATTAGGCTGAATATTTGAAATGAAAATTCAAAAGATAAAGGGTAAAATTTCCAAAACACTTAACTGACTTAATAGCGTGAGTCCCAATAGCTTTCAATGAGATTTAGGCTCCTAACCACCTAAGTCACTTTTGAAAATGGGACTTTGCCTAAATGAATTCAGAGCCTCTTGAAAATTTTACACAAGAGCTAAAAGGTCAGCATGTAAGAACCAAATGGTGGGAAGAAATCTATTTTATAAAATAAAGTGAAGAGCTTTGACAGATCTAGAAGCCATCACTGGAGCCTGCAGTCACACTGAAAAGAGCATCCTCCTACAGCCCAGGACAACACCTACCTCTCCATGTTAATAGGTGGAGCGAGAACCTTGGCTGCCTCTGAGGAACGCTTGCCTACAGAAGAGGTCATGATATTTTCTCCTTCTGATTTCAGCTTGTCCACAAAGTTGTCCACCTCTTTCCCTTTAGCTCCAAGCTTCAAAGCCTTACTGGGACCTGATGGTCTAAAGAACAAAAATAAGATGTAAGCATCTATCCAACAATTATGATAGCAGATACAAACTTTCCACAATTTTTTCACATCATTACAATTGCACCATTCCATCATCGCAGCTTTTACTTTTTGAACCCTTTTCAAGACACGTTAAGAAGAGAAAGGATAGTCTTGTGGGTAAAAAGAAAAGGAGTACTTGTGGCACCTTAGAGACTAACAAATTTATTTGAGCATAAGCTTTCGTGAGCTACAGCTCACTTCATCGGATGATGTGAACTGGGACTTAGGAAATCTGGATTCTGTTCCCAGCACTGCCAATTGCTCTGTGACCTTAGGCAAGTCATTTAATCCATACTTCAGTTCCTCATCTGTAAAATGGGGATAGATGTGTGAGGCAGGACAGTATAATTTTATCTGTCAGGTTAGATTCGTTAATGTTATGAGGCACTTAGATACTGTCGTGGTGAGTGCCACAAAAACTCCTATAAATAAAAAGGGCAGTCTTGAGAGCATGTGGGGATGGCTGCGACAGGCATGGGCAGCAATTTAGGCTGTTAGAAGAACAAGTACAGATCCACCCAAGGTCAGAAGAGACCTTTACAAAAATTCTCAATACCGCTTTAAAACAACCCAGTGGGAATATCCAGCATCTTTACTCCACTCAGCAGCTGCATGCATAGAAGCACCACGATTACTAGAAAGCTGCAAATATACAGAATCATGAGATAAAGTGAAAGCTCAAAACATCCAAAATACAGGTTAGCTGGTAGAAAAGATCAAACTTAGCTAGAAGAAGAAACTGACATATGCACAAGGTAGTAGAGAGCACTAGCACACACACACTGTCCATGGGTACCTCCCTCACTTATATATTATGTGCATTTTTAAACATCCCTCTATATCATTTAATTTCACTTGTCTAGCAAAGCAGTTAATCAGGACAACCTAAAACTGGACTCTTTCATTTTCACAAACAGTCCACAATATCTTTTCTTTTGTTGATTGATGCACTCTATCTTAGAGACCATTTTAATCCAGCTCCCACTATTACAGCAACAGATCCTGCGGGACCCCAATCCTGCTGCAGGAATCTACACTAGTCCCAGGTAGGGCTCTAGTCTACCTGAACCAGTTTCATACCTGGCTGGTGCTGGTGCTACTTTGGGCTTCTCTGTTTCAATAATGGTCTCTGTGATCATGGCCGCAGTCGTGCCCCCAGACACAGCCGAGCTGCCAAATCCACCGAAGCCTGGCGCTTTTTTGCCCTGTCTCTCTGCATCCCTTCGGGCCTGCTGCAACTCCTTGGCTTTACGGCGCATTTCAGCCTTTGCCTCACGCTCTTGAGTCTAGAGGAAAAGGACCAGAGACCGACTAGACCTTTAAGACTTTGCTCTATACCACGCGTTAATCAATAAGAGAAAGAGGAGATGAAGGCAGGACAGATTTATTTTAACATTTTGTAAATAATTTGATCACTGAAGAATTAAGGGTTATGATCAAACCTGGAACAAATAGCAACTTCACAGTACAAAAAGCAGTAATTCCTGGACACATGACAGACTATTTCATTTCAAACAACTAAGACATGGAACGGCTCTGCCCCACCTCTCTGACTGCTCGGAACACCTTCTCTTCATGCGAGTCCATCTCTGTGAAGGTCCGAATTTGTGCCAGGTTTACATTCTCACGGTAGCCCAGGGCAACAATTTCATCAAAGGCAAAAATCAGGTCAAAGCAGTGCTCAGAGATCTCGTTCTCCTCCAGAGCTCGGCAATATTCAGGAATCTGGTAAGGGAGAATAATTAAAGAAGAGTCTCCACAGAGGAAGAGAAGATGACTACCTCAGCTAACCCTCCTACCACATATAGAGAGTGAATTCATCCCTGTGTAGAGATTTAGCAGAAGGCCTATGCACTACTTACATTCTATTTTTATGGTGTGAGACTTAAGAGGTGCTGAGGCCTCGTGTAGATTTGCACTGGGGTTAATTTCAACCAACGGCATCAATCACTTCTGTAATCCTCTCTGTCTCACCTGGCCCCAAAATGCCACCCCAACGCTATCTATTTAAAGCCATTAACCAATCATTGCTTTTTTCCACCGCTTAATAGGCAGACTGAGTGTCACTATTAAAGCATGCATTTTTAAGACTAACTTTAAATATTCTATTTGAGCTACATTTTAACAACAGAAGCATGAACAGGCAGCAGATACTAAGCTGTGATTTCCAGGAGTTCCCCTGGCTGTATCTGGCTGACAAACAAAGCTTTACACAGACAATACTATGAATACATATGCAGATAGATTTTTACAGTAGGACTACTACTATAGCAATTGCATACAGTATATTAAATCCACTCTACTTATTTATTTTGTACAACTGGTACTAAAGTTTTGTTTACAGCACTACATACTTGTTAACAAATACTTAATTTACTGAAGGATTGGGCTGTTTTGCTTTAAATCTCATTGATTAACTCAAAGCCAGACATTTCCTTCATATGGGTCTCAGTCAAGGAATAGTGCAGAAGCTTATGGGATCAGACTCAATGATTACTTCCGGGTCACTAATGGACCACAGGAGATCAGATTCTATTATGAGGCAGTAGATACAGCAGTAATAGCTCTCAAATACAGCACTCTGTAACATCATTGCTTCAATACAAAATTCAGATGATCTTGTCCTAAGTAAGCTTGGAATAAAGTCCTTACCACTCTAGAGAAGAGCCGAAGTGTTTCTAGATCTTCCAGGATATTGCTGTTTTTGGTGGTGATCAATACCATATACAGCTTCTCCATTGGCTGATACACATATCGCACACTCTCAGTCTCCACAAACGTGTGTTGTTTCCCAGTGTTCATAAGTTTGGGGAAGGCTGCCAGCAGCCCCTCAATGCGGGTTCGAGTCATCTCCACGAACTGCCGAGAAACTATGGCCTTTCCTGCCTTTGTACAGACGGCTGCCGCCAAGAGTACCTATGAGGAATACAAGCAGTGGTTACAGAGTAGCAGCCGTGTTAGTCTGTATTCACAAAAAAGAAAAGGAGTACTTGTGGCACCTTAGAGACTAACAAATTTGAGCATAAGCTTTTGTGAGCTACAGCTCACTTCATCGGATGCATTCGGTGGAAAAGCAGTGGTTAGTTTCATTCATCAAGCAAACAGATTTTCTGAGACTAGACAGTCGCACAAAACCTTTGAGATAACGTTAATTGTCTATATAGGTGAAACTCTTTGGTCAGAGACCATATATTCATGCTCATCTGTATAGTGCCTAGCATACTTAGTGATAAATAAAAAACATTTTCATGAACATGTGTATTTTTCATCCATGCTTCCTCTTAGCATAAAGAAAGAAACTTTTCTAGGGGGAGACCCACTTCTGTTTTTGGTGCTCCTCCCATTCCCCCAAATCCAACTAATTCATGTCATTCTGTTCAGAGCTGACATAGCTAACTAACCTGAATTCATACACTAGTTTTAACACAGAGGTAGGGTACAGTAAGATCTCAAAAGTGTTCTGAACACTTAACTTAATAATGGACAAGCACACAAAAAAGAATCAAATGCTACTTGCTAGAGTAGCAAAGTAAGTTATACATTCCATTAACATTGTCTTCAGTGAGGCTATTAATAGTTCAATCACACCAAGAGATCACTTGCCAATGGGAAGGGCAAGTGTCAGAACACAGCTACTAAAACTTAACCTCCTGCAATGCCTTCAAAGTGCTTTGGCCATTATTAAAATGATGCTACCTTCTCCATAGATAAGCTTGTTTAAAAAGGACATTTATGGAGTTTAGGCCAAAAATTTAACCTTTGAGGAAAATTATAATATTTTTACCACATCTACTATCAACAGAGAGGATTTAATGGGATTTCTTTTAAAGGTTCTTTTCACCAAACTTGATTTTTTTAAATGATATTCCCAGGTGATACTGGAAACCCACACTGGAACATCATGTAGTTATAGAAGAACAAACACAGAGCTCTGAATAACAACAGATTTCAGAGTAGCAGCCGTGTTAGTCTGTATTCGCAAAAAAAGAAAAGGAGTACTCGTGGCACCTTAGAGACTAACAAATTTATTTGAGCATAAGCTTTCATGAGCTACAGCTCACTTCATCGGATGCATCCGATGAAGCGAGCTGTAGCTCAAGAAAGCTTATGCTCAAATAAATTTGTTAGTCTCTAAGGTGCCACGAGTACTCCTTTTCTTTAGAGCTCTGAATGTTATCATGAAACTGACAAGCCAAGTTTTATTGGCCAAACTGAGTAACGCGCAAAAAGTAATCCAAAGGCAAAGATACTGAAAAGTAAGGTAGAATTGTTTTAAATTCTATTTTAATATAATCATTAAGAACAAATGAGGGAATGCTTTTAAATTCAATTTTTCTTTTCACAGTACCCCTTTAAAAAGTCAATTGATAACACATTTATGCTAATAAACTACTAAACATATTAATTACTGTTCATTGAGCATCTCTTGGGCTTTTCATAGAGGTTATCACATTCATGAAATTCAAAAATAGTCAGACAGATGCCAATTTATCTCTATCTAGTTCTATCAGTCTCCTGCAGCTTCCTATCAAATAATTTCTCTCTACTGGAAAAAAAGTTTACCATAACTTCTTAATTGAATTGTTTAGCCATACAAGGCAGATTCTGTTGAAGTCTCACAAAGACAACCGTTGCTTCTTTATTTTGAGCTCTTTGTTAGTTAAGCAAATACTGCAATTATAAAATATAGATACATTTAAGACCCTCTGCCAAAATATGCTCATAACCACACATTGCACAAGCTACTCATAGCTGGACATAATGCTTGGATACCTTGATGAAACTGATTAAACCCCATCCAGACAGCAATGTCCTTATATTAAACCAACAACTCAGAGTAATGCAAGTCCATGATATGGAAAGGTTAGAAGTGAGCCTCAGGCTCCCACCATTGTTTAGTAGGGACTCGGAGCATGGTGCTGGACAGCCCAAATGCACCAAGCATACTTACTGCATCACTCACAGATAATGCCCCTCTTTAAAGGGGCACTTCTGTATGAGGGACTGGCAGCCTTTTTGGAGATGGGATGTCCCATCAGATGAAGCAAAGGATTGTGAATGGAAAGCAAGGACGGGATTGTAATAATGAAAAGTGTACAGCCTTCAACTTTCCTAGGATGGCTGAGTCTGACTATCACTTGAATGAGACAGTAAACACACACACACAAAAGAAATCATGAGGCTACACTAAAGAAGACAGCCTTAATATTCTTAAAAGGCCTTTAAACTGTAGAGGCATTTAACGTAAGTTTACCTAAGGGAATAGTCACAGGTTATTGAATGCTTATATGGTACCACACATCCTGCAATTGACACTATGCCTCTGAATCAAGAGCTACCACTTTGGAAGCAAAGACTGATGATGTGTCATTGCTTCATCCCAATCATTGACAACCCAAACAGAACAGCTTATAGGACTATAAAAAGGGCATGTGTGTCAGGTTTGAGCATATTCCACTGTTCAGTCACACCATGTGGTTTTAGACATTGGCCTGTTAGTGTTGATTCAATGTGCATAGTACTTTGATAAGCATGTCAAGAAAGGAGATTCAGAAAAGTTAACAGCATCCTCAGTCTCTACTCTGCAAGGATCCAGAGTATGAAAATACTGTTTTACCATATTAAATGTCCCAGTGACCTGAGTAATCTAAGGCTACTAGATCAAATATTTCAAGAAATTCCTATGCTGAACTATTACATATGGCAAATCTTGTTGGTAACTTAAAGACAGAATACATTAGCAAACACCAGTTTCAGTTGTTTGGATTTCTTTAATTAGATGTAACTAATACTACAAACATGCCACTTGAATATTCAACTAGTTTTTAAAAAGGATGGCTCCATTTATTAATTGACAATTTTGTTACTGGGAGGACAGTACCTTCTGGGTGGAGAGAGCACATTACACACACACCACATTAAAAAAAGAGAAATTTTCAACCTGCCATAACAATTCTTTTCAGACTACTAATTTGTGAAAGCAAGGGATAAGTCTTTTTAAAGGTACTTAAAATCCATATTCTGCTATGCAAACAGTTAACTCCTTTGGATAGAGGACAAAAGTTAAATTAGGTATTCTTGGTTTGGAACTTGTTTTTAAAAGTACATTGTTCTTAGCTTCACTAAATTAAGTAAAGCATTTTCCCAGCAATACAAGGTTATAGCAAAGCAATTCCTTGCAGAAGGAGCTGTGAAATGTGAATAGTGAAAAATTATATCAAACTAATACACAGTCACTACCCGATATTTGAGTAGAAAGGATTTGAAATGAACCTGAAACAGGGATTAAGTTATACAGCACTTGATTTGGATGCATTACACATTTTGCTTACTAAGAAAAGGTTCAAATTACTTCAATTTTTTTTTTTTTGCCATTAGTACAAATATTTTTTCCCATTAAATTCAAAGATCACAAAAATAGCTTGAGGGAAGAACAATTATTCAAAGGAGCAATCCCAAAAGTTAATGTCCTTTTAAATTAAGCTATCCTTTTGCGTATATTATCTCATGCTGCATTTTGCTTGCTAGATTGTCATGACTTGTCAAATTTTCCTCTAATTCATTTAACAGATTGTAATTAAAAATTTTTTCTCTGATCAAATCCAAGTTGTTTCACCACCTCCAACAGGGTATGAAGCTGTTTTAAATCCATTTACTAATTTATTGAGCAATGTAAGCAAATTACACACAATCTTTGGCCACAAAAACCACACGCTTGAAATTGTGTACAAGCCATGCTACTACAAAGGAAGGAGAGTGAAATGTAATTTACTGCAATTAGGAGCCAAGCTAGCCTCTTCACAATACAAATAGCTACTATACCCGAGTTCATAAAAAGAGAATAAAATAATTATGTATCAGTTTCAATGAAGCATGAAGCAAGATGGGTAACAATTTGTATTGATCGAAGTTCAAATACACATCACATAGCTCTTCTAATATGTTTGTACAAACTCTGGATTAATATTAAACTATAGGACTAGTAATTCTGCATGCCCAACTTGCCATGCCTTAAAGGAACCTGATTTTCAGAAAGTGCAAAATAACCACTCTCTGAAAATAAGGTACCTTCAGTTGGGCACTCAAAGTCAGTGTTTAGTTTTGAAAAACTTGGCCATGAACTATATGAAGAAACCAACATAAGTGCATTTTCTATAGGGACAGGGATCTGAGGTCAAAACAGGATTGTAAGGACAACTGAATTCTTTCCCCAGACCTGACACTGATTCATGTGATTTTGTGCAAACCACTTAACTGCTCTGTACCTCAAGTTTTACCCATCTAAAACTGAGATAATATCTACATCACAGGGTTGCTACTGCTGTAAAGTACTGTAAAAAAAGAATGTATGATAATACTGTAATTCAAACAGCCAATTTTAATCAAATGTATATATAGTCATGATCTTATATATGCATATATACAAACTCCGGGCCACAGAGCACTTGCTGGTCACTGGTCCTCCTTGTTTTCAGCTGTCAAATTAGATTGAGATCCAAACCACACTCGTCTCTTTTTCCTTGTAAGCCGCTGCTGTCGTTGCTGCAGAGATCTTATGTGATCAAGAAGGGGAGTGGAGGTCTGCTCAATGCGAAACGGGAGGCGAAGTGCCCCCAAGACACCCTCTGGGTTACAGTGGGGTGGTTCCAGGGAGCTCTGGGAACCCTGCAGGAGGAGGCGGCTTTGCAAGGGGGCAAAGGGGTAGCTCTGAGGACCAGTCCCAGGTGCAGGCATGGCAGCACGTCCCGGGTCCGTGCAAGGAACACGCAGGGGACCACTGGCTGCACCGGGGAAAGGCACGCACCGCTGCCAGGGCGCAGGGTGGCAGCCAGACAGAGGCAGGTCCCACGCGAGGGTCTGAGAACTGCGGCTGCAGCGACAACGAGACACAAGCCGGTGCGGAGGCCCGGGGCCTGCGACTCCTCGGCTGAGGGGACCAGGCTGTTTCCACGGAGCGGCCCCCGCGGCAAGGCGCTTAGGAAGGGGCACGAAGAGGCCTGGTGCCCCCTTATTGCAGGGCTGGGCCCAGCTCCTCGCCCTCGCCCCCCGGCCCAGCCTCCCCCACCGGCTCAGGTCGGCCCAGCCACGCCGAGCACCCGCTACCCAGGAGGCCAGGCTGGGGATGCGGCCTGGTCCTTACCATGGCGGCGGAGCGTGTGTGCGGCCCGGCGCGCCCAGTCTCCCGCTGCCTCAGCAGCGGCCGCCGCGTCTCCCTCCCGCGGCCCCACAAGATGGCGGCGCCGAGCCACGTCCCCAGCCGGAAGCGCCGCCACGCAAGGGGGCGGGAGCGTCCCGCTCTTCCCCCGCCCCGGTAGGGGGCGCAGGTCTCGGGCCTTTCCGCCTTGCCCCCCGTGGAGCGCGGAGTCCCTATGGGCCGCGCCGCGCCGCCTTCCCGGGCGTGGGGCCCTGCCCCTGAGCCCCCTGCCGGTCCCACGTGCCTTGGGGCTTGCTGTGCCAGGGGCCGCTCTCTGGTCTGCTTCCCACACGCTTGTTTTGGGGGGCTGGGGAAGGTCTAGAGCCAATTGCTCTAGAACATGTCTTTACACAGCCCCCGCCCCCTGGCCTTTCTGGAGGATGCCCCACAGCAGGCGAGCTGACCCCGTGCGGAGCGCTGTGCATGGCCAAGGATGGCGTGAGGGCTTGTCGATGCAACCAGATTGAAGCTGAGGGGAGTTTGTCTTAGAGTGATCTAGATCACAGACTAGTCCGGGCCTGGTTCATCTGAAGACCTCATGGTCCTTTTGGGATCCAGGAAGTGGGCTGGCGAAGCCCGTCCACTGCTAAAGGATCCCCCCCAGCCTAGAAGGGGGATCCACAGGACCTAGATTCCAATTAATTTCGGGGGACAACTAATGAAATAACAGGGACGGGAGTGCGGTCAAAGGGTCAAACGAAGGGAACCGGACGAGGACACCGAGCAGAGAGCCCCGGACAGCACCCACTGCTCCTCAAAGGCGTCAAGGGAGTCAGAGGACGCTGCCCATGAAGACCTCATGGTAAGAGAGTTTCTGCCTATCCTGCCCCTGCTTTCTCCATCCATGGACCTCAGATTGAAAACTCCTGACGTAGAGCAAACCTAATCCCTGCCTTTGCCTTCCCAGAGAGGCAAGGGGGGTGAGGTAATATTTTTTTTTATGGACCAAACTTCTGTTGGTGAGAGAGACAAACTCGGAAGCTTGACTCACTCACCATCAGAAGTTAGTCCAATAAAAGATGTTACCTCGCCCACCCTGTCTTTCTAATATCCTGCCACTCGCACCGCTACAACACTTTCCTTCTCAGACAGGCTGATGGAGGATTTGAAGTGCACTCGGCAAATTATGACAGATTAGAAAGCTCCCCTTGCCTTGTAGTCCGAGAGGAGTTAGAAGGATTTGCTTTGCTCTGAGTCAGTCTAGTCCATTTTAGAACAAGGCAGTCCCTTTCCCATCCTTCCTGCATTACAATGATGGGAGTTTGCCGTGCTGTAAACCGATCTAGCTCGAACTAGAACAGCTCGGTGCTCTTCTTCCTGCATTGGGAGGGGTGATATTGCGCTAGACCAATCCAAGCCGATCTAGAATAATGCCAACCTGAGTTGAAGCTGTGCGTGGGACTGGCGAAATAAAACAAACCCTACGCGCCGTCAACATTTTTCTTGCCGTGAAGCTGTTCGGCCACTAGGGGCCGCTGCTCAAAGCTTTCCCATAAGCACAGACACTTGGGGGAGGAGACTTCCACGTGATCCTGGGTGAGTCGATCTGGTCACCGGAAAGCCATAGAGCTGGGGCTGGGCAGTATCGCGAGAGTTACTCTCCAATCGCTATGGAGACGGGGCCCAGGCTGTGCCCGGCGAAGATGGAGTCCAGGCGGCGGGCAGGGCCCTGAAAGGCCGGGCCATGGCGGAGGCCCTGCAGGTGACCGAGCGCCAGCCTGTGCGGGGAGGGGGGCCGGGCTGGGGAAAGGTCCTCGGCCGCGTCAGCCCCGCGCAAGGTGCCGGGAGCCGGGAGCCGAGTCTCCCGCGGGCCGCAGGGGCGCCGGTGGGGAGTAAAACAGCCGCCGGTGGCGTTCGGCGGGATGCCAGCCCCGGGCCTGCTGAGCGACCCCGCCAGTGTTGTCTGGGGGCACTGGCCATGCTGGGCTTCCGGGTCCCTAACGGCCCGCCGGCCCGCGGAGCGCCCACGTGCCGAACTGGGACCGTCTCTGGAGGCACCCGCAGGGGAAGATGGGACCTTTAACATGAGCAGCATTTAAGTGGTTTTTCGTCTTCTAAGTGCTTTGCAATCATGAACTAGGGAGAGCCCATAGTAACACGAAGGGGAAAGTGGGCTTCCCTGTAAACGTCATCCGAAGGTGTTTGTGTTTATTATTAGACCAAAATAGTTGAAAACCAGCCCTATGATGAGAGTCTAGAGATTAACGACTCAGAAGAGGTTGCCAGTATCTACACACCAACTCCGCAGCAGCAAGGTAGGGAAAGCCTAATTTCACATCCTGCTTCTGTCTTTCTTACTAAAACCGTTTGTCTCTTTCCTTAAAACTAAAATGCTGACCAACCTCAGGTATGCTATTGGCACCTTGATCTTGGTTGTTATATCTTCTTAAAAATACTCTGATGGGATTTAAGTCTTCTCCATAAAATTGGGAGAGTGAGCAGATTCACTGGGATTTGCTCATAAGCATATTACTATCAGGAGGTAAAATAGAATACATTCACACATTTTTATTAATGAAATGTGCTCACTGCAACAAAGCTAGTGAGATCAGATATGGTAATGGCAATTGTCACTGAAATCTAGGTCTGCATCTAGGACATGGTTGGTTTAACATGGATTTGGGCTTCTCCACCATGGCCAGCCCCTGCATTATATTCTAGTTCAGCCAAAGCAAGTTGAAATTGTGAATAAGCATGATTGTTAAACTTGGGTGTAAGGCCTGTGTAGATAGGGCTTCATTCGTAAGTGCCTCAATGTAACAATCCATGTCGCAATCCCACAACCCAAACTTGGGTAGCATACAGAACCTTCTTGGTGATCTCTTCAACAGGTCCGAGGTCCACATGCCCACCGCTCAAAAGCATGGCTGATAACAGCAGTGATGAGTATGATGAAGAAATAAACAAGGTATGAAGTTGCCCATGTTCTCTGCTGTTACGCTTGATCACAGCATTTTGTAGCCCCACCTACTGGGGCCTTGTTATCTGCATCTTGAGTCCTACTGGGGAAATTGCAGGAAAGCAGCTTGGAAAGTTTTGTGATTTTTTGACACATTTTGAGTAGAAAGAAATGTAGTTGCAGTATCTTTTGGCAAGACACATTATTTATACTAGGGTGAAGGGAAGAAGGGGTCAGATTGCTCTTTCCTTCAGTTAGAACAGATGGAACAATTTAAGTGTACTAGGAAGAATAGATCTTTTCACATCATGGCAGCTGACACCATCTAATGTGGATATAATGAATACCAGGCCCATTGTCACTCAGTGGCTGAAATGGGATAAAAAGAGGGATGGGAAAAATCAAGGGCTTACACCCACATTTGGCTGTAAAGGCAGGGAGTGTTTTTTACAGCTTAGAGAAGATAAGATGATTCTGGGTCAGGACTCTTGGGTTCTGTTTCCATCTCTGCCACCAATTAGTTGAATGACTTTGGGTGAGCCAGTTCCCCCCATCGGTATTTCAGTTTCTCTGGCTGTAAAGTTGGGTCATACTACCAGCTACCTTGCAGGGACTTGGAGAGGGTGGAGTAATGTTTGCAAATCATTTTGAGATCCTCTAGGAGAAAGACAAATTATTATTTATTAGAACTGAAAATTTCCCCCACCACCACTGAAAACCATTCATTCGAGTTAGACTAAGAGCAGTGGCAACCTTAGATTAAATGTCTGTGCTGGCATTTCTTTTCCATGCCACTAGAGGAAGTTGTTTTTTTCTTACACAGCTGTGCCTCGCCCATTTGTGGCACTTTTGGACAGAGGGTGTTCTCTGTTTAGAATGAAAGATGATAGAGCTGGGAAATGGGGCTGCTGGAAATGTATGTTGCACCATAACTCTGGTTTTAACATTGACCTAGGAGAAGACGGTAGCCCAGTTGGCCACCCAGCGAGGATTTAGTGAGAATGAGGATGGGGAGGATGAGGACGACTCATCTGAAACTGACTCGGAGGATGATGATGATGATGAAGAGGAGCATGGAGCCCCTCTGGAGGGGTATGAGGGATTATTAATTCCTAATAACACTGAGAGTAGCCATGTGAATTAAAGTCAAGGTCTCCATTCTGAGAGAAGACTCCTAACAACCCAGTTGAATAATGTTGCATTCTAACAATATTGTGCAGATATGTCTTTACGTTAGCTATTGTGAGAATGAGGGGTTTAAAAGCTGAGGTTGATAAGGTGCAGGTGCAAGTATCCCCAAACAGCTCAGTGGTACTGTGGTTGGAGTGCTGCAATGGGAACTGTAAGTCTGAATCCAAGGTTTTGGAAAGCTGCTTTCAGAGTATCAGCCCTGAAAATGAAGATACAAGGATATAGCTATATTAAGTGGGGAGGAGGAATTCCATTGACCATGTGGACAGAAAGAGTGTCACTGGGGTTTAAAAAGCATCAGAAAAGACGCACTGTTCATACAATAGAACTGTTCTTAAACAGCTTGAAAATTGGATTCCTAAGCAAGATTCTGAATTGTTCATTGACACAGATAGGATTCTTAAATTTCAAATACGGCTGCCCAGTTTTCTTTCTCCAAATACCTACTCATGAATTTTATAACCAATGCAGTCAGTCTCTTGGAGGTAATGTAGGGGGTACCCAGGAGCCTGGCATAAACTGAGACTTAGTATAATAAACTAGCACTAATAGAGAACATGGTACATTAGTGGGCCCATTAATATGCTCAATGCATTGTGCTGCACAAAGAGTACATTTATTGCCTTTTTGCAGACAAATTCATCTGCATACAGATGTCTAGCATGCAAGCCAGCCTGCCCCATGGGAAATAATTGTTTTATCATTACACTTACTGTAATATAACTTTTTTGAAAGTCTGGTCTGCTGCCCATCACCATGGTATTATTAATTCAACTCCAATCAAAAAAGGGGAGTATCTGGTAAAAGGGGGATCAGTGTTGTGAATGATGTTCTTATGGTGGAAACATGTCTTCAAAGAGGAAGAGTTTGCAGCATTTCGTAAAGATGTCAGACTGGATTCTCTTGATCTCTTCTGTAAATTTGTTCTGTAGCCAGATCCACCCCCTGCATAGGTGTGCTAAACCGGTGAAGGCATCCAAGGCCTTCTCTTCCTCTAACACACCCACAGAGAATCAGATATAAGTACCCCATAAAGTTAATCTGCATGAATCTATTGGGCTTGAATAGCTCTTCTTTTCTCTAGTGCCTACAACCCTTCAGATTACGAGTATCTACCAGTGTCTGCAGAGATTAAAGAGCTCTTCCAGTATATAAGAAGGTGAGTAGAAGGAGCACTAGTCTGCATTGGGATGTTGTTGTGGGGGATGAAATGTTTACAGAAGGAAATGCTTCTTTTCTGGATGATGATTTCCCCATGTAATTCTCAGGTACACTCCACAAATGATAGAGCTTGAACACAAAATGCAGCCTTTCATTCCAGACTTCATTCCAGCTGTTGGGGACATTGATGCCTTCTTAAAGGTACCCAGCTTTCAGACCTTCCCCTGTAACTCCTGTTGTGCAGGATCAAACAGTGCTCTCTCCCATGAAAACAATATTAATTTAGTGAGAGAAGCAGCGTTTGCTTTTTCTCTTTGTTGGAAGAGCAGCAATTTCAGCACACAGGATGCCAGACTAAGGGCCCAAACCCACTTATGGGGACTTGACCTCCTCAGCCCATAGTGTGGGGTTAACCCCTCCTGGACCAGTGTGGGGTTGGTGCACCCTGTCACAGTATCAGGAGATAAGTTGTTTGTTTTGTTTGTTTGTTTTAAATCTAATTCTTTCACAGACCCATAGAATAGCCTTTGCTAAAGGATTTGTATAAATATCTGGATTTTTTTTTATTAATCCTTGGCAGCCTAGCAATATTTACACAGCCACAGTTTTCTTTTTCAATAAAGACCCAATGTGTAACTGGGTTAGAATGCTCCCAATCTGCTACTATTTTAAGATGGCTGGCTTGACGGTACCTTGTAATATTTAAAACAGCTAGTCCAACCCATTTAATGGGTCTGAGTGAAGTATCTGCACTCACTCTGTCTTTTCATATTCCATATAAAATCTAACATCCTCCTGTGTATTCCAGCTAGGATTTTTATCTGGGGTGGTTACAAAAAATTTTGAAACAAGAAAGATATCCATGGCATGTTAACTTTGGCTCTTCTTCCCAACCAAGAAATGGAAAATTTACCCCAGCACTCCAGATCTCTTTTGATTTGCTGACATTTGGTGGTTTGACATTTTAATCACATAACTCTTCTAGGTTGTTTGAGATTTGAATTCCTAGCTACCCTACAGAATTTTGTTGCCCATTTGTACCCAAATGTTTTCTGGGGGAATGACTTATCAGAGTCCAGCAAATTCATAGCTAACATTTCAGAATTGTCAAAATTTTGTTAAATTTAGATGCTTTCCATAGTCATGGATTTTTTTTAAGATACTGATTTTAGGAAAATGTTTGGGTTAGATTAAAAAAATATTATAGCAGCAGCATGAAAAGCTATTTTCTATTGTGTTCCTGCAAGTTTTATATCTGTGATCAATTCATTATTCCTTATCCTCAATGCAAAGGCACCATGGCAAATGCAAAAAGTAAGAGACAATGGACATCCCAGCCTAGTCCCTCTGTATAATTCAAACGGGAGATTAAGCCCCATTAATTCACACAGCTGCTTTTGGGCTCATGTGAAGAGCATTTATCCAATTAAGGAACTGTGGGCCAGTGTTGTATGGGACAGGACTTGAAACAGCAAGTTCTGCTCTATTCTATCAAAAGTTTTCTCTGGGTCAAGTGATAACAAAATTAATTGATTTTTTTTTTTAAACTGGCATTATGAATGATTGAGTACTCTCCAAATATTGTCTGACATTGTCTATCCTTAATGAGTCGAATTTGATCTGGGCTTATATAAACTGAGAGCATGGGTGGCAGTCGGCTAACTAGTATTTTTGTTTAAAATCTTTGTTGTGATTCATCAGTGATATAAGCCTATAGGAGCTGCATAAAGTAAAGTCTTTTCCAACTTTAGGGAGACCAGCAGTAGCTTCTTTCATAGGTTGTGGAAGTCCCTCCCATAGCAGAATGGCAATGAAGATACCCTTCAGGGACCCACTAATAACTCCTTAACTACTATGTGAAATTTAGCTGCAAAACCATCAGGTGCTATTGTTTATTTCTCTACCCTTGCTCTTGCCTTTGAGATTTCTTCTTCTGTTATATCTGTATCTAAAGTTTCTTTATCAATTTTGTTTATCTTTGGCAAGCCTGCTAATTCCGAATATTTTTGAATTACCTCAGATACGTCAAACTCTGAAGTTTAGGGTTTTTTATAATTAGGAACAAAAGTAGCGTATATTTCACTGCATTGTGTAACTGTCTTTTGCTGATGGTTTTTAATTGGTGGAATAATCTATTCCTCTCTAATTTTTGTGTCCCTATCTTATCACTTTTATTTCCCCTTTCATAAAACATTTGCTTTTATACCTAAGGGTTTTTTTCAGTGGCATCTGCCATCAGCACATTCATTTTCCCCTGATGTTAGTTAGTTAGTTAGTTAGTTTATATACTTTTTTGAACGCGTTTTTATGAATGTCACAACATTTTTATCTGCAAGTCTGGTTTTATTTTTCCTAAGTGCTGCTTTCTTTTTTCTATTTAGAGGCTCTGTTTATCAGCTGGCCCCTAAATACTGCTTTACTTGCCTCCCAGAGAAGACCTTTTTATATTGTCTTATTATTTATTTTAAAGTATTGAACAATGTCCTTTTTAATTATTGCAACCTGATTTTTGTCCTGCAGAAGCAAGCAGTTCATTTTCCAAAAAAAGTGATCTTAGGATGATGCTAGCAAATATTACTTCCAGTGAGGCATGACCGGACCATGTAATGGTGCCAATTTCCATAGCACTGGTCTGCTTCACTAAGGATTTAGTAATTAACATTAAATCTATTCTAGTATGTATATTATGAGGGTATGAATTAAAATGTGTGAATTTGTTCCCCAGTGTTCGATTCTCTCCAGCAATCAGAGATTGAATTGTTGGCACAGAGAAGTCAATGCTGCACCTGCTTCCCTGTCCACCTTGTCTCTTTTATCCAATCTGTACCAGTAAGGAATATGTGTGCATTTGAAGTCTCCTCCAAGTATAATTTCCCGGTCTCCAAAACGTTGCAGTATTTGGGTATAAGCTGGCCATGCACAAAATTAAAGTTGGAAATTAGAAGAAGGTTTCTAACCATCAGAGGGGTGAGGTTCTGGAACAGAAGTTGTGGTGGCAAACAACTCAATTAGTTTTAGAGAGAGCTGGACAATTTTATGAGTCTGATTGTGTGTCAAGGTTGGTTGTGATAGTAGGGGGCAAGGCTCTGCAATCCTGGGACTCGCTTCCAGTTTGTCTTATGTTCCTAAAAGCTCATCCTTCAGTGTTTCTTTTGACCATCAGCCAGGGTCAGAAAGGGATGCTCCCCCATGTACTCTGTTTTTGTTTTGTTTTTTATCTGCTTCCTCTCAAACATCGGGGTGGCCGTGGCTGGAGCTGGGGACATTGGACAGGAAAACCCACAGCTCTTGAGAGGCACCGAGCATCCTTTCTCTCAGGTGCTTGGCTGGCTGATTCTCGCTCATATGCTCAGCGGTCTAACTGATTGCCACATGTGGGGTCATGAGAATGGCTTACGGAAAAACTTGAAATTATTATGAAGCTTTAGCTGTTTGAAGGCATGAATCCCTGTGTGGACATTCTCTCTCTCTCTCTCTCTCTCTCTCTCTCATTTCTAATTACATTGTATTCACAATTGTGTACCTGAATATGGCTTGATTTCCGTTTGTGAACTTCCATAGTATTTTTTGTATAAATTCCCCACTGCCTCCCTGGTTCCTCTCCTCTCCTGCATTCTTCTTCTTTTAAATCCAAAAATAAAATACCAACATAGTGTATAAATCAGTCCCCAAACAAATGTCCTTTGCTGAACCCTAAACCTTTGTACTCTCCCTATGAACTCTTGGACTGCTTCTCTTGCAATCCAAAGGTGGTATATTCTCCTCCTATGGGATCTTAATCCTCTATCATAGGGATAGATTACCATCTGGTCATTTGAGTTACATGGGGGGGATTAATACAGGACCCCTAAGGGCTCCTCCCCATCCGCTCTGTTTGCTCCAATCTCTTCCATCCATGCCCCCCTACGTACTCCCCCATTGTCCTTTATTTTGTCTACTTGTTAAAATACAGAACACGGTTATCAGAGTTATGATCACCCCAATTAAAGCAAACTTAGTACTGTTTTTCTTACAACATTAACATAGTTACTCTTCACATGTCCCTCAGGGATCCAAGTCCTCTTGTTCAGCTTCACTTCTGCTGTTTCAGTCTTTTGTCTTGTATTTTCCTATCCTTTCCTTGGATTTCACCATCTACCAAGGTTTTTTTTCAGAACTTAATCCAGAGGTAAAACTAAGGATGATCCTCCAGTATGTCTGAGATTTGGATTTCTGTCCTGAGTGACTGGAGTGTATTCGTTTCTCTTATTTACAATCTCTTACTGTATCATACTACTGATTTTGGAAGCTGTATGAGAGTGTAAATGGGATCCCCATCTGTAGTGGATATCTGGCCTCCTGAGTGCTGCTGTAATTTCCCCCAGCTCTCTTCTCTCTTTTAAAGTAAGGGCACAGAGGTTATGGAAAAACTGAGGTCTTTGAATAAAAGCTCTGAATGCTCTGTTTTTGTTTTTTTTTTTTTTTATAATGAAATCTTTCTGCTGATAATGATGAAATTTCACAATCAGATCTCTGAGTCTATTATGAGACCTAAGTGGACAAAGCAGAGCTTTTTTTTTTTGCTCTCTCCACTTTCACCTCTTCTGGTGAGCTGAGCTTTAGCAACTTTACCATGCACATCCTCCTTCAGTGGTTTCAGGCAGTCGTTTAATTCTGATGTTCCTTCTTGCTCTTTTTTTCTGTAGCATCCCATTTAAGCTGCAGCTCTTTTTCTGCTCCAGAATTGACATGCAGCTCCTCAACTCTGTCTCTCTCTCACCTCTTCCTCTAAGGCCAGTCTGTAGCACAGTGACTTGATCTTCCAAGTCTGTAATTTAGAGAAGCTCATTTTAAACAGTCTTTAAACTCCTGTTTTGAATTTAGAAGACAAAAAATTCAGTTCCTCTTTGTTTATCTGCAGGTTCCATGTCCCAATGGGAAGCCAGATAACCTTGGCTTGTTGGTACTGGATGAGCCATCCACAAAACAGTCAGATTCCACGGTGCTCTCTCTCTGGTTAACGGAAAACTCCAAACAGCACAATGTTGCAGTAAGTTATGAAGGAAAAAGAGCTGGTTACCCCACACTAAGCTTGGTAGAAAGATGGAGTCTTGTTCTAACCCGTGTGGCTGTACCACTACCATGGTTACAGCACAGTGAGGATTTGACTAAGTTCTCAGGAACAGGAAAACATCTTTCCCACCCACGCCTTTAGACTACAGCTAGCGTGTCTGCTCTCATTCACGCACATCTTAATAAACAGACTTTGGATCCATTTGTTTCCTTGGGTCAGAGCTTCATTCCCCTGTGGTTGTTGCTGTCTGGTTTGTGTTCTTTCCCAATTGCTCTTCTGCTCCTGTATGCAGACACTGGATGATATAGCGCAGCTGGGAAAGAGAACAAAACCACACAATCCAGCCAGGAATGAAGCATAGGATTTGCAGGGACCCACCAGCCTTGGAAAGTCTGTCTCCAGATTCTCATTTCTGTTCTCAGCAGCAAATAAAAGTGAAGAGCTTGGAGAATGCAGAGAAGAATCCCAAAGCCATCGATAACTGGATCGAGAGCATCAACGAGTTACATCGCTTCAAACCTCCTGCTACTGTGCACTACACCAGGTGAGCTCTCTGTACCCTCCTGCATTTGTATTTTACTCGGCTTACTCCTTATCACTTGTCTTACATGCAGAGATGCAGTTTGAGTATCCTTTAATCAATGAAATTTCTCTCCTGCTGACTGTGTAATTTGGATAGCTCTAGTTTGCCCTTATAGAAAGGGTGCATGTGTCAGTAGCTTGAGTGGGGGACTAAGAGTCAGGGCTCCTGGGTTCTATTTTCCCCCTGCCACTAATCTGTTGTTTGATGTTGGACAAGTGACTTACTCTTTATTTCAGTTTCCTCACCAGTCATATGAGGATAGTAATACTGACTTGCCTGAGAGTAGGACTGAGGGGCTACTCTAATGTTTGTGAAGTGCTTAGATATCCTGAGATGAAAGGCTCTGTATGACAGCAAAGAACTATAGTTAGCTCTTTTCAAAATGCTGAGTCAGGAGAGAGGAGGAACTTTGTTGGCCTACAGATGTTGCACTGCAGTGATAGGGGTTTTAGAAATGCAGATACAGAGTTAGACTAATGGTTTATTTAGAGAAGATAAAAACATCAACTCATCAGAATTATTCTTGCCATGATTGTGAAGAAGGAATTGATCTCTCATGAGATACTTGGTAAATGGTTACAGCTATGGATTGTGTACAAGTCAAAATCTCTGACACAGGAATGAATGTGTGCATTCTCTCCATGTTACCTTTACTTGGCTCATCTACTCTTAACTGAAATTCCTATTGATTCATAACTCCTCAGCAAAACTCTCCCTTGATTTTTGAAACCTACAGCTGTGTATGTTTGTGTCTTTAACTTTGCAAGTGAGTTTGGTCCCCCTTTAAATCTTGAGCACCTTTGCAAAGCGCTTTGAGGAAGGTATTATTTATTAGAAAAGCTCTCACCCTGCTTTGTCAGTATCCCCAAACCTGACTTGCACAGTCCCCGCTTTTCCAGGCCTGAGCTCACCACACACCTCTGCCAAAACTCCTTAGTCCCAGCCAGCAGCCCCAGTGCTGTCCCATAAGCCTCTCCTGTGAAGAGATTTGTAGCATGTATAGATTGTGATAGCCAGATGTGTGGATTAATCTGAGACTATCAAACTCATTTTCCCATGTGATCCAAATCAGACTTGATCCCAGACCTCCAGAGGTGTAGTACAGTAACTCTCATTCTATAGCAGGTGTAGTGAAATCTGTGGATGACTTGCTCTTGTCTCTTGCAATATGGTGTTGGCACCTTGTTTTGACTACTGTGAAAGCTGCTTAATCAGTACCACACTTGTGTGTGCTCATAGGTGCGAATGTGTGTCTGTTTTCTCTCTCTGTGAGGACAAGAGTGCAGTTGCTGTCACACTCTCTCCATTCACACCAGTGTGTTGTCAGTGCACTGTCAGGAAGCCCCACATCCAGCAAAATTAATGCTGGCATACTGTGTTTTTACATGCAGGGTTGTTTTTCTCCCCTTGCAGGCCAATGCCTGATATCGAGACTCTGATGCAGGAATGGTCCCCAGAATTTGAGGAGCTCTTGGGAAAGGTATGTTGTCAGCCTGTCTAACAGCTACCCCAGCTGTGTATTACAGGCATAATCTGGGCTTTTGTTTCACTTTGGCCTGTTTTGCTATTTGCCTACTCTGTGTTATCCCTCATTAACGCAGGCTGGCTCAGAGTTGTTTGGGTTTCCCGTATTAATATGACGGAAAACCACCTTGCAACCAATGACCAGGCAAATTGGTATGTTCTAGCTCAAGCTCAAGCCAGCCAGGTCACTCAATGGTGCTTGAAAGCTGCCACCCTATGATGCCTATTCAGTGGCCTGTGTGAAATGGGTGAGTGAGTTTCAGCTCAATTCCTAGTGAACAGGCATCCACATGTTGGTAGGGATACCAAGTGATGAATGGGCCTTAAAGGTTTCCCTCCATATAAAGTAGGCTGTGCCTGCTCTGTGTTGGGGTAATACTAGTACGTATTCTTGCTGTATGGAAACTGAACAAGAGCTGGATCCTGAGTCACTCTTCCCATGTCCTGTCTAGGTAAGCCTTCCTACTGCGGACATCAACTGTGGCCTGGCTGAGTATATTGACATGATATGTGGTAAGCAGAGGACCCGTACTTGTCACTCTCATCTTCTTCTCAGAGTCAGCAGAGTGCCAGCTCCTCACCATCCTCCAAGCACCACCATGCACAAACTATAAAGTGTTACATGCCTAAAGGGGTGTCTGAGCAGGTAGCACTTCCTCCCGACAGCAGTGCTCTCAGGCTGTTTGGAGGAGGTATCGCAGGTGAATTATTTGATTCCCCTCCCATTCAAGCTTAGTCTTTTATGTCACCATGCCCCAGGTGTGGGAGCGAGCCTGCCCCCGGTGGGCGGGCTGATAGGAGGTCCCTTCAGAACCTCTAGCAGTTCCACACTGCATCAAGGTGAATAACCCTGACCCAGAGCTTTCATTTCAAAACTTTGTTTTCCTGGAGATGGGTGTTGTGCTCCCAGTATCATGTCCTTGTGTGGAGAAACAGATGGGTCCCATATTTCTAAACGTGTCTGTTCCCTCTGGATATTCAGGGCGGGCTTTGTCCTATTCACCGCTAACCTCCTGACTGCACAGTAGCCTAGTAGCACTAGAGATGGAACCACAGTTAGGAAAAATAAGACAGCTGGAGGTAAGTTCAGCCCTGACCTAAGCTGATGCATCTCCCGGTGACGGCAGTTGGGACAAAGAACTGAATTTGTAAAGCCCCAAACACTGGAGATGCTCAGAGGATATTACTACTTGGAGAGGGCCAATATCCAGGCAGCAGGGTTGTGTTCAGTATCCTTACATTGTTTTGTCCTAGCTATTCTGGACATTCCTGTCTATAAGAGTCGGGTCCAGTCCCTGCATGTCCTCTTCTCGCTGTATTCAGAGTTCAAGAACTCACAGGTAGGTAACTCCAGCCCTGTCCACCACCTTCCAGGCTATTGCTGTTAGAATGCTCAAGGGGGGGCACGCAGGGAGAAAGAGAGGCAGAGTTAAGCCACTTGTCCTGAAATTCACAATAGCTCCCCTGCACTGCTGAAGAGCCCAAGACAACAGTGCCTGTCCTGGCCAAAGAACATCGCTTTCTGAAGTGTTACCATTATTTCCTAACAATCTTAGCTTCAGTGCATTTTTTTTTTTTTGACCTTGCATGCTTCCCATGCCCATGACTCACAAGGATTCATTCCTTCATCCAACACTTGCATAGAGTGACCCTCTTTCAGCAAACTCCAACCAACTCCCCCTTTCTCAATACATAGCTATTCTATCTCTGATGTAGAACACTGACTTGAGTTATTTTTTCTAGTACCAGAATTTCCCACACCTCTTGATCTCAGTCACTAGTTTTAGAGTTGCTCCTCTTCCACCAAATGCTGTGGTACTTCTACTAGCAGCTGGAAAATGAATGATCAGTTCTTTTGGGCTCTTATAGAAAGCAGTTTGCAGGACGATTCAATAAAATACCAACACCCTGTTATTTCCCTTCTCGAGCCTCCAAGGATTTTCCAAAATGTCTTTATTTTTTGGACACATATGCTATATATGGAGAAATCCTCCTTACGTTCTCTCCAGTATTTGCCCATCCCTGTACAATAAATTCACTTATTTCTAAGGGTACTTAGGTTCCACTGATTAATTGAATGTACTTTTCATTTTTTATTAATGTGTTTATGGAGGTGTGGGGACCATTGACCCATGTTTCTCCTTTCTTCCTACATCAACATTCTCTTTTTATCAATGTAGTTACTTTCTCTAAATAACAGATTTTGTGTAGAGTGGAAAGGAAGCCATTATGTTTCATGAATGTAGTTGAGTGGCTTTTCAAATTGCATCAGTTTCTGCTTAGAGGTGTACCTTTTTGTGGGGGTTAGTTGAAAGAATACCTCACACTTACAATATTGTCATAGTGGAATTCTGATGGTTTTTTGGGAGTTGCTTTTCATTTAGTGGTCTAAATATTTTATCTCTAAACAGCTGGTTGTGTGTGTGTTAAGTGACCAGAGCAAGTAACTATACTAACACAGTCTCCTTTCCCCCACAGCATTTCAAAGCCCTGGCTGAAGGGAGAAAGGTAGGGGGTCCTCCATCAAATCCACCCTCACAAGCAGGAGAGACAGAAGTGTTAAGCTTCAGCTGAGAAAAACCCTTTCTTCATGAGCTGGGACCTGCACCTCGGAGTAGAGCCTTGGCCTAAGCCAATCAGTAGAGCAAGGCAAAGCATTACTGAAACCTCAGTCTTTCTGTGTGTACTGGCAGATGGACAGGGTACGACTCCGATGAATTAGCAGAAGTTAGAATTTAGCTCATGGTGTTTAATTGTAAATGCTGCATGACCCTTTTCCTTTGGCTCATTCCCAGAGTATTCAGCATTAAACAAGTGCTTGTGAGCGGGAGCACCTCAGCAAGGGTAAGTGTGTTTGGTACTTGAAATCAGCTTGGGAAGAGCATCTCCTTAATGACATATAACCCTTCCTCTGCCCATGCAGAATTTGAACTCCTTTTATAGCCATTCCCTAGACTGCTAAACCTTGTGGCTCTGCAGTCTGCTGAGCTTCAGAGTTGGTTCTAATGATTGGGAACGTGACTCTCTTTCCCCCCAAGCAAATATTTAGAAGAGTTTAGCCCAGAGACCCAGCCTGCATTGCTGGGGAACCAAGATTTCACTGCAGGAATGTGCTTTGAATTGCTTCTCTCAAAACACTCCATTAGGAGATGAGTACAAGATTCAGCCACTAAATGGAGAGATGAACAGCTCTAAGGGCCACAAACATGTCATTCACCTGGAGGTGGGCTTAGGCATTTTTAATAGTGATGTATTCACCACACTTCATGTACTTGTGTAAACCTGTGCTACAAGGGGGAAGAGCTGTCACTGGAAGCAGTTGAAGGGCAGAAGGTGGTGTTTGGGATGGACCTCTGCTCTGTAGCAGGAGCCCAGTAGTAGCCACTCAAGGGAGAAAATTAAGGGGACCAACAGGAGGCAGAGGGTGGTACTACCCTCATATTAAGGCAGAGGGGAGTCTGTTTCCCCCTTGTTTGCTGTAGGTAGCATCAGTTAACACATGAAATGTCCTCTTTATCAGCCTCTGGGTAGAGATGAGGGCACTATCTCTGAGCCATGTCAGCCAAGTGTAAATCCAGCAGAATTTGGCCCAGTATTGTCCTGCATTTTGGGAGAAGAGGACAGATCACCAGAAATAACCAGTCACTGCTACAGACGATTTGGTTTATTGCTGTTGGAAGAATTTTCCAGACACTGTTGAGTCAGTGCTCTGAAAGAGATCCTTGGGGTGAAGACCACTTAAGACTCCCTCAGGGTAGTTGGTCATTAAAGCAGCTAAGCCAAGGTAGGTTCCTCCATCCCATCAACATCAGAGACAGAGCAGCACTCGACCTCAGCAGAGCATCAGTCAATTCAGAAGCAGCTCTGTGTTACACTTTGATTATAGCATTTTATTCTTAAAGTACGTAAGTTACATAAAAACATGCCTCAGCTAACAATGCAGCATTTTAAAACAAGTAACTTGAGCTAACAGCTGCTAGATAATTTGATGCCTAGCTTAATGTTTTACTCAGAGGCTGGTCAACCTGCATGGCCATGTATATTTATTTCCACCAGCACCTCTATTTGTACTTATTCACTGGCAGCCAAGCCAACTTCTTGGCATGAGAGAAGGGTCATGAATAGGAGTCTCCCAGGAAAGAGTTGCCCTTTCCAGGTGCACGTTCACAGAGATGGTCGCCATAGCAAGACACTAACAAAGCAAAGGCTAAAAACGTCCGAGCCATCCTAGTGCCCAGGTGCTGCAGCAACTCTGGACTGTAGGAATTACACACCGGTTATTGCAATGGAGGATTAGGGTCCAGAGTGGTTTTTCACATAGAAATGTCCTGTGTGCTGCAGTACCTAGATTCAGAGGGGTGAAGAATTAAAGTGATAACTACCCTCAGGCACACCTATATCTGTCCAGTGTCCACAGGGGAATTGCATGAGTGTAAATGAGGGCAGAGCAGGGACACCTTGTCAAAGATTAAGAATTTCCCTTTATTACTCTAGTTCTTCTCCAGGAGACAGCTGTGGGCTCCAAGCAGAAACTACCCCATGTTCTTTCTCACAAAGAGGTTGATTATAGGATACCCAGAAGCAGACCATCACTGCTCTCCCAATACAGGGCTGGAGTTAACTGGATGCTGAGAAGCACCAGGGGGTACTCTCACTCTTTTTGCTGTTTCATCCCAAACTGGTGAGGTTTACTTTTCCCTAGCAGAGTGAGTACACAGAACTAGAGCAGCTGACAAATAACAGCTTCACAGCTTGCTATTTCAGGTTTTAGAACTATACCATTCTTGGAGTGCTTCTCCCCTCCCAGCCCCATGGGGAGGTGAGTATCATACAGTGGGAGATGGAACAGACTTAACACACACATGGAACAGGCCACATTTTCCAAAGTAGTCCTGGAACCTTGGAACACCTAAATCCCAATCTTCTGGGTTTCCTACTCTTTCTCCTCCCCCACCTCCAAACAGCAGGTACCAGCCCTTCTGAAACCTAGTCATCAGGAGTCAGACTGGACACCAACATCAGGAGCCACTTTGGAAGTCACTGGATTAGGTACTTGGCCAGGCCCGAGAGAGAGAGAGAATGTATGACTGACTGAGACTGGAGTTTGAGTGAGTCAGGCTTCCTGGCCATCCCCCCTACTCATATTTACTTCCCTAAAATGCTGATATTACCTCCCCTTCTTCCACTCCCACCAGTTACAGACTCCTCACAGGAGTTCCAGAACGCAGCCCTGATCCATTCAGAGATGGGTGTTCCCATGGCTGAGTGGAGATGAAATGACCATGGCTGTTGCATGCATGAATTCGTCTTACTGCTGGGCAGGAGCACGGGCCATTCCTATTCTTGGTGCTCCACCTGCCCCCCCGCACACTGGAGAGTTCTTAAAAAATCAGACTCCCTGATGTTTTAGGTGAGACTAGCTAACCTCCTCAAGTGTGAGAGCTGAAGAACCCAGAGATCCTTGGGGCAGGATGGTATGGAAGACCTGCAGTCACAAGAAGTTAGTGATGTTGCACTTTTCTCACCTGGAGCTCTGGTGGTGGTTACACAGAGAACTTGTTCTGAGCTGCCTCTGTAGTCTGGGATCCTAGGGGAGCCTCTGGGGAGAATGGCAGCTTCTGGATGGGTCTGCAGTGCTGATGGATCAGGAGACTGAGGGATAACCTGGACCCCGCAAGAGTCACAGCCATATCTCATCACTGCTCATGCTGGACACTTCGTAAATGTGCCCAACCATCGGGAACCGGACAAAACCTGGAGGATAAAAGAAATCCCATTACAAGGGTCCTGCTGCACAGTCAGACCAGGTTGTGGATCGGAATGCAGCTGTATTAAGCTGATGGGGGCAGATGGTACACTGTTCCCAGGCTCGCTAAAGCCCCAACACTCGGGCTATTTCAAAGCGTACCCATGCCAGTTGCTTGTCAGTCCTTCCACTTTCAGCCCATTTTAAAGTTAAATAGGTTTGAAATAATGACAACCTATGCTAAGGTCTAAACATGTAAATTTAATATTAAGAGCATAAGAACAGCCACACAGCACCACCACTATGCATGTTCTGCGGCTGGAGACCCTCGGGGAAAAAAAATAGTGGGTGCTCAGCACACACCAGCAGTCCCTGATCAGTTCCCCCCTCCCCCCCCAGCACCTGCTGATCACCGGCAGGTGGGAGGAGCGAGGGCAGGGCGTCCTAGGTGGAGGAGGCAGAATGGGGGTCCATCTAGCCCAGTATCCTGTCTGCCGGCAGTGGCCAATGCCCAGGTGCCCCAGAGGGAATGAACAGAACAGGTAAGCATCAAGTGACCCATCCCTTCACCCATTCCCAGCTTCTAACAAAGCGAGGCTACAGACGCCATCCCTGCCCAACCTGGCTAATAGCCACTGATGGACCTATCCTCCGAGAACTTATCTAGTTCTTTTTTGAACCCTGGTAGTCTTGGCCTTCACAACATCCTCTGACAGAGTTCCACTGGTTGACTGTGCTTTGTGTGAAGAAATACTTCCTTTTGTTTGTTTTAAACCTGCTGTCTATTAATTTCATTTGGTGACCCCTAGTTCTTGAATCACAGAACTGGAAGGGAACTCGAGAGGTCATCTAGTCCAGTCCCCTGCACTCAAGGCAGGACTAAGTATTATCTAGACCATCTCTGACAGGTGTTTGTCCAACCTGCTCTTAAAAACTTCCAATGATGGAGATTCCACAACCTCCCAAGGCAATTTATTCCAGGGCTTAACCACCCTGACAGTAGGAAGTTTTTCCTAATATCCAGCCTAAGCCTCCCTTGCTGCAATTTAAGCCCATTGCTTCTTGTCCTATCTTCAGGGGTTAACAACAATTATTTTTCTCCTTTCTCCTTATAACCACCTTTTATGTACTTGAAAACTGTTATGTCCCCTCTCAGTCTTCTCTGCTCTAGACTAAACAAACCCAATTTTTTTCAATCTTCTCTCACAGGTCATGTTTTCTAGACCTTTAATCATTTTTGTTGCTCTTTGCTGGACTTTGTCCACATCTTGCCTGAAATGTGGCACCTGAACTAGACGCAATACTCCAGTTGAGGCCTAATCAGCGTGGAGTAGAGCAGAAAAATAACTTCGTGTCTTGCTTACAATTCTCCCGCTAATACATCCCAGAATGATTTTTTTTTTTGCAACAGCGTCACAATGTTGACTCATATTTAGCTTGTGATCCACTAAGACCCCGAGATCCCATTCCGCCGTACTACTTCCTAGGCAGTCATTTCCCATTTTGTATGTTTGCAACTGATTGTTCCTTCCTAAGTAGAGTACTTTGCATTTGTCCTTATTGAATTTCATCCTCTCTACTTCAGACCGTTTTTCAGGTTTGTCCAGATCATTTTCAATTTTAATCCTATCCTCCAAAGCACTTGCAACCCCTCCCAGCTTGGTATCATCCACAGACTTTATAAGTGTGCTATCTATGCCATTATCTAAATCATTGATGAAGATATTGAACAGAACCAGACCCAGAACTGATCACTGCAGGACCCCACTCATTATGAGAAGGAGTAAACAAACTTTTTTTCTTTTTCTCCACACCAGTCATGATTTTATAGACCTCTAAGGGGGTGGGATATGATAGTCGTCTCTTTTCCAAGCTGAAAAGTCCCAATCTTATTAATCTCTCTTCATACGGAAGCTGTTCCGTACCCATAATCATTTTTGTTGCCCTTTTCTGAACCTTTTCCCAATTCCAATATATTTTTTTTTGAGATGGGGCGACCACATTTGCATGCGGTATTAAAGATGTAGGCATACCATGGACTTGTATAGAGGCAATACGATATTTTCTGTCTTATTATCTATCCGTTTCTTAATAATTCCCAACTTTGTTTACTTTTTTGACTGCTGCTGCACATTAAGTGGATGTTTTCAGAGAACTATCCACAGTGACTCCAAGATCTCTTTGTTGAGTAGTAACAGCCAGTTTAGACCCCATCATTTTATATAGTTGGGATGTTTTCCAATATACATTACTTTGCATTTATCAATACTGAATTTCATTGACATTTTGTTGCCCAGTCACCCAGTTTTGTGAGATCATGTTTTGTAGCTCTTCAATGTCTTGAGCAGTTTTGTATCATCTACAAATTTTGCCACTTCACTATTTACCCCTTTTTCCAGCTCATTTATGAATATGTTGAATAGTACTGGTCCCAGAACAGACCCACTATTTACCTCTCTCCATTCTGAAAACTGACCATTTATTCCTACCCTTTGTTGCCTATCTTTTAATCTTATTAATCTTAAAAGATAATCCTTATCTTTTACAGATCCATGAGAGGATCTTTCTTCTTATCCCAGGACAACTTACTTTGCTTAAGAGTCTTTGGTGAGGGACCTGGTCAAAGGCTTTCTGAAAATCTAAGTTCACTATAACCCCCTTGCCCACATGCTTGTTGACCTCCTTATGTTTGCTACAAAGTTTTAAAGAAAGTCAAACCACAGCATGGGCAATTGGGTTCAGTGAGGGATCCTGCTCAAAGAAGTAGGCGTACGTTGCTGTTTATTTAATACTTGCCTGTAGGGCCATATTAGCACTGACCCAAAGCAAGAGATTCCCATGGTCTAGAGCCGGCAGTATGGCCCTTCTGAGCCCCCATACTGTGCATCCCCACACAACAGCTGCCCTCCCATTTTATACCTGATCTCCCCACTCTCGCAGGGCAGAGCTGCTGCTGACACTGCACCCAGTAGTGAGCCATTTGCACTAGTCTATCAGAGGATGGAACCACCTCTCCCAAATCCACTCCCTGCCCCTACAGGGCCACCCAGATTTGCTACCTCTATTACCAAGGCCCAGGCTGTTCTCTGGCTCCGATAGGGCATCATCCTTCCGCTCGGTCTGGAGTCCCACATCTCCATGGCTGGCTGTCAGGGGAAGGAGGTGTTTGGAATGAGGAGGAATCACACATATTGTGTCACATGTCTATACTTCCCCCATCAGAGCTGGAACTCCTCTATCTGGGAATACCGGCCCAGTCCCAACCCCCCTCCAAATGCAGCAGGGACCCGGCCCAGTGCACAGACCTACAATCAACGGAGAAGCCACTGCCCCAGACAGATGCAGGAGAGGAGTCCTGGGGAAAGGCTCACACTGGGTCAATGGGAAATCTCACCCCATCTGCTATGGGCAGCTGTGCCCAGCTCAGAAGGGACATCCCTCTAAACTGCCTGGCTCTGGTAAGGAACGCACCTTTGGCCTCCTGCGTGAGGTCATTGAGCTGCAGGTTGGACGGGAGAGACATGTTCTCTCGGGGCAGTCGCACGCTGTTCAGCTTCAGGTTGTTGGAATCGCTGCAACAAGAACAAAGACTGAATGGCTGCAAGAGCCCCCTCCAGTGGCACAGCACATACTGTAGTGCAGGCCTCTCCCCCAGCCCAGGCCTATGTGTCAGCGAATTTGGCTCATTTCAGGCTGGGCTGGCCCTCAGCCCCTGCTGCTACATCAGTGTCCCATGGAACCAGCACTGACAGAGGGGGGGAAGGTCTGGATAGGGAGTCCTGCCCAGCCTGGTAGAGACTGGACACTCTCCATGCAGCAGCTGGGGCCCCTCTCTGAAGTGAGTTGGCAGGAGTCAGTCTAGCTCCCAAGGGCCCAAATTACAGTCAGCCCCAGCTGGCCCCACACACTAGACTCTCCTCTTGCCCCTACACAGGATCTCGGCAGGGCGGGGCTTGGGTGCCCAGGCTGCCCCTGCTCTGGGGATAGAGGACTCCAATCTCCAGTACTGTGAACCTGGCACCTTGCAACAACTTCAAACTTACCCCAGCCCCAGGGGCCACCACATGGAGCTCAGCCAATCCCCATGTGCTCCTAGCGGCCCCAGATCCTCCCCAAAAACTGCACATGCCAAAGCAGTGAAGGGGTTAAAGAGGCAGGCACTGGTGCATGGGGGGAGGGGAGGTCCAGGCTTCAGTTTGTTCAGTGAGGGAGGGCAGATAAATAAGGCACTTTTACCCCTCCACCAAGTCCTATCAGAACAGAGACCCCGCAGTGAGGGGCAGGGGTGGGTTACCTTGGAGGCAGCGGCATAGGTCCAGAGAGCCCTAGCGAAGAAGAGAGCGTGTTAGGGGCAAAGTTGGCATACTGGCCTTTACACAGAGCTGGGTACAGCAGGGGCACTGGGGCCCATGACCCAGGGAGTTGGGGGAGGGAGCGCTCCCAGACCCAAAGAAAAGCCCTGGTGTCCAGGGCACCGTCAGTGCAAGGACATGTCCCTCTCACCTGACGCTTTCTTCCCCTTCCTGCAGATGACACAGATGATGAGGGTGTTGAGACAGAGGAGAGTCCCCAGTGCCAAGGCTCCTCCAACAATGATGGCCAGTAGGGGCAGCTCCACACGGGTATCCAGGAAACCTGCACCAGAGCCAGTCACCCACATTAGAGACCTGTAGACACAGCACACGCAGGCCTACGCCACCCTATGGGCTGTGCTCACTAGCCCTTCCCATGCAGCACCAGAGGCTGTCTGGCATCTATGGCTCCCCCATCACAGGTTCATAGATTCCAAGGCCAGGAGGGGCCACTGTGATCATCTAGTCTGAACTTATAACACAGGCCAGGGAACTTGCCCCAAAATTCCCAGAGCAGCGATGGAGAATCTACCGTGACCCCGGCTAAATTGTTCCATTGCTTAATTACTCTCATCATTAAAAATGTACATCTTATTTCCAGTCTGAATTTGTCTAGCTTCAATTTCCAGCCCTTGGATCTTGTTCTACCATTCTCTGCTCCCCTTGTACATATTTATAGACTGTAATCGAGTCGCCATCTCTTTGTTAAGCTAAATAAATTGTGTTCTTTGAGTCTATCACTATAAAGCACATCTTCTAATCCTTTAATCATTCTGATGGCTTTTCTCTGACCCCTCTCCAATTTATCAACACTCCCCTTGAATTGTAGACACTAGAACTGGACACAGGGTTCCAGCAGCAGTCGCACCAGTGCCAAATAGAGAGGTTAAATAATCTCTACTCCTACTCAAAGATTCCCCTATTTATGCATGCCAAGATCTCATTAGCATTTTTGGCCACAGCATCACACTAGTAGCTCATGTTCAGCTGATTATCCACCACATTCCCAAGTGTTTCAGAGTCACTGCTTCCCAGGCTAGAGTCCCTCATCCTGTAATATGGCCTGCACTCTTTGCTCCTAGATGGATACATTTTCCTTTAGCCATATTAAAATGTATATATTGTTTGCTTGCACCCAGTTTACCAAGCGATCCAGATCACTCTGAATCAGTTACCTGTCCTTTTCATTGTTTACCACTCTCCCAATATTTATGTCACTTGCAAACTTTATTAGGGATGATTTTATGTTTTCTTCCAGGTCATTGATAAAAGTGTTAAACAGGGTAGGCCCAAGAACCAGTCCCTGGGGGACCGCAGTGGAAACACACATTGTTGATGATGATTCCCCATTTACAATTACATTTTTAGACCCATCAGTTAGCCAGTTTTTAGTCCATTTACTGTGTGCCATGTTAATTTTATATTATTCTACTTTTTTAAATCAAAATGTCATGCGGTACCAAGTCAAATGCCTTACAGAAATCTATTTCATCATACTATTATATTTATCTACCAAATTTGTAATCTCATAAAAAAATAATCAAGTTATTTGACAGGATCTATTTTCCATATATGCATGTTGATTTGCATTAATTACATCCTTCTTTAATTCTTTATTAATCAAGTCATGTATCAGCCACTCCATTGTCCTGCCCGGGATCGATGTCAGGTTGACAGGCCTACAATCACCTGGGTTGTCCCATTTAATCTTTTTAAAAATCAGTCCATTAGCTTTCTCCTAGTCTTCTGGAACTTCCCCAGTGTTCCAAGTCTTATTGGAAATCAACATAAATGGTTCAGTGAGCTCCTCAGCCAACTTTTTAAAAACTTTTGGATGCAAGTTATCTGGCCCTGATGATTTAAAAATGTCTAGCTTCTGTTTCACATCCTCCAGAGATAGCAGTGGAACAGAAAGAATGTTATCATCACCATGTGATGAGACTATATCATCTGTTTTCCCCCCAAATATAGAACAGAAATATTTACTGAACACTTCTGCCTTATCTGTATTATTACCGATAATTTTACCATTTTCATCTAGCAGTGGACTGATACAATTGTTAGGATTCCTTTTATTCTTAATATATTTTAAAAAGTCCCTATTGTCTTTAACTCTGCTGGATTTCTCCTTATGTCCTTTTGCTTCCCTTATTAATTTTCTACAATTCTTAACTTCTGATTTATATTCATTATTATTAACTTCCCTTTTCTTCCATTTGTTTTATACATGTGCCTAAAAGCCCACAAGGAAGAATTATGATTTGGCTCATAATTGCTTTCAGCTCTGGGATGTTGCACTTCAGAAGGATAACATGGGTCTCTACATTCACTACCCAGTTCCCCCAAGGCGAAGCAGGGAGCGTGAAGCACAGCTGGGCTCCTCTGTAAAATTGTTGTCACAAAACAGATGCTTTCGGGGGCGGGGTGGGGGGGGGAGAGTGGGATACAGGGCCTTTCCCTTCCAGGAGGCGTCAGCTCTGATCCTGCCCCAGGGCAGGGGTGTGTACATTGGGGAGACAAAGGAGGTATTAGCTCCTCTACAGGGCAGTAACAGGAGAGAAGCGTCCATCCCCACAAGCTCTCAGAACATCCCGTTTCCCCATTGACATCCCCTCACTCAGGCACTTGCCCCCACAGCCCTGCTTGCACGGGCTGCAGACTCTCCCACCATTGCCGGATTTGTGGATCACCCCAGAACAACAGGAGATGTGGAGGAAGGGCCCTGATTCTGCAACACTCTCCAGTCCCAGTGCCCAACTCCCAGAGGGGTCCCACCTACCTGGTGGCAGGATGGAGGAGTTGGTGATGCCCACATTGTTGGCTGCGGTGAAAGAGAAGTTCTTGGCCACACTGCTGAGCTGCACCTGCACGGTGTGGTTGGTCAGCCAGGGGTAGCTCTTGGTGTCCAGGATGAGGAAGTCGGATGTATTCACCATCACGTGCCCATCCTGGTCTGTCCAGGTGATGCTGGCTGGGGGATTGGCCCGCACCAGGACAAAGAGAACCATGAAGAGACCCGGGTCTTTGGCCTCCTGGTACTTGGCATTCATCATCATGATCTCCGGTTTAACTGGGCAAGAAGGGACACAAACCAATGTGTATGAAACAAAGCTGGCCCCTGGTCTTGAACCTACTGAACCACTGAAGAGGCAGCAGGGTCTAGTAGTTAGAGCTGGGGACAAGGAATGGGGTCTAGTGGTTAGAGCAGGGATCTGGGGGTCAGGACTCATGGCTGTGGGCTGGGACCAGGGGCTTGTGAGCTGAGGGGCAGGGTTCCTCTGCCAGGGTTGAATTTGGCCTCCTGTCTCAGCGGTAGGAGGGAAAACCCATAATTTCATGTTTGTGCAGCACTTTAATGAGGAGGCTTCGTTGTTATTAGTAACAGATTCAAGTCAGCGTCCTGTGTTCTCTGCACATCTGACTACGAGATGCGGGGCTCAAACCCCTTAGGTGCTGGCAGCACAGAGCTCCTGAGGGCCCCAATTAGCTGCTAATGAGAATGATGACAGCCTCCCTGCAACTGGCCAGGGCACCCAGGGCACTCCACAATTAACCCCTTCCAGTCCAGCCCCTGCTCTGGCTGCTTCCTTGGTCCAGACACACAAGCCTGGGTGGGAAGGAAGCCTCTCCCATTCCATCGTGTCTAGCTGCCTGGAGCTTGGCTGGAGAAAGTGCAGGAGGGGTCTTGTTAGCCTCTCCGTTCAGGGCAGCTGGGTCCAACCCTTCCTCAGATCTCCAGAGAAATATATCTGGTGGAGCCCAGGTACTGTGTCCACCTCAGAGCTCTGTATGACCAGCCGCCTCTGGTTGGGGTGCCTTTGGGTGTGAGCCAAGACCGAGGAGCAGCAGCAAAGCTGGGGGCAAAGTGGAAGGGCTGGAATAGTGGGGTCAGGATTGAGGGGCACAGGCAGAGCTTGAGAGGAGAGAAGGGGCAGGGCTGGAATAGCCAGGGGCCATGGCTTGGAGTCAAGGGGTATTAGGAGAGCTGTAGAGGGAGAGAGGGGGCATGGCTAGAATAGCAGAGGGGCTGCAAAATGGGATTAAGGTGTGTCTTGTGGGGAAGGGTGCCCCTTGGTCCCTCCCCTAATGAATTCTCCGGACGAGGGACCTGGCCCGTACAGAGCAGGAGCCCTGGCAAAGCCCAAGGGGCCGGCCCTTACACTGCACGTTGAGAAGCACTGAGGCGTTGGAGGTCTTGCCAGAGGCCAGGTCTGTCAGTGAGCAGTTCAGTTCCCTGTCTACGCGCTGTGCCGTGACTGTGAAAGTGCTGGAGCTCTGCTCAAAGGCCTCAGCCAAGGTGGCCAACACTGTGGAACCGTTGGTCTCCTGCTTCTTGCCGTTCAGGTACCAGGTGAGCATGGGCACGGCCTGCCAGCTGTCCACCTGGCAGGTGAAGTCCCGGCTCTCATCCTCCTGCATGGTGCTCACCAACAGTGACTGCCCATTAATCTTGGGAGCTGGTTCCCCCAGCCCTGCCAGGGAATCAGGAGGGAAAAGCCATCAAAGCAGCACACTTGAGCCAGGAGCTCATCCTATCCTATGCCCCACTCCCACTCCATACACACCAGAGATCCATTTCACCAACCCAGAAACAGGCCTAGGCATCTGGAACAAGTCGCTGGAGGCTCTGAATCTAAGTGGGGCTGCTCTGAGCTGGCTAAGACACCAGCCGGGGAGCTAGAAGTCAGGCCAGCCACGGCACAGGACATTGCAGCAGACCAGGTAAGGGAGTCTTGGTAGGCATGGCCTCCAGGAGCCTCTTGCCTCACAGCCAACGCAGAGGGCTAGGTTCGGCTCCTGTTCACTCAGTTTCAGTGGGCCCCTCACAAGCTGGCATGGAGGCAGGGGCTAAGTCCAATCCGAGAACTGCATGGACTATCCATGCACAGGGCCCAGGCCTGCCCAGCACCCCACAGGGCACAGGGACTCCCCTCCACGCAAGGGCCTTACCTGACTGCATCAGTGCCTCAATGTGGAGCAGCAGTAGCGCATGGGCGAGGATGGCACTGCAGCCGGCCAGGTTCCTAATGAGCCCCATCTGTGCTCCGGTCGGGTCCCCAGTTTCATCAGCACCCCAGCACTAGGAGAGAGTCAGACGGTACCCGAGTGCCATGGGGAGGGCGGAGCAGGGATGCCGCTCCTAGGGTGGGCTCTGAGGGATCCCCCACTCCTGAACTCGGGTCCGTTGCAAGCGAGGGGCGATCACAATACAGCGCGTCTGCCCATCACAGCGGCCCCACTACACCCTGGAGACCTGCAGGGGCCACCTCCTCACTCAGAGGTCACCACATCCCCGCCGGGCCTCCACACTGGGAATCACCGGGGGGTCACACCAAGCCCCCCCAATACACGCACTCGCCTGTCCCCATGGCGTGCGGTGTGGGGGGGCCCGCACGAGACACACGGCGCAGAGGAGCCCGGGGTGGCGCGCGGGCTGGGCCGATGCCCTGGACCCCCCGGGCGCGGACCCCCAGCTCCGCTGGCGAGCGAGCCCCCAGGCGGGCGGAGGCCGGTTACCTGGGATCACTGCGGCGGCTCCATCAGCAGCGGCGGCCGCCGAGCCCCGCCGGCCCCGCGAGCGCTCAGGCCGGCGGGGGCGCTGCAGGGGCCCGGTGCTAGCGGAGCGGAGCCGCCCTGGCTCTGCGCCCGCCCGCTGCAGTCCCAGCCTCGCTGGGGGCGGGGCTCGCGCGGCCCTGCCGCCTTGGCTGGCAGGGTGGGGCCGAAGGGCTCGGCCTGAGCACCAATCCGACCCGGCTCCGTTCAGCAGGAGCCGAGGGCTCGTGTGAACGCTGGGGTCGGATTAACTGGTTCTACGGGTTTTCACCGCAGACAGAAAAGGAGGACTTGTGGCACCGTAGAGACTAACACATTTATTTGAGCACAAGCTTTCGTGAGCTACAGCTCACTTCATCGGATGCATTTGGTGGAAAAAACAGAGGGGAAACAGTTCCTCTGTAAAATGCCCTTTGAGCAACCCTAGGACGATGCTGCGCTGACGGAGCAGACCGAGCTGTAACAGTAGATGCAGGCCTAGTTCACACACCTGGAGCTGATTCGGCCCCAGCTTGGAACTAGAAGTTACATTCTGAAAACAAAATGAAAAGAGGGTTAAAAACCCCACTGTCAAGAGGGATGTTTGCAACGATTTCAAGTGAGAAATATTTCAGGTTGGACAGTCCCTGGGTGTCAGTACTGGAGAACTGAACACAACAGCATCACACTGAGCGCCAAGAGGGAGTGCAAATGAAAGTACAGAGTGTACCTAAGCCACTTCTGGCACTAGGAAAGCAATCAAAACACAAACCACAATCTAATAGGAGCATGGAAAGGCTCCAGTCAAGATCAAGGCCCCATTGTGCTAAGTGTTGAATATGCACATTGAGAGTGTCCCTGCCTCAAAACGCCAACAGTTAAAAAAGACAAGCCACACCACCAAAGGAACTGAGGCAGAAAGACTAAGTGACTTGCCCGTGATCCCACAGTGACATCGGGGCAGAGCAGGAAATTGAATCCCGTTTCCAAAGACCAGTCCAGTGTGCTGTCTAGTAGGCTACCGTTACTGAGCATAGGCCAGTCTAGTTCCAAGCCCCAGCTGAGTGACACGTGAACAAGGCCCTAGGGAACTGAAGAACCCAATAGCTACATTTGCTAGGGACATAGGAAGGGGCTGGGTTTTTTCAGAGCACTCTTTTATTACTACTTACATCTAAAAGTAGAAAGAACATTCATTACACCCAGACAACTGGAGCCCTTCAAAACTAGAGAGTTTATTTGTGATAGGGAAGAACAATGCCCAAACTGAAGCAGGGGCAGCTCTTCTCTGGAGCAGGCGCATGTGAGAAATGGCCGCAGAGGAGGCCTGTCCAGAACATGGTGCGATGCCGATCCACTCATGAGGTTCGAAAGCTTTACTAGAAACAACACATGCTTCTGGGGAGGAACTGGCTTGTGGTGGTTTGTACACAGTGGCCCAGTCCTGGCCAGTTCCTGCCAAGTGGCTCACTTGCCTGGGGACCTCATCTGTGACAAAAACACTGCAGATCATGCCTTGCGCCAGGCCAGCGGAGGCGGCCAGGATTGAGATGCCTCAGGCTCTGCAAAAGACAAACTTCCCCACAAACATCCGGCCGTTGCTCAGGATGTACCAATCTAAGCCCGTGGTTCTTAACCAGAAGGCTGCAAGCAGATTTTAGGGGGTCCGCCAAGCATGGCTGGCATTAGAATTTCTAGGGTCCGGGGCAGAAAACCAAAGCCCTGCCACACAGGGCTGCAACCCAGGGTCCCGAGCCCCACCACCTAGGGCTGAAGCCGAAGCCTGAGCAACTTAGCTTTGCAGTGCCCCCTGTGGCACAGGTACCTGGGCAATTGCCCTGTTTGCTACCTGCTAACACCAGCGCTGGCTTTTATATGCAGAAAATGTTGTTGCGGCACAGCTGGACTGTGGAGTTTTTATAGCATGTTGGGGGGTGGGGCTGGGCTCAGAAAGAAAATGGTTGAGAACCCTGATCTCAGCTGCCCTTGCCCCAGTGGAGAGTTCAGGATTCTATGTGGGGTAGGTGGAGAGCATCCTGTCGGCCCGGCCCAGCAGAATGATTCATTGGCAACCCTCTCCCCTGGAACAATCTCAGCTGACCCCTTGCCTGGACAGATGGGCTCTAGTTGCTTCCCTGGATGTCTGGATTCTGCAGCTTCCTCATCATCTCCAACAGCATCTGGTTGCAGAGCGCTGAATAGGGGTTCATCAGGACCAGCTGGTGCCGAGCGAAGGCGCTACCCAGTCTGGCTCCCTGCTCAAAATCCTGCCTGGCATTATCCTCATGCCCCTGCAGCACATTGATGAGACCTCGCTGCACAAAGCACTGGCATGCCACACGGCCTGTGCCCCTGCTGAGGCGCAGGGCTGTGTTCAGGTCCTGCAGGGCACCTGTTTGGAGACAGAAAGGAAGAAGGGTGAACTCTGCCTGGCCTTGGTCAGTGTAATGTGCTGGGACTCAGCTGTAGGCTCCTAGGGGTTCAGATCCATGATTAGCATGCATAGCACTGGGTACTTTCCATTGCCTTCTGTTGGAAGAGCTAAGTATTATTCCTCTTGTACAGACAGGGCACAGGGCAGTGACCAAAGCCATCCTCAGAGTGCGTCTCACAGCTGAGATGCTGTAACAACATTTTCAAAATAAAAAAACAGGATCCTTTTGTGAGGACTTGTTTTAGGGTCATTAAATGTTCATTAAATAGTCAAAAGTGCCTATTCTCTATGCTGTGCACCAGCTTCTGACCCATTCACAACATGGGCAGGTTCTCAGAGGGGACAGTTTTTCCATAGTAACTTGTTCTGAATGCATCTATTGTGGAACATGGACCAAGAATCATGAACGTTGACTGTGAGCTTCAGCGCCTCTCCAGTAGTGTCTCCACTCCTCCTACCCCACTCCAAATCCCGTTTATCACCCTGAAAGCGTGTTCCTGTTAAATACGGAGCAAATTCTACCCAGTGTTGCTACACATTGGAACAAACAATAGGACTGAAAAAACAGGGACATTTCAGGACCCACAAAAGAAAGTCCTGGATCACAGAGACATCACAAGAAAAATTGGGTCACAAGTCAGGATTGAACCTAGGAGTTCCTGGCTCCCAGTGCTGAGCTTAGAACCTGCTTCTCTATTGTGTGCAATTCACGTACCTTGTGCTGTGACTGCCATGCTGCCCATCAGACCCCACGTCCGGCCCAGTCACTCCTAGAACCAGACCATCTGTTTGCAGCCTTCCCCAATGGTAACTGCCAACCCAGGTGTGATGGGCATGACTCCCCTCCTCATTTACCTGCCACATCCCCTTTGAGACGAAGGGTCTGGGCACGGTTGTTGTAGCACGAGGCTCGCTCCGGAAGGAGCCAAATGGCCTGGCTGAATCTCTCAAGGGCTGTGTTCACATCTCCGGATTCAGCTGCCAAAATTCCCTGCAGCTCCAGCTCTTTGACTTGCTCCAGCAGCTCTGAGGTGAAAGCTCCATCTGTGACATGCATAAAAGAAAAGCCTCATTTCTGCAGCGCTCTGGGCAGACACCCAGCTTGGGGGTGTGTGTGATCCCGTGTGCCAGACCAGGTGAGGGGAGAGTCTCACCACCACCAGGCATGGGACAGGAGCCCACCAGACCAAGGGTTAATATGCGGGCTCGGAGCTAGTCTTGGGCTCTGCTTTCCTGATCCACCAAGGGTTGAGAGCAGTGCCTAGGCATGTCATGGGTTGCTGTGACAGCAGATCCCCACTGGGCACCTTTACTCAGGCAGGTATGCAGACTGGGCAGCAGGATGCATTTAAACCCAACATGCAGTTTAATTTCCACACATTCAGATTCACATAAACCTGCTGCCCCAAAGAGAGACCAGGAACCGCACTGCAAAGTGCCTGGGTCCGGGCCCCAAGGCCAAAGTGTCCAAGCTGCTCTCCAGTGAACTAGAAGAGGAACTTTATCTCCTGTGTGATCCCTTTCCAAAGGGCTGCCTGGCTCAGGGGCGACGTGGCCCCGAGATGCCTGCACAGGCACCTCTCAAAGCAACTGTATTGGTGCTCATGGCAGGACAGTCTGACAGGCCAAAGGATGCTTCAGTAACTGGCCGAATGTAGAAGGTAGGCTGAGCTGATCAGGCAGGTATTTTCTACCACACTTCCACCTTCTGTAATTGTGGCCCTGCTCTGTGGGCCCTCCCCCAACTCCCAGCGGCACCACTATCTGGTAAGGAGTAACAGATGCAGGGACCTGCTGGTCTCTTCTCATCTAAGACCTTGTCTACACTATGAAATTAGGTCGAATTTATAGAAGTTGGTTTTGTAGAAAGCATTTTTATACAGTCGAGCGTGTGTGTCCCCACACAAATGCACTAAGTGCATGTAGTCGGCGGACTGTGTCCACAGTACCGAGGCAACCATCGACTTCCGGAGCGTTGCATTGTGGGTAGCTATCCCACAGTTCCCGCAGTCTCCGCCGCCCATTTGAAATCCCAGTGCCTGATGGGGCTAAAACATTGTTACGGGTGATTCTGGATACATATCGTCAGGCCTCCTTTCCCTCCCTCTGTGAAAGCAAGGGCAGACAATCGTTTTGCACCTTTTTTCTTGAGTTACCTGTGCAGACACCATACCACGGCAAGCATGGAGCCCACTCAGCTCAGTGACAGACATGCTGCATGGCAAGAGGCAAGCAGGCAGCTCTCTTGCATCACTTTTTCTGCATTGTAGAGATTTTCCCTTCTAGGGCTGAGAAGGGCTTTCGGGTGCTAACTAGTGAGGGCCCATCAGGGTCCAGTTAGTCCAACTGGCATATCTTTCTAGAGATCACAAAAAGAAAAGGAGGACTTGTGGCACCTTAGAGACTAACAAATTTATTTGCGCATAAGCTTTCGTGAGCTACAGCTCACTTCATCGGATGCATTTGGTGGAAAATACAGTGGGGAGATTGATACACACACACACACACACACACACACACACACACACAGAACATGAAACAATGGGTTTATCATACACACTGTAAGGAGAGTGATCACTTAAGATGAGCCATCACCAGCAGCAGGGGGGGGGGAAAGGAGGTAAACCTTTCATGGTGACAAGCAAGGTAGGCTATTTCCAGCAGTTAACAAGAACATCTGAGGAACAGTGAGGGGTGGGGTAGGGAGAAATAACATGGGGAAATAGTTTTACTTTGTGTAATAAAAGTGAGCTGTAGCTCACGAAAGCTTATGCTCAAATAAATTTGTTAGTCTCTAAGGTGCCACAAGTCCTCCTTTTCTTTTTGCGAATACAGACTAACACGGCTGCTACTCTGAAACCTTTCTAGAGATCAGCGTGCTTTCCTTCCAGCTCTTAGTGAGCTCTGCCCTAGCTTCCAAGCCCCCATCAGTCACTGCCAGGGGAACACTGGATCATTCCACAACATCCATGTGACTAGTTCTTCCCTGGTGCAACTCCACTGACTTCTCTTGGATTACAGCAGTGCCATTGTTCACAATAATCTTCCCATCATTAGCCAGTGCCAGCACACACCTCCTCAGTGGCAAAGTCCACCACCGGGAAGGGTAAATCACAGCCACTGCACAGACATTTAGTTACCAGCAAGAATCTAAACTCCCAGAGGCACAACTGCTGCCGAATCAAACCTCACCTTCCCCTTGGATTGCCGCCGCCTCCTCTTCCTCATCGAACACGGGGATATCCCCAAAAGGAGTATTGGGGTTAAAGATTGTTTGAAGAACCGCCCTGTCCTGGACTGTAGCCATGTTTAACAGCGCAGAGAGAGAGGCAGGAAAAGGCACCTCTAGCAAGCCAGGAATGGGGTTTGGAGACACAAGTGGGGGGCTGGCCTAAAAGCAGCCAATAGGAGTGGGGGAGGAGATGGGGGCAATGCACTGCAGAGCAGCAGGGGAGTTAATGTTCACCTGGCCTTTTAGCATTCTGTCCCTGGCCAGAGGCAGATAAAGCCTCCAGAGGGCCTGCTGGCTGTTAACTGCAGGCAAGGACAGCAGTGGAATTGCAGGGTCCAGACATTCAAAATGTCAAATGTGAACAGAACTCACTAAAACCATTGCAGGTGTTGAGGTCAGTAACAGGATGCATGTGGGAGAGGCAGGGAAAGGGAGTCTAGCCCCACCCAAAGCACTACCAGTTTCTATTGCACAGACATGGAAATAAACTGGATGCACATTCAGGCCATTGCTAAATCTTGACATTTTTCTTACGTGCCTCCTCTGGCATCAGCCTTCCCCCCTGCATACACAGCCAGAATTGTTGTCCAAGCCCGGATCCCTGAATGTCTTGGCTACAGAATCCTCTCCTTGTCTGGCCTGGACTCCTGCATCCTTTCTCCCCTTGTGTCTTCACCATGCTTCCGCCAAGATATTATTCTCAGCGTTCTGACGTCAGGCCCTGAGTCCCTCTGCCAGCTTCTCCTTCACCTGTGTATCAAATAAAAGATACTTGTCTTTACCTTCAAGGCAGTTCATAATGTTGCCCCACTCCACTTGGTGACCTACTTACCTATGGTGATGTCAACCCGTGTTCGCTCTGCCAGTGTTCCCATTCTTCACTGCCCACAAGGCAGTTTCTCTCTGACACTTCCATGCTGCCTTCATGCCTGAGGAAAACTACTGATAAAATACCCACTGGCATTGCCTTCTCTGTCTCAGGATGCCCCTCTGGATGGTTCTCCAGGCACCACAGCGGAGGGCATTGCTGGGTAGGTGACAAGCGGGGCTTGTTGTTCTTCCCCTTCTTTCCTTTGCCCTCAACTGAAACCAGCCATCCACCATCCATGAAACTAACCCAGGAGGGCCAATTCCTCCCCAGGGTCGTTGGATTGGTTGTTGTATCCACATTCCCTCAGTGTATCTGTGGCTGTTGGCTGGCTAGCTGGCTGGCTGTTTGTACAGTGCCCTGCAATGAGGCCCCAACTGAGGCCTTAGGGCTCTACTGGCATATAGACCACTTAGATAGCAAACTTTTCTTAACAGTGGGTTGAGTTTCATAACGCTTTGAACTAATTCTGTATCACAGTCCAAGATGCTAGGGAGATGCTGAATATATGTGAATGTTTGTTTCCTGAAGAGCTTAGAACATGGATGCCTAATGTCACAGTAAAATCCCACACACAAGTCACAAGGTGTACACACACACACACACACCCACACACACACACACACACACACAGTCTGCTTAACACCTGGGTGACTTTTACAAATGGTGTTTGTTCTGTGACCATGAGGGATCAAGGACTTGGGAAGGATGAGGCCTCCTTCCTTACCCTTCAATAGGTCACTTTTCTTTTATGACATCACTGCATGCCCTTATGTTTCAAGGTTACCTGTCAAGAATCATCCCCGTTTGAGGCAGGGACTCATTTCTTTTGCAGCGCACCAGTCACATCTACGACACTACAACACAAATAGTAATAATGAAGCCACGTGATATCAATTTCTGAAGAAAGGGTGATTCACAGGGGTGATGAGGCTGAGCGATGGTGGCACTGGAACACCTCCTCTCCAGCTTTTTAAAAAATAAAGTAAATCAAGAGTCACCCTCTGCAGCAATAAACTTGACATGTTTATTAATTAAACTATCACTTAAATAAAAAAAAGTGCATAGAAAATAAACATGTTTAAAAACTCCTTTTTGTTTTTTACAACTATATACACTTTTATTTTTACATTCAGTCTTTCGCAGAGCTTTCAGCATTGTTTTTTAACTATTAAAGTATTTCCTTCATCCCTGTGACAGGGAGTTAACACTGATGTACTTTAGACATTTCCTTTTTTCTTTTTTTTTTTCTTTTTCTTTTTTTTTTTTTTTTAAAACCAGAAGCTTGGAAGAACACAAGAAAAAAAGAAATAAAAAGATCTGTTATACATGATAAGTTGTCGAGAAATGTATTATTTCTAGAACATAACCTTGCCATTGTAGAGCTTTTTTTTTTTTTTGAACAATTATTCACCTACCTGTATTTACTAAAGAGACTGTTAAGTTTAATAAAAGAAACACCACAAGTATAGTTCTTGGTTGATAGACAAAGCTACAGTACCTTGTTAAAAAGATACCAGGAAAGCACAGAACACATTTTTCCCTATATGCAGGTGGTACCCCAACATTCATAACGAAAAAAAAAAATCCAAAAACAAAACAAAAAAACAAGTTGTACAAGTACTGACTGGTAACATTGAAGGTCAGAAAAATCCTCAAGCAGGGAAATTACGGGCTAAGTATTTCATTTCTGCAGGAAACTCCTGAATGTGAATGCTGTCACTCTTCAGGCTGAGGTGTTCTGCACTAGTGCCAAGCAAGCCCCCTTCAGTACCCAGAAGTACACAGCTTGATTATTTTTCCTGCCTTTGTTAGCAACTGTAACACAATCCTTATCTATAGTGTTAAGAGAATTAAAAGCCATGGACCGATACTGAACTAGGCTTCATTACATGGTGCATTACTATATTAGTTCCTATATATATATCATATTTATAGTTATAAAAAAAACTCGCAAGTGTGTTGAGTATGGACCAGTAGTATGGGTTTGAATGGCATGATTCTGCACAAAGACCATCTTGCTGAAGAACCTGGTATTGCTTGGAAATGAAAGAAAATGAAATAAAAAGATTATACCCAGCCCTTTGCAATGACCCGCTTTTCCTTTAAAAAAATTGGTTTGTACAAATAAAAATAAATGCCTTAAGGTTTGATTTTTAGTATTTTCAGATATCATGATCTATGTCAGTCCTTATAAAATATACATTCATATATGAGGAAGCTGCATTGTGCTCACTATTAGCCTGGGCAGGACAGGGTTAAAGGGCGCATAGGCCTGTGTCTTACACATGAATAATTGAAAACTTAAATAACTAGCTGCCAAGGCTTCTCCCCACCTTCCTTTTATTTATTTAAAACTGTAAGTGACTGAAAACCTCTGTGCTGGAGACAGACTGGTGAGAACAATGGAAGTGGGGAGCCAAGGGGACCCCTGGCCCAGCCTGTAGGTCAGCACAATTCAGCTTCTCTGGTTTACAGACAGTTTCACTGGCCACAGTGGCTGCTAGTTAAGGCAGCCACAACAGGTATAGCAGCAAAGCATTCAGTGAGCTGGATCTTCCACCAAATTCTAGCCTGATCCATTTGCGCTCTCAGTCCTCACGGTAGAGGAAATTTCTAGTGCCTGGTTCTCAGAGAGACTCAGGTGGTATCTCTCTTCTGTTTTCTCCTTCACTTATTTTTTCCCCCTCTTCTTGTGTTTTTTCCCCTAACTAAGGGGGTTTGTGGGAGCAGTGTTTCCTGATCAGAACTTGCTCTTAGTGTGGATTTCTGGTGAGGACTCAATTTTGCTTATCAAATAGCTGATAGCTACACAGATTTTTGGCAAGAGAAAAGAATGGGATTGTTGTCAGCTGCAGAGGCTGATTCTCTGCCAGATTAAGGGATATCAGCAGGAGGGAGAAAGGGGGAAATGATTGAACTAGACCATTCTGAAGGTAAAATTCACCAGTGTGTCCAGCACTGGAACTGTCCCCCAGCACTGCCGCGAAGAGCTGTGTCTAGGGATGCTGAGCTGAGATTTCCCCAGACATGGTTTCTGGCCTCTCAGTGTGTGTGCATTCCCAAACTGTCAGTGCATCAAATCATTTCAGTAACACAGGCAGCTTTGACTTTGATTTTTCCTTTAAAAAAAGTTTTACAAAATAATAATCACACAGTGCAATAAAAAAAGGAAACAGCAATTCCTGACCCTTCTGCGTGCTGCATTTCATTCTCAGGTCAGAGGAAGAGGTCTCGGGGGTTGAATGACACAGATACATAGTGCTAGGCTGTGAGCGCTAAGGAGTTATTAGTCAATGCTGTCTAATTTCCATAGGCAGCTGCTGATGCTGTTTCATAGCAGCCTTTCAATTTGCTAATTCAGCAAATTGTAGATGGCCTGTCCACAGGGACAGAGGAGAGGAGTGGGTGTGCATTATAATTTTACTGTTCAAAGGAAAAATTCATACGTTTCCAAGAGGCACTCGGGGCTGTGAAGTGCATCTGTGGGTACAAATCCCACACCTGTTCCTAACAATGATGGTGAACAAAGGCAGGGCTGGGGTTCTATTGCTTTGCTCAATTTCCACAGGACCAAGTTTCTCTGGTTGAAGAGTTGAGAATTTTCCAAGAATGAAAACCCACTCTGGCTCTTTATCCAGTGAAGCTGCTTTAGAAACACAATAGTGAGTGATGGGAAGTTTGCTTTCCCCGCTACCAATCACAGTCCTGGACTTAAGTTAAAGTGATCTCTCCAGAGATGCAGGGACCAGTCACTCTCAGCAAGTATCCTGGCAGAATCAGTGAGTTACTGAGAAGGACGCATCTGCTCTGCAGGATTGAAATGGAAAGAGCAGGGTGGAAAAATTCATATTTCCTGCCATATTCCTAATTCTAAGCTCTGAACAAACTAATGGAAAAGTGAAGATAGCAATTCTTACCCCCTCTCCTTTACCTTTCTATAAACAGAACAGTGGCACGTGTCAAGGCAGAATCATGCCTCTTTCTGCCCAGCGGTAGGAAAACTGTACCAAAAATGTTAACACAGACGTTCAAATAAAGTTCCACTGAGTCAAACTCCTCCTGAGTTGGGTGACTGTTCCCCATGCCCTCCCCCTTGACAAATTAATATAATTAAGGTCCAGCCAAAGCTTCCAGGAAACAGCTACTTAAGTCAACAAGGCAGAACAAGATTAAAGTAAAATAAAAATAAAAGTATCCCTCTCGCTGGAGGAAGGATCAGACTATGTCCAGCCAGATATTTCCAATAACCATCCTATGAAAATAAAAAAATATTAAAAACAGATTATCTTAAATTAGGATAATACCACTGTTTAAAAATAGCCTTGTCATAAGTGCTTTTCCCTATGAAGTGCTTCTCATAGAAAAATATACAAAATATATTTACATTTATAAAACCTTAAATACTACACTGTAAACAGAACAGAGTAAAATCCAATCACTTAATTTAACAGGCTTGGGCTTTTTTTTCTTTTGGATCCAAAAAGGGGGGGTGGGGGGAGTTATCCCACTTGAACCAGGACTAGTGTCATTCTGTTTTGTTTTTTAAATGGATTTACTATTTCACTCAGGTGGGTTTAATTGTGGCAGTTGCAAACTGGTTTCCTAAACACATTTTTAAATGCTACAAGGAGTATGCTCAGACTGTTAGTGTTTGGCCTTGCATTTCTACTGAGCTTTTATACCCCCTTTTGGTGCCTATTCCTGTGTCTTACAAGGAAGACTGAAGTAACCGTAACCTAGAAATGGATCTAGAGAGAGGGATGTGCTTAGAGAAATCACTCATTTGCTTGATTCATTTATCCTACTACATTATTTAAACCATCTGAGCAGAGCCTCTCCTGCTGAAACCTCTGCAAATCACCCTTGCTAGTTTCTGTTGGGGAATACTGGCTAGCTAATAGAACTGGTCTCCATTTCTGACAGTTGCGGGTCCTTCTACTCTGCTCATGGATTTCCATTGCTTAGACAGGCTCAGAGGCAGATCTCTGTGTGGCCGGAAAACCCTTCAGCTCCCTAGACCAAAGAAGAGTGCCCATTTCTGACGGCAGAAACATAGGAGAAGAGTTGTTCCTACTCTACAAAGGACTTCATTACTGAAAAAAGGCCTTTGCTGACAAGGATTTCCACTTTGGGCTGTAAATCCTGAAGAGTGAATCACTGTAATCAGTTGGCATAAACCCAATACAGCCCCTTCCTTTACTAGGGATAGCTAGAAATTCTCTTATACAAAAACAGAAATGTCAGAGGAAAATCCTACTGAAACCCTTTTCAGTTCACTTGCAGGCTGCTGTAGGTTACCCTAGCCTTATTCACTCTTTCCAGGCCCCAATAAAAGGCAGACCAACCAAGAGAAATGCACTGGGCCGCCTATGGCTGCCCTAAGAAGTCTGATAAAACCCAGCCTGCTCACAAATAGTGTTTTGGAAATGCATGGTGGAAGGAACCACAGACACTCAGAATGTCCTTCATGGAGCTGGCTGACGGGATTCAGTCTCTCTCCAGTGGGAAAGCTCAGTCACGTACTGTGCTTCTTTTAATTATGACACAGCAAGTGAAGAAAACTGAAAACCCCACACTGCCGTTCCTGGCAAAGCTGGTCACGGAGTACTGACAAACCAGAAACAACAAAGGAGGACAAAAATCTGAGGCCTCTACTCCTATACGAGTTTTGGTCTGTTTTGCCTCATCCATCCACCCTCCCCCTCTCCCACTCACTATCCCACAATGACAGACAAATACTGGAGGGGGGAAAAAAAGGGCAGTGGAAAAAGCATAACAATCATATTGAGGATCTTCTCTGATCGTCTGTGTCTTTCACAAGGATAACTGTGCGCATGTGAGACATGAAGATGTGGACTCTGACGGAGAAGCGCAGCCATCACTTACGTCCCTGAGCCCCAGTCAATCTTCATTTCTGTCTCTGTCTTCCCCTCTCCCTCCCAAATGGCGGGAAAGAAATGCATTGTAACTTTGGTTTGCCCCAGGCCATTCAGGGCTCACTCACAGCTCATGAAAGTTTTAGTTTAAGAATTTCCTGCACTTCTTGGCGCCGCAGTTACAAGGCAGTTTGTTGCTGGCGTCTTCAATGGGGAATTTGTAGTCATAAGTGAGTTCCTCCCCACGGTAGATTTTGCGCATGGCGAAGATGACGATGTGTTTCTGGCCATCAATGTTGATTACGCGGGAGTAACAGTTGGGCTCACATGAGTGGTTGATGAAGCGGGCTGCATTCCCGTGCATAGTGGCATCTACCACTTCGGAGTCATCAATGCGGAACATGTAGCAGCCAATCCCCTGGGCATGGAGGAAAGAAAGGCATTTAGAGTTCAGGGAAGCCAAGAGTTCCTCTCCCCTGCCTGGAGTTTCAGGAGATTGTTTATTACCATAACTAAACAAGAGAAATCAAAATGTCGTCGGTGTGGAACCATGATCTCCTTAGAATCCTGTAGCCACTCTTCAGTTATAAGGTACTTGCTTGAGCCATTTTATCCTCATACCCTTTGAATCCACAGTGTTGATGCAGGGCTCAAATATTTCCTAAGCCCTTGGAGGAAGCAAAGGAAGTGCTCCTAGAGCTCCAGTCAGTGCTGGAAAAACTGGGAAGTCTAGAACCTCAAACCACAGAGTTCAAGTACAGTTTGCTCGCCTATTAAAGTTTGCACTATACATATACTTGACTCCCTTTAACCCACCCTTGCACCCAGACAGACATATTTATGCCCCATGCAATCCCCACAGACCAAGTCTGGCCAGGATCTGGGCCCATTCTCTACAAACTGCTGCTAGAGGTCATAACACTGAATTGCAACTGGAAATCACTAGTTTTAAAGTCACCACAAACTAGTCTTGGCTCTGTCAGAAAGCACGTGGAAGGTCACAAATGTGAAACTTCCCTCTTTTTCATAATTATTTTCAGTTCAACATTTTTCCGCAAACGTCTACATCAACATAAACAGAAAAGAGAGAGTCTTCAAGACGAAATTGCTGATATGTATAGGAGAAGTTGCCAACAATGGGCGTTTTATTCAGGCCTTGTCCAAAGCAAACACACATCAGAACGTAAAATTGGTTTGGCCTCTACAATTTATGTGGTCAGATGCATTATCTAGTGGTTTGAGCACAGGAAGGGCACCCAGAAACTCTTCTGTACAAACGTTCGCTATGACACCAATCACCTCTCTGAACTGGGGCAAACAGCTTAGCTCCTCTGCCTTTGTTTCCCCATCTATACTCCTTACCCCACAGAGGGTTGTGAGGATCAGCTGTTTGTACAGTACACTGAAGATTAGGACTACTATGTAAGTGCTAATATTTTATAGGACTCCACACATTAGGGCATATATTTTTTCCATAGTTACACAGGGTTTCAGTTCCTTAACCCCTGTGAAAGACTATCATCAGTTTCCTCTTGGGAATGCTCCCTTCAGCTCACCAACCGGAGAAAAGTGCTGTGAATGAGTTTAATTGTGCCTTTTACAAAAGTTGATGAAAGCCACAGAACTCACCTTGCTGTCATAGTACTTCTCTCGTTTGTCAGTGAGGATGGAGCGAATGACATTGCCTGAATATTCAATCACCATCTCACCTGCATCTATGTTCCTTTTGCAGAATAGGCCACGACCATGGATGGGAGACCTAGTGAAAAGAAACAAGGTAAGAGAATATATCAACCAATGCAACTGGACCATGCTGTTTCAACTGAAGATCAGAAAACGTTAGCACACAGGCTAACTCTTCATCAAAGGGACGAAAGGTTTGACTCTCCTCACTGTGTTTTTATCATATGCAAGTAACCAAAACATTTTTCGCTTCCCTTCCCACCCCAAAAATAAATGCCTGAGCTATCACCAAGGTGAGCTGGCGGAATAAGTGGTTTGTACTGAGGATCAGCTTTTTAAAGATTTGACCTGAAAACAAAGAAAGGGAAGAGACAAAGAGAGAGAGATAGAGAGAGAGAGAGAGAGAAAACTCTTTCCCTTCAACATTCCAGTTGGACTTTAGAAAGGGTTTTCAATTTTCAATCTCCTCCTGCCCTAGAAAGAGTTAAAGCACCAGAGTAAAACCATACCTGTAGACACCAACTGCCTCCTTGGAGGTCTTCTTCAAGTGTCGGAATCGCATGGGCATTGGCAGATCCATACTAGTTGCCCTCCTAGAACAAAGAGACACTGCTAAGTGATCACCTTTATTCGAGAGCCCATGCCAAGCATCAGTCGGTATAGTTTCAAAAATATTAACATTTAGTCACTGTGACACTGCAGCCCAATGCCCACTGAGAAAGCAACCAAAATTAATAGTGTATTTTTCTATAAATATATTATAAAGCTGTTTTTAATTCAACCTCAGATCTCAGACAAACTCCTTACTGCTAACCAGCTCTCCTCTTCTGCAAATTTAATATAAGTAACCTTTTTTGCCTTATTCTCCCAGAATTCTAATCAGAACATCCTGCAGTAGCACGAAAACTGATTAGAGAAGGGCTGGCCATGTTCAGTAGCCAGCTCCCCTGCTAATGCAGGATTGTCCTCTACAATCTATTTTCTAGTGTTCTGTACATTTAAAGTTGTAAGACCACACCTCCAAGTGCAATAGACACGACCAAAATATTTGGCTTTTCTTCTTAGTACCCTCCCCTTTTCCCTTTTGGAGACATAAATCCAGCTGCATACCGAGCAGACTTCAACTGCACTTCCTCCTCTTCCTCATCATTGGGGTTGTATTCTGGCGGCTGGCGGTGTTTAGAAGCCAGGAAATTGAACATATCAAATGCTGACTTCCTGGAGGGCAAAGAACACGTGTATTACTGGCAAAGTTAATTTTCAACAATACCTTGGCTGCTGCAAGGGCTATGTGTGTCTGCTACTCTATCACTTCTCTGGCCTAACTGTCATTTCCTTCTCAGTGATTCATGCTCACCTCAGGTGCTGATCAAAGCTCTGTAAGGCAGCAACACCAAATAAACATAATCTTTAGGATTGTGAATGGAAGTGGTAAAGTGGGAAGTCTTATTAATTTCAATTTCCTACTGCTTGGCAAAAAGCTAAGAGCAACAGAAGTACTAGAGCTGCATGTAGACTCAGGAATATACAGGCCATCAGTTTACATTTGGAAGATACCATTAAACCTATAATCTAGTTTTTAGTTTAAAGATTAAATTCTGCAGAAGTTTACAGTTTATGCCCCTCACTTGCCAGGGAAAAAGTCTCTTACTCTGGCTAGTAGACTGGTCAAGTCCCGCCCATCAGAAAGCTCACACTTACCTGAGGTGGACTTCAGCCCTAGCAGAGCCATGTGGATTCAATGGGGGTTCATTGGTCTCCTCTGGTTTGTGGAATCTAAATTTGTAATTGTGACAATGCTTTGCTCCATAAAGCTGCTCAATCAGAAACACAACAGCATCATGGATAATCCCCAGCATCCTCAAACCATTCACACCTAGAACAAGGACAAAAGGAAAGAGTAAGAAACCAGGCGTCAGTGAAAACAGGCAGTCTGGAAAATAAACCAGTCCATCAGAAACCAGGAGAAGCACCTGCCAGAGCCCTGCATTAGCTACATTATTTTAAGTTCTCATTAGAAATCAAACAAACATTCTTTTGTTTCAGTCTCTGCATCAAGACACATCCCCAGTTCAGCAACTAGCAGATGAACTACAACCATCTAGGACAGTGGCTTTCAGATAGTGATTAAGTTGGTCAGAATGCTAACTCCTATAGCAGGCTTATAAACTATGCCTAACTAATAAAAAAAAACCCCGCATTGGAGCTTATAGGGTAACTCTGGGCATTCCACTTGTATACTATGTAGTTACAGTAGTGTTTCATAGACTTTAAGGTCCAACGGGACTATCGTGATCTAGTCTGACTTCCTGCACATTGCAAACCACAGAACCTCACTCACCCACTCCTATAATAGACCCCTTAACTTCTGGCTGAGTTACTGAAGCCCTCAAATCAAGGCTTAAAGACTTCAAGTTACAGAAAATCCAACATTTACACTAGTTTAAATCTGCAAGTGACCGGTGCTCCATGCTGCAGAGGAAGGCGAAAACCCCCCAGGATCTCTGCCAATCTGACTCGGGAAAATTGCTTCCTGACCCCAAATATGGGGATCATATAGACCCTGAGCATGTGGGCGAGACCCACCATGGGAAAGAATTCTCTGGAATAACTCATAGCCCTCCCCATCTAGTGTCCCATCACTGGCCGTCAGAGCTATTTGCTGCTAGCATTGCAGATCGGCTACATGCCATTGTAGACGGTCTGACCTGAAGCGAGGAGATTTCTGATCATACCATGCTGTTAAACAACTTCACAGCAGAACTCCAGGACACATCTAAACTAGTGTTATTTGTGCAGCTAATACACAGAATAAAAAGGTCAGATAGGCTTAGGTGGCCAGCCACCATAGATTAAGAGAAGTAGCATAATTTTCTCATTTGTAAAAGTAGCAAAATTGCCATAAGCTTTGTTCAACCGAAGTCCAACATTTCACAGCAAACGTTGCTTGCTCAGTGGATCAAACACAAACCCCGACACATAGTAATGAATCAGATAATAAGAGAGAAAATCAATGACCTGATCATTCTCATATAAAAGTTATTGCTGCCGCAATATTGGAGCTTTTTATTTATGCAAACCTTGAGGAGTTTTGCCCAGCTTAAATCAAAATATTTAATACCGAAAATGTTTCTCCTTTAAAGAAGTGAGCTGTCTATAAGCAACTGACCTTTTTCTTCTGAAGACTCTACTCTTTTTTGACAATTTCCTCATGACATTGGTTTATCTGCTTTTAAAATACACTTGCTGGCAAAGAGGAAACAACTTCAGTGCTTGGTATTACCTGCAAATGATAGCTGCTTCAGACGGGCATTGGAACGAGCTTCTTGAACTTTATCAGTCAGTGATTTCCAGGCATCTGTGATTAGAAAATGGAAGACAAAACAATAAAAGAATCTTTGCATCTATCAGACATCAGGAGTAACTGGAACAGCTGCTCAGCATATCTCTTGATTGTCTTCTCATTCAGTCAGGTCTGCAGCAATGCAGCCAAGTCCAGAGAGTGTGCGTGTATGTGCACGCACACAGTACCAGCCATGTCGCAAATATAAAGAAAAGCACAATTAGTGGCCATAAACTCATTATTTCTCCTGTAGTTATACAGTTTTCACCCTCTTCAAAAAAACTTAATGGTGCACAGGCAAATAAGTTGCTTTAGCAATGACACTTGAAAGAAAATTTAGATGACCTAATGCCTGGTCTGTGTTCATTATTTGCTTTGTCCCACCACTACTTTATATACCAACAACACTGTTGGTCAATGGATTCAAGACAAAGTGGCACAATGCAGACATTTAACACAAACCAGGCACTCTGGCATAGGATTTTGTTCCAAAGCTTTATCTCTAAGAGAAGACAAGTCTATTCTGGAGAAGCTTGATACAGAGATCACAGTTTCTCAAAAAGTATCTTTTGTTTTTAACCTCTGGGAACAAAGCTCAGAGAAAGTTGCAACCAGAAAGCATTGTCCTCACCTTCAATACTTTCTGCACAGATCTGAAAACCGTCATCACTTGAGATCTCGAAAACTAGTCCTTTCTTTGGCTTCTTCTCACCAAGGCTTTCTTTCCTCTTTTGTTCTTGCTGCAGCCAAAACATAAGTGGGGAGCTGAAAGTGCCTTCCTCCTCCTCAGGAGCTTTGGATCCTGGAAGACAGACAGACCGATATGAAGATACAGTTGGGAAGAATGAAGTTTTATTGTACCGCCCACCACCAAACAAACAGATACCTAATGGTGAAAAGAATTTGTCCCTGATTTGAACAATGGATGATTATTTCTAAGAAGCCACCAAAACGTAAGCATCATTCTTGAGCTGCCTCCCTTATCAGTGTGCCTGGTTAACTCTCTAGCTTTGAGATCCTTTTCATGCAAACCAACTCCTGGTTGCTTTAAAGCAGGGGTCACCAACGCAGTGCCCACGGGCGCCCTGCCGCCCGCCGGAGCATTTTTGTGCACCCGCAGGACACCTCAACGCTGAAATGCCGCCGAGATTCGTTGCCGTTTCTCGGCAGCATTTCAGTAATGGGGTGTTCGGCACCCGCCACAGTCTTCTGGGAATAGCAATATGCTAGTCCCACAAGAAAGGGTGGGGACCACTGCTTTAGCGGTTATCACAACCTGTAGAATCTGTAATGCAATTTAACATCTACCTCTGCATGGAGAACAGCATACACTATAGTAGGCAGCTGTACAGTTTCAGCAGAATCCACGTCCACATGCAGGCATGTGGACTCAGCCAGAACAATTCTGCTAATGATATTAAGTGAGTTGTTAAAGTTCCACAATAATGGATTACCTACTGAACCATCACCAGTGGCAACGGGAATTATAAAATGGGAAAACAAGGTCTTTCATGAATCATACTCCAGGGGAGCTACTACAGGAATATCAATTTCTGGTGATGATGGAGAAAGAAAACTGCAGTTAATGGGACAACAGCTTTACCACAACAATTTTAATTCTGTTCTCTGTATACGGGCACGGGGGTGATAAGCAGACTTTAAACTCAACTCTCAAACAAAGTTTAGAACGGGACTTTCTAAAGTTTAGAACTGTTCTGGAACTCTCATTTCCTGATCAAGAACTGAGGTCCTGAGCACGGATTTACATCCATTTAGAAAGTGAAATCCAGATTACACTACAACATGAGAACATAAAAATCAAAGTTGCAAGTTTCTACAACTACAACCACACATGCAATTCACATTTCTGTGACTGGAACATAACTCCCTCCAAAACTAGCAGAAAACCATACAGTGGCTACTACGAGTTCTTTAAAGTGGTCAAACGTGAAATGACTCTATATAGTTCAACATCAAAAGCTGTCAAGAAACTGTATTTTTGGAAGAAGCGACATACCTGTATTTTCTTGCTCATTTGCCGTGTTCTGCACTGACTGTGGCTCTGTAAGAATTGCCATTTGCCTTGGGGAAAGGGAAAAAAAATGAAATATAATGCTTGGCAATAAACCACCCCACCGAAGGTAACTCCTGTTTTTTTCTACGGCTGATCCATCTAACCAGTTGGGGTTGTTGTGTTTCACAGAGACAATGTCAACTTGAACACTTTTAAATTGATTACATATAAAAATTTCTAGTTTCTAACAGAGCACAGTTTAAATAATACTCTTATTACAAATATGTTTATAAGAGTTTTTCAGTTCTCCAGTACCTGTTTATAAGGATCCTTTCAGAAAGGGAGAAATTGACAGTGCAAGAGAACAGTGAACCAAACTGCATGCCTGTGACTGAAAGTACCTCTGTATTCACACCCTACACATTACCGTAATAATCTTTGTACAAAATATGCCTTGAGAGTTGTATTGGAAAACTAATAATGCACTGGTCAATAATATCATGGTGAAATGTATGTAATCCATAAACCACGAACCACACTGCCCTCACTAGACAAAAGTTGATTGCACCCCAGAACTTCACAATGCCTTATACTGACAGACTCAAGGAGCTCAAAGGCAAGTTTAAGGAGTGACTTGATTAGTCTATAACTATCCACATGGGAAACGAATACTTAATAATGGGATCTTCAATCTAAAAAGAGAAAGGTATAACACGAGCCAATGGCTGGAAGCTGAAGGTAGACAAATTCAGACTGGAAATAAGGTGTACATTTTTAACAGTGAGAGTAATTAACAACTGGAACAATTTAGCAGCAGTCGTGGTGGATTCTCCATCACTGAGAATTTTTAAATCAAGATTGGATTATTTTTTAAAAAGATCTGCTCTAGGACTTATTTTGGGGGCGTTCTATGGCCTGTATAATATAGGAAGTCACACAGTGGTCTCTTCTGGCCTTGAAATCTATAGGCTTGTCTACATTACATAGCTTTTAGCCGCTAAAAGTCACACAGTGTAGTCACTGTTTGTCGGCTCTCCTGCCAACAAAAAACTTCCACTGCCAATGAGCGGCATTAGCTTTGTCGGCAGAAGAGCTCTCCTTCACACAGGCACTTGTCGCGGCAAAACGTGCGTCTTTCGGGGGGGGGGGGTGGATGTTAACACCTCTGAAAGACAGTTTTGTCCTTCTATTGACAGTGTAGACATAGCCTATGAATCCATGCACAAAGGATACAAGCTGGAAAAGGAAAAAAACCTAATTTTTAGATTTCAGTACAGAAATCTTCGTGTTACCTGTGATTACAGTAGGTACAAGGGGCCTGATTCACCGTTGCATAATTTCAGCTTTATGCTGTTATAACACTTAGCATGCATTCACACTACAGAATTAACTTGTGTGATCCACCCTCAAATTATTTCCACCGTGTACGCATTTCACAAAGGAGAGTGGCCTCACTACAGAACAACAGCCAAGCTTGGAGGAGCACAGGGGCTGTAGCGGCCTTTATCCACACTGGCACTCTATTCACTTGTGTGTAGTACTAAGACTTCCTGGGACACATCTCATGGTTCATAGCACCTCCGTGCAACGCTATGAATGTTTTCCGTGTACTGAGAGAGAACCTATCTGTGCCTTTTGGAGATCCTGGGCAGAAATGGTATGAACCTGACAAGTCATTAAAGTAAATCAGTTCCGGCTTGGTGCACTCAAAATTTCTGTCCATTACCTTCATTCCAACTTGGAGGCAAGGCCTGGATCCAATTCAGAAAAACAATCTATAGCAGGTGTTGGCACTATCGCAACTCTCATTTTGGCAAAAAGAGGAAGAAACAGGGCATGTGGCATGGTGGGGCACAGCTTGTCACCATGCAGAAGTGATGGTAAGCTTTCTTAAGGAGAGCAAAAAGCTTCATGCAGAGCTGGAAGATGGGAGACAACTGATTGGCAGTTCTGGATCCGTCCCTCAAGCACTGAGTGATGAGACTACATCACCAAGCAGCCATGAGACAACTAAGAGTGGGCCACACGCCCGGAGTTGTGTGAGAAGCTCCTTCCAAGCAACTGGCAGTACAATGAGAGGCCTCTTCTTCAAGGCCATTCTAAAAAAGCTTGAGCTTTATGCCAAAGATAGATCAGTGCAGTTGCTGGTACTGGCAGCCGAGTGTGACTGTGCAGAACGAAGGCTCAGCAGGCCTAGATGTAGTGGCATGGGACTCTAGGAAATAGACAGCAAGAAAAGGCCATAGGGTAGTAGCCCCAAAGGATTGTGGGCAGGTACTGGAGGACTAATAACCCTCATAGGGTTGCCAACTTTCTATTTGCAGAAAACCAAACACCCTTGCTCCCCATCGCCCCACCCCTTCTCTGTGGCCACGCCCCCTGCTCACTCCATTCCCCCCTCCCTCTGTCACTTGCTCTCCCCCACCCTCATTCACTCGCTCATTTTCACCAGGCTGGGGTGCGAGAGGGGGTGAGGGCTCCGGCTGCAGTTCTGGGATAGGGATGGAGATGAAGGGTTTGGGGTGCTGGAGAGGGCTCCGGGCTGGGGCAGAGGGTTGAGATGTGGGATGGGGTGAGAGCTCTGCCTGAGGGTTCGGCTCTGGGGTGGAGCCAGGGATGAGAGATTTGGGGTGCAGGAGGGGACTCCAGGCTGGGGGTATGAGAGGGGGTTAGGGCTCTGGCTGGGGGTGCAGACTCTGGAGTGGGACTGGGGTTTGGGGTGCAGGAGGGGTCTCAGGACAGGGAGTTGGGGCGCAGGCAGGCGTGTGGGCTCTGGACGGCGCTTACCTCAGGCAGCTCCCGGGAAGCAGTGACATCTCCCTCTGGCTCCTAGGTGGAAGCGTGACCACGTGGATCTGGGCACTGCCCGCATGCGCTGCCCCCTCAGCTCCCATTGGCCATGTGGGAGCTACTGAGCTGGCACTGGAGGGGGGAGCAGCGCTCAGAACCCCCATGGCCATCCCTCCACCTTGGACCCAGGAGAAGATGTCAGCAGCTTTCCAGGAGTCATGCGAAGCCGGGTAGGAAGCCTGCCTGCGCCGACAACCAGACTTTTAATTGTCTGGTCAGCACTGCTGAACTGAGCCACCAGGGTCCCTTTTCAACCAAGCATTCCAGTTGAAAACCAGACACCTGGCAACTCTAGGCCCTCAACTGTTGTGTTATGACACTGGCCTGTGGCCACATTATAGATAGGTGGAAGTAGTGGCTCTTGAGAGGAGCTCACGGTCTGTCCCATTACCCCAAGTCATGACAGCTAACTTGTTTTACTGCCTACACCACACACAGGTCATCACATGAGTGACAGGTGGGTGGGGCTGTTTTTGTGAGTAGGTGGGTGTGCATAAGTGGTTTGAGTTATTACGAACACCTGGAGCTATTCCTCATGTTAACTTGCTAGTGAAGACAACCTCTTATGCCGATTTAAATCTGGAATAGCAGCAGCAATTAATCAGGCCCCAGAGTTTTCAGACAGAAATGTGGTTTTCAACTTGACAGTGTCCATTTAAATAGATTTTTTTTTGAAGATTAGTATTGTTCTTTAATATTGCAGTTTAAGTGTTTTCCTTTAAGACTCAATCACTACCAGGACACTGACAGCTATCAAACCTTTCCATTAAAGAACTGAGAGTAGATTTTTAAAAAGAGGTAGTCAGTCCCCAGCGGAAACAGTCCACCTGACAAAATCCATCAAAAACTGGCCCCTGGATGGCAATCTTGAACTCATCTCTAGCATGAAGCAAAGCAATCAACTGAAGAAAACTGGGGAAAGCTTGCACTACTGTATCCATTCTGTGGATATCAGATTTTGACCTGTACGGTTGCTAATCTGGTAGTTTTTACCAGCCCTAAAAAAAAGAATTACAAACAACATTTAAAAGCCACAAGTATGCAACTATTTCTAAGCATTTACTCCTGAATCAAGTATTCAAAAATCAGCTGGTTTCAACTGAACATGAAAATATTCTTATACATTAACATTTATTTCTGTGACATTTATCACTGTAGCATGTGCTCTAATTATGTTATTACAATGAATCTTGTTCTACTAGATTAAACAAGGATTTAATATTACAAGTGACACATTCCAGACTGAAAGCTACTGGGGTATTTTAATTTACAACAACAGCAACAAATACAAGGAAGGAAGGAACAGAGTTTTATTTTGTTTATAAGGTACTGAATATAAACCAGCAAAACCTAATGGGAAAGGTTTGTTTTAATACTTACCCTGCAGGCTGCCCAGATGGCTTTTGTGGTAGCTGATCTATACTTGTATCTTGAATGTCTGCCTTCACTGCAGGAGTCCTGGAACAGAAAGATTTGGGATAATTCAAGAGACTATACAAATAAGAATTTATTGTGACCAAGAAATAATGGATCTAGTGGGACCTGCCATAAGTGATTCAGCATTTCAGCAAACTACAAAAATAGGAACAAATGCTACTGTGAAGCCAGAGGACAGAAAGTAGATCAAATTGCTAGTGCTTTAGGTCAGATTCAAGACTTGCACTTTAAAGGGATGGAGTACTCTAGGATCTTTACAAGGATGTTTTTGCATAACCATAAGCATGGAACCATGGGGTCACTCCATAAAGGATGATATGCTGGCAAAAAAATAGCCTAAAATATTTACAAATAGAAGATCAATTATGTCTAAAAGATTGTGGATCAATTGCTTTTCAAAACAGACTTACAGCACTGAGTTAAAAACATTAAAGAACTGTAGAACTGAGTCATCTGACCGGAGTCATATGACCCAACTAACCGGAGTTAAAGGTCAAGGGACCTGCCCAGTACTTTTGGGCAGGTCTCTTGACCTCCAGGAACTGCAGTGGATTGCTGGGTTGCCCTTGGTCAAATCCCTTATCATATGGACTGCTGGCAATGTCACACAGAGAGGATACTTGGGGACTTTCTGAACAAAAACGTTAAGTGTCACATTCAGCACCCAGGTCCACAGTCCTTATTCTCCTTTCTTCCTACAGATTTGCACCCCAAGTAAAATCACCAAAACAAGTGCTACTTCAATTCAAAGACTGGAAAGAAATTGCCATACAGTAAGACAATTGAGCTCAGTCTGTTTAGCTTATCAAAACAAATCATAGAATTATATAAATATAGGACTGGAAAGGACCTAAGAAGATTGAGAGTTGACTTGATTACAGCGTATAAGTACCTCCACTGAGAGAATATACCAAGTACTAAACTGCTCTTTAAAATAGGTTTAAATTCTATAAACTGACATTAACTGGCAGTTGTGAAAACATCCCAGAACCTGGTGGCAAAGTCATGTGCTGTTCCTGAAGACCAAGAACCATTGGCTGGAAGTTAAAACCAGACAAATTCAAGTTAGAAAACAAATATTGAAAAAGTGGGGGCATTTAACCATCAAAACAAGCTACCAAGGAAAGTGGTAAACTCTCTTCAAATGCAGACTGATTGCTTTTAATGAAGATGTTTTAGTCAAACACAAGCTATTGGGCTCAGTACAGGAGTAATGGAGTGAAATTATTTGGCCTGTTATGTATATATAGATAGATCTGACTAAATTATCTAATTATCCCTTTGGCCTTAAATTCTATAAACATTCCCTATAACTTGTGATTCCTCTTTCCAAAGGAAAGAGAGAAAACTCAGCAGCATGATGAAAATGCAGTGTGATTACTGACATTAACTGGCATACAGCTTAACCCTTTAATTAATTAAAAAAATAAAAAGACATCTGTCCAAGGCTCTAGAAGCATTAACACACAATTAACCATATAATTAAATCTCAGCAGCATTAACATACTATTAACAATATTTAATGGGAAGTATTCTACTCCCATGACATTTTAAAGTTGTACCATGGCATTCAAGAAAGAAGAGAAACGAAAGGGCAAAATATAGGGCAGAATGAATTCAAAACAATTTACAAACTGTATGTAGGGATACCACTTCACCAGCCACTAAAATATAGACATTTCTAAAAGAGAAACAGGACACTTGTTTTCCAGCACACAGCAACACCACACAACAATTAGGGTGTGCAGAATCCCATTGCCACTTGAAATAGCAGGGGAATGTGGGAAGGCAGACTGTAATAATCCAATTAGAAATTTGGCTAGGATATTAGGACCAACTCTCCTCTTGCAAAAAGTACCATGGGATCTTCAAATAACTACAACTGGTCAGCGGCTCAGTTTTAAGTTCTACCTAAAAAACTGGTATTGCAAGCAGCATAGTACTTCCATAGGAACATACCAGAGCAGTCTCTTGGTACTGGCTTGGAAGAGTGCAACCTCCTCAGACCACCACCATTTCCTATAACCACCATGTTTTCCTTGCAGAGTTCCAATCCAAGTTCTAATCAGGCCAAATGCTGCCAGATTTTAAGATTAAAAGTATATATCAATAGATACAAAGCACCTATCAACGTGATAGCTAACCACTAACTTATAGCACAGCTAGAGGTACCATGTTCGCAAACAACTTTGCTCCCCCAAATAAATGGTTATCAAAAATTTGTCAGGGATGTCCACCATAAATTAAGGCAAAGATTGTGTGTTAACTTCTTTAGAAATCTGCTTTCCCTGTCCAGAAGTCCATTGATGGCAGTGAATGCTATTATAGAATTTACTACTAAAGGATTCACTATGAGAAGATAAAAAGGAAATTTGATGTGGGGACCAGTGCAACAAAGCCAATTTTTTACCACGGTAACAAAACCTCAAGCATACACAAAAGCAAACACATGTTTCTCTTACCCTGCAGTTGAGACTTGGGATACAACATTGGCCCCTCTGTCTGGAATGTGTACTTCAGGGGGATTGGTCCACATGTGAGGAGTTTTATGCTTCTTTCCATTCCCTTTGTCTAAAGGCGGTTGAATTCGTTTAATTTTTGGCTTCATTTTTGTGGGACCAAGCACTGAGCTACTTGCAGACTGTTGGCCAGATGATGGGGAGCCTCCAGGCGAAGCTGAACTGGCATGCATTACAGTTGAGGAAACCTTGCTTTGCTCAAGTCCTGTGTTGTTAGGAATGTCCACTAGCTGTGAAAAGCTTGAAAACTGAGGTGCTGAAGCAGTGGCAAGATCCAGCTGAGAAGAAGCATTTTTGATGGCTAAAAGTTGTGTCATATGCTGAAGCTGATAAGGACCTTCTGGGTCAGTGGATGATTGAGCAACTGTCATGCCCATAGTCTGTGCTGAAGGCAATACACATATGCTTGATGCAGCTGTCATTGCTGCTGTAGCTGGAGTTTGTGACGTCCCCAGTTGTGAAAACATCCCAGAACCTGGTGGCAAAGTCATGTGCTGTTCCTGAAGACCAAGACTTTGCTGACTGGCTTTGATCAAAAGATTGCTTATTGAGCCAAGGTCTCCCAACAATCCAGGGCTAGTTAATGTTACAGAACCCTGTCCCAAAACATGGCCAGGTACTGACCCACCAGTGCTAGGTGCTGCTGTGGCCTGCATGGATACAACATTCAGCACTGATGAATTCGATGCTAGTCCTGACACTGGCCCTGTCGTGAGGTGGCCAGCATCTGGTCCAATAATGCTGGGTGAAGTGCCAACTGCCGCAGCAGGGGCTGCTCCCACACCCTGGGGCAGCAAAGACGCTTGCTCAAAATACATGACTCCAGACTTAGACCTTTTAATAATATTGGGAACAGTTCTGTGGGGTGTCGAATTTCCAAGGGTCCCCAAATCTAATGGGCTGTTGGAAAGTTGGGAGGGAGCAAAATTAATCAAAGTCATATTGGAAACCATCTCAGAAGGCGCTATGGCAGAAGAGGTTCCAGACGGAGCTAGCTTTTTATTCTTTCGTGACTGCAGTCGGGATATTGGCCTTTTCTTCCCAAGGCCAGAGGTCGGGGTGGTAACTGTAGTGCCAAGGTCTGTCCTCTGGCTTGCTTCAGACACTAAAAGCTGAGGATCAGGAGGTGGCTGTACACCAATAAGGAGACCTGATGCAGGACTGCCAATATTTGGTGGGAAACCACTCTGAGTAGCTGTGGGAAAGGTATGCAAATGCTGGTGATGGGACATAGGCAACAGTCCTTTGCTAGTAGGGGGGAATAAAGACTGAGATGATGGCAGGCTTGGATTTAATTCTGTAGTCAAAGTGAGTGCACTTCCCATGGGCCCTAGCACTGAAGTATTGGTCTCCATTACGCTCTGTGCGGAACTACCAGAAGGAGTCAGCTGTATTTTTTGTGTAACACCATTGGGAAGAGTCTGGAGGACATACAGAGGCTGCATATTTTGATTGACTACCAGAAGTTTTTCAGTGGCTGGTTTTAGGTGGGGTGGGGTTGTCTGTACTGCAGCATTAGAAATCTGAGATGGACCAGGACTGTCAGTGGAGTTTGGAACGTATTTTTGGTTTTGAAGAGGAACGGTAGGAGATACTGGCACTTGGAGTCCAGGAGTACCGCTGTTCCTAGTTAAATCCTGGTTGCTGCCATGCCCTTGCTCTACTGGGGCACAAGGTGGGCTGGCTATGTGTTCTGCATCTATGTGACCTTGGATGAAATGATCAGGAGTCATATGTCCTTCAGGGCTTGGGTCTACCCCTGGGCTTAAAAGAGTTGCATCCCCTTCACCAGAGGCAGATTTTTCTGTGACTGTAACTCTCTTCTCTCCAGATTCTGTGGAAGGTAAAGCCAGTATAGACCTCTCTCCCGAAGATGAGAGTGCAGACTCTGAAATTACAGCAAGCCTGTTGCGGTTTTGGCTGGGCACAGTAGGACTACGAGTAGTTAGAACAGAGAGATCTGATGGAAGTTCTAAAGGCAGCTCAAACTGCTCCTCTGCTGATATAGAGGAAGAAACACTACTATCCACTGGTTCAGCAGTTGGCAGCTGTTGAGAAAACACTTCAAACAAACCCATGTCCTTGCCACGATTACTATCAAGACCTAGCCCCTCCCCCAGTGTTAGAAGTTCAGATGAAGATGACTCCGGGCTTTCTCCTAAAGCCTGCATCGATGGTGTATTCTTTAATACAAAGTCCATGATGTCCGAAGGGAGAATGTTTCCACAGTCATCGCTATTGTTATTGTCAGAGTCTGATTTTAGCAGTTCTGTGTTAAAAGTGTCCAATAAGTTCTTATCTGAGGGTGTGCTAGCATGAGCTCTACGGCCTGTGTCCAAGGAACTCAGCTGAGCTTCCAAGGAATCCTGACCCTGTGTTTTAACCCTGCTTACAGCATGGCAATTATCAATCTTTGGCTCAGTTTTATGGCCAGTAGAGCTCTTGGTGACCTGTACTTTCTCTCCAGCTTCTTCAGCTCGATCAAGCTTTAAGTTTTCAGTCCCATTTTCTTTGCCACTTCTTTTGGTTACCTGATTTACTTTTCTTGTTGTTGCTGTAACACTTGTATCACTTTCTGTTCCATCATCCACACCATCTAGCTGGGAGATTTTTGGAAGATTGCACTGCTCCTCCTCCTTGAATAAATTATGGGATCCAAGCCTCTCTTCTGCACTTGAGGAAACCACTGTCCTAGTGAAATTGTAGTAGTACAAATCATCTTCATCAGAAGTACTTAAGTCATCTGCACCATCTACTTGTCCTTCTGCAGACCTCTTTCCTCGCTTCTTCCCAGTTGAGTTGCTGTAGAATGGAATGTCTTCCTCTCCATAAGATCTCACACCATACAAAGGAGTTAATCCAAAGAACATGTTAGATCTTGCCCGAGCACTTCGCCGGGGATATCTCCGCTTGTAAGAACTATCTTCCTGAGCTTTAGTTCCATCCTGAAGTATCAAATTTCTGTCTTCAACAGGCAGATTCGGATAAGAATTATTTTGAGATTCCTGGGTAGGAGTATCACTTGGACTTCCCTGAACAACAGAACCATCTCCTTGGCTTCCAGAAGTTGAAGACAGCTCTGTCAAAGCAGCTGGTTCTGCACTCTTACTCTGCGATTCGGCATCATTTTCTTTCTGTGTATTTTTAGATTGGCTTTCACCTTCCATCTTGAGAGGAGTCAGGGTTACTTTAACTGTGCGTTTTCTAGGAGCCTGTGCTTCCTTGGAGGCCACTTCAACTTGCACCAATGGAGCTTTAGATGCCCCTTGTGCAGGTGGAGACTTATCCCCAGTTTTCTCAGCAGAAACATTACTACACAACCTCTGACTAATCTGTTCAGTTGCCAAAACCTGATTGATAAATTCTGGTTTTAAGCTTCCTTCATCACTGGCTGTCACTTGACTTGAGTCTGTAAAAGTTTTTACAGAATGTTTCTCTTTGAAAGCGTCTTTTGTTAACTTTTTTCCTTTCTGTCGTCTGTCTCTGCAAGCAGAAACCACATGCTCACTTGATGCAGAAGACCTGCTACTTATTCCAGAAGGCTTTAAGTTCTTTCCATCTACGTCTTCAACAGAAGAGATTTTTTCTGGTTGTATGAGGTCCATATGTAGGTCTCTATCTTTCCTTGGGCCTCTCTGATGAAAAGATGGAAAGGGCATTGTATCTTTGGAAGAAAGTGTTGCAGAAGAAGGTTCTTGAAAAGTTCCCTTTTTATTAATGTTTAATTCTATGCCTGATGTACTAAGCACTTGGGTGGACATTTTAGTATTCCCAGATGAAGCAAAGCTATGAGCTGAAGAATCCGAGTCCTTTGAACTCGACAATTTTGTCTTCTCTCCCTTCGAAGATGTGCTTTTGGACATCAACTCTGAACTGGTAGAGTGTTTTATTTCTAAAGACTGAGATCCACCCAAATGACAAGTTTTACTTCCACTTGTAGCTACCATTCTTGGAGAGCTTGAAGAGTTAGGGCTATTTTGAGCTAACGCACTTGGAGCGCTTAAATTCACTGACCCTTTGAAGCTGTCTATATTTTTTACGCTTGATTCATATTCTGATGAGGATCCGATACTAGATACTCCAGGCACAGTGTGTCTGGAGTAAGTGTTCCCAACTCTGGTGGGAAAAACCATTCGGAGTTTTGACTGCTGTTGTGACAAAGAGGAGGTACTCTGTCTCCTAGAGCCGATGCTTCTAAGTCCAGATGATAATAAAGGGTCTCCCACTGTTACTATTTCATGGGTCATTGGCGTAGGACTTCCTGAAGAGGACAAGAGGGGAAAAAATACAGTGAAACAATATAGGTATCACATAGCCAACACATACATGCAATTTGATTATACAAACGATGCACATACCTAAGAAATTCAACAAACAAAACACATTTTAAAAATACTGTCAAAATAAAAAAGAAATAAGGCTGAAGATACGTATTCCCCAAAAACCAGACTCTTTATAAACATCCAATATTGTCAGTTATACATCTTTTGAAGCTAATGTTGATAATTTCTGAATTATACCCTATAGGGTTCGATGCTATACAATTATGAGTCCGGAATTCAAGAACTAATTCTGATTTACAAAGACACCACAAAAGTCAAACAAATGACTCCAAAATTACTCAGAAGTGTTATTTTACCTGCTACCTGCTGGCAACATTACACATGTTAATAGCATGTCAGAGCATACTAGCTTCAGGATAACTGAAGAGGATTACTATTTTGTCTTTAAAACTAAATTTGAACTGATGCTTAATGTAGGTTTTCAACACACTTTGGAAAGAATTCAGTAAGTACGCCCCCTCTTTTTGACTAAAACTGCACTTTTATAGATCTTTCATCCAAAGGATTTCAAAGCTTTTTATAAACTTTAGTCCTCAACTTTGTAAAGGAAAACATTCTAACCATTTTAGAGAGGAGAAAGACCGAGGCACGAAGAAATGGTGAAGTGACTTAGTCTAGGTGGCAAAACTCAGAATAAAATCTTGGAGAATTCTGAGTTCTGAGTTCCAATCTCCTGCTCCAAAATCACTAGGCAACATTCCCTCCTCTAAGATTTCTAAACATTATGCTTTATGTTTCTCTGAATGTTTTAGTTTAAAAATAAATAAATAAATAAATAAATAAATAAATTGTGATTCAATATTTGACCTCTTTTTAGAGTATATTCTTCTTGAATAGATCTGTTTGGAATTAATCTAAACCTGGATAAGAATTTCAGAAAAATTTCTGCCATAGAGGCAGCTATGCTTTCCACTGTAAAAAGCATTTGTAGAATCTAAAGAACATATGGTCACCACACAAAAGTAGTAGATCACCCAAGACACTGAAATTCTGAGTCTCGCTAAAAAGTGCCAGTTAAAGTTTTTGGGACTTTAATAAGCCAAAACTATGATCCCTGCTGAGAGCTATTACAATTCTAGAGCCTTTTCCTGGGCAGATTTTTGTTTTGAGTATGCAGTCCTTGAAAAATAATCTCTCCTGCACATGCCCCAGAATCTCTCTTCTTCCCTCATATCCCATTTTGCACTATCATCTCCACAACAAGGAAACTGAGCATCTAAAGTGAGCAGAACTTCTGAGAAACAAAGCATGAGACAGACACAAAAACAAGAAAAGAAAAGCAGTACAATACCTGCAGAGGGCAAAGGCCTAGACCCGGGAGACCGCTGCGTTAGGGGATAGATTGGTGTCCTGACCCTGGGACCTTTTGAGATCAGAGGATAGTAACAGGAACTGGAGGTCTGAGAATGCAGGGGACGATCTGGAGATGGAGGGTTTACCATTTCTGGTGTATTTTGACTCTCTTTGGATAGAGTTTCTGCAGCAGAGTAAGAATAATAAAAATTCAGACATTAAAAACTATAACCCTGGAGCATCTGTTGCTAACAAGTTTCACTCAGAGAAGTCAAGATACATTTTTTAAACAAAACATAAAACCACTGACATCTTGTATTAGATTCTCAGGAAGTAATAGTCTAATTTCTCTCTCCTAAATATGTTTTTTCAGCTGAAACACTTACAACAAAAAACACACAACATAAAACTAATTTATGACCCACCCATGTGGCAGCTTCACTAATACTTTGTCCTGGGACAACGACCTTGTTTTTTTACATGTCAATAAAGACCCAGGAACACCTTTGCCACTATAGTAATAAGAAAGCCTCCTGACTCCCAAGCCTTGGCTCTAACTATCTACTTAGGTATTCAGTGAAGCAATGCGTACCAGAAGGGTGTATATTCTGGTGTGCCCCAACTGCCCCACGTAGACCCTACTGACATGCTGTAAAAGGTATACAGTGCCCACTGATGTAGTTCTTTCTGAAACAGTACTAGGTTAACATGCACTAGGAACCTTTTAGAAAGCATTAGCTGTGTCTACACAGGGCAGTTAGAGAGCAATGCTTTGGATCATCCTGCAATTTACACCAGTCTAGTGCACACTGCTACAGTGTGTAGACAAACCCTTACTCTCCCCTTCTGTCCATAGACTTGCACTACAGTCAAAATCCCCATGTACTCTTCAGCAAGATTGATTTCAATTCTACAGCAAGACTCAAAGGATTCTGTTGCAGCAGCCTGGGGGCAGCAAACTTGAAATTTTGTGGCAACTGTATTTAAATGAAGGATGTATATAATTTGTTTTTGATCTAAATGGCCTAGGACCTGCCTACCTGAAAAATAGTTTCTTCTTTTGCAATATTGCCACAGTTGTGATTAAGAGAGACTTGAACTGGAGCCCCAAGGCGATAGAATATTTTCAGGGAAGTTCATTGCTTTGGGAGCTATCCTCACTCTAGGTCAGAACAACTAGGTTCAGCTGATCTTCAAGATGCAATACAAGGCTTATCTGAATACTCAGGCTTTTGGGGATGTACGGCTTGAAGAGGAGAGGAATTTTATTGGAGATTGTTGGTGCATTTAGCTGTTTCAGGTTGTTTTTTATTTTTGTCAGAGGTGCCTAAAATAATAAGACAGACGCCCTTTTGTGTATGTTTTTAATATACTGCAGGTTTTTGTACTGACAACGCATAACTGCATTGTAGAAGTTGTCTGGAAGTGAAGCTGGAGGTTTTGACAGCTTGGAAGGAGGTAACTGAGGCTGTCAGCATCTGTGGAAGAGTAGGAAGCAGTCTGGAATTATGGAACAGGCATAGCAGTTAGCTGATTTTGCTAAAACTAACAGCAGTGAAATATTTACCAATATTGACATTTAAAGCATAATTTTAGTTTCAGAGTTAACGCCCCTGTGACAAATGGGTCAGTTCACAACTCTCAGAGCTATTGTTTCAGGCTATCTGAAGACTGGAAGGCAATGTGGCATCAGCTTGGGTTCATGTTTCCAAGATTACCTATGCAACCATGAGTCCGAGAAACAATTTTTTAAAATAAAACCATAAGATACTGGAGCACACTTCTGCAGCACAGAGTGCATTCTGTGTCAAGTTCTATGTCCAAAAATGCACAGGACAAAAATTTAACTTTTTGGAATATCCCTCACCTGCTTACTAAAAATCATGAGCCATGCGATTGAAGAAAAAAAAATATATACACAGAGGATTTGCCACTAGAAAAGTATCTTAAGAAACTTGCCTGTTGGGGGTGCTGGACTATGAGCAATCGTCCTGTTCTCATCATGCTCTACAGTGCTATTGATATCTGGCTCTATGACAGGAGGTCGACATTCCATGATCTTACAAGTATACACACAGCGCTTCCGAGCATCTGTTGTGCTCCAGTACACCCTGGAACACCTGGAAAATATTTAGAAAATAAAATAAATATTGTCGCTAATGTAGACAGAGACCTCCACATTCTTGTCTTCAGTTTTCATCTTCTCAAAACTCTGGAGGCTATATGCTTCCTGTACTATTTGGAGTCATTCCAGCCAAACCCCAAGGTTCTTGAGTAGTTTTTGCTTAAGCAAGCTACCATAAGCTTCAATGGAAATTTCCCTGAATAAAGACCTATGGATCTAGCCCTTGACTGATAAGTAGTTCAGTAAGATCTACCCAATGATGAAACAGTTTTTACTTACTGATAACCAATGGGGAACAGCTTGTCTTCACAGTCTGACAGATCATTCAGAATTCCTAAGCAGTCTATAGTCATTGAACCTAAACCAGAAAGAGAACAAGAAGAGTTCTAGAAGAGAGAGGAGATCAGATTCCAGCACCAAAAGACAGAACAAATGCCAAGAGACACAGGCCTTACCAATCATCATGTGGATGTTTTCTGGCTCCAGGCCACTAAGAAATTTTCTTCTCAAACTGATCCCTTCAAAGTCCACAAAAACTCTTCTAAGAACTTCAAATCCATTCTCCGGTACCACCTAGAGCAAGAACCCCCCCCCCCGCCCGAGCAACACATTAATTTTAAAGGAAACATTATGCATGTTTCACACAGTCTCACTCAACGGATACTCGATTTGGTCTCTCAGATGGAGCTGTGTGGAGATTTATACAGCACTTGCCACACCTGTTCAGAGCTCTTAGTCACATCACTAACCTCTCTTCCCCACTAGTGTGTCAGGTCCTTACTCTCATGAAGAGCACATTCACCTAAACCTTTTAAGAAATAAAAATGTTTATTACTACAGTTCTCCCAAGCCTTGGACAAAAAGGGCTGCGAGTGTGATCTCACCTCTCCTTTGATCAAGTCACGATGCCGCTGGCAGTACACTTTCTTATCATCCAGAAAGACACAGTTCTTGGCTCGGGAACACATGAAGTGATAGTTGCTAGTGCAGGAAGTAAGGCAGCAGCCTACTGTGGCGCCTGACTTTTGACAGAACTCGCATCTCTATAAAGCCAAAGCATGGAAAAATTACAAAAACGTATTTTTGAACAAAACATTATTTTGAACAAATCATCATGTCACTATCATTTGTTTCTTTCACAGACTGAAAAAAGGGTTTAGACTTTGAATGAGCTTGTGTTAATGAAAGTCAAAAATTATACAATGAGTTATTTTGCACCCAAAAACCCATCCACAGGAGACAGAGCACACATGTGCAGGCGGGTGGAGGGGGAAATGGGGTGGGGGTGTTGTGTTTGCAGGGGAGAAAGAAGAAAATTCCCTGAAGAACATACTAATTTCCACCTAAACTCTGGGTCCCTCAAAATCCACAGAGACACTATCTTGCTTACCCTTCAGGACAAGAACCACACAGGAATTCTTGGATGAAGCCTGCACAACTAAGTTGTTCATGTGCACCCCTGACCTAGAAATGGCAACTACTCCCTCCTGTAGGGCTTGCTGCTGACCAAAATACAGGCACAATTTATCACTATTTTTGAAGCTTTAATATGAAAACCATTGTTTAGGGGGAAATGATGCAATACCAAGATTTGGCCAAATTACTTCAATTTGATTTATGCAATTGCCTTCAGCCCCATTTCCTTTCTTCTAGAAAGGAAGCAGCCACTGTGTCACAATAAGAAGGTTACTCCATTTTCCAAGTCTGGTCAGAATTTAGAAAAACCTTTTGCAGAGTTTATTATGATGGTTCTCTCTGTAAGTGAGATCTCTAAAAAGTAACCATCCTACAATGGATTTTATGAACATCCTCATATGGCAAGCAGCCATTTCGGCTTAGTCAAAAACTTATTTTGAACTAACACTCTTCAGCCCAGTTATCCTGGAATTTTCATTTAGGAATAACATTTTTCTCTTACCCAAGCCTCACTAGAATCAAGGCAAATGCAGACAGAGATGAACAAGAAAGTCCTAACTATATATAGCAGCAGTTCTCAAACTGTGGGTCAGGACCCCATAGTAGGTTGCAAACCCATTTTAATAGGGTTGCCAGGTCTGGTGTTAGACTTGCTGGGGCCCAGGTTGTGGGGGTCAAGCTTTGGCCCCTCTGCCTGGAGCATTGGGGCTTGGCTGGGCTCAGGCTTCAATCCCCCTTTCTGTGGTCATGTAGTAATATTTGTTGTCAGAAGGGAGTTGCAGTGCAATAGAGTTTCAGAACCCCTGATATATAGCATGTAGTTATATATTTCATATTTTAGTGCAACATTTAGCTGTGCAATTGACATCCCTCGTCGCTGCTATTTATTTTAAAATAAAAGCCATGGTTCTAAAGTGCTGAACTCAAAGAATTTGCTCATGGGAGATTCCCCTGTAAAATTCTGAATCCATAAAGTGTTGCCCTCCTATTACAAGCAAATTAACCCTTTGGTCTCCAACATTTTTCTACACCAGGAGCTCACAGTGCATTAGGAGGAAAAGTAGGCTTTCAAATGCCAGCCAGCTTAAGGACTAGCTGGGGAACATATTCTATGTTACAGACAGTGATAGAACTTAAAATCAGAAATCAGATTAATAATAGGAAGGGAGAGGAGGGAAAAACCCCATAAGAATTCTTTAGATGGACTCCAGTCTCAACCCTAACCAAGCCACATTTGCTTATACTCACCAACTGCTTCCCTCTGATCACAGCCATGTGTACATTTTTCAGAGACCCATCATCATCCTCAAACACTTCTGCTGACCATAAAGCACAGTTTACATGTGTCCATTCATTCTGGCCAATGTACAGGAGACGTCCAGCATCCTAAAGAAAAATATGTAATAAATAGTTTTTCAAAGATTCCTTAAGACAGTGGTTTTCAATCTTTTTTCATTTGCAGACCCCTAAAAATTTTGACAGGAGGTGTGCACTCCTTTCGAAATCTTAGACATTTCAACAAAAGGTTGAAAACCACTGGCCTAAAGTACAGCAATGCACAAAGGACCCAAGCAGATTTCCACTTGTACTGGATTTCAATCCACCCAAAAAGGAAGTTTAGCAAATTAGCAGTAATCTCAATTTAAAAAAAGGACAGCCTAAATAGTAGTTAAGCTCCAATTTTAACCTGTTATATGCTCTATAGTTCTCAATGTGGTATTGGAAGCTGAAAAATTAAACTTTTATATCTACAGGTTTTCTTTCTGTGTCCCAGAATCAGAAATATCGTCGGAAATGAGTGCAGCTCATAATTTCCCTCCATGAATTATTTGGTGAACTCATATCAAAAGGGTGACTCTTAAAATGCCAACAAAAAAAATTAAAATCTGGAATGAAAACCAAACCACACTCTTGATCAGAACAAACCAGGCTTAAAGAAAAAGGCAAGCAATACTACTTTAATATTAAACTATGAACAGAGAAATCAGTAAGCATCTGTCCTGTTATCAGTGGCAGCTCAAAAGTACAATCCATTGTCATAATCTATCACTATTATAGAGAGAGAGAGAGCTGTGCAGGTACTTACGTTAGCACTATCATCGCCATATTTCAGACAGAGTGCACACTGCCTGTTGTCTTCTACATCAGGAGGTGGATTAAGTTCAGGGCTATCCTCCCGGCTTCTATCAGAGCCTTACAGCAAAAAGAAAAAATGTTTATTCTTGGCAACTGGTTCTTAAAGACAGAGTGGAGGAGGGAAATACTTATTTAGAAAACTTGTCAGTTTAAGAGTTTTAAGTGCACAAATGTAGAAGAGTCAAATAGCAGCATATGCAGCGTTCATTTCTAGGCTGAGTGTTTTAAACCAAAGAGCAGGGACAGTAAGGCAGACCTCAGGGGCTACATGGCCACTTTCTGGGGAGAAATGAAAATGATAGTGGCCATGGCTCAGCGGAGGAATCCAGACAACTGTTCAGGATAAGTTATTTTAAGGTGTTCCTTCACAGCCTCCTTTCAGGCCAGGCACTTCTATGTATTTGTCTCTTCCTGGCCCAGAAGAGACAAGTAGAGGGACCAGTAGGATGTCAGGTCTCACACCTAGTCCCCTAGTCCTCCTCGTGGGTAGGGAGAGAAAAGAGGATGAAGAAAAGATAGCCACCACCCCAAGGGCTGAGGCTTCCTGTGCAACAGTACCATGCTATAGGGCTGCTGCCATTACCAACTGGAGCCTCCTTTGATCTTGCTTGTGGTGACTATCCTGGCAGCTCCTGGTGTCTTTAATGGAGTCACTTTTCTTCTGCCTTTGGCACTGCTCTGCAACTTCATGTTGCCTTCTGTATCATGTCCCTGTCACTTTCCTCCCTGCTTCCCACCCCAGCCGCCTATGTCCTGCTGCCCTCTTCTCCTCTCCCTACAGCCGGCCCTTGTGCCCAGTTTATTTGAGTGGAGCTGCCAGGATCCTGGATGTGCCTCAATCAACTCTGGCAAAACAGCAAATATGCTGATTGCTTGATAAAGTTTGAACTTGCAAGAGATCATGAAACCATTCACAGATTGTTCAAATACACCCAAGAGTTCTCTAAAAGAATGGACATGTACAAGTCCCTATGTGGAGCTAATGCAGTCTACCCCTTGGCTCTCAAGATTTTGAAGAAGGATGGGCACATCAGGGTTGGGGCCATCTGTCCAGGGATCTGGTTTCTTACTAGAGATAGGTGGTGTCGGTGGATGCAATGGTGTTGGTGAATCTGGTTCTCCAGGCCCTTTGGGTTTTGGAGCTGGAATGATTTTCTTCATCAAAGGGGGCTGTTCAGTGTGGTTATTCTCTTCACGCTCCTGCCACTGAGCATAATTATGGTCAAGTGAAGGGGGCAGCACTGCATTCGGCAACATCCCACTGCTGAAAATGTAAAGAGGAGTCAACTGTCAGACTTGGCTCTACCGAGTGACCTGGACACTGTAAACAACCTATAGTCTGTATTCAGTTACAGTTCCCTTCAATACTTAAAACCTGTATATGCTCTCAACTAATCACTACTACCAATCAGTTACATTTCAACATTTGTGTTGCTGTCCTCTGTTTCCTTCAGGGATGATATAAACACAGAATGAAGGCTATGCTAGACAGAGAATGCAGCTCACACCACATCAGCACACACTAAACCAGGCTCTATATCATGCTTTTAGTCTCTCAGTTTCAGAAGCACAAAATGCATCCAATAAACCCATCTGGGAATTTGATTGTTTTTTTACTACTAAGTAACAGCATGTTTTGTTCTTTTTTGCTTTGACAGCTGACAAACTGCAGGGTGCTGCTCCTGGATGCAGAACAATTACTTACTTGCTTGTTACTTTATTTGGCTCCCAAAACCTGGATTTTTTTACACTGAACCATGGAAAAACACGCTCCATTTGCTGAAATAAAAAAACGCTAGATTAGAATATAAGAAAATATTAATGAAAAGATCCAAGAAATTCATCCAAGATCCACAGCAAATGTGCAGATCTCAGGTCAGTCAAGAAGACTTCATTAAAGTTGAGAACTCTGCCAAGGTACTACTTATTTCCCAAGCACAACCAACCAATAGCTTAACCAGAAAGAAGCTAAGTACACAAAATGCGATGAACTCTTTGAATTCCAGTGGCAGCACAAACAGCTAATCTGGAAGTTTGGGAATCAATGGACAAATTTTTTTTTTATTTTATTTTATTTTTTTTTTAAACAGGTAATTACATAGAAAGTAGCATTTAAAAATAAACTGTATTCCTCACCCGAATAAAGAAGGACTTGACCATGCTATTAGCTTTTTTAACTTCTGGCTGCCCTCCATCTGAATTAATGGCTGCTTGAATAATCTTCACAATATCGTCACTAAATTCCAACTACAAAAAAAACACACAGTTCATATCAGCATGTTACCCTCTTCTGTACACCCGCAACATCTCCAAATCCTTAGTCCACAGGGTAAGCACGCACTGAATGGGATGCTGCTCCTAAAAAGGTCCGATACTGCCCCCTTTACATCTCAAGTCGCACGCTGATTTGCGAATTGACTGGTGAGGTTGCTTCTAAGTGATGTGGAACATTTACCTGATTTTCCCTCACCCAACACTGAGAGAAGCAAAATCAAAGTGTTTTATACAGTGTCTTGGTCAAGTTTTGCGGTTATTTTAAAGACACACAGCATGTGGTTGCAGTGGAAATAGAACATACATTCAAAGGCAAGACTATCTTAAAATGAAAAAGCTTCTGAAAAAAATAAAACTGGTAAGATTATTACATTATTCAATGCTGGTTCCCTACAGAGCAAGCTGATTCAGTTACATTAGCATTTGTATTTATACTGCTCCAAAGACTTTCTTCCTTCCAAATATGAATAATTTATTTCCAGAGAACTCAGGTGAAAGCAAAATCAATGAAGTTATTGGACTACATACATTTACTTAGAAGTAACACACAAAGGCATCCTCTCCTGTTTTCTTGGATATAGATTTTTCCACCAGCAACTGTAACAATTGTAACCAAATGCCTTCTCAGTGTAAAAGAACATGTAACAAAATGGTGTAAATTTAATATTTTAAAGGCTTTCCGTTATTATTTAATATTTTTTAAACTTCCCTTGTTCAACAAAGATAGGACTTAGGCATTCTATGAGCTACGTCACAACAGATGGTGTTATAGTCACCAGAAAAGGGTATTTATTACAACTGAGCAATTACAACAAGAATGAGATGTTACCCCCTAACTTTGACATACCACTGAAGTGTAACCTCCTTGATCCATTTTTCTTTTCACTCCTTCCAGGTCCAGAGGCTGCTGCTCCTCCTGCTTGCTGACCTCTGTTAGAACAGGAGGATCTGGACCTTCAGGAGAACTTCTGGATGGGATACTCTCTTCTGTCTCAGGATTTAAATCAGGTGGTTTGGCTGCCTGTTAACATTAAAAGGAAAAAGGACAAACATTCTATATTCAGCGTTATATTGAGCGTAAGTCAGATTAAACACGCTAACTTTTTCTTGTAGAAATAAAGATAGGGTGACAAAACAGTCACATGTTAGTAGTAAGAACAGTAGGGTCAAATGGACAAAGCTCCGAGTCCCCCTCAAAAAAATAAATAGGGAAAATGTCTCTCTTTTTAAACTGATTCCTTCTGCTGACTTCTACCCTTACTCCTCATTCAGACATGGTCACCAAATTCTATTAAATAATTCACCGTGGAACTAAAATGTTATGCAATCTACAATAATAATTCCCTTTGTTATTTCACGGTCAATCTTTATTCTTGCTCCTCGCTCGCAACCTCCTGTTTATTATCTCTTTCTGTTTTGTGTCTAATTTAGACTCCTCCTTAAGGCATCAACCTATCATTTTTATCCAAAATAACATGCTCACCTATCGTGCTGAACAAAATAACTTTCTGGCAAGCTGCCAAAGTTTTGGAACAATTTTCAGACCATTCAGAAATGCAGCCACACAAATACATGCCTGCAGAATACCACTGCCTTCACATAATACTTCGTACTTGTACAATGCTGTTCCTCAAAGTGATTTATAAACATTAGTTAAGCCAATTGTCATCCTGTGCAGTAAGTAAACATACTCCATTTTACAGAAGGATAAAATGAGGCAGAGTGAAGAAGGCACTTATCCTGGGTTGCACAGTGGCAGAGTAGGGAATACAAAACAAGAGACCTAAACTCCCACTGCCCTATAATGTAGTTCCACAGTGTCACTTCACCAGGAAATGACAAGCATATGTGGGAAGTTCTGATATTTTATTATCCCATTATTGCAGTTCAACTGTAATGTGCACAAAAGGGAGACTATCCCAGAACTGTGGCAAAAAAAACACGCACACATGATGACACCTGGACAGGAAAGCAGAATCATTCAGCAGCAGAGCTTAAAATGAATACATTCCAATATTTCACTGCTGAATTTAAGCAGCAACAAGCCTCACTTCATAAAAAACAGCTTTGTGAACTACACAGGGGCAATTCTCCTGCACATCTGCAAGCATTTTTACAATTTATTACACTTCTTAGCATGGGCGCAAGTAGCAGCTTGTTCACATGCAAAGGGCAGTGATCAGCGGTGGGAATACAAATTCATTTCCCCAAGTCTGACAACTTCTTACAAGCATAAAGTCTCCACCCTCAGTGAGAGGCATTGTTGCTGTTGAAGTCCCAAATTCCCCCTCTCCGTGAAACACCACTTGTCCTACACTACTTTAAAGATTACATATCCTTCATGTCTACCTATGTAGATTACCATATAAAATAAAAACTTTATTACATATACTGTGGATTATCAAGTATAATGAACCAACTTCCCAAATGAAGACATGTAGCAACAGTAGAACCCAATCCAAAGATGGGCAACTCATAAAATTGTGCTCAACACACAGGTGAACCCACCTGTCTGTAACGTAGTAAGTGACTGGTAGTCCTGGAATTTAACAAGGCTGTTAAAACCTGCTTCAAAGAAACTTGTAGCTCCTTTTCCAGTGCCAGCCGCCATTCGGCAGGGTGCTGCTCTGTGCAGTTAATGCAGGTGTATGCCACACTTTCAGGAAGGTTAGAGAGGATTTCATACATCTCATCTAGAGACAAAAAAAAAAAAAAAAAAACAAACATAACCCGAGCTGCTTAACTACAGGAGGGGTAAAGGGAGAGGCCAATAAGTAAGTAAGTAAGTAAGTAGGTAAGTAATAAAGGACCCACTCTATATACCACACTTACTTTGTCTAGACATAGCCCAGTCTTTCCCATCAACAATCAATGGAGCTAGGCTGTTCTCAGTGGTAGCAGATGACAAAATAAGGAGCAATGGTCTCAAGTTGCAGTGGGGGAGGTCTAGGTTGGACATTAGGAAAAACTATTTCACTAGGAGGGTGGTGAAGCCTTGGAATGGGTTAACCTAGGGAGGTGATGGAATCTCCATCCTTAGAGGTTTTTAAGGCCCGGCTGGGATGATTTAGTTGGAGTTGGTCCTGCTTTGAGCAGGGAGTTGGACTACTAGATGACCTTCTGAAATCTCTTCCAATCTTAATATTCTATGATTCTATGATCTTTGCATAGAGGGTAACTGTGAAACTCAGCTATGGTGCTAATACATTAGGTAGCTTGTGAAGCAGGATATCAAAATTTGCGGAAAAATGTCAGTATCAAACCCAGGTTCAACTGTAGGAAGATCAGTATTTTTCTTAAAATACTGCCCACAAGACACGGTGGCTTAATTCAACAGACACTCCAGTAGCGACAAACAATTTGATCCCTTTAGTCTAGTGGCAACACTCATGCATTAAAAGTTTCCCTATATCCATATTACTGGCCCAGGGACCAAGTGAAGCCTGTTGAGTAGTGAAGACAGTTTGCCTCACCTGAAAGATTTTCACATTTGGAGTGGACCCAGCGATCACACTTCCCACACTGCATCATCTTACTCTCATAGTCATCGTCATCATAGCACTTGTCACAGAGTGGGCAGAAGTTGCCTGTAAATAAGCCAGGATCTTCAAATCATCATTCCAGCTGCTGCATACACATCACAAAGGCTGGCTGGCTACTTACTATATTGCTGAGAAGCAAACTCATTGAAACCTCCCACCCAAATGCAAACTGCTGCTACTTCTACCCTTACAACACACAGAAAAAATAAGAATGCCTACAAAAATAAACTACAATCCATGTGGGTCTTACAATTCCACTATAAGGAGGCACTTCTTTTTTTACCTTTATTGCAAGACTTGTAACAAAATAAAAGACTGACCAGATAGCTTTGTAGGGAAAAGTGAGAACGAGAAAGATATATACTTTTACAGGCAAAATAAAACAGAAAAACCTATCCTGCTAGTCTGGAAAGTGGGATAAACTCAATTTCCCACCAGGGTCTAGTCATTTACCCCTCCCCGTATCATCCATACCCCTTAGATTCAGATCCTGAACTGACATGGGAGACTGAGGAGGAGGAGGAAGTCACCTAACCAGAAGTATTTGTTTTTTAGGCTATGTCTACATTATAGCCCATGCCAGCAAAACTTACGTCGCTCAGAGGTGTGAATATGACATCCCCATGAGCGACAAATTACACCAGCATAAGCACTAATGTGCACAGCACTATGCTGGCAGGAGAGCATCTCCTGCTGACAGTTTATGACGCTCGTAGGTTTTTTTATGACAACGGGAGAGCTCTCTCCCACTGGCATAGAGCATCTTCACCACATGCGTTGCCCTGGCACAGCTGTACCAGTACAGCTGCACCTATGCAGTGCTGTACATAGGGTCATGGCCTAAATCAGGCCATGACCCCGACTTAAATTTTGTACCCTCTTCTCCACTCCTGGTAAGGATCTTTAGTTTAGACAACAGTTCTGAAATAAACCTTGCAACAATTTATAGAGGCAGTGTTGACTTTTCTTTGTTAACTGCTGTAAAAAGCAACCCTACTTTCCCTGATTTCACATACTAAAGGCTTCCATAGTTTATGATTTCATTGATTCTTGGCCATGACACTGGAGTGGCACTGCAGCTTGGAATCAGCAACACTGCTCAACTGCCTGATAGGCCATCACTTCATTTTGTGATAATATTTCCTTACAATGGTTGTGATCTCCTTGAGATTGCTTCAAACTACATTCACCGTGTACCTTTAGCAAAGAGTTTGGCACAATCATGACACAGTGAGAAGTCATGAGACCACTGTGCATCCCATCCTTTGCCTGGAGTTGTTGAACCACAGCTCTTGCAGCGAACACATTTGGTACAGATCTGTAAGAGGGGACACAGAGATTTGACAGGAGTTAGCATCTTTGCTATCTTCTGACTGTTCTAAAGATCCATTTCACAATTTTTATATTTAACAGGGGGGTGTGTGTGTGTGTATAAAATCCCATATATATGCATCTTTGGGCCCATGTTAGATGGCTAGGTATTTCCCTCACTTCAGACAATTTCAGCAGCGGAGACTATGCTTCCCTCCTTATGGTAAAATGCTGACTATGCAACAGAAAATATGCTTCAGTCTAGCACTTTTGCCATTAGACATTGTGGTACAATTAATCTCAAACCTTTCTTTAATTTGAAAAAGCATGGTTTTGGCAAGGACAAAATTCTTAAAACATTCTGTACAACCTCTTGTTTTAGATCAGGGGCTAATGTAAAAAGTTGACAAAGCCATAGGTATAGCAGCATAAAACACTTATTTATATTACAGTAGTATCCAAAATGTGCTAGGCACTGTACAGAGGAATACAGTCCCTTTCCCAACAACCCAACCTAACAACCTGAAATACAAGAAACAGTGTAGCACACTAATCCCATTCACACCCATCACCATACCAGTGTCCACTGACAGTAACGTCAGAATGGAAACTTATGTGTTTACTTACTAATATAAGGAAATTCCCTGGCCCCTGTGCACTCAGTTTGTTCAGAAGGATTCATAATAAGGCTAAAAGACAGGTGTCTCCTACAAAAGTTCCCCCCCCCGCTCTCCTGTTGGTAATAGCTCACATTACCTGATCACTCTCGTTACAGCGTGTATGGTAACACCCATTGTTTCATGTTCTCTGTATATAACTCTTCCCACTGTATTTTCCACTGAATGCATCCGATGAAGTGAGCTGTAGCTCACGAAAGCTTATGCTCAAATAAATTTGTTAGTCTCTAAGGTGCCACAAGTCCTCCTTTTCTTTTTGTCTCCCCTCTTGTATCCCTGCCCTTCTTCATTCACATAGTGCTAGAGAGTTCATTCACCATGAAAGCATTCAAAAGCCAGCCTTTAATAATAAAACTTTTTCTGAATTTACCTTATAAAACAGTAAGCATCCTTTAATAGGCTATACATAGAATTTGTAATTCTGTCATAGTGTAAGAAACCCTGTCATGTATAAAAGATCTGCATATTGAATAGCTTGAGCTTTGGCTGGTAGTTCCTAAGGAACATAAGTCAAGCAGAGCAAACTCACCCAAACTTTCTTTTTCTTGGTGGGTTTTGTTGGGTAGTTTGGTCCCAGGCACTCAGGGTGATAGCTGTTTCGGCACTTATTACACTCCAACAACTGCTATAGAAATGCAAAAATCCATTTTACACTAGATTCAATATTCAGTGTGCCAGGAATAGGTCATATGTAAGTTAGTCAATCTGAATTCACCAGAATGACAATACTACACTGTCACATGCACTGAAAGGTTCTTTATCCCAATACTAAGCCCACAAAACATCCAGTCCTATGCTAATTGATTTAGATAAATTAAGCTAAACAGAGTTCCTGGAAGTAGTGAACTGACGGGCAAAGAAAACAGCACTCTCAAAATGGTCACATTTAGTACCTTTGTGGCCTGGTGCTGTCTCCCACATACATGACAGAACTTGCAACGACGACAGCACCAGTTTTCCAACTGGTCCTCCAGAGGGCGCTCACTCTCTTCTAAACAGAACTTGTGGAAGGGCTCACAACAGACCTGACAATACACAAACTACAAGGGGGAAAAACATCAGCATGTCAAACGCTTTGTTGACTTCTCAACCAAACCCAACTGTTCCCTATTCTTTTCTAATTCTGGTTTAGAATTCACAGAACAAGTATTTGCATTAAAATATTTTACACTGGAATTCACACACATAAACCACTTTAGCACCCACGTCGTAGTTTTAATCGCACTGTTAAACAGAATAGCAATTTCAGAGTAGCAGCCATGTTAGTCTGTATTTGCAAAAAAGAAAATGCATCCGATGAAGTGAGCTGTAGCTCACGAAAGCTTATGCTCAAATAAATTTGTTAGTCTTTAAGGTGCCACAAGTACTCCTTTTCTTTTTTGAGAATACCAATTGAAATTTATTGAATATTTTGGATGTTTTTCTATATTTTCATATATATTGTATTCTGTGTTATAAATGAAATCAAAGTGTATATTTTGTATTATAAATATTTGTACTGTAACAACGATAAAAGAAATAGTATTTTTCAATTCACCTCATACAAGTACTGTAGTTTCAGAGTAGCAGCTGTGTTAGTCTGTATTCGCAAAAAGAAAAGGAGTACTTGTGGCACCTTAGAGACTAAGAAATTTATTAGAGCATAAGCTTTCGTGAGCTACAGCTCAATGCATCCGATGAAGTGAGCTGTAGCTCACGAAAGCTTATGCTCTAATAAATTTGTTAGTCTCTAAGGTGCCACAAGTACTCCTTTTCTTTTTGCAAGTACTGTAGTGTAATTTCTTTGTCGGGAAACTGCAACTTACAAATGTAGATTTTTTTTTTGTTTTTGTTAAAAACTTCAGAGCCTACAAGTCCACTCAGTCCTACTTCTTGTTCAGCCAATCGCTAATACAAATAAGTTTGTTTACATTTGCAGGAGATAATGCTGTCCTCTTCTTATTTACAGTGTCACCAGAAAGTGGAGAACAGGTATTTGCAAGGCACTTTTGTAGCAGGCATTGCAAGGTATTTACGTGCCAGATATGCTAAACATTCGTATGCCCCTTCATGCTTCAGCCACCATTCTAGAGGACATGTTTCCATGCTGATGATGCTCATTAAAAAAATAATGCATTAATTAAATTTGTGACTGAACTCCTTGGGGGAGAATTGTATGTCCCCTGCTCTGTTTTACCCGCATTCTGCAATATATTTCATGTTACAGCAGTCTCAAATGATGACCCAGCACATGTTCATTTTAAGAACACTTTCACTGCAGATTTGACAAAAGGCTAAGAAAGTACCAAAGTGAGATTTCTAAAGATAGCTACAGCACTCGACCCAAGGTTTAAGAATCTGAAGTGCCTTCCAAAATCTGAGAGGGACGAGGGGTGGAGCATGCTTTCAAAAGTCTGAAAAGAGTAACACTACAATGCGGAAACTACAGAACCCAAACCAGCAAAAAAGAAAATCAACCTTCTGCTGGTGGCATCTGACTCAAATAATGAAAATGAACATGCGTCGGACTGCACTGCTTTGGATTGTTATCGAGCAGAACCCGTGATCAGCATGGACACATGTCCCCTGGAATGGTGGTTGAAGCATGAAGGGACATATGAATCTTTAGCACATCCGGCACGTAAATACCTTGCAACGCCAGCTACAAGAGTGCCATCTGAACGCTTGTTGTCACTTTCAGATGACATTGTAAACAAGAAGCAGGCAGCATTATCTCCTGCAAATGTACACTAATTTGTTTGTCTGATCGATTGGCTGAACAAGAAGTAGGACTGCGTGGATTTGCAGGCTCTAAAATTTTACATTGCAGAAAAAAACTGCATTCAAAAATAAAACAGTTTTAATTCTACATTTGTAAGTTCAACTTTCATGATAAAGAGATTGCACTACAGTACTTGTATAAGGTGAACTGAAAAATAGTATTCTTTTTTTACAGTGAAAATACTTGTAATCGAAAATAAATATAAAGTAAGCATGGTACACTTTGTATTCTGTGTTGTAACTGAAGTCAATACATTTGAAAATGTAGAAAACATCTAAAAATACTTAAATAAATGGTATTCTATTGTTGTTATTTAACAGCACGAGTTATTGCGCGATTAATTTTTGTAGTCGTTAGACAGCCCTACTCAGAAGTTTCAACTGGTGTCCTGTACTGTCTAGGTGGTCACAAAGCACTACAGGCATTTTTTTCAGGAACAAACATATCCCCTACTGCATGCAACCTTTAACAGGCCGAGATACCTGTGAGGCAAAATTTTCAAAAGCATCTAAGTCTCACTGACTTTCAATGAGATTTGTGTTCCTAAGTCACGTTTGAAAATGGGACTTAGGTGTTTTTAAAAAAAAGTTACCCTAATACCTAACATAGATCAGATCTCTATGGAGGACTACAGAACTCTTCAAACAGTAGCTGATTTTGTATACCATGTGTTTAGATACTGTGGGACACAAGGGGGTTAGCAAAGGATGGAGTTACAGCTTCTAGCCTGAATTTCCTCATTTAACATGATTTCACAAAAAAGGAAATGCATACACAATTGCTGAATACTTTGGTGCTTGTAAACATTCTAAGATCAACAGCAGAACAAGATGCTTTACCTCCACGTGTCCACTGCTGGCACAGAGAAAGCAGACCACTCTGGGAGTGATAGGTACCGAGGTCAGAATGCCTAACCCACCCATCTCCCAAACGTTCTCTACTTCACAATCCTCCTGAAAGCACAAAAGGGTACATCAAGCACAAAAGAAAAATGTAACAATAGGAAAAAAGCATAGCACAACATTTGCACAACTGCTGTTAGTCAGCGTACCTAAGCAGCTTCAGTTTCAAAATATTTAAAAACTCATACCTTAGGTCCAAGTAATATAACATAAATTAAAAACAGAAGTCACATCTTACTAATTCTTGCAAATGATGGACCCACTGTAACTGACAGGTTTGTGTATTAGTAAGTGAATATAAGAACAACATATCACAAGGTATACTTTATACACTAATGTTCACAATTCTATGTTTTAATTAATCTGACCATACTTCACAGTTTACTGTAATATATTTTATAACAGTATGAAGTCTAAGGAATATAAGACCTCAGTACACCCTCTGCTTTTAAAACTTTTCTTGAGGGGCTTGAGAAGAGAGACTACCACTCCCAGGGTGGATTAGGAAAGTGCTGATTATGTTATATATTTAAGTGACTAATGTACAAAAAAGGATGCAAAATTCAACTGTTAAACTGCCAAACGTATCCCAGTGCTGCTGTGAACAACACAGGATTAATAGAATATCCAAATTCTCTTGACTCAAGTAGCTGTCGTGGTTTTACAGTTCCACCTTGATGAAATTACTTCCTTGACAATGTTACTCCTGTCCACCCATTCTCGCTCTCAGATTGAGAATTACTGTCTAAAGTTCTAATATTCTCTTCATCCAACACTGATGCTGTAATAAAGAAGATGGAAGAACTTCCAACAGCAGAAAAACTTTTCAGAGAGATACTGAGGTTCCTATTGATACCATATTAGAATAGAGCATACCACAGTACATCACTAACTTAAAAAGTCAAGAATAGTATTCCTGAGGGAAAAAACAGCTCCAAATGTTTATTTTACAGCCAATTACACTCAAAATATTTCTATGATATATGACCCCTTTACCTTGAAGTCCACTCTGATCCTGTGGACTCCATCCGTAGGTGCCTTTTGCTTGGAACTGCTTCCATTTGACAGAGTACTGAGCAAATTTAGTGTGCTGTTCTCTGGCTTGTTGACTGGAGGAGGTTTTTCCTAAAGATTAAAGAAAAGACATTTGCATTTATTCCAACCCCAAATAACTATTTTAAGAAAGGATTGACCAGAGTAAACAAATCTTTGATAATTCTTATACAAAGAGACTGAGTGCATCTCGGAACTAAGGTTCTTACAGAAAGTGGAAGCAGAAGATCAGTTTTGCAAATCCTTTTTAGGGTATTTTATGCACAGAATTATGCTTGTTGTATTGCATTCTAAAATCATGACATTCTGTCATCAAAGACAATGCTGGTATTTAAGTTACTATCATGCGGCAGCTCTGTGGGTAATCAACGTCTATACACATTTTCCATTTTTTTAAAACGGAATTAAAAAATGGGCAGTTTCGTTTGTTTTTCAAAGGAAACATCACACTTGTTTTTAAAAATTAAAATTGTTCATATTTTGTTAGTTAAAATGGAACTCATTTTTGTAGTTACTTAGATTTCTTAGTCAAACAAGTTAACGTGCATCAATTACGTCTTAAATGCATGTCATGTCTTTTGGGGACTTCGTATGATGGAGGTAGGAGGAGCCTTTTACATCTGTAAAGCTTGCCTGGAGGGTAAGAAGCTGCAAACTCTGCCCTTGGGACACCTAATGGAAACTTCTTCCTTTAAAAGGATCCAGAAACATGATAGTAATCAAACTGACGTCTGTTTTAGATTGACATTCCAGGGGTAAGAAACTGAATTTAATTCTGGTTGGGTTTAATTCTAAAAATGCTGTTCACAGTAATAACTTTACCCAATCATGAAAAGCCCACAACAAGGTAAGTTAGGATTGCACGCTGGTATTTGACAATAGAAAATAAGTTTGAAATTCTTGTAATTTGCTGAATGCATAGTAAAAAAAAAAAAAAAAAAAAAAACCCATCTCACCTTTTCTTTTGGTTTCTGTTTCACAGGGAAACTTGGACGGGGAGTAACTTTCTTCTGTTTGTTTTGCTCTATGCCTAGGGAAGGAAAGAAAAATCACATGTTTAGATCTTGGAATGCATAACCACTTCCAGGAAACAGAAGAGAAATAATGCACTTGAGGAAAAGATATTTTAGGTTTTGCTCCCTGATCTGCCCAATCTTTACTCCCAACTGCTCCCTTATCTCTTTTTAGTGACTAGACACCACCATTTATGCTTTAAGCAGCCTCCTAAACAACACAGCAAACATGCACTCCCCACAAAACACTCCTGAAAACCCACCTGATTCCCCAGAGCATAACACATGCAATGCTGACACACTGCCCCAAAACTGCCCATATAGTAACAGTCCATATCTGTTAGACTACACTTTTTCAGGTAGGGATTCTCTTCTTTGTTTAGCACTTTCACTCTACTATGATGTGCCACTTATGGATAATAACAAAAGTTTAACTAAACACTATAAAACTCTGTTTTAAGGTTACCAGGGTTTGAATGGGAAACTCAAACATAAAGATAAGACATCCTTAACCCTTCCCACACACATACTAAGTTTAATGTAAAGAAATCCAATTTAAATGACAAACATCTCCCAAAACATTTTAGAGCGTGATACCACCAGTATATAAAATATTTTCCAGTTTTATACTGTTCAATGATGTTTAATATTCAATATACAAGACTCTCAGTTGTTACATAATAATCTAGTTTTTAGTTTGTTTTTGAACAAGCGACTGATTATTTTCATTACATTTGTTCATTTACCTAATTCTGGTTGGGGTGTCTGTTTTTTCTTGGGCTCGCTAGGGATGGTTTTAGGTACTTCTTTTTTCAGTGGTCCTGAGCTAGGCAGCTGACAAAGGGGAACTTGCAATGGCTGGGGTGCCTGTTTGCCAGTTTTTCTGGCACCAGAAGCAGAGACCTGTTTGGACTCCAACACTGGGACAGAGGTATTTCCCTCTTCATTCTTCTCCTCACTTGGCTTTCGGGCAGGTTCACTGTTCTTCTTCAAGGCATTATCTTCTTTTGCTAAAACAGTCTGAGGAGCTGGTTTCTGTCCAGAATCTACTTGGTTCTTCCCAGAATGGCTCTCTTTCTTTTCATTGGTCTTGGATTTCTTCTCTTTCTTTTTCACAACTATGAAACAAAAGGTAGGAAGTAAATTATCAGTTTTCACAATGGAGAGAAGTAAACAGCAGGATCCCTGAAGGATTTGTACTGGGACCTGTCAGGTTCAACATATTTATTAATGGTCTGGAAAAGGGGGTGAATGGTGATTTGACAAAATTTGTAGGCTATAAAAAATTATTCAAGATTGTTAAGTCTAAAGCTGATTGTGAGGAATTACAGAGGGATCTCACAAAACTGGGTAACAAACTGGCAAATTAAATTCAAACATGGATAAGTGCAAAGTAATGCACACTGGAAAAAATAATCCCAAAAATACATATACAATGATGAGTTCTAAATTAGCTGTTATAAGCCACAAAAGATCCTGAAGTCACAGTGGATAGTTCTTTGAAAACAGCTCAATGTGCAGCAGCAATCAAAAAGGCTAACACTATGTTAGGAACTATTAGGAAAGGGACAGAAAATAAATGAAAATATTATGACGACACTATATAAATCCATAACGTGCCCACATTTCGAACAGAGTCCAGTTCTGGTCACCTGATTTCAAAAAAAGACACAGTTGGACGGGAAAAGGTTTAGAGAAGAGCAACAAAGATGATCAAGGGTGTGTAACAGCTTTCATATGAGGAGAGACAAATGATTAGAGCTGTTCATCTTAGAAGAGAGATAACTAAAGGGGTGGAGGGATCTGATAGAGGTCTATAAAATTATTAATGGAACGGAAAGAATGAACAGAGAGGTGTTATTTACACCCTTTCCTACAATACAAAAACCAGAGGTCACCTGAAAAAATTAATAGGCAACAGGTTTAATACAAACAAGAGGAAGTACTTGTCCACATAGCTTATTGCCAAGGAATGTTGTGATGGCCAAAAGTATGACTAGATTCAAAAAAAGAACTGGATAAAGTTCACATAGGGTAGGTCCATCAATGGCTATTAGCCAAGATGGTCATGGAGGCAAATCCACACTCAGGGTGACCCTAAACCTCTGACTGACAGAAGACAGGAATGGATCACTCCAGAATTGCCCTGTTCTGTACCCTCCCCTGAAGCGCTGGTATGGGCCACTGTCAGAGACAGGATACTGGGCTGTATCCTGCCCAGATATTGGCCCAATATGGCAGCTATGTTCCTATGAAGAAAAGGCACAAATAAAATAAAAGTCAGATGCAATTATGTGATTTCAAGCCACCCATCTCATTTTACAATTATATACAAACGAGGAACAAAACGTATTCTGTTCTCGGAACTCTCATATTGGAGTTCCTTGGCATAAAAAGTGGCTCAGTGCTCTAAAAGGAATGCACATAGGCAGTCAAATTGACTTGTTCAATATCTTATGCTACAACCACTGTTCTAGTAAGTTGGTTCTGTATTCTTATGGACCAATCTTTCTGTAGCATGACATGGATCCTTCTTACCTTAACTGTACGAAAAAAAGGAAATTTTGCACAGCAAATTTAAAGAGTTCAGCAACTTAGCTTGAGAAGCTCACAGTGGCCAAGACACATACTTTTAAGGAGTTCAGTGTTTAGCATGCAGGGAGTTAAAAATGGAGTGGAGGGGAAATGTATCAAAGTTTCAATATAGCAGCCAAAAATCACAAAAAGGAAGGCAATCTAGAGATTTGGAGAATGAAAATGCTATATAGCACCATGATTCTAGAAGTTGTGGCCCTGCTTCTGCTCCTATTACAAGTCAAGGGTAAAATTCTTGTTTGACTTCAACAGGAACAGGATTATGCTCCCTGCAATATTTTGTCTGAGACGCATCTTATGTCTTTGGCTCTACTGCTCAATGCAGCCACAAAAGCTTCAGATATGAATTTAGTACCCCCTTCTCAAAAGGATGGTCCATTAGACACACTGCATACCTTTAGCTTGCTTCTGGAGATAGGCCTTTGAAGGCATCCATTGCAGATTCTGGCATTTCCTCATCCTGAGACGAAAGGGATAAGTTGGAACAATCAGAAACTGATATAAGACAGCAGCACCCTTCAGCAGGGTTTTCTGCTGAAAAAGCCTTTTCACCAGTCAATATTCCCATTACCATTTTTGAACCATTCATTTTTTCTTCAAAAGTGTTAAGGCTAAGGAATCCTAGAGTTTCCTTTTGGCTCATAATAACTACAATCATCCAATACAAAGGTATGTGAATAATGCCACAAGAAATGGAGTGGCTCTGTCACCATCATGGTGATATCTCTATCAGTTCCCTTTCTCATATACTAGGATTTGAGAGGCATAGAAGTCCCATGACACAGCTAAAAGATCTGGAAAACAATGTCAAATCCATCAACTGCAAGTTCTCTGATTTTTGATTAAGGCTAATTAGAGTGGGGCCAACCATTTGGTGACTTAATTTGGACTTGGTTCATAAGAAAGGAATCTTTCCCACATGAGAACTGCCCCTTCATTTATATAGAGTGGGATAAGACAAGTTCATCAAGTTGTTATTTTGCCATAACTTAAATTCCTAGATTTCATGTAAAATTAAGAATACAATATCTGTTGTCTACTCAGTTAACGTTTGTTTCTCCTTTAGCTCTTGCAGCAGGACCCCGGGTTTTGAAATCTTGTCCAGGGCCAGGGCAAAGCTGATTGGAGACAGACTGACTACTTACAGATTGTACTCTGCAGACTGTTTTCACACAGATGCATGCTATGCAGCAATTCTCACAGCTATACTTTATAAATAGCCTTTATATCACAACAATCTTTACTTATGCCACTTCACTTGCTGCCTTCTCAAACAGATTATCCAGGCTGGTAAAAACAGTCTAACGCAGTGACTGTAGAAAGGAGGAAGGAAAATTCCAAATGCAGGGAGGTTTGTACACAAAAATGTTTAGATAAACTGATACAAAGGATCAAGAAAAAAAAGTTATATTTTCAGCCAATGTCCAGAATTTCCTTCACTGCATGTTAAAGACACACTGGATAATCATCATATGCTGTGAGAAATCCACTTCTTTACATATTATCTGAAAAAATAAATTTCAATCTTGCCTGCAATTATTGTACAGGTGTTGCCTGCAATTATTATCAGTGCATTTTCCTATATCACATACCTTACAATCCTCTTTCAAGTTTTTTTGGGGGGGTGGAGTAGGACAGGGGGAGCTGTAGAGAAGAAGGGGTGTCCACAACTCAGAGCAAAAATACTCCAGCAATTTTACTTTCTTTTGTCCTTTACCTATCTCTACCCAACACCAGCCAAGATTGAACAAAAGGGATTCCCTTCAAAGCCTGTCAACTCTGCTTCTAAGCAGTGAATGAGAAGATCTCCACCTATAATCCCAGGGCTTCCTCTCTCAATGCAAGGGTTAGCTAAACAGCTTGTCAAATATACACTTACTTGCAGCACTGTTTCTTTATGTTGCGTCCACCAAACTTCGGTTTGTCTAGACAGTTAGTACAGACACCACAGTCCTCTGGAACCTGGCAGCCTGGGCACTGCCCACAGCGCCTTGAGCGCCGACCTTTCTTCACTGGAGGCTCTTGGGGTGCCTTGTTTCTCGTAACTGGCTTAATTGGTTTGATAGGTGGAGCAAGGGGTTCAGCCTCTTCTGAGCCAGCTATTGATGACTTATCTGTCAAAAAAAAAAAAATTGCTGTGAATTCAGCGGCCACCAACACCATTTCAGAAGTCTCAAGTTTACTCAGAAATCATCCATCCCATCAAAAGTGTAAGGTCATCCTCAGAGTCATACAAATTGAAAGGTTTTTTGTTTAAGATTTTAGATGAGAAAAACTTATAAAACTTTTGTGCCATGAAATATCAAATGAACAGAGGTCAACAGATTAGTGAATTACCTTTTAGACCAGAAGTTTATTCAAAATATCTGAAATCTGTTTAACTCAGACCTTCCCCTGTATAATCTTATGCAGCATGTGTCCGTTCTATAGAAACACATATTCAACCATATAAGTATTGCCCCACAAGAAACTAAACTAATGGGCAACAGCATCAAAAATTTTGTATAAACCCACAGACCCCACGATGAAAATCTTGAACTTACCATCATTCCCCATGGAAGACAATATCTTCTCTCGTTCTTCCCATGGTAAGGCACTCAGAGTAGGCATGTCATCAGGAAACACTGCCCGCTTACGGCCTAGTGCTACAGCCGCCCTCCTGCAGACATGTTTTATTCGTGGTCCTCGAACTGAAGTCTCTGATGAATCACTCTCTTGACCCTAAGTTTCAGGTGTGCAAGAACATAGGCATTTCTGAAGAAGGCATTCTGAGTGTACTTGGAAAATACAACAAGCACACTTAAAGAAAAAGATAGTGGTTAAAACTAGTTGTTCTAACTGCAGGTCACATAAGAATCTGAGAGTCAGCTATAGCTTTCACAGCTTCCTTCCTAGTGAAGATGTACTTTAGAGAACAGTAAAGCAGAACACTTATTATTTTTACTAAAGTTCCATAACCAATTTTAACCTCTTACTTCAAGGACCTGAATTCCTTAATACTATATACTCATGTAAAATGCATCAGTACCAAATCATCAGAGCTGGCATGTATAATTAGGATAAAAGAGGCTAAAGCATCCTACCAGTCTAATTACCCCAACAGAGAAGTGAATCAGGCTGTTTGAAAGCCTTTTAGTCAGTGGGACATATGAAAATAAGGCTGTATTCCCGCTTATAAGGTTCTAGAAATTACAGCACAACCAGCTTCTAATCCCTGCTGTTAAAAGAAATCGAGTAATTTAATTTTTTTCCCCAGGATTTGCCCCCCAAAGATTCAGGGGTATTTCTGATGAACAAATGTACTCCCACAAAGCTGAATTTTAGGGACAAGTCATTTTTCCCTAATGTGAAACTGGCCAACAATGCATGGAGTGGTATAGAGTAGATAAGTGGGAGGGTGCAGAACTTGATGGCAGGGAGAAAAACTTTGGAGGTTTTCTACTGAAAAATCTATTTTCCACAATTCCTGAATATTACCACTGACAGCAAGCCAAATTCCGGTTTAAACCAAAAATAGGAACCATTACCTGAAAATGTGTCTGTATGATGTCTACTTTTTTAGTAGCCAAAATGGACTACAGTGAGAGCATTTGAAAGAACACTGGGGCCAGGAAGGAGAGATGTGTGAGGTCCCATTCCTTTAGATGCAAAATCTCATGGGATCTCACTTCCATCCCACAAGACAGAGATCATGGCAATACGCACCTTAAACAAAAATCAGATCAGGACCACTGTCATTTTTGGATGCCAGCTTTGTAAGCAAGTGGGGTACCAGAAACGTACATCAAGGGGCAAGAGCTGACTATATGATTCACTATAGCCTTGCCTTTATAAGCTCAAAATACACTCAAAGAACATCTCCATCAGACTTAGCCAGAAAAATCTACTAAGCAACTACACTGCACTGCTCTCAGAAAATGTGTGCAGCTCCATCCTGAACTGACTCCAGCAGCTTTATCTCCCCCTCAACTTCTGCCCAGTGCTTCTCATTTTCAAATTAGTTACCATCTGTTGCTCTAACCATTATTCAAATTAATATGCTATTTGTTCTCTTTCAGCATCTGAATGACATTAACAATTTTCAATCCAAGTACAAAACAAAATGCACCATAAAGCCCTCTCATGAATAAGTCTGAAAGAATACCTGTGCTTTTGGCTGATCTGCTTGTTTGAGGGATTTGCTCTTCTCAATCTTGTACAGCTGGGCTTTAGCCTTTTTTAGGAGACTGGCCACCCTCTTATCAGTCATTGGAAGTTTGTCCGCTTGAGCCAACATAGAGCTGATGGAGGAAGTGGAATGTTTAACAGTGCTTGACGAAGGAGCAGAGAGGCATAGGGCTTTGTCTTTCTCCAGGGGCGGAACAGTGGGGCTTAGGTTTAGATCTGATTTTTCTAAGCCCCCTCTACCTTTCTTAGGCATTTTGCTTTTGCCAGCTGTCATATCTACAAGAGCCACAGCGGAAGCATCTGCCACAGGATCTATTGCTGAAGACTTCTTCCGCCCCGCAGCTTTTTTAGCTGAAGATGCTGCTGCAACATCTTCATTAACAACTTTTTCTTTGGACACTCTACCTACAGGAAACAAAGCAGCGCTACTTTGAATTTCTAACCCTTTTTTCCTTTTCTCTTTTCTCGATTCACGTTTGTTCTCTTTCTCTCTTTCTCTGTCTTTCTCTCTGGTCTTGTCCTTTTCCACACTTTTATCAACATCTTTATCTTTGGACAGTTCCTCTGTAGCCCTGTCTTTATTTCTCCCTCTCTCTGTCTGAGGACTTGGTGTGAACCAAGGAAAGAGAGGAGTAGGATTAGTGGATGAGAAAGGCTCAGTTGGAGTGCTGATCTGCTTCCTTGGTCTCTGGCTTCTCTCTGCTGATTCCCCAGACTGGGTCAAGGGATGGGAAGAAAAAGTAAAAGCTGAGTTTAAGGCACTAGTGGCAAGAGAACTAACAGACATGTTAGTTAATGAGGAAGAGACAGAAGATTGAGGGGTGAGAGTTGTCAGGTCAGAGGTACTAAGTCTTCCACTTCTTGTCCTCATGGAGTGTGAAGGAGATCTGGGTTCTGATCGGATTGGGCTAAACACTCTTCTCTTTCGTTTCCTCGAAGATATGCCTGTCACAGAAGTTCCTGCAGTGGTTCGACTAACAGATGAAGGCAAGGTTACAGATTCAAAAATTCTGGAGTGGGCCTCACTTGGAGTGAATCTTGGAGCTCGAAGCAGAGGACTTCTTTTGTGCATATCAAATCTTGTTCCAGAATGAAGAGCAGAAAACAAGCGAGCTGGAGCCGTAGCACCAGATGTTGAAAAACCAGATGCAAAGCCAACATCCTCTGGAGTCAGTGGTGGAGGTCTAAAGTTATCAAATACTGGTTTACGGATGAGACCTTCTTTGGCATACTTTGCTGAGGAAAAGTACTGTGGTTCTGACCTAGAATGCTTCAGAGAGGTCCACCTGAATGTTGGCTCTCGTAGAATTGATTTCCGTTTCTCTTGCATGGGTGCAGCAGAAGTGGGCAGAAAAGGTGAAGCCAACGGTATTGTTGGAGGCATAAGCCAAGGTGTGTGGTCTGAGATGCCAGTAGCAGGCTGTAATGGTGGGGGAGGAGTGAGCAGAGGTGGAGGAGGAGAGGAAGAAGACTGCTGCTGGGACACGCTTTGCAAGGTTGACAGTTTTTTAGCTGCCCTTTGGCCAAAACTCCTTTCTGACATTGAAAACCTCCTGCTTCTCCTATCACCGTTATCATTTTCTGGGGACTGAGAAATAGGTAAAGGGGTATGAACTTCTGGAGTATTGCTGCGCTCTTCGGAAAGTGCCTGCATCTCCTCGGACGCCTGAGAGTCGGTAGATGTATCTACACTAGGACTACTAGATCGTGAGGAATCTGAAGACATCTGAGATGAGTGCTGAGAAGCCGCACTTGATTTTTCACTGGACCCACAAGATGTAGCACTAAACCTGCTATTCGGTGTGGACTCGAGGCGAGCTATTTTAATAGGAGGATCATAGTCTTCATCTTCAATGAATCGCTTGGGTGTTTTAATGATCCGCGAAGAGATAGCACTCACAACTGGCATGATGAACTGCCGGATGTTTTTGAGCTGAGTCCTTCCCTTTCTACCCTGCAGTTTAGCTGCTTCTTTCTCAATCTTCTTTTGTGCCCCCTTTTTAGCCCTCTGCAAGAGTTGCTTAGCAATTGTTGCATCTGTCCTCTTGGTAGAAGGAATAATCCTAACAGGCTTAATCCTGCGGGGGCTCTGTCTGACAGCAGTCTTTTCTTCTTTTGTGAGTGGTGGCGTGCCATCTTTCTCCTTACGTACCCTCTGGGGTTTCTCCAGCTGTGAATTAATGACTAGTGGTGAGGCAGTCTTTAAACGTTCTGAAGATGGTGGCCTTCCTCTCCTGCGCACAATCTGAACTGCTTTCCTCCCAATCTGAAGTTTCCCGCCAGTCTTGAATTTAGACTTCAGTGGGGAGAGTTTACCAGTTCGTAACTTCTTGATTTTTGCAGCATGTTGAAATGTAGTGGATGGTGCCCTTTTTATTTTCTTCAGATTCTCATTTGCTTCTTTGCTCCCCTTATGAATATCTGAGATGTCCTTCACTTGTGATAACTTGAACTTCACACTACTAAGTGTTGGAGGTCTTCCTCGTTTCTTTTCCCCACTTTTACTTTCCTTCTTCTTTACCTTTTCCATGGACATGGTTTCTGACTTGCTCAGGGGGGAACACACTGATGAAGAGTCTGAGTATGCAGCTGAACTTCGATCGGGACTGCTTCTGGGTCTCCTACGAGGTTTTCGTGGACTAGATTTCACTGAGAGGGAAGTAGAGAATGCAGAGCACATGTTAGGCTTTTCTGTATGCTGTTACAACACTATCCAGGTCATATCTGACTTTACCCATCACAAGTCACATTACATGCATAGAACAAGCTACCATAATTTTGATCCACCTATGAATACAACCTATTAATAAGAACTGTACATAACAAGAACAGGAGTACTTGTGGCACCTTAGAGACTAACAACTTTATTAGAGCATAAGCTTTCGTGGGCTACAGCATCTTCTATGCATTCGATGAAGTGGGCTGTAGCCCATGAAAGCTTAAGCTCTAATAAATTTGTTCGTCTCTAAGGTGCCACAAGTACTCCTGTCCTTTTTGCAAATACAGACCAACACGGCTGCTATTCTGAAACATGTACATAAAAAGGTTCCGCCACAGACAAACAAAACACTTCCCTTATAATAAGGAGCTTATTTTCCAAAACATATTTTAAGTACAAATATCTTTCCACCAAAATAACTTTTACATTTATAAAAACAAATACCAAAAGTAATTTTGTGAAGGGAACAGCAACTCCCAAGATTAACTTTCTTGAAACATCATATACAAAGAATGAAAAAAGTTCAAAACTAGTTCATTTAAAAAAATATATATATTTTTCTTGGTTATCATCCACCCCCACTGCTAATACAATGGCCAATGCACCAAGAATAGTGTTTGGGAAAAGCATGAATCAAAACTGATATTTTACTAATACAAGATTTTGTTTTGCTTTAATATTGGAGTAAATTTAGTGCTTGTGGCTACACTCGGAAGTGGTATCGGGCATGTGTTGTGCAAGATTTCATTATCCACCTCTGTCAATGCACCTTAATCTCAACCTATAGTCCCCACACAGCTCTGCCAATGCATGTCAGCCATTACCCGAGACATTCACATGATTGCAGTACAAAGTCTCTCCTTAGCGGACATTGTTGTCTGGGCCAAGCTGCGTAGAATATTGTAATGGGGACATTTATCCATTAAAGTCTAGGTTAAGACGATCAAACTCATTCACTTGCAACCAAATCAAAATCTGAGCCTAGGGCTCCAGAGCTGAAAGGAAGTATAATAAGCTATTGCACCTTTCCTCACAAGCCCTCCATCTTTGTTTGGTTTCACACAAATTCAACTGTTGAATAGTTTAATATCAAGGATGTACCACTGGCTCACTAAATCAGATCAGAAAGCTTATGCTCAAATAAATTTGTTAGTCTCTAAGGTGCCACAAGTACTCCTTTTCTTTTTGCGAAAACAGACTAACACAGCTGCTACTCTGAAACTAAATCAGATCACAGACATTGAACAAAATGGAGTTAAAAACCCCAGGTTAGCCAGTGCTGATTGCATGTCAGAAGGGTTACCTTATTAAGACTTACTTTTGTGTCAGTATTTCAGAGAAATACATCATATCTTCATGTGCAAGTTATGTTCACCCATCTCTCCCTTTGGCTACTTAAGCCTACCATAGGGTTGGACACTCTCATGAAACTAGACCATCATTAGCAAAAGACACCTCACCACGCCACACCTTCAGTTAAGGCATAAATTTACTCCCATTTCATTTGTTAGTCTCCCTTCAAATGTTAGTCTCACCTTCTAATATCAGTTTCACTCTCTTTCCCACAAAACTTCCCTGATACATGATAGATCAGAAAGATAGACTATGATAGAGCCATTTCTAAACAGTTGCCGACTTGAATCAAAAGACTGGATGTGGGTTTTATTTTGTTGTTCCACAAACACATACAACTTTTAGGTAAGATGGAACTGTCTCTAGGTCTCCAGAAGAAAGCATGTCATATTAACAAAGTAGCATTGAAATGGGGAGTACAAGGAACTACAGTGAATCCATTACTTAATTCCATTAGAAAGGGACTCCCAGCCAAAAACCCATGTACAGGATTTGTCATCTTCATAGTGGACTTGAACCTGACCAATTTTCATGGCTTCTCTAGTTCCAAGTGAAATCTCCTGTTAAACTAAAATTCAAAAATTCTTCAAAACATCCTCCTAATGGAAGAGGAAGCTCACTCCCTCAAAGTCCTTAAGATTTTTTAGAAATCAACTGAAACCTACGTATGCCGGGCTGGTACTTGGAAAAAGCAATTGCAAACTTCTTTAAATTACATCTTGATGACACTACTACAATGGTTAAAGAGCACTGTGTGCATGGCTCAATCGTATGATTTCAGGCCCATTCTCTCAAAAAAAATGTAATGTAACAAGAGGGGAGGAAAAAAAGGTTACAACTGTTTTTAGGGCAACTGCTGCTACATACAACTGAGTAGCAACAGCACGTTTGCAGAGGGGTTTCCACAATATTATGTTAGTACTATCATTAGTACCGGGATCAATGGGCTATTAAGATTTTAAAATCATATATATGTAAAAATAATGCCAGACAGGGAATGCGATGTACAATCAGCTGGAATAGGTTGAGTACTAGTGTATTAGAGATCCTGTGAGATTTATGCAGATGTCTATCTCCTTCCCCCACACTTCCACCCACTGCCACATACCCCGCATGTAGAACTGGAATTGAGGCAGAATGGGAGCTCCCCACGATCCTCACTTGGTATTCCTGGGAATAAACAGATTGTTGCCCTTTTCTAAGATAATACTTAGTCCTGCCATGAGTGCAGGGGACTGGACTAGATGACCTCTCAAGATCTCTTACAGTTCTATGATGTTTCAAGGTCTACACAGAAAGCTACCCAAGTTCACTTCAATTTAGAGGTTTTTTTGTGAATGTAAATTTAATAAAGACTGCCCAATGTAATTTAGTATCTTCAATAAGACTCCACCCATTACATTTCAGAAGACAAAGGGAAAAGATACAATAATATTGTAACAAATAGGAAGATAAAGCAGGTCTAATTTTAGTTCGTCTGTTTCCATTTTTGCTTGGTTTATCATTGCTCACTACCTCCTCTCATTAATAAAAAAAAGACCAGTGTGTTAAAAGTCTCCTTTCACTTTAATTACACTCACTGGAGAGTGAAGAGCAAGTGAAGGACTCCAAATCCACATCAAAAGATCAGGAGGTCAACCTTATTTCTATTCAAAATTTCTTGACATATCTCCTACTGTACTATGAAGAAATACTAAGAAGAGCTTTATATTGTGAGTGTTAGACCCTGCCAAAGTAGGACAGCCTGGGCTAGATATGGATAAAGCACAGCCTCTCAGGAACAGCAGTTCTCTAAGTGGTCCACTCAGAGTAGGACAAAAAGCCTATAATTGTTTTCCAGCAAGCTCTCAATAAAATAAGCTATTGCAATGTGAACAGGGAGAGGCATGAGTAAACCATGCAAAGTGACAACATGTAACAACTTCCAATCCTATGAGCTGAACATACCTGTGGGAGATCTGGTGGGACTTCGTACTTTGACCTCTTCATCTGAGCCAAAACCTAGGAACTGCTCATCCTGCAATGAAAGTGATTTTTAAAGTTAAAGACATGGGTATGAACCTTAAAAAATTTAACTACCATCAAAAAATTCCAGGAAAGAAAATCTATTCTATAGTAAAGCTTGTTCTTTCAGCAAACTGTGGCTAAAAAGGAAATAATATCTAGTCATGGGTGATAGCCACAGAATGCTCAAAAGGGTTGAGAGGAGAACAAACAGCACATTCAGATGAGAACGTACCTTGTACTACACAATACACTCTTCTCCACAAACTAGAAGCAAAGACCTAACCCATAGGAACAACACAGTTTACCCTAAGGCAGGGGTGGGCAAACTACAGCCCAGGGACCACATCCAGCCCTCCAGATGTTTTAAGATGGCCCTCGAGTTCCCACCAGGAAGTGGGCTCTGGGACTTGCCCCGCTCCCCGGACAGCGGGGTCGGGTGCTTGCCCCACTCCGCGTGGCTCCTGGAAGCAGCAGCATGTGCCTGCTCCAGCTCCTACACATAGGGGAAGCCAGGGGGCGCCACACGCTTCCCCCATCCCAAGCAGCATCCCTGCAGCTCCCATTGGCTGGAAACTGCAGCCAGATGGAGCTGCAGGGACGGCTCCTGCAGACGGGGCAATGCGCAGGGCTGCTTGACCATGCCTCCGCATAGGAGCTGGAAGAGGAATATGCTGCTGCTTCTGGGAGCTGCTTGAGGTAAGCGCTGCCCGGAGCGCCCTCCTGCATCCCCAACTCCTCATCCCTGGCCCCACCCCAGAGGCCACACCCACAACCGGATCCCTCACCCCCTCCTGCACCCCAATCCCCAATTTCATAAGCATTCATGGCCCGCCATACATTTCCATACCCAGATGTGGCCGTCTGGCCAAAAAGTTTGCCCACCTCTGCCCTAAGGGCTTATTGGCACCGGAATGTAAGTTTTTTCTACTACAATTATACCAGTATAACTACAGTGAAAGAATGTGTCCACACCACTTTTTTTATGCCAACTTAAACTACTTCCCTTCAGAATCACTTTGCCCACACAGCTCTGTGCTTTTGAAAAATAACCACACAGCATTCTGGGCAAATATTCCATGGTGTAATGTTCTGCTGCAAGACCCTACACATTCTGGGATTTTTGTCATGCTGCACTGTGGAAGGTCCACTGGAACCTACTGAAATTCTGGGACATGGGCTCAAACTAAAGTCCCATGATTCCTCTCCTGTCATCCCATAATTTCTTTTTTTTTTTTTTTTTTTTTTGCAAGCCAGCACTATTTTCAAACTGCAGTCGAGGAAACGCTACTGAATACCGCAATCCTGAGAATCATTAACAGAAACAAACTGCTCCACCAAATGTTTCATCATTCATACTACTGAACGGCTTTGGATGGGTTGGGAGACAGACACAGTGAAATGGCTAGATGAGGAAAAGGATGAAAAATTGAGCTGTTACTTTGGCAGGACGTTTTCCTGGAACAGCTTCACTTTATAAAATACGATTTCTGGGTGTGGCCATCTAGCACTGACTGGTGGGACAAGACATTGCTGCAGAACTGGGATGACCAGCAATGAAGGCACAACTTCAGGATGCAGACAGTTACTTTCCCTAAGATCTGTGCAGAGCTCAGCACACAGGCACAATAAAAGAACACAAACATGAGAGTTCACCTAACCATGGAGAAGCACATGGACATTGCCATCTGGAAGCTTGCCACCCCCAACTGCTGCTGCTCAGTAGCTTACCAGTTTGGTGTTGCTAGACCCAACTGTCAAGACTGTCGTCATGCTATTGAGAGTGTGCTGCTACCCCAGAGTCATAAGGCTTGCCAGCACACAGAAGTTTATTAATGGATTGGCACGGTTGGGATTCCCAAGTTATATTGGGGCCATTGACAGGATCCATGTGAGGGTGGATTAATTTCAATCACAGTGATTTAAATCACTAATTTTACTTACGATTTAACTCAGCAAAAAGGAAACCTTGACTTAAATAATTTATCTTAATCTTGTTTGGCATTTTACCTTAGTTATTTTCCTACACAAAGGTTCATTCCCATTGGCTGTTTATACTAAATATTAAAATATGTTCATATGCAACCAAATATAGCCATTAAACAAAAAGGTACCAAATTTAGTGCACCGCTATAGCTATACATTTATTTAAGCAGTTATATATCTTAAAATACATTTTTTCAGAGTCTTAATTTTTATTTTTATTTTTTTATGCAAGAAAGTGATTAATGACATTTATTAGAGTTTTTTAAAATTTGAAAACTGTGGCAAGCTGCATTTGGATGGAAAATAGAATTCAATTAAAAATGTACAAAAAGAACATTTTAAAACTGTTTTTTACTAGTTAAACAAAGATTCCTTAAATGTGTTGGATACATAAGCAAAAAAAGTAAGTTTATCAAAACACATTTTGCATTTAAAACTAAAAGATTTATTAAACAAAAGAAGTCATAACTGTAGTTAGTGAATTGACAGACTGAAGTCAATGGGAATTAGGCACCTAATTGGTGTAGGCATTTTTGAAGATCATCACAAGGCACTTACTTGCATCTTTAAGTGCCTTCAAGTTTTCCGAATTATAGATCCTATCCCCTCCTCTCCCACCTGTTTTTTATTCATAGATTTAAAGAGGAAAACAAGTTTTCTAGCTTTTTCAAACTCCCTGTTTCTGAACTTAGAATATTTTCTTCATTTGGACTAGTTAATTCATTCTGAATCTTGCTGCTAAATTAAATCCAAAAGTAACTAAGGCAAAAGCTTTCCTGCACAAGAAAAACTGAAATACTTACACATTTGAAAAAACATAAATACCAGCATTTGCTCCACTCCACTGAAAATAACAGATACTTAATGCAGTACATGACATTGTGAAGTATTTATAAAGCATGAGTTGACTTCAAAAGTTAAAGATGTTTTCCCCCCTAATTCTGTATACAACTATACCCTTCAAGTCATTCAAATCTGAGGAGGGCTCACACACTATTTAAATAATTTTAATAAATTATAAGAAGCTTAGCCTTAACATAGGTTGACAATTTCAGATTTATTTTAAAACAGTTTATTTTTAAAAAGAAAAATTCCAATTTAAATACAAAAATCTGTATTTATTTTTTAAAAATCATCAATTTTTAACCACTCTGACCCACATTCTTTGCCCCATACACCAGCCCTCAGAATTTGTCAACAGAAAGGGGTATTTCTCCTTGGTGCAAGCCCTGGTTGATCCTTGTGCAAGGTTTACTTTTATTAATGTGGGATGGTTAGGAAAGATCCATGATGCCAGGCTATTTAAAACCTCTGTCCTGTTTTCTGCACTGAAAAAGGGAATTTCTTCTCCCAGGTCTACAGACATTCATGGTGCTGTGATTCCTCCTGTCATCTTGGGAGACCCAGCTAACCCTCTGGTTCCCTGACTTATGAAGCCTTATACTGGACACTCGAACAGGAGAAAGAAGTTGACGACCATACCTGTGGAGCTGCTGAATAACAGCGGAAGGTGCATTTGAAAGACTGAAGGGAAGGTAGAAGTGCCTCATACCAAGGCTGGATGTTTCTGAACAATCTTTGCCTATTGGGATAAGTGCTTTTTGCTCTGTTTTGCTCATCGTCTGAGAAAGCAAACAAGAGATCCTCACCAGTGGGTGGGAGAACGAGTTGGAGAGATTTCTGTACATTATGAACAGCAAAAAAGGCTGCCTTTCCACAAGGTGCTCCAACTAGTCATGGAAACAGGGTAATGGGTGCGTTTTGGTCCAACTTTCAAGCCAGGGTGTACTGGTGGAAAAGTAGTGTATTGTAACCAAGAAAATGAAAGAAAGGTCTTTGTGTAAAGATATTATTAGGGAGAAGCAATACCTCAATTAAATTTTTCAGTGGAGTTTTACATATTAAAAACCTTTATTGATTCATCATTGTACTACAAACTTAAAACCAATGGAACTGTGGCAGAAACATGACTAGAGTGCCAGGTGCAAACAAGTTTGTGCTTAAGGGCCCACAAAAAAAGCAAAGGTAGAAGAAACCATTCCCTGTTCTGGGATGGAATGGTGTGGGAAGGCCCTGTCATTTGGAGAAGTGAAAAGGGGCTCTCCAGTATCCTGTGTTCTCCTCAGTGATCAGGACTAGGCGAGGCTGGGGTGGTGGCTGTGAACATAGCAACACAATGTTCTCCAGCAGAGCTGTTTGCCTCTCCTTTAGGTCCAGCATCCCTCCTCCTGAACGTCATTGTCCACGCAGTTTGTTCAGAGCCTCCAAGACTGCGGCAGGAAACCTTCCCTCCCCTCTTCTGCTTTTATGGCCCTCTGGTAGAATGCAGTCATGAGGTCAGGGAACCTGTCCTTCCTTGCCCTCTTTCACTTCCTTCAGAGGTATGCCAGGCATTCAGCAGCTGATAAGATCCCTGTCTGTGAGGGTCAGAGCAATTCAGGCACTAGAAGAACAGAGAAACACCACAAGTAGTTATTGTCCTAATACAAAATGATAAAATGTTGCTTTTTCACAATTTTAGAATGCTATTCCCAACTGCTCTGTCCAGTCTAGTGTGCGTTTGGAGATAAGATGTTTTCTTCCCTACTCCCCCCTTATATAGGGCCTCTGTACCAATGGGGGCGGGGGAATTAGCTGGGGAAGCAAAAGGGAGCAGGTTAGTAATTACACGTGCACTTCTGGAGGTTATGCTTACTCTGGAGGATGCTACCCAAAGGTGTGTTCCCAAGAGGCAAAGAAGGATCATGTTCAAAAAGAAAATGAGCAAACCAGGAAGATATGTAGCACGGCTGTTTACCAAATTGATGCCCCCATAGCCGGTACAAGAATTGAAAGGAAGCACACCACCAATATGAGCAGCGCCAAGAAGGCTGCATTGTCTTGCAATGTATATACCAAATAGCACACTCTCTTTGCTTTAACTTCCGTTTTATAAAAACTGAAGATGAGCACAGAGAGCACTGCAAAACAAACACTCATGCAGTAACTGGTTTGAACCCAAAGGGTTAACAATGCTGAATGAAAAATAAAAATGACTACTCATTTTGAAATGCCCTTGTAGCCTAATTTTGGCAATTTAAATCATACAATGTAAAGGTGGCTAGAAGCACACGGTCTTGATCAAACTGTGAGCCAAAGGCTATTACTTTTTCTCTTTCTATATCTGCTCTTACATTGTGTGGGAGGCATGTTTAATGGTTTAACTCCAAAAGTGCTTCTATCTTGAATGGAGGAAGAGGGCATGGTTCACCATGAAGGATAGGGAGAATCAAACAGCATGGAAATGGGTTTAGAGAGGCAACCTATTTGACTAGTGGTTGTGTGAGTTGATAGTTAAGGGAAATAAACCCTTCTGAGCTTGAAATCTCCAGCACAGATGCCATTTTGAGCACACACAGAGAAGAAGGGGAGCTGAGCAGGCAGGGAAGCACATAATGTCCTCCCAACAGGGTGATGATCAGCCTGTACTTGGAACAAAGTTATTTAAATCCCCCTCTGCAGCTGTATTGCAATACAGGACATAATACTTACTGGTACAACTCCATTCATCAACAGTTTCAGGCTGGGGTCCCATTTGAGATTCAGGTGACATCTTTGGTTCCTGGGCCTCTGGCTCAGGGTTGGGTGTGCCGAAGAGACTGTGGCTGTCTGGAAGAATCTCCTTCTGGTTGCTTGGATGCCTTCCGTGATCAACTCCAAACTGTCCAAAACCCCAGAGATGTTCTCCTTTGCAAAAATCTGGTACAGCTCCTCTTCGTACAGGCAACTACTGGGAGCATTACAAGCGGTCCTGATTTAGTCCATTGCATTCTTGTAGCTTTGGCAGAGCTTCTTTGCTTTGACACAGCACTGGGCTGCATCCCCACAGAACTGCTTTTTCCTGCATTTGTTTTGGCAGCCTCTAGTAGATCTTGGCATTCTGGTGATTGCTGCTCAGATGGGCATGGATGTGCTCCTCTCCCCAAAAGTCAAGAAAGTCCAGGGCCTCCTGATGGGATCATCCAGAAGCATGGCTGCTATAATGGGTATGTGACTCGGTTTGTTAACTTGCCACGAGCTAGAATTACAAAAGGGGCACACCTGGCTGCATGCCAATATTTAAATAGAAAAAGGTGACATCCAGTCAAGACGACCCCAGAGCTGTAGAGGTCCACAGGTAAACAAACAGGCCATTCCAGGTGTGAAACAATGCAGTGTGGGACAGCAATTGGAGTACTGCGAGAAGCAGTATAATTAATCCAAAACAGGGTTGCAGTCTCACAAATGTTATATCTGTAATACCTCATTTTGGGATAGAGTTATGTCACTTCCTAAGCAGATTACTTAGAGCAGGTTAAGACACAAGAAAAAAAAATGTGTGTGTGTGGACACAAGGCAGTTTATACTGAAAAAATAAAAACTTTCCTGTGTAGTCAAGGTCTAAGTTTTCAGACCAAAGGAGGGCTGAATCAGAGCTGAGCTCCCACAGAGAGTGAAACCTTTCCAATACAGATTTTCTGCTCTATCAACTCCATGAATAAATAGACTTTTGTTCCCTTATATTACCAGTGCCTTAAACCAGGTAATTTATAAGTTCATGTATAAGTTTATTTGAGTAACAAGAAATGTTCTGAACCCATGCAAATCTGACCCAGACACTTCTTGGTTAGTAAAAGACCCTCAGGCCACATCTACATACCCGCCAGATCGGCGGGTAGTGATCTATCCATTGGGGATCGATTTATTGCGTCTAGTGTAGACGTGATAAATCGATCCCCGCTCGCTCTGCCGTCGACTCCGGAACTCCACCACGGCAAGAGGCAGAAGCAGAGTCGACGGGGGAGCGGCAGCCGTCGATCCCGCGCCACGAGGACGCGAAGTAAGTGATTCTAAATCGATCTAAGATACGTCAACTTCAGCTACGCTATTCTTGTAGCTTAAGTTGCGTATCTTAGATCGATTCCCTCCCCCCCAATGTAGACCAGGCCTTAGGTTTGTCCAAGTCTCCTCCTGACAACTACCCACCCCTATGAAAATGGAACTTACCACATCCCCTAAAGTGAACAAGGAAGCACACACTGATCCTTATGAACATCGCAAGTTATCATCCAGTATCCAACTGAGAAAATTAAATTGGAAAAAAAAAATAGCAAAAAGCCATCTTTGATATACCCTCCCACTGCCAAGATCCTGGACCCTTTCCAACCATGTTTCAGGCCAGGACATGAAACAGAAGTGGCATTAGTCGTGCTTATGGATCTTTTGTCCCATGACAGAAGAGGGTGTCTATACTTACATTATTAGATCTTTGGGTTCCTTGTCACTGTGCACCACAGTGTATTACTAACCCACCCTGAAGAGGTATTAGGGGTTACTAGGAAAACAGTGAGTTGTAAGTAATCCCTTCTTACAGATCACACTTGGAGGGTGGTGATGGACAACTTATCCTCCCTTATCAGAGTGCTCGCCTACAGAGTCTGTCAGACGTGTACATTAGTACCCAATCTATTCAACAACTTCATTAACCTTATTTGGGAAAATCATGACTTAAACATCAAGACATAGATGAAACCCAGGTCTTTTACTCACTGACATGGTTAGCCCTATCACCCAACTATTCCCATCACTGTTTGAGATCACCAAATGGAAGAAAAGCAGCTGGTAGAAACTAAATTCAACAATCAGAAGTGGGAAGTCTTAAATATTCTGAAGAGCTAGCTACTATACGTCTTCCCATTCTTGAGCAAGCATGGACACAAATAGGCAACTCAGTCCACAGCCTCAAAGTTCTTCTGAATTCATCTCCCTGTTTCTAGACATTCAAATAACTACAGCTGTTGAAATCATCTTTCACCAAGAAGATAGTAGTACCCTGTTGTCTGAAAAAATTCTGGCTATAGCAATCCACCCCTTTGTGACTCCCAGACTGGATTACTGCAATTTACTTACTCAGAAATGAGTGCTGCAGCTCAAATACCAGGCCACCCGAGGGATATCAGCCATGGAAACGCACATCGCTCTAGTGCTCACTCAGATTGCTTTATCATAAGGCAGTGGCTCTTAACCCACGGCGCAATCAGCACACAGCTGCGGCCCATGTAACATCAGGGCCATACGGGTAAAATATATATTGTGTGGATACAGCCCACTTAACACACAGAGAGCTGCATATACGGCCCACAATGGTAAATAGATTGAGAACCACTGTTGTAAGGCATCAAGTTACAGGACAGCAGTTCTCATCTTTAAGGTCCTCCATAGCAATGGACCAAGTTACCTACAGAAGCACCACTTGCTAAGCAACCAAGATCTCTATCAACAGCTACACTTCAAAGAAACTGTCAACCTCAAAAGGTAATAGATCTGAAAACTAAGGACAGAGCTTTCTCAGCAACTGGCCCAAAATTACAGAACTTTTTTCCAGAGATGCTTTTGTTTTAGTATTTTTCTTGGAAAATTTTTTTTTTATTTATTTATTTATTTTTAAAGAATGACCACAACTCTCACTGCCTTCAGAATAAAATGCATGACTTATTTCTTCAGCCTAGCCTTTCCACAACTGCAGCAGAAAAAAGATAGGAGAAAAAAGGAGGGGAGGGGCAACTAACTAAAACACAAGTGAACCAGAGTTGGGCTAAATCTATTTTTGGATGGAGACAACTGAGGAACACCTAGATGCTGACACAAAGGCTGTCAGTGATTCAGTAGATGGTACTCCTTTTTGAAAAGTGCAAAAACAATACTCCAACATGGTTTGCGGCACTGTGCTGCTAAGGCAGACTTTTTGGACAACATATTAAACAAAAGCCCTATTCACTTGGGATAACTAAAGATTTCATGGTACATTTCATAAGCGTAGCACGTTGATCCAGATGTCCTAGCCAAATTTCAACTTGGGCAATTACATTTCCCTCCCTAAATTTCCTCTACAGTTTAAAATGATGTGGCACTCCCTACTTCCTGTCTTAAACTACTATGTATTTTTGTATGGTGTAATATTACACCTCAGAGATGGCTATAGTGACCCTCAATGTAGAGTTTCTATAAACCGTTTAAGTTTGTAAAGAGCTTCGAGATTCTTCTGGGTAAGAGGTACTACAAAAATGTAAGTGATTAAAAATAAAAGGTAGCAAATCCAATCAATCACAGAAAAGAAAAATTCTAACAATGCCAATACAGTACACCAACAGTACCATTCACTGAATTAGCTTGGGCCACCTCTTAATTTTCAACCTTACTTGATAAGGAAGACAAGATGAACCAATTGCAAAGCTTTTTTCTTATGTCTATGGTACAATATTTTGCCTGAAAACAATACAAAACCTTTCTAAGTTTGTGCCTTGTATATGAAGGAAAAACACTTCCCTCCTCCATTTTTTGCAGCGTAGGCAACAAAACCCAGTTGCAACCACTGAAGCATCAAGAGCTTTTTATTTATTTATTTATTTATTTATTTTAAGAACTTAAACCACACATATGGACATCAATGTCTGAGTTTTTGCTGAAAGACTGTCAAACCAGTTGTTTACAGCTACCGTATGCTACTAACCTGCTTAACTTATTCTCAGTAGGAAATATTTGAGAAAAATCTGTATAAACTGATTGCTGAATGTGACAAATACATACAAATCTATATTCTTAGGGCCAAATTTTGCCCTTGGACACAAGCATATAATGTCAAATGACTTGAACGTGAGATGCATACATATCTGAGATCAGAAACTGGCCCAACATGCATGCTTTTATTCCAAGAGGCAGACTCCAGATTATATCTATTTGACACAGAAATGGGATGGGGTGAATTAAGGCAATCCAGGGCTCTAGGCACAACATGACACAGAGCTCCCCATGGCTTAGCCACAACCCACTAACAGTGGTGGTGGCAGGGACCCCACTTCTAGAGAGGCAGAAGCACAGGGCTCCCTTCTCTCATCAGGAGTCCCCTATACCCACTGTAAAGGCTGGAGTCCCCTCTTCCCCCTGAAGAGGTAGAGGTGGCAGCCACAACCCCATATTTAGCCCAGAATATGGCATGTACCTGCTTGAGATGGGTTGACTGGGCCTGCTGCACTTTTCTCCTGCCATATACAAGTCCTACAGTTCCATGGTGGTGTTGGCCTGGCCTCCCACAAAGTGCGTCTGAGAGTTAACACCATACTGAGATGCATGTAGCACGTCACACATCCCAGTTACTCTTTCAGGCTGTGTGAAAACATCACTAGATCAGTTGCACTTAGTTCATGTTAACAAGCTTCTACTTACAACCATAAGAGCTAGAGGTTTTGTTTTTTCTTCTTCAAATGAGAGTTGAGTCTGATGTCATCACATAATTCCAGGAGCTGAAGTCATAGGCTTTATGCTATAGGCTCTTGATGGGTATTTTAAGAAACTCTTCTGCACTAAACAATGTCAGCCTAGAAGATCTTGAATCTCTCAAAATCTTCTGTAAAAAGCTAAAATCAGAGTGAAAGCTTAAGTGATCTCTGTATTCTGTCTACAGTCACGGGAATTACATTTTTAAATTGCCATTTATTACCCAGTTATAGAGTTTGCAATGGGAAAATTCTCCCTACATGTCTTCACACAAGTTAGGACATGAAAGGCATGTGGGGGTTAACTCGATAAAACATTTCTGGAGTCTGTGTGTTTTAACTCTTTCAGTAGCTGAAACATCCTTCAGCAAGACAAAGAAAGGTCCAACTAAAGGCCATCTCATAATAATTGTAGTAAAGAACTGGACAGTTTACAGAATACTATGCAATTTTCTGAACAAAAGCCCATTCAAAATTTCGAACCAAAATGTGTTCCATTGAGTTGTCTCTTTAAAAATAATTATGCAAATTAATATAATTTGTATAAATTCTTACTACTGGCTACTCTAAGAATAAATTAAGATTTAAGTGAATATTTAAAGGTAAAGAAATTCTTTCCTGCCTGGCAAAAATTGCCTTTGGTTTTCAATGCTCTAATTAAATACAAAAGAAGTCACTGCATTCTGCTTTCTGTGTTGTTCTCATGGAATAAGGTGGCAATCTATGCATTTCACAGACCTTTGAGGATTTACCAACAAATATACAGGGGCACACTGGTAAATCCATGAACTGCAATACAATACAATGAGCTGCAAAGACAGGTAAATAATGCAAATTATATCCAGAAAGAGAAGGCCCAACACAAAATTTAGATTTCTTAGTTTCAAAAATCTGTTATATCTAAACATGGACTCAATGCTAGAAAGATATGTTTAGCTCTGATTATGCTGACATTCAAAATTTATTTATAACATCTGTATAGGCCCCAAAGTAGCACTGGAATACCAGACTGCCACATAGAAATACAACTCTCTGTATTTTATGTGAAAGCGCGCGCGCACGCACGCACGCACGCACGCACACAGAGAGGGCGAGAGAGAGAGAATATATGGTTGGGAAAGGGAAGAGAAGAGAAATTACTAGTTTTTCACCACTACACATTCTCTTTCCAGTGCTGTGGTGGTGATGCCAGGGGAAAGGGGAAAGGAAAAAGGAAAAACACTGGGGGAAAAAACCCACAAAGCTCAACCACTTTCTTCTACAAATACACATCTGATACATTGTCAAAAATATAAAGACAAAATTTATTTAAAGATCTAGTTACTGTTTTACTGAAAGAGAAAAAACAGGTGTTTTATGTCTAAATTTAAGGTAGATTTTAGATTAACAGAATTAAACTGAAATCCAAGCAGAACAGTGAAAGGAATGCTGCAGAAGTGCATCACTCAAGGGCTCATATTTTGCACACAGCACTGCAATGAGCAATAGCCTTGTCATGTCTCTTCTGCCACGCCCCTTGAACACGTGGGGCTCACTGCAAGATGTAAACAATGTTACACAGAACTGACTTAGAAAGGATTAATACTTGCAGTGGGGGGAGGGATGGGAGGGAAGTACTCTACAAAACTGACAAAAGGAGTGGGTGTTGAAAATCTACATATTCAACTCTATCAAATATTTTAGCATGTGTTTATGCTCTCCAAACAGAGAGAGAGAACGAGAGAGCAAGCACAGAAAAATCACAAGCTACATATGATCAGTTACATTCCAAAACTTATCCCAAAGAGCCATTTGTCCCAAATACATTTTCCCTGATTTAAGGCTGCCAAGAACATAGATACACAGCATTTTCAAACAAACTGTAGCCTAGTATTACGTGCAGGCAAGAAACCACTGATGCTTATTCTTTACAGACCAGAGCTCCCAAATCCTTAAAGTATTTACAGAGTCCTTTAGATCAAAGTTGTTGACAAACATGAAGGCAGACAGGCAAGTAATATATCCATTTTACAGATAGGCGAAGTGTGGCATCATGATGGTAAGGGACATGCTCAAGATGAAAATAAGTTTCTGCCAGATCCAAGAACAGAACGAAAGAGTCCAGACTCCCAACCTTTCCTCTGAACACTAGTCTATATTCTTTTCCAATTTCAGATAAGAGCCCTAGTCCTCCAGACTGGGAATGTTTCCACAATTCCCTTCCTATGTCAATTTAGTTTCATTTTCTACCTCAAGATCCCCATTAAACCTCTTCCCCTGCAGTTGCCTCAGTTCCTTTCCTTGGAGGCTAGTTTAGCAATGACTCCCAATAGCAATGGTCCACTACTTCCCCCATCCCCAATATTCCCTGCCCACAAAGCTTTGATCCAGTACTACTTCGTGTCATTTCTGGCCTCCCACTCACCTCAGCAATCCAAATTGTGTCCTATTTGCCCGCACTTTTTCCACCCCAGCCACCTATAGTAGAACACCACCTCCTGTAGAGTACACAACAACAAACTATGGATTGAAGGCACAGAGGCTGTGTTTTGGAACTGAAAGTGCACAGCTACAAGTTGCTGGGTGGGAAAGAATTTCTTATCCGACAGCAATAAGTTGTACAGCTAGGATGAAGAAAAAGAAAGAGAATGGAACAACAATGGACCAAAGCTCTGAGGAAAGGAGACTGGGCAGGTTTCAATAGGTGGAGAACTCTATGCCGCACAGAACCCTGTCATAACAGTGGTATAATGGAAGTGGAGCTCTCCAAATATTTGATCCTGAGGACCGCTTTTTAAGACTTTTTTTAAAAAACAAACAAACCAGCTCACTTGGCAGTCTCTCAGCCTCCCCACTGATTGTTCTCAAAATTTTATTCTGCAAGGTACCTGGAAGGACTATGAACACAATAGTTCATGGCCTACAGTTCAAGAACCATTGATATAGAAAGAGAAGAATTGGACAAAAACATAGTCCTTGCTAGCACAGTTTCAATCATACAGTGAATAGGGCTAAAGATAACTATTTTAAGACTGATGATAATAGCTATACTTCAAGGACTCCACTTCCAATGAGCTATTTTAAAACTGGGGGAACAAACAAACAAACAAACAAACAAAAAGGAGGTCTTACTGCCTTTTGCTCTGATACAATCCAGTGTGGTTTGCCCATCAGGAAACTATGCAAGAAGCATACCACAATACAAAACACAACATAAATGCACAAAAGTATTTGCACAAACAAAGCAATAAGTATAAAGATTTATTTACATTATTCAACAGAAGACTATGCCCAACCACAAAGGCAAATAAATTCAGTTTAAGCTAAAATAGCACCTTATACCAAACTCAAACTGCCTGGCAATTGTAGCACATATGGCATGTAAAGTCATTCTCTGTTGGTAGACCATTACAAGTCCCAAACAGGGTGAGACACCCAATAGCATTAAATACTGTGTTATTTGAACACTCTTAATTTAAGAGCATAAGAATGGCCATACTGGATCAGACCAAAGGTCCACCCAGCCCAGTATCCTGTCTACCGACAGTGGCCAATGCCAGGTGGCCCATAGGGAGTGAACCTAACAGGTAATGATCTCTCTCCTGCCATCCATCTCCACCCTCTGACAAACAGAGGCTAGGGATACCATTCCTTACACCCATCCTGGCTAATAGCCATTAATGGACTTAGCCTCCATTAATTTATCCAGTTCTCTTTTAAACCCTGTTATAGGCCTAGCCTTCACAACCTCCTCAGGCAAGGAGTTCTACAGGTTGACTGTGCGCTGAGCGAAGAAGAACTTCCTTTTATTTGTTTTAAACCTGCTGCCGATTAATTGCATTTGGTGGCCCCTAGTTCTTATATTATGGGAACAAGTAAATAACTTTTCCTTATTCACTTTCTCCATACACTCATTATTTTATATACCTCCATCATATCCCCCCCTTAGTCTCCTCTTTTCCAAGCTGAAAAGTCCTAGCCTCTTTAATTTCTCCTCATATGGGGCCCGTTCCAAACCCCTAATCATTTTAGTTGCCCTTTTCTGAACCTTTTCTAATGCCAATATATCTTTTTTGAGATGAGGGGACCACATCTGTACGCAGTATTCAAGATGTGGGCGTACCATGGATTTATATATGGGCAATAAGATATTTTCCGTCTTATTCTCTATCCCTTTTTTAATGATTCCTAACATCCTGTTTGCTTTTTTGACCACTGCTGCAGACTGCGTGGACGTCTTCAGAGAACTATCCACGATGACTCCAAGATCTTTCTCCTGATTAGTTGTAGCTAAATTAGCCCCCATCATATTGTATCTATAGTTGGGGTTATTTTTTCCAATGTGCATTACTTTACATTTATCCATATTAAATTTCATTTGCCATTTAGTTGCCAATCACTTCGTTTTGTGAGATCTTTTTGAAGTTCTTCACAGTCTGCTTTGATCTTAACTATCTTGAGCAGTTTAGTATCATCTGCAAACTTTGCCACCTCACTGTTTACCCCTTTCTCCAGATCATTTATGAATAGGTTGAATACGACTGGTCCTAGGACTGACCCTTGGGGAACATCACTAGTTACCCCTCTCCGTTCTGAAAATTTACCATTTATTCCTACCCTTTGTTCCCTGTCTTTTAACCAGTTCTCAATCCATGAAAGGATCTTCCCTCTTATCCCATGACAACTTAATTTACGTAAGAGCCTTTGGTGAGGAACCTTGTCAAAGGCTTTCTGGAAATCTAAGTACACTATGTCCACTGGATCCCCCTTGTCCACATGTTTGTTGACCCCTTCAAAGAACTCTAATAGATTAGTAAGACATGATCTCCCTTTACAGAAACCATGTTGACTTTTGCGCAACAATTTATGTTCTTCTATGTGTCTGACAATTTTATTCTTTACTATTGTTTCAACTAATTTGCCTGGTACTGACGTTAGACTTCCCAGTCTGTAATTGCCAGGATCACCTCTAGAACCCTTCTTAAATATTGGTGTTACATTAGCTATTTTCCAGTAATTGGGTACAGTAGCTGATTTAAAGGACAGGTTACAAACCATAGTTAGTAATTCCGCAATTTCACATTTGAGTTCTTTCAGAACCCTTGGGTAAATGCCATCTAGTCCCGGTGACTTGTTACTGTTAAGTTTCTCAATTAATTCCAAAACCTCCTCTAGTGTCACTTCAATCTGTGACAAATCCTGAGGAAAAAAGACAGCTCAGGTTTGGGAATCTCCCTAACATCCTCAGCCGTGAAGACTGAAGCAAAGAATTCATTAAGTTTCTCCACGATGACTTTATCGTCTTTAAGTGCTCCTTTTGTATCTCGATCGTCCAGGGGCCCCACTGGTTGTTTAGCAGGGTTCCTGCTTCTGATGTACTTAAACATTTTGTTATTACCATTTGAGTTTTTGGCTAGCTGTTCTTCATACTCCTTTTTCACTTTTCTTATTACATTTTTACATTTAATGTGGCAGTGTTTATGCTCCTTTCTATTTACCACTAGGATTTGACTTCCACTTTTTAAAAGATGCATTTTTATCTCTCACTGCTTTCTTTTACATGGTTATTAAGCCATGGTGGCTCTTTTTTAGTTCTTTTACTGTGTTTTTAAATTTGGGGTATACATTTAAGTTGAGCCTCTTATGGTGTTTTTGAAAAGTGTCCATGCAGCTTGCAGGGATTTCACACTAGTCACTGTACCTTTTAATTTCTGTTTAACTAACCGCTTCATTTTTGCATAGTTCCCCTTTGTATGTTGTTTTTAAACAACATTAAAAATCTAATAATAAACATATGAAACACTCCTGTAACGTTCTGAGAAGGAAAAAGCCATAAAAAAAATGTTTAAGGATATTTATCTACAGACCAAAGATTCAGAAGGCCCACAACGTAGTTTAATAATAATATCAGGCAACTTACCTTCATGAGAGAAAGACTAGTTTTCAGAAGGCAATCCTTTACGTTATATGCAAAGTTTGAAAGGAATCCAAACAAGAAAAAAAAGCAGAATTCCTGGATTCAAAAATAATTTGCATATTTACTTGCACATCGTGGAGACATGTATCAATGTCTTGAGCACATAGTACCTATTATGAATTTTAGCTAACAAAACCCCTCTAATGTTAGACACCCAGCAAATGCAGAGTTAAGGCTGCACTTCTCAAACAAGAGAAACAAACTACTTTAACTGCCTCTGTAGAAAACCAGCCTAACTTATTCCCTTCTTTGCATGTAGAGTATCAAAAGCATACACCAGAGCAAACTGATTTTATAATTTATTTTTTTTAATTGGAAATAGGTTTCCAATACCAAACGTGATGATTTGTCCCCATGCTAACATTTGTTCTTTTCACTTAAGAGTTCTAATGGGATGATCTAGGCATATAATATTTACATATGGAGACAAGCTAGCTCTATGTCTAATGATATTTGGATAACTGGCTGGCACATAAAATCATAGAACCAAATCTTGTGAGGCAATGAATGCACTCAGCACCTTACAGGATCAAGGTCCTTAATGAAAAAGGATTGCCTTCAGCATCTGTGCTGTCTGCACAAAAAGATACCGTAAAGTTCTTGTATGAATTATGAAAAAAGCCATAAGCAATCCAACAGCCATACAATTAAAATTAAGGCATTACAGGTATTTTTTAAATCAAAGAAAAAATAAAAACCTTATAGATGAATAAAATACATTTCCTACTTTTTTTTTTCAGAGCATTGTTTCTGGGGCTGAGTTAAGGACTTATCTGAGAAGTGCAACTCCTCCTCATTTCATGGGTTTCTAATGTATGAAGGTTCCACCAATCCTAAAATTTTTGAAAGGCAACATGTATTCAAACCCATGACCCACACGCACAATCTTTGCTTCACCTTAAAGGTAGAGGGGTGTGTGTGTGTGTGTGTGTGTGTGTGTATAAATTTCGCTGAAGTGAGCTGTAGCTCACGAAAGCTTATGCTCAAATAAATTTGTTAGTCTCTAAGGTGCCACAAGTACTCTTTTTCTTAATTCCCTACTAGTCTTAACATAGGATTTAGCAGAGAATTCAGATTATGAAAGGGAGAAGCTTCTCCCTACCCCTTCCCTCAGTTCTGCAGAAGGGGAGCCCATCTCCTGCAACCTTTAAGAGTTGGGCTTCACCTGGGTAAATACATCAACTCCCTAGTAAGTCTGAGGAGGCTCATCAACGGCTCCCACACAATTACTCTGAACACTAAGAGACATTGCCACCCCTAACCTTATGCTTGTGCAGCATCTCATAACACCTAAAAGCTTGAGGAGTATATGGGGAAGATGGGCCATAAGGTGCCCAAGGGAGGTTGGGCTTTTAATGAAGTCTGCAAGAAGCAGAGAGGATTAGGTAAAGGAGCTGAGAATCTCCTGGGAACATCAAAAGGAAGTCCTGATGTTACAAACCAGAGAAGGCACACTGAGTGGAATAGGGAAGAAAGTTTTAGTGCTTTCCCTTGTCTTCTTAAGATCCTTCCTTAAGATCCTAACACACCTCTCTTCACCACCAGTCACTGAGTCTCTGGTTCAAAAGGGCATGCGGTAGAGCGGATTTCTGAAGAGGATGGAGGGAACAGGTGCCATGCTGAAGAATACTGGAATAAAGCTCGGAAGATAGGGTTCAAATGAGGAGGCAGAGTTGAGGAATTCAGAGTGTAGAAGAAGACAAATGGCTCCTAGAGCTTCCCCCCCCCCCCATTTGCCTCCCTATGGTCTGCAACAGAAGCAAATCTCCTATGAGTCATTAGAAGGGACCCCAACTGCTGCAGTCCACATAAAGTCTGTCAGGTGGAAAAGGGAGAGAAGCATTAAATATTCCCTCTATGTTCTCTTCCTGAACACTTCCCCCTCACTTTGTGTTTCTAATAGAGGGGTGCAGGGAGAGGAGCAGATGCCTTGGTAAAGAGAATGAGGAGACAACTAGGAATAGAACTGTCACAGTGAGGAGAAAGCACTGTATTTTCCACTGAATGCATCCGATGAAGTGAGCTGTAGCTCACGAAAGCTTATGCTCAAATAAATGTGTTAGTCTCCAAGGTGCCACAAATACTCCTTTTCTTCTTGCGAATACAGATTAACACAGCTGCTACTCTGAAACCACTCAGGAATGTAGCAAGAAAAGACAGAGCAGGAGGAAAGAACTAATGTTTTCTACCTTCTCCATCTGAGAAATTTCCTGTCGGTTTTTAAAGGGTATTCCTTTCTCTGGGCTACAGAAGACTATTAGAGCATCTATCTCAGGAAAGGGGGAAACTAACTGAGAACTTGGCTGACAGAGGGAGAGGTTACTGGGGGGGCATTATTATTTACAAATTGTATTTCAAGTGAATTCTGCCTAGGCAAGGAAAGCAGGTGGAAGTGTTTTTTTACATGCAAGCATAGGTTTCAAGCCGTCATTTGACACACTATACCAATACCAACAGAGTCTATGATCTCTAATGATGGTTCCAATTTTTTTAAGTTGGATATTAATTAATAAGACTGTATTGCTGTGCACTAGATCTGAGCCAGTGGAATATTATAATAGCATCTAGTTCTTATATAGCGCTTTTCATCAGAAGATCTCAAAGCATTTTACAAGGTGGATATGTATCACTATCCAGTTTTACAGATGGAGAACTAAGCCATGGAGGGACTGTGATTTTCCCAAGGTCATCCGGAAGACCAGAAACAGAGTCAGGAATACAACTTAGGTCTCCTGAGACTAAGTCTAGCGCGCTACCTACTAGGTTTTATATTATATACATTTTACTACAAACTGACAGCTTTTTGAACTCTGATGAACATCTCTGGTTCTAGGATGCCATAACTCAGGAACTCATCCAATTTACTTCATATTTTGTAGCAATCATTTTGAAGCAGATGTGACTGTTCTGAGGGTATGGGTGGGGGGTATGAGGAGGAGGAGTGACCAAAAAAAAAAAAATCTATCTTATAACAGAAAAGACAGCTACCTTTTCTGTAACTGGTGTTCTTCAAGATGTGTTACTCATGTCTATTCCACACCCCGCCCTCCTTCCCCTCTGTCAGAGTTGTCTGGCAAGAAGGAACTGAGGGTGGGGGGAGTGCGCAGATCCCCTAATACCACGCCAGGCAGATGCCACTCCAGGGGTTGCGGGGGGTGCTCCCCCCCTACGGGTACTGCTAGGAGAAAAACTTCTGGTACCGGTGCACGTGGCGAGCATGCACATCTATTGTGGAATACACATGAGCAATCACTCGAAGAAGAAACTCAGTTGCAACCTTAACTATGGAATGACTTTGTCTCTCCATAATTCAGTTAACTTTGACTATTCATAATGTTTTTATTCATTCTGTTAACAGACATTCTATGATGAAGTGAGCTGTAGCTCACGAAAGCTTATGCTCTAATAAATTTGTTAGTCTCTAAGGTGCCACAAGTACTCCTTTTCTTTTTATGATGATTTTGTAATCTGCAGGTCATAAATCAACCAACTGGAAGAATTCCTACAATCGTGCACCCTAGTCAATTCAGAATTGGGATTCAGACTATTTTTAAGTTGAGAGCTCTGTTAACCCAATTCTCCAAAAGGATGAACTAATTCTGGATTTGACCCAATATCCTAGAGGTTATTATTTCTTTCTTATTTCATACCAGGCAGTTACTAGAACTGCCTGCTGGAGTACCTTCAATAAAAAGGCTGTTTTCTTCACAAATAATTCTTTCTGCTTCATTTGCACTTGAAAGAGGTGTGGCCACACCTGTCAATCATGCTTGTAAGTGGCCTGTTCATGACAATACCACTACTGATGGACAAGAAGTAATAATGATCTATACAGGTAGTCTGGTAACTGATCAGAGATGAAAGTACCAAGGCAGCTGTTGAAATCCCAACATGCATGTGGAAGGCTGGAAGGCTGAATCAGTTAAAGATACAACAGGTATTGACATTCCATCCTGAGGAGACTGAAGCACGAACACAATCTCTCTAGTTATCTTAATGCAAGTTACCATAAAGCATAACAGGGTGATTAAAAACATGATGATTTTAAACATGACCTCATTTACCTGAGAAAGCATAATGCAACACAAAAACGTCACTCGGGAAAATAAATAAAAGGATGAGAACAGGCTTGTCCCTCCAGTATGACAAGGAAGCAAAAAGCCCAATGGCACAGACAGGGTGCAGCATCCCCTAGATCTAGAGGGCAGAAATACATTGAAACTCTCCTGTCAAAATATTACAGACGATCTAGATGGTTCATAGGTTAAAGTTCTTACTCGATGGACAAAAATCTTTTCACTACAACCAGTGTAATTCAACCACAGAAAATCATATTCAAATCTTTATGATGATGAATTAGCAGACCATTTTAGTAAGACTTTGGAGCAACATTACAGCATTTTCCAAAGTTGTTCTATCTAAAGATTTAATAAGGAATTCCAATTTTGAAAACGGGTTTCAACTGGAAAGTTCTCCTAAAGATACCGATTCCAGCAGTGTCTCAGTTTTGGAGCATGATATGGACTCTTAGAGACAAACGGAATCAGCGTTGTCATCAAAACCGATAGGCAGAAGCACTAGAAATAAGAATGCAACTTTCCAGGCAGTATTTGGGGGAACGGGGCATATTTAATTTAAAGATGAGTATTTGAACAATGATTTACTTTACTTCATTTCCTACACCCTTCTTTTTGGTTCATTCTTTAAAAGTCAACCAGTTCTACAGTATCTTATCTCCTGGGAAACACAAGCGAGAGTCCATCTTCAGAAGCTAACTCTGCAGACTGTCCAGTAGTTACTGGCACAACAGCTAATGCACTCCCATCATATTGAGAAAAAGACAAAGCAAAAAATTACCATGTCAGCATCAAGCTAGATGTTCATGTGCACCTTCTGATCAAAAATAACTGGATACTTAAGCTAGCTCAATAAGCACATCCCTGTATTTCCAAAGTACAACTATGAGTTGCATTGTCATTTACAAGCACCAGAGCAGTTGGAGTTCTTGTTATATCCAGCCTAGCAAAGTGAGGACTCATTTGACTTCCATATTCTTATAAGTGAATGCCTGTCCAGAAATCGAGAATGAGAATGTCACATCTGTTGGCACTTAGTCTAGAAATAGAGGTACTAAGCAAAATCAGCATGCAAGACCTCTCAGAAAGCACGGCAGAATTATTCACTATGTTGCCTCCACATAAGACAAGCTCTAACGTGGAACAACAACAGGAATAAAAGAAATTCTGCTTTAAAATGAACCCTACATTTTTAACTGGCTCCCCATATTCTTAGCAATTATAAGTTACAGGAAGAGCAGCATAAACACAAACAGAACTCCAGCTTCCAGAGTCTCCACTGATAACTAATTTTAGAATTAGAAAATCAAACCGATCATGATGCCTATTCTCACAAAGTTACTACAGTGCACATTCTAGGAGCGTTAATAGTATATAGTTCAGTCTGGTCTGTTAAAGCCAGATACTATTTGTTAGGTGTAACTCAGAAAAAATCCAATGCTATTACAGAGTTAAGATGAATGCAAAGATCACCCCCATGACCTAAACCCCAAGCAGCAGCCACAAAGACAACTTTCAGACTTAAAACACAACACTCCAACAAAATATTTCATCAGTCCAAGGTTTTCCAGGTAGTTGATGATGTACCTCTAGTTGTGTTCTATCAACCCTGCCCATGCTCTCATTACTCCATACGAATAATCTCTAGTCACAAGTTTCACCCTGAGTGAACAAGAAATGCTTTCTGCAATGTGAAACATCTGAAACAGTTTCATTCTGATGGCAACATCCTTTCAGTAAGGCCTGTGAAGCAGAGGGTCACCCAAAGTGTTATACAGAAACTGTACATCACTTCAGTATCCTGCACTCAGTGAGTGAAAAGTGAAACTGATGGAATTTGGGAAACTGATCAGTCCTGTCAATGCACCACTTTTGCTAAATTAGCTCTTCCCCTGTCAGTTTCTTAAGTGGAACATTTAGAAAGCAATACTTGGGATAAACTGAGACAACTGAGAATAGATAAAATATTGTAGATTTTTTTAATCATTCATGTCCATTTTATGTTTAACAGTCAAAGTTGCTCGGGCACATCAAAGCAGAATACTGAAACAATTCAGATACTTCTGGACATAAATATACTTGTACTCTAAAGATGCTGTACCAATCTGGAAAGAAAGTCCTGGGGAAGTGGCTAACTGCATCTTTCAATAACCTCATAAGAGAGATCTCCAGATTCTCTTTGTATCCTGACAAGTATTTTAATGGCTTTGACAGCAGGAATCAGAGGCAAGGATTCAGCAATGATACCACTGTCTGTCTCATACTGATGAGCCATCAACAAAGCCATTTGGCTAAGTTCTAGCCAAGCTTTTAATAGGATGAATTGAAAAGGGAATAAAAATACTGGGATTTTGGCTTGTTCCTTCCATATCAATGCAACATAGTCCCTCTCACAGAAATACCCACCCTTAAAGCAAGGTAATATTTTTCTCTTCATATGAATATGAACTTTCCCAAAACAACACTCCAGCAAAATGCCTTCTTGCCTCAGCATTTATGTACCTAAACCAATGAGAATTCTTTTAACAAATGTAAAGATCAGTGGCATTTCTGCTACCACACTTACATGCAGCTAGAATATGGGTAAACTTTCAAAGACATGTGGGTCCATAGCTGTAGTCTCCTTGGATGGAAGCTCCCAGGCCATTGCTTTCACAAAGTTGCAATGCCTCTGATCACCCCTCTACAACATTTGTCTGGCTGTTTAGAGTGGTGGAAACAGGCAAGTAAAGAATCTGGCTAAGAATCAATTTAGAAATATACTCTAAACTAGTAATAAAAAGTTTGCAAGATACATTTTCAAAACCAAATCTCAAAAAATTATGTGGTAGGGACAAACATCTTCTGACTGACTTAAATGCTGACTGAATGGCCCCGGTTCCTAATCTTTAACTCTGTTGCATACCCTATTCCTCCTCTCAGCCATGCCCCAAAACCATCTTGTTATGACTTCAAATAAAATAAGAGGAAACAGCAGAGCAAGACATACTTTTTGATGAAATGCCAATTAATTAGCTATAGGCAGTACTCAAACGGTTAAGTAGTAATAAATGGAGCAGGTGGCAGGCTTTTTGCACCTATGTTTGTAAATCCTGTACGCATATCCATCACAGTTTCAAAGGGGGAAAAAAGGGCAGTGTTTTTGCACCTTGTAACAAGTGATTGTGGAACACATATGGCAAAATATTGTGTTTGTGTGGAACACATGCAACAGAATGGGAGGAAAGGCAACCCTAACGATGGGGAGATGAAAACCCAACTCCCAGAACTTCTTTATACCCTCTCCCCCAAATTAAGAATGGCAGAAAAATTAATTGCTACCTCAAGGAGGCAACAGGTTACTCGACTGTCCCCACCCACTCTGATTCCTTGGACTGAATCTGATGTGGTATGATAATATCCACAGTTCAATAATTTGACTCCTACACTGGAAAACTGGGGGGAACGGCATGGGGAGGGGAACACAACGTTAATTCAATAAAACATTGTAAGGATTGTGTTGTGAGTAGCATAGCTGAGAGAACCATGATGCCAAAGAGTTCTGATGCTTATAGTGTTAACATGCCAAGACACAGTAAGAGATAACACCATCACCCCTAACCTAACAGTACATTATAAATCATTGCCCTCTTTGAAAAGTTGGACATAAAACATTCCATCCGAGAGAATCTACTTTCTCAGAATCTACAATCCAGACAATTGTATTCTGAGAGCTGCATATAACCAGCATTCAGCAAAGTAAGGAAACATTGAGAAAACCCTAAAAGGACCCTGGTTTAGTATAGTTATTATTTATACTTGAATTTTAATGTTTCTTATGAAGGAGCCTAGAACAATTCAGAAAGACCAGGTGTGGGGAAAAAAAAAGGAATGTTCAATATCTCTGATTACAACATGCATTTAATCGGTCAGGATTTGCTTTACATAAATATCTAATAATAGCCTAAATCTCTCCATCCACATATACTTAATAAGCTATCACTACTAGGCAGAGCTCTGTAACTGTACTTCAGAAATTAAACACACACACACAGTTTTACAATGACCCTTTAACATAAAATTAGGAGAGGAAGTTCTGAGATACAAAATTTTAATGCAAGTGCAGGAAATAAATTATCTGTGCTATTCAGCTCAGGCATGACTATGGCAGTAAGAGAAAGTCACTCCTCCCAACACATGTATCTAGTGCAATTTCAAAACAAGTCAGCCATTAGTAAACCTTTAAAGCTCCGATGTTTGCCTCATAGAAGATTATGATCCATTTATAATTACAACAACGCTACCAATGCCATTACAATTACTGTTAAGATCTGACTTTCATTTTAAACTAATTTTCCAGGTATCTGTAACTGTTTTAACTTGCTTAGCTTTAATTAAACATAAAGCTTCAATTAAACCTTATTTGAAGCAACATAACTGGCCGACATTTAACTCTGATAAAGAGCAGTTGTACATAAGCACTTCTCCTGGTTTCTACTATACAAAAATTCCATATTATAGTCTAGAGAATAAGTAAACCAATACTATCCAAAATCCTCCTGATTATTAAACTCAAGGTAACGGTTCCACTCAGATCAAGTAGAAAGGATCTGATGTGAACAAGATTTTTTCAATCTGTTTTGGTTCAACTATGTGAAAACTCCCCCTAACTATTGCTAAGACAAAGCCTAACATTTTAGTATTTCATTCTACAGATTAAAAAAAAAGAAAAAAGATAACGCAGCTCAGTGAAAGAAACTGAACTGTACTAGAAGCAATGGATTTGCACAAAATCAACATTGGCGGGAGATTGGAGGAGATCCATTGCCTTCCTTGCCCTTAAATTATTATTGAGTAACAAAGAAAATTAAAGGTTTCAGAGTAGCAGCCGTGTTAGTCTGTATTCGCAAAAAGAAAAGGAGTACTTGTGGCACCTTAGAGACTAACAAATTTATTAGAGCATAAGCTTTCGTGAGCTACAGCTCACTTCATCAGATGCATTTGGTGGAAAAAAGAAAAAAAGAAAATTAAAACAACTATGTTAATAATGTTAAAGTTTCACTGAATGGACAGAAACAAGAAATCATATCTGAAGGAGCTGCTCTGTTTTTCTTTGGCTCTTTTGTGCCCAGGATTTGCAGCACGTGCAGTATAACAAGTAAAATTAACTATGTTCTGGACGATGGCACAATGAGGTGAGTGAAAGTTTGAGTGCCACACTTAACTCTGACTTTTTCTGATTTTGTTGCATTAAATTAGAATCGATGTTAACACCACATTTTTGATAGTTACATAAAAAAGACCAGACCAGAGTAAAAGCTGCTTAAAAAACAGTACCAACCATAACACAAATTTACACAATACAACAATTTCTTACATGCTATTTTGATCTCCAAGGATTCCTGGACATTACTTCTAGCTCCATTCAGACTTATAAAATATTACATAATCACTAAGATTTCAACTCAGGATGAGTCGTTTTAGAGCAGGTAAGCAACAGGTTTTGATCAGCTTAGTTCAGGAAAAATCCTTGACTTCATGGAAATCATGAACAATGTAGAGGTTATGCAACTCTTCACAGAACACTACTTAAGTACAATGAGTCCCAGGTAAAAGGAGACTGGATTCTTGGAGGTAAGGATGATAAAGAAGCTCTGCCCCCAAATTCCTGACACAATCAGGGGCTAGAACCCTACTAGCCAGATATTAAACCCAATACTACTCCATCCCATTCAACAGGGAAGAGAGACAAACTTTTCAGCTAGATTTTAAGTAATATGCTGCATTACTTCAGATTAGTGTAATCTTTATGATGAACATGCTCCGAACCTTCTGACCTCCATATTCAGAGATCATCTGTTAAAATAACCAAGTCCCTGGAAAGCAACAGACTAACAGCTAGTCTGATCTTAAGGAAACACTACCTACTGAAAACACAGGAGGGAGCAATGTGTTTCTACCAGTTATGAGAAAAAATACTGAATCTGTTCAAGTTGCCTTCCACTTTTAGTGTGTATGGGAATCTGCCTTACTACTGTGGAGTCTCAGCATACCATTAACAATGTAGTTTTAAATAAATTTGAACAGGCATTATTCCACACTTGAAATTCAACTAATGCTTCCTCACAGGCTACAACCAATAAGCTAACAGGGAAACTTCATTTTTTCCCCCATTCCATACCACTATAAGACAGGAGTTTTTCAGCAGCTTAATAAAAATTGAAAGGTCATTTGTCATAGCCCAATAGACAAACCATTCTTGCAAGCAAGCAAAGCTCTTCCTCGTACAGAGCTGTAATTAGATGTTGTCAATTACCACAAAATACTGCTTTTCTGCTTATCTTCGAAAAGTAGTTGCTAGCTGAACATTTAGCAAATGCATTTATCTATAAGATACAAGAAATATTTTCTTCATTAACAGTAAAGGACAAGTTTGTCCTCACTGCTTTCTTTATATGATGTCCTTAGATTCAAACGCACAAATATTTTCTAATACATATTAGAATTGTCTCTAAATTCCAAAATACACACGGGGATGAAAGGACAAAAATCCACTGCCATAAGTAATCCTCTTTTCTTCATAACCCCTGCCTCCTATGGCTCAAAATAATAACTCTATGATCAGTAGGCTGACTGTTCAGATTTCGTTTTTTGCCAGACAAATCATATTTATAAGATACTAACTTCCTTCAAGTTGATACAGTAACTTCAGGTTAACCTAATCTTTTAATCATTATATCCAGCCAAAGGGAGTTTGTGTTATTAAGTAAAGGGATGTTTTCACCCGCGTAATTTGAGTGGTTTAAAACAAATATTTATTTTGTGTTAAAATTTTCAGGTAACATTAAAAGGAATGTTTTCATGAAATTGTTTTAATAGTTTGTTTGTAATTAAACATCCCCTTGCAATGCATGCAATTCATATACTGGAGGATTGTGCTAGTGGTAAGCTAACTGCCCCAGAAAGTGAAAATTACTATAAACAACATTTGAAACTGACCAGCCTGGTTTTACTTTACCAGATGAGGACAATACAAAAAGTAAACAGTAAAAATTATGAGAAGTAAATTAGCTTTCTATAAATTATTTCATTTTAATAACTTTGGATATTATTAACATAAGAAAGCAATCCTGTTGGTTTTTAAGAGTGTGATTTTTCCTTTAAATCTGGATATAGAATTGGCCCTTCAACAGTAAATATGTTCCTGGTATGTTGCCTGAAAAAATTCCATCTTCGGAAGGCTGTGAATGGTAGTACTTCAAAAAGGAGAGAAACAAGAAAAGGGGATGCTGCAGCTAGTAGTAAGTAACACGCCCCCATCATGTCTTCCCAGCACTGTCAAAAGGCGGGTTGTTGTCAGACTCCTGATCTGGCTGCCTTAGAAACGCTTTGAAAAAAATTAAGGCAGGAAGATGAACAACTCTACAAAAATGCCAACCTCTTTTTACAATTAAGCTGCTTTCTCCCCCATCCTTTCTGCCCCTAGGGTCTCCCTCCAAGCCCAGGTGCAGCTGGGGTTGGTGAAAGAGAGAAGGGTTGAACAGGATTTGTGTGCGCGCGCTTGTGGCACCAACAGCAGGGCACACAGGAGGCGGCTGGTTGTTGACATCTTTCCCTTTCTGTTTCAGTCAAGCGCACTTCAGAGCATCCCTCCCGCCCCCTCCCCTCCCCAGCCCCCAGCAGCTGTTGTTCACGCTCCCCAATCCTACCTATTTAAATCCCTTTGCTCATTCAATCCTAAAGAAAACAAATGTAGAAACTCTGTCTAGACATATCAGAAGAGGCATTTATCTGAAAAACTGTCCTTTTAGAAGGAAAGAATAAAGATCCAGCATCAGACAAGGACCTCCATCGCCTACTGCTTATAAAGGGGGACAGGGGCAAGTTCCTTTTACCCATCCTCTCCTGATCAAGAGAAGGAAAAGAGCAGATGTGGTTTACCCACCCTCACTTGCTCACAACAGAGAAGGATGAGTTAATGTCATTTATCAGCCCTACCTGCTCATGATGGGGGGAAGCTTTTTACCCACATCCTTCTGCGGCTACTGATGGTGGGGAGCACATGCTCTTCACCCACCCTCACCCCTCCCTCCTATCCTTCCTCCCATGAGAGGCAGTTGCTAGGGCGCCTTCTTCCTCCTCCAGAAGGATGATGGAGAAAGAACTGAGAAAGAGGATCAATAACAAAATGTCTGAGTTGGGGGGAAGCAATCTCTCTGCGGGGGGGGGGGGGGGCGGGCTACTCTTTGCCCCTGAGTAGGGCCGGTGGGGAGTGTCTGCTCAGTCGGGGGGGGAGGAAGGAATGTCTCCTTCTCTTCAAAACGCTGCCGCCACATCCCCTCCGTCTCCCACATCCCCCTCAGGGGAGCAGGGCCCGTCCCCGGCTGGGGGGTGGGCCAGTGCCAGCCTAGAGGCCGGCGGAGGATGCGTGGGGTGGAGGCTCACCTGCGCCGTGTACCACGCGCGGGGCGGAGGGGGTGTGCCCGCCGGCAGCGGGGGGCAGCCGGCCGGCCGGCCCCCCGGGGTGCGGTGCCCTCCCCGGGGAAGCGGCTCGCGGGCCGGGGCCGGGGCCGGGGCCGGGGCCGCTCCGCCCGCTGGGTGTGCGCGCGGAAGGGGTGTGCCCTCCGGCCCCAGGGCGGAGCGGGAGATGCTCTCCGGGGCAAGCCGCCCCTGGCTCAGCCTCCCGGGCTGCTCCCCGGAGCCCAGCGCGGGGCTCCGCCGGGCGCGAGGGCCGGGCTGTCCCCTGCCCCGGCCCGTCCTTACCTCTCCGCTGCCCGCCTCGGAGCCGCAGGCCGCCCGGAACCGCCGCAGGTTGATGCCGATGGCGGCCGAGACCTGCAGCGCCGCATCGAAGCCGGGTCCTACGCCGGCCGCGGGGCCCCCGGGGCCGCCGGAGCCCGGCACTGCCCCGCCTCCCCCGCTTCCCGCCGCCCCGCCGGAGCCCGGGCCCCCCAGCTCCGCATCGCCCGCCCCGGCCTGAGGCGGCGGCTCCGGGGCCCGGAGGTTCCGCACGGCCGGGACGCGGAGGCGGGACCCCCCCAGCCCCCGGCGGCCCCAGCCGCCGCTGCCGGGCCGGGCAGGGAAGCGCCACCGACCGCTGTGCGCCATCTTTACTGTGAGGCGGCGAGCCAGAGAGCGGGGCCGGGCTGAGCCCTGGGGCCTGGATACCCCTCGCGCGCCGATAGGGGCGCTGCATGCAGCCGCGGCAATACAGGGTGCGGGGCTCCGCCGTGGCGTGGCCCGGGCAGCTGGATAATTCATACGTCGCCCGTCGACACCCAGCATAAGGCGAGCCGGCAGCCAGGGCACGGGCGACCCCGCCGCGCGGCGCCGGGGCCTGGATGCGGAGTAACGCTGCCATAGCGGCGCTGTATAACTCCGAGCCCCGTGCCAGGCGCGGGGCCCGGCAGCGGGGGCCCGGGGCCCTGCCTGCGGCATAACCCACCGGCGGGGCTGTGCAGAGCTCCCGGCGCCACGCCGGGGCGGGCCGGGGCGCGGCGGGCGGCGGAACCCGGGCTTTAGGCCGGCTGCGGGGTCCCGAGCGCGCAGGCCGGCCGCCCTGGCTAGTCACCGGGGCCAACCCTGGCGCGGAGGGGCCCAGGATGCGGCCTGAGCCCGGCACGCACCGAGCGCTGCGAGAGGAGCCCCCGACCTGAGAGCCCCTCCCACCTGCCCAGCCCCCCCGGCCAGAGCCCGGCTGGACACCCCCTGCCCCCGGCCAGAGCCCCCCCGCCCTGCCAGCCCCCCGCCCTGCCAGGCTGGACACCCCCTGCCCCCGGCCGGAGCCCCCCCGCCCTGCCAGCCCCCCGCCCTGCCAGGCTAGACACCCCCTGCCCCCGGCCAGAGCCCCCCCGCCCTGCCAGCCCCCCGGCCAGAGCCCCCCCGCCCTGCCAGGCTGGACACCCCCTGCCCACGGCCAGAGCCCCCCCGCCCTGCCAGCCCCCCGGCCAGAGCGCCCCCCCGCCTGGCCAGGCTGGACCTCCCTTTTATTGCCAGCCCCCCAGCCAGAGCGCCCCTGCAAGCCTAGACCCCCCTGTACTGCCAGCCCTCCCAGCCAGGACCCCCCATACACAGCCAGAGCCCCACCCCACCCCCTGCCTGCTCTCCCAGCCCCCTTGGCCAGAGCCCCTTGCCAGCCCCCCATCCTGCCAGCCTTGCTCCCCCCACCCAGCCAGCTCCCTTGCCAGAGTCCCCCGCCTGAAGCCCCCCCTTACCCTTCTAAGCTGGACCCCCTTCTACTGCCAACCCCCCAGGCAGAGCCCCCCTGAAACCCAGACCCCCCTGTACTGACAGCTTCCCCCAGCCAGGATGCCCCATACACTGACAGCCCCCGCAGCCAGCCCCCTCCCCATACACTGACATCCCCCCAGCCAAGACCCTCAGGCATTGCCAGCTCTCCCAGTCAGGACCCCACATACACTGACAGCTCCTCCAGACAGCACCCCCCCTTCACTGTCAGCCCCCCAAATACACTGACAACCCTCCCTTCAGTGACAGCCCCCCTCCTCCTACATAGGACCCCAATACACTGACAGCTCCCCAATACACTGTCAGCTCCTGTACAGTCAGGAACCCTGAATACACTACCAGCTCCTCAGCCAGGATCCACGCACACCTAGCCATAGCTGGATCACATATCCCATACATAGCCAGCACTTCTCGGTCCCATCCCTGACAAGCACCAGTAGGCCCCCACCCCAAGCCCTGTAACTGGAATGGCCTCCCCAGTCTCCCCTCCCTGACTGCTCTATTTGGCGTAGGGAGCAACTGCTTCAGAGCTTCAACCCATCACTGATTTCTCCCCCCCTTCCCCCGCAAATCGGCTAGATGTATTCAGGCGTTCGTTGGATTGTTTGTGGCTGGCAGTGGGACACTAGATGGGGTGGTTGAGTGCTGAGATGGTAGAGGGGGTTCAGTTCCAAGCTCTGCCACTGACACCCTGGGTGACCTTGGGCAAATTCATTAATATGCGTCTCTGTTCCCCATCTGTAAAATAAGAATACTTACATCAAACACCTCCATTAAAACGTTGAGAATGCAAAGTCAAGCTGTGGATCTAAAAGTCCAAACCCTGTTGATGACTCAAGTTGTGGGTCAATATTGTTCCACATGACAGAATTTATGATTTTTCAGTTTGTTTTTTTAAATTAGTAAATTACATCCAAAACTCCAAGTTAAAAGAATGCTAAGGTTGTAAAGTCAAACACTTAGAAGTTAGGAAAAGCCAGGATTTAAGGTTGCCTGTACAACCTTAATTCAGCCCCTTTATTTTTATGCCTCATGATACAGCCTTAACCGTGAGACCACCCTTTCTCTTCTTGCAATCCCCTGCTTCATTCACTACATACCTTCCAACTTCTGCAACACATGAGGCAGTGGTCCTAGTATAGACATCAGTCCCCTTCACTACATAACCCTGATTCATCCTCCAAAGCAGAACCAACCTGTGCATTGAATAAGGCAGGAATCCTATGGAAAAATAGAATGTGATCATGTAATTGAAGACTGTTAAGAAATTCTAACAAGTGGAAATATATTGACCTCCAACTCAGGTGATCAGCAGGGTTCACACCTTTATATCCACAGCACAGACCTCTACAACTTTAGCCAATGCAGTAAGGATAGCATGTGTACAGTTATCCATGTGGACCAGCCACTAAAGGACGATGAGACACACTTTGCCAATAGGTTTCATAGCTATCTAGTAACAGAAAATAAAAGTAGAGATTCAGGATGCTTGACTTCAATTCCTGGTTTTGGAGGGAGCGTTCTCTGTTGTATATAGAGTACCCGTGGCACCTTAGAGACTACATCGGAGGCATCCGATGAAGTGAGCTGTAGCTCACGAAAGCTTATGCTCTAATAAATCTGTTAGTCTCTAAGGTGCCACGGGTACTCCTTTTCTTTTTGCGAATACAGACTAACACGGCTGCTACTCTGAAATCTGTTGTATATAGACCTTTCTGACCCTGTGCACCCATTAACTATCTAATTCACTTGGCACCAATTGTGCTGTTTGTTTACTTTTTATACTTAATTCAACCTGAACAATTAAAATAGCCTACACGCTGATCAGTTTCTCTTTCTGTTCTCTTGCACTAGCACAGAACTCTCTGGTTGCAAATTCTTCAGAGGAAGTCTGGCTAAAATAGCAAGAACTTTATTCTTGGAAGAAAAACAAACAACAAAAAACAGTAAGTAACCAATCAAAAGTAGTTTGACCTGATTGAAAAACAGTCATTCTAAGATTTCACTCCCAAAAATCACAGTCTACCTGCTGCCAACTCCCAATTTATCAGTCATGGAAGAATTGGTTTGATATTCAATTCAGATGTCCTTTCAGGACTTGTTTCCTCCAAAATACAGTACAACACCTGATGTAACGAGCTCCCTCTCTGAGCTTTGGCTTCTGATCTGAGAAGCACACCTTGTTTTAGGAATACTGCAGGAGATGGTTTTAATTAATTAAAGCAGCAATTTGTTGGGATTTAAACTATTAGAAATACCATTAATATTAATTTTTAAAAGGAAGCCTAAATTCTGAACATAATGTACTGTGTTTCCCTAAAGCATCATTGTCAAATCAAGGAGAAGGTGGATGAGAAGGGAGAAAAGTCATTAAACAAACACTAATATCTGCAGTGGTAGCAAAGAGAACACAGAATAGCTGGTCCGAGTTTGTAAGCATGTCATCCATTTATTTCACACTTGTCATGCTACAGGAGTCCTGCTTTGGGAGCATTATTAGGGTGGTTTTTCATTAAAACTTTTATACAGACTTCTTTTTTTTTTTTAAGTCCATTAAAATAGATTGCACCCTGAATGGGATGGAATGCTGCCAGGTCCTCTCTGCCACTTCACTAGTCAAGTCTAATCTCCTGTCCTAAAATGAAGTGAGTTTGGCAGCCTCTGCAACATGGCATTTATGTGCCATTTACGTCACAAACCCTGCTTGTGTCAAACTTGTCTGAGCCTGAGTAACTTCTCATCCATGGATAGAGCAGTAAATGTAGGTGGGGATTAACAGCATAGATAGGTCAGCTGCAGTGGAAGCCTGAATTGATTATAACAAGAGGTTTGGTGATTTATCTTCAGGAAGTAGCTCTTTTACCCCAGGGCTAGTGCACTTGTTTTGGAAGTCAAGATCACAATTGTAATCCCAAACAGGACTTCTTTCTCTGATTAATGAGTGGTGCTGCAGCCCATCATTAAGTAGTCTGACAATTTCCCTTCACAGATAGGTACTGTGTGACGAGGGAGATACATAATTGCTAGAGATATCTTCCTGTTCCAGGGCGCCTACACTGCCACTCAAAGGAGAAAGAGAGTCAATTCCCTCCCACAATATAATAATAGTATCAAACATTCATCAAGGATCTTTCATACCAATTACCCGCAAAGTACTTTGCAAACTCATTCTACACAACCATATACAGGATTCACCTGGTTCTCAAGTGACATAGTCTTACCTGGTAGGATGTTTAACAGCACATGGCAATGCTACAGAACAGTGTAGGATAGGAAGCAAAATAATAATTAAAAAAATCCTTGTATCCAAATGAAGTTGCACGTGTCCCCATCAAGTTTGAATTCAGTAGAACAAGTTTTCCAAACCCCCATTCTTGGATTACTTGGAAGAATTGGAATAGAATGGGAGGATCTGCAGCCTCATGCTTGGATGTTGACTCATCCCATTAACAGAAGTTAGAGTGCTGAGTAAAGCTGCTGGCACAGCATGGTTAACTACATTAGGCCACTGGAAATGCAGGAGTGAATCTCTGGTCAGATAGAACTGGAGCAAAGACAAGACGACCCTGCAGGAAAGCCTATGAACAGCCAAGCTTGGGGTGAGATTTATATTCTGTTGCTTTTGAACCAATGAAGCCAAACCCCAGGTCAACTTACACTTGACCCTATGCAGCTTGCATAGGCTTTATTGTGGAGGGGGAAGAACAGTACTTATTGAGACCTACAATAAACAGAGCATTATACTTCAATGCTGTCTCAAATTAGATGCCTCCCTTTGTGAAAAAGGCCATCTCCTCAGCAGGCAGAGGGGAAAAACAGAACAGGGACATACGAGCAAGGGAAGAGGGAGATGCAGTCAACAACTGCCAGCTACAAAATGGTTACTTTGGGCAACACGTGCTTGGTGTTGCAGATTTAAAGGGCCAACTCCAAGCCAGACATGCTGGGAGAAAAGTTCATATAAAAGAGCAAGTGTGTGTGTGTGTGTGGAAGAGAGTTAGTAGATTCTAGATAGCCTCTAAAGAAAGTACTGTATGTGTAGGTCACAGCAATATTATGGTCTTCTGAAGAAAGTTTGGAGCTCAGTAGATGTACAATTTGGTGTCACAGCCTCTTGTTCATAATGAGGTTAGTCTCTCTGTGTAGTAATTGGAAATGGAATGGGGGAACAGGTCATAGATCTATTACCAATTGCTTGCTAAACTGAGAGCAGAGGAAAGTGAGGGCTAGCATTAGGTTAGATGCAAATGTCTGGCTTTAAAAACACACTAACTTTAATGTCTGTCATTAAAGACTGGGGGTGAGGCCCTGACTTACTTTCCTGCTTGTCACAAACTTGGGAAAGTCATTCAATCTCTCTTTGCCTCTATTTTCCCCAGCTATAAAATGGACGTGACTGACCTACCTTGCAAGGGGATTGGGAGGCTCAATTACTTAGCATTCATGAAAGGCAGAGAGAGTACCCAGCTGGATTTCTGTGACGCTCTGTGTTCTCGGGGGTCAGTTGCCAAAGGGGGAGTTTGCCTAGAAAATGGTGGACATTGACACTTGTGATGACCCTTCTCTCCATTTGCTTATGCCAGGCTGCATTTGGGGCTTGTGGCTGGCTCTACTGTTCATTTTGTGTAGAGAATTTATTTTAAAAAAGGCCTAATTACTTTCAAACAAAATCCAGCTTGAAAGCGATTGAGAAGAGCGCATCTTTCTTTGTGTGAGTTTGACTAGTCACCTTTTATGTTCTTATGGAGGCAAATCTAGCTTCCTTGCCTTCTGCAATGTCCCTATTTGTTAGGGGATACCGAAGCCAAGCTGCTGAGGCACATCATGACCTACCAAAGGCTGACAAAACAGTAAGTGTTCTAAGCCCAACTTCTCCAAGAGACAAACCCACTGGAGCTGTAAGGGGCAGGTAGGAAGTATACCCTCTAGTGATAGCTCTCAGCTTCGTGCTTGCACAACTGAATTCATTTTAGAGACTAACAAATTTATTTAGGCATAAGCTTTCGTGGGCTAGAACCCACTTTGTCTGATGAAGTAGGTTCTAGCCCACAAAAGCTTACCCCCAAATAAATTTGTTAGTCTCAAAGGTGCCACAAGGACTCCTCGTTGTTTTTGCTGATACAGACTAACACGGCTACCACTCTGAAACCTGAATTCATTTTAAGAACTAAACATAAACAGGGACCAAATATTCTCTCTCATGTATATTTCAATTGCCCAGGCAGTTTGTGCCAACAAGATTTTCCTTTTTGACAACTGCATCCCCAAGGGCCTCTGTTTCACATATAAACATCTGGGGATTTATTTTGTATAGAAAATGCTTCATAATGAAGTTGTAGCAAATACAAATAAATTGAAATAGGAAGGCAACTGAGCATGACATAGTGCATGGGGTGATGATCCCTCTAAAATCCTTGAATAGAACCAGTGAGGAAAAGGCTGAAAGGGTCCCTGTTAAAAGAAGGATGAATAGCAGCATCCCGCATATAGAAAATGACATTAGCAAAGGTATTCAGCTAGGAAGCTCTGGAGAAAAATATAGCATTAATAATAGACACATTTCTCATAGTACCCTCACACTGAGAGTGTGTTGCAAATGTAAGCTAGAAACAGAGACCATTTCCTCCCACCAGTGAAATGCAACCACCTCTGGGGTGGAATCCATCAGCTGTTTAGCAGTGCCCAACAACTCTCTACACCAGTTTTAGTACAAGAAGTGGAGTCTCATATTCACTTAAACTTGGAGGGAGGCAGTGTGTAATTCTATGAGATGGAATTTAGCCAGGATAACAACCCTCTGCTTGCAAAAGAAATACTGGGACCTTTAATAACCACAAACTGCCAAGATCTCAGCTTAATATCTCATCAACAAGACAGCATTTCCAGTAACACAGCATGCCAACATCAAGTTGAAGCATAAACTTCAACACTGTCAAGAAAGAGCCCCCCTTCTGAGTCACTTATCCCACTTTTCACAGCACAGCTTGCGTGTGTCCCACCCAAATAGCGATGGAGCCTAATACTTCTTGTGTTGTGCCCGGTCACATTTCACAAACTGGTATAGGCATGCTGTGGAAAAAAAGATTAATGCCTTCTCTTTCCACATGAAATGCCTCAGTTGAAATTAGAGAGGCAAAATGGGTGAGGTAATATCTTTTATTGGACCAACTTCTGTTGTTGGAGAGAGAGGCAAGCTTTCCAGCCACACAGAGCTCTTCTTTAAGTCTAGTGTCATTGCTAACTATTGTCAGTGTGCACTTAATACTGGTTTCAGTTGCAGCTCTCATGCTGACTCAATGCTCTCTTTCTGTCCCTGATTCTGTTAAACAGCCTGGATAAAGGACTTTGCCCTAAAATGTGGGCAGGCATTTGTACTTCACTCCCCCTTTAAAGTAATTTCAGAAAAGTGGGAATAGCTATAAACCTCTGCTGCCATGTGCACTGCAGAGCTAGGGCTGCTGTTTTCGTGTGGGAGGTAGGGAAGGGGATGACATCAGGCAGCAGCAGAAATGCAGGGTCTGTTGGGAAACGAGTAAGGATTTTCATATGCAGGGAACAGTTCAAAGCTGTGCTAAGGTGTTTTAATTAACCATGAATGCTATGGCAGAGGAGGCAGTAGAAGCCAGCAGCATCTCATTCATCAGTTTGGTTAAAAGTCAGAAGCTAATGTTTGTCATAAAGATCCATGTAAGGTAGCCTAGGAAAATGATGCGACACTACACTAGCTACAGCTTATCTGCAGGCTCCAGCCATCCAGCACAGACCCTGCCCTCTAGCCCAAGGTTATACAGCAACAAACTTCTCCCCTCCTAGAAGCAGGGACGAGGATACCAGAGGCAGCTCAGGATTTTCCATCCATGCTTAACCTGTCTCCCATTCTGCAGATGGTGCACAGCAGTCTCCTTGCTTGCTGGGAGGGTGGGTTATTGCTCTTATCAGCCATGAAAGCCACTCCGAGTCAGCTACTGAGAGACGTTGGGGGTGACGTAATTCCACACACTGTCATTCTCCAGACAGCTAGCAACTGAGTCCCTAAGCCTCTCTGCAGCCCAAGCTCCTCCCATAGGAGTTTGCTAGACTTGCCCATCACTGGTCCCAGTTGTGAATGATTGGTTCAACAGCTTTTGGGGTGTCTTACAGATCCCGCCTAGCCTTCAGAGAGGAGAAACGCTTCTGGGTCCTAATGCAGATGGAGTTCCCTACTGGCACTTCTTGTCTGTTCCCTCCAGTGCAACCATACAGAAAGCTATTCTCCGAGTCCTGGCTGGGACTGCCCGTGAGGATGGCAGTAACGCTCTTAAATCTACACAGCTGTTTGAAAGGCTCTCAATAGCTTACATAAAATAATCACTTAATCTTTCTCTGGCTCACTTTTTTTCTTTTCCCCTCTGTAACATGGGATACTGCTACTTCCTCTCTTAACTACTTAGATTGTGAACTTTGGTCAGGGACTGTCTCTTATTCAGTATTTGTACAGCACAATGAGCTTTAATCAGGTGGAGTGATATAAATTAATATCTATCTGTCACTGAGATACACAGCACCACCCAAACAGTTTGGGCCAGGAAGCAAAAAATTACTTCAAACAAGGAAAATTAGGCAGAAGAGACAGATTCTATGCTGCAGCCTTCAGGAGGCACAAACCAGGAGATGAGCCAAAGGTGACTAAGTCACCTTTATGCCGCCCATAACCTGATCTTGAGGCCAACTTGTTCCCCAGTGTAATTTAGAGCATCTTGCCCCCAACTGCCAGCTGCTCTAAGGCACTGAAAAGATGAATGGTCAAGCACTCCATCCACACAGCAGGAATGGCATAAAACCACATGCAGCAACTTTTCTATGTCTCTAGAGCAGCATGAAGGGCACTTAATAGGGGACTGAATCTGTCCCAGAGTTTTCAGCAGGACCCTGGGGTTAAAAAGCAAACCAGTGCCAAAGCGCACACCTTTTTATTGTGTAATGCCTAGCATAGAGGCCCAATCTCTATTTTTAATGGCTACAGGTAATTAGGGTCATAGTTATATCTGTCATCTGAAAGTGGCAGCAGACTATGCTTGTGCCCCAATTTAGTAATCCATCAGAAGAAAGAGCACCATCAGGATGCAGCTGGCGTTAGTTCTTCAAAGATTACTCCAAGATTGCCCAAGGAAGCAGTGACAAAAGCACTCCATTGTTTTACCTACCTCTTGTCTTGAGAGCAGTGCCCAAGATCAGCCAGACACCAGTAAAGATTCAATACCTGTGGCTTATGAGCAAGACATTTTTGCTCCATAAGAAAACGTCAGCATCTCTCCTGCTTTGTACTTGGTAGGGTTGCCTGTTCCATCATCAGAGCTGTATATGGCGAGCCTGCTATTTGTATTACGCTTTCAAAGTGTGAAAGGCACACTTCTGCAGTCCTGGCCTGTGATGAATAAAACTTTAAATGGCTCATGTTACAGAGAATAATAGAATGCTCTCTCTTACTGGCGTCTCAGCTTATTCCATCAAGCCTGACCTGAACTCCACCAGATAATGAGGTATCCTACCTTTGGCTCAGGAATTCTTCATATTAATATGAATGCATTTAATGTGAGGCTTACTCAGTAGTTACAGACATAAAGGTGTCTGGGCCCCATGCTCCCATCTCTAGAGAACAGGGGCAGGAATAGCATAAGAGCAGGCTTGGTAAGGAGTCTGGTATTGGTATCCCCTCTGAAGCAAGTTAGTTACTGGATACGCAAAATATCAAATCAAAAGTGGAGTGTGTGGTGGGCAAGTAGTGGCTACTACATCTTTGTGAAGGGGATCTGCCGAGATTGTCATTCACTGACTGGCAAATGTTAGACGACAAATTAGATACAAACTGGTTATTAGTTTAAGAATACTGCAGAGTATTTTGCTATCAGTATGGTAGTGCCATTCTCCATCCTCCTCCCCCTTCACGAGGAGTGAACTAATAGCAAAAAAGTTGCTTCCTAGAACTGTCAAGACCCAAACAACTTTTGGTCATTTAAGATACCAAGGGACTTAACACAAGGCTTGTTACCAGTGGTATCCTGGCCTAATTCCAACACTTCCTGTTTCAAATGGATGTTCTCCTTTTCATCCAAAAGGTTGATGCAATAGAACAGCAGCAACTACACCCCATAACTGGCTATAGGTCAGGGGCAGGTGAAGTTCAGTTATCTATTCAGAAAGCATAGTGAGGATGTTACACAAAATTATAAATGCAAGACTTCCCACTGAAAAAAGTTTTCTGACAAAGGCCTATGCTATTGCTCCAAAGACAAGAGTAATCTATGTATTATTAGCCTGGTATGCCAAGAGATTTCTAATGTCACATAGAGTAGCTGAGCCCAGAGTACTGGAAGCTCACCAAGGAGCTGAAAGCAAGACTCAGAAGATCATGGGGCAAGCCAAGAGAGGATTGTAGCAGATCATAATTCCCTATCAAAATAGCTAGCATAGATGTTTGACTCCAACTCACTAGCTTTTGCTAGCTATGAAACAGCTAGTTTCCAGTACATATAATGCCCTGTTTCACAACAAGTGTAGTGTTGTTGGGTGCAGAGAAGAGAGCCCCTACTTTGTTTTCTTTAGCGATGAAGTAGTAGAAATTATATGCCCATTTCAGCAGAAGTTTGTTGAAAATTCAGTGCTTGTTCCCTCTGTCCTTGCTAATGAACTTTTGTGCTCATGGAGTTATTAGCAGTGTAAGCCAATATCTTCTATTTATGCACAGGTCAGGTGCTAAGCTCTAGAGCCAGCAAATTTAAGATGAATCATGTTTTTCTACCAATGCTGTAATCTCACAGCCTCGACATCCTGCTAAGGAACAGAAGCTATGCTTTGTTCTGCATCTTTACTTTGGAGGAGACTGGATTTTGTCTAGTGAATCCATGTATTAAATGAAGTTCTGATGTAGAGAAACCCTTGTCACCATTCTGTCCGACTAGCAGTCATGCCTGGTTGCAGAAGGCTTAACAGGTGATTTGAAGTTGAGCCACTACTAGTCTTGCTAAAAGAAGGAAAAGCAGCTGATTTTTTTTTTTTTTTAATAGAAACTATTTTCTACGGCAATATAAATAGTAAAGAATAAGTCCCATCAAACAGATAGTGCCATTTCTGCTGAAAGTTATCAAGCATTCTGCCTGATTTTAAAACAAGTAGGGAAAGGTACAGTTTGTAGAGTTAACCATATGGGTTAGATCACACAGTGAGGAAGTTTTTGTACTTGTATCTCAGAAAGCCTCTCAGATGAACACAGCAAAAGTATTGATTATTGGATGACTTGCACCTATCAGGTTGTGAGGTAAGATTTTAGAGGCCTATTCGGATTACCTTCTTTTTCCAGCTCTTTACATATACCTGACACATTTTAACTCAGCCTGGTTGAATTAAAGAAAATGCTTTATACCATTTGATAAATCTGGGGTGCCAAGTTGCTGTCTCATGATTTAAAGCACTGGCTTCTACTGTTTCTGTAACATCTGCTGCTAAAACTGTCAGCATCAAAGTAAAAAATGCAGCTTGTGTTATACAGATCTGATCCCCAGATACACAATCCCCAGCTATAAACATTTTAGCAGACCAAAGAAAAGGGTTTCATAGCCAGTAGACATTCCCAAGCACTAGTCCTAAATGACCAGAAAAAAAAGTTTCAATCCAAGTTAACCTGCTACGGTAAAAGATTCACGTTTTCAACTGTTATGGAAACAGCACAGGGGTATAACTATTTCCTTGTGTGTGGTAATGCTTGAAGACGGATGGCCTCCACACAGCTAGATACTAACTGATCCTTTCTGCACAGCTGGCAATGCTAACAGGATGGGGACAAGCTCACACTGTAAACACCACTAACAGAGACCATCACAACTCCACATCATTTCCTGGTTTTATTTTGTCAAATACTGTTACAGACTTAGGGGACAAAAAAGTGAAACACAAGACTACTAAAGATTAGTCTTCAAACATTGTATCCAATCAGGCTGCCTCTGCCTATGATCTCACCGATGTAAAACCACATCAGCACCTCTGTGGCCACCAAACCGTTCCTCAGAGCTTCCTGAAAGAAAGAAAGCCACAATTTAGAATGTTTGCTATTGCAGTAACGTCTCCCTTTGCTTTGTTAACGATACACAAAGTTCGCTTGTGATGGCAAGAAAGCCACCCATGTTAATGAGGTAGCATCTTTAGCTAAAGCAAAGAATGCTATTAACAATTTACTCTCCCCCACCCAAGCAATCATAGTACATACTAAAGTGCGCTCAAGTCTTAACTACAGCTTAGCTGTCGGAGCCCTTCAAAGAGAATGCTGTAAAGCATAAATACTGAAAAGACCATCCAAGTTTTAGTGCCAAGCAATACACTAGACCTATGAAATAGCTGTTCAGTACTGGTGGGCAGATCTGGTACCTACTGACATTTGAGTCACGTGAATGGATGTTGAAGAAAAGCTGGCTGCCAAAAGCACATCTATGCTCTACTCAAAGTGATAGGATTAAGAAATGAAAACCTGTTACATTAAAAATGCTATTCAACACTTAACCTACAAATTCTCCGAGTGTTTCACTCCTTAATGACAACAGCTCTATTGGTTTTTAAGCTAGGATGCCAATGGTTCAATAAGTTCCTGGAAAATATTACCCTGTACACAAAATACCTGCAGCTCTTAAACTGCCTCTGCCAGACTCCAGAGAAACATGCAGCAGATGTGCGATGCTTCAGGATCATAAGATCAGACCTCTGCTTTTTAGCTAATTCTGAAGCAAAGACAACCCATTTTTATTTAAAAAGTTATTTTGAAGACTGACTATATAAGTGAACAAGGTTTTCAAAAGGCTGGAAATAACTTCAGGAAGAGAGATTTAAATGTGAAGAGTTAAAGGGGCATCCATCAGAAGACCCGGACTCGGCAATTAAAGACCCAGATCTGCAGGTAATAAGTTCAGAGAACTAGTCTTCATTTTGCACTCCCATTCCTAAGGGAAAGAAGTCTATTACTGAATGACTCTTTACAGATCAGGAAGGGGGTTTACTAGTTGGAAAAGAGGCCTAGAAATTACTGGTTGTTGGACCTTGCTTTATTATTTATATTGTAGAAGTGCCTGGAGGCTAACCCCAATGTGCAATACAAGAACAAGGGGACATTCAATGAAACTGAAAAGCAGCAAGTTAAAAACTAATTGAGACAGAGCTATTTACATGGGTGACAGGAATGTTCAAATTTATAATAGATATTTGCAAGAGTTGGGAAGGGCATAAGGCACTATCTAAAAACTAAGAGTTAGAAGGCAACTTTCTTTGGGACAGCTTATCACATAGCTACCCAACTCTAGGTTTTTTGCACCTTCCTCTTAAGTATCTAGTACTTGTCACCATCAGCGACAGGATACTGGACTAGAAGAACTACTGGTCTGATCCGGCCTGTCAAAGCCCATATTCCTAAGAATATTTTAGGGAAAAAAAATGGATCTATGAGCCAAACCCAAAAGAGAGTTACAGCCCTTAGCACAGGGGTTCTCAAACTGGGGGTTGGGACCCCTTAGGGGGTCACAAGGTTATTACATGGGGGATCGCGAGCTCCACCCCAAACCCTGCTTTGCCTCCAGCATTTATAATGATGTTAAATATATAAACGAGTGTTTTTAATTTATAAGGGGGGGGGTTTCCACACTCAGAGGCTTACTGTGTGAAAGGGGTCACCAGTACAATAGTTTGAGAACCACTGCCTTAGTGGGAACAGAACATAGCCCCACCCCTCCTCATTGCACTGTAGAAAGTAGCAGTGTTTTAAAACTAGCCTTAAGCTTTTGGTCATTATTGCAAAGGTCAAGCAGCAATTCCAAACTAGTCAATTATCCAATATCCCTTCATACCACACTACATGCTGGGCTGGCTACGTCGATATTTCTATTAGAAGCGTGACAGTGCATTCAGAAGTCCCTTTGACGATAAGGCAGCTGCCCACACAAAGTGGAAAGATCAACAGCTGGCCATACTAAAGTGTGTATAAAAGCTCACTAGGGAAAATGCCACCATAAGGCAGAAGTGATCATAGAATCATAGAATATCAGGGTTGGAAGGGACCCCAGAAGGTCATCTAGTCCAACCCCCTGCTCAAAGCAGGACCAAGTCCCAGTTAAATCATCCCAGCTAGGGCTTTGTCAAGCCTGACCTTAAAAACCTCTAAGGAAGGAGATTCTACCACCTCCCTAGGTAACGCATTCCAGTGTTTCACCACCCTCTTAGTGAAAAAGTTTTTCCTAATATCCAATCTAAACCTCCCCCATTGCAACTTGAGACCATTACTCCTCGTTCTGTCATCTGCTACCATTGAGAACAGTCTAGAGCCATCCTCTTTGAAACCCCCTTTCAGGTAGTAGATGTTTGTCCAGTCAAACTTCTTTTATGTTACTGAATGTGCTCACTGAGAGCACAGGTTCAGCCTGGCTTTATCAACGACTTGTCTACCAAATTAACTGTTCTGTCCAAATAGCAAGCACAAGTTACTTTCTGGGCTGCTTTTTATGCTGCTAGATGTAGGCCAGCTAAAAATGTGTTAACCAGCATGGCTGGAGAAACCCCAGGGGAAACATGCTTCTGTTATTATTCACATCCGTTCTTATTTAGCCTGCAGTTACCTTGACTGTGAGCTGTGCGAGGTGACCAGACTGAAAGCTTTTGACCATAGCTTTCATGCTGTCAATGGCCTTGGGGATCTCAGCGGGGGTTGGAGGAACCAGCTCAACCCTGGCATAGTGCCAAAATGTGGCCAAACGAGGCCTGGAGTAAGTCACAGCAGCTGGAAGAGAAAAATACCAGGATGAATCCACTGGAGGCTAAAAGAAACAGATGTGTGGGCTGGACACAAATATTTATTCATGCATCACATTCATATCCTGCTTTCACCAAACATGCACCCAGTCTCAAGAGTCAGAGCTGCTCCTTTGTAATGAGCAGATATTTGTTTAATTTTTAAAAATACAGCTCTAACCACCCATCCAGTGCTCTGGCTGCCTATTCCATTAATTAATTAAATAAAAGTCACAATATGAACATGAAGGACTGCCCATAAATATATCCACCACTGCCCAAACCCTCAAACTTAGAAAGGGGAAATAAGTGGATTTAGCAGCATGCTCAGAAGGTTAACAGTTCTGGAATCTGGCCGACCAGGTGTAGGATGATGATTTCAAATATCAAGGACTCCTCACAGAATACCCTGCCAGAAGCTCACTCGTTTATATTGAGGAAGCTCCAGCTCAAGCACCTCTTCTGATCTCAACCATGACAGCACCTCACAAGGAGAGAGGCAGTCTCACAAGTAACTAGGTCCCAAACCTTTTAAGGGTTTTTAGGTGAAAATGAACACCTGGCATTCCACTCCAAAGCTTACCGAAGCCAGGGGAGATTATTGGTCTAATGTGCTCCCAACATCCAACTCCACTTAAGCAGGCTGTATACAGCATTAAAGTTACAGAACATGTGTATCACTAGGAACTCAGCCATTCAAGGAAGCCTGTATGAAAAAGTTTATCATGTGATGAACCCAGGTCAGTACCTAGTTCTACCAGCTGGTTGTGAATGTCAGTCAATTAGCTACAAATTTACCTTGCCAGATAATGACTAGAAAAGAAGATAGATATCATCACTGTTCTTTGCCAGCAGAGAGTGTTATGGACTTTAATAAAAAGTCTTTTAAGGGAACATTTTAGTTGCTCCTATTCTTAAGCAGTCATGCCTCAATATTGGAAGCATTAGAATTAAAACTAGTCAAACCATTTTAATAAGAACAGCCATATCAGGTCAGGCCCATCTGGCCCAGTATCCTGTCTCCCAACAGTAACTAATGCCAGGTGCTTCAGAAGGAATGAACTGAACAGGCAATCATCAAGTGATCCCTGTTGTCTACTCCTAGCTTCTGGCAATCAGAGGCTAGGGACACCCAGAGCATGAGGTTGCATCCCTGACCATCTTGGCTAATAGCCATTGATGGGCTTGTTGAAACATGTTTTATTAACAGCACAACTACCTCTCCCCAAAACCTGCATAAGTGGAAATATGAAAACCATGTTATTGTTTCAATTAATCAGAACTCCTGCAGTATTCTACACATAAGACGATATCCCTGCATAGGCTGAGAGTGCTTAAACACAAAAGAGTTTAACTACTGACAATTATGCTCTATATGGTGCAAAAGAATTAAACATTAGGTAAACTTCAATCTGTGTGGCCTGCAAACTACATCTCTAATACATGTCTCAGTACACACTCTCTCTCTCTCTCTCTCCTCCCCTCCCCAATTAGGATAATTAACACTGTGGTGGAAAATCTCCAGTCTCCATAATCATAGCTGAATGAAGTCTTCGCTCATGAAGGTAGATTCCATCTTTTGTTTTAGAATAAATGACCTTGAATTCAGCATATGTTTGACAAAAATCAGTATTTTTAAATTTACAAAAGCATTCTGAGTGCAATTGGATGCTTGTACATTAGTAATTCCAAGAGGGAAACCCACCCTCCAAATTAAACCCAGCATAAAGTGAAAGTCTCAGAAAGAGAGACAGACACTCTGCACTGCACCCAAAAAATCAAAAATTCAGTCTGTTACACCAACTGAGAAGGTGAATTCCTAAGTCAAGGGCCTTTGCTCCACTGATAGCCCTTACACCAAATCCCATGCTTTCTTCAACTGCCAGGGTAGTTGTTTTGCAGCACGATTTAGAGTATAGCTAAGGTCTTCAATCCTCAAAAGATGTTCAACCTCGAGTCTAGACTATATAGTTTATGCCCTAGTTTGATACTACGCCAACAGAGCCACTTCTTTTAAAGTCACGGAAGTAAAAAGTTTTTGTTAATGACAACCTCATATTTAATACCCTTGATATTTCTTGGCCCTCAATAGGTCATGCCTTGTCTATTTTTGTTTCTTCTTCAAGATACTTCACTTTGATATTAAAGATACTCTCCCCAGCTATTACAGAGTAGACCGTATCTTTCATATGGAAAAGAATCTCAGATAATATAGGCAAAGCTGCATTGTAATTACAAAGCTCCCACCAGCTGAGATATCTACAAGTGGAAAGAGCCAAAAGTACAAGATAAAGTTGGTATCAAGACTAGCACAGAACAAAAAACAAGGAGGAGGAACAGGCAGAATTCTTAAGAGCTGATACAGCTTGTTAGCAAAAACAAAGTTTATATATTTGCTATTAGCAACTCACTATCCTGATTCCCTATTTCATAGCTATCTGTCACATCCATTACGCTCAGTCTACCACATCCTGCACCACACAGCATTTCCCTTATCACTACATCCTAACATCAAATATCGGAGCCAAAGTTACTGCACCCTGTACATCTCAATCTTTGTCTTTACAAAAAAGAAAAGGAGTACTTGTGGCATCTTAGAGACTAAGAAATTTATTTGAGCATAAGCTTTTGTGAGCTACAGCTCACTTCATCCGAGTCTTAGTCTCCAAGATGCCACAAGTACTCCTTTTCTTTTTCGCGAATACAGACTAACGTGGCTACTACTCTGAAATTTGTCTTTACAGATACAGGCGTAGGGGCAGGGGAACAGCAGTTCTAATTTGGTTTTATACTGCTGCTCATCACCACAGCCTCTGTGCACCTTACATGTAAAGCTGGTAATAGCAAAATCCATAGTAGACTTAATGGAATCACTGCCATGTCCTGTCCCCCCCTTTTTTTTTGGGGGGGGGTGAGAGGGAGTTCTGATTAACAAAAAAAATCAATTTACTGTTTTAGTTAAAATTGGTTTATTTCAGGTGGTTTGGGATTGGTTGGTTTATTTTGGGTAGAAGGAGGATATTGTGAGGATCCATCTTATGGTGGAAAGGTCTGATTTCAGAAAGTATTAAGCACTCACTCCTCTCAGAGTTCAGTAAGATTTACAGGTGCTAAGTATATCTGGAAACATGGCTATTAAGCATCTGATCAATTGCCTCTAACCCCTTTCCCATTACAATTGAAATGCCTTGATAGACATGGGCCTTACATTTAAAAGGCTCATAAGCAGCTCGTTTTCTCTCCACCATTTTTGTTTACTTGCCCATGTGATAAAGTACTGAACTGGAAAAGGATACATGGACTCTACTGCATGACCTTTGGAAGTCATTTCATATCTATACCTCAGTTTCATATCACTAAAATAGGAAAAATACCTTCCTTTATAAAGCCCTCTGAGAAATATTAATCTGAAGGGGAGATATACTTCAAAAAATTTCTCTTTAGCATAGATATAAACTGAAATTGGTCTATGGTTATTCTTCCCCACCCCTTAGCATTTAGTAACTACTTACTGCACACTCAGATTTTGTCATCAATAAAATCCTGCAGAATCTTGCAATAGCCAAGTTTCTCAGTTGTTTAGTTTCCCCTTTTCACTGACGCGGAAGAGTATGATGTAGCCTCTAGCTGTAGCTCACGAAAGCTTATCCTCAAATAAATGTGCTAGTCTCTAAGGTGCCACAAGTCCTCCTTTGCTTTTAGCTACTTAGTGTTCACTATAAGCTTTTCTTTTTTTAAGCTAAAAATACGAGGCTACAAGGTAAAGAGAGCGAGAGGGAGAGCGAGTCACTCGTACAATGACAAAAATCCATTTCTTGCAACTGAAGAAAGTAAAATGAAGTAGAGGCCTAGACCCTATGACCCCTGGCCTAGGTGGACCCATCCAGTGACAAAGGCCATTCAGCCAGGTCTCCCACGGAAACAACCCCTGGCGATACTCCCACCCTCTCACCCAGACAACTCCGGCCAGGGGCGTGAATTGTTTTGTCAAGTCCCAAGTTTCTTGGCCGAGGTCCAGACTCCAGATGAAGCCACCACGAGACAGACAATAAGCAGAGAAGGTTTCGGGGCGGTTTGAAAGCCCCTGGCCCGCGCTCCCGGCCGCCGCCTGGCCACCCCCGAATCGAGGCCGCAGCGCCGGGCGGGGAGGCCGCGTTCCCGCCTGAACGCCCGGAGCAGCGAGCGCGCCCACCGCGGAAGGGGCAGGGCAGCGCTGGCCGGGCTCCCCTGGGGAGCCGGGGCGGGCGGGTCGGGCAAGGCCCGCCCCGGGGCGCTGCCCCCCGCACGGCTCGCGCCGCTCTGCCGCGGCCTCGGCCCCCCGGCCCGCTCTCACCGCTCGCTAGCTGCGGGCCCTGCGTGACGACGCGCTGGATCAGCCTCTGGGCGGCCTGGGCCATGGCGGAACCGGCGCGGGGCGGCTGCGGCGGCCGAAGAAGGAGCCGGAGCCTGAATGTCACCTACGGCAGGACCCGCAAGGCCCCCTGCGTCAGGGCTGCCCTGGTAGCGCCTAACGTCGCCGCCACTCGCTACGCCCCCAGACGGCCCGTGCGCACTCCCAGACCTGCGGCGGCGGCGGCGGCGGCGGGCGGGCGGGGAGGGTCGTCGTTTTCTTCCCCGCTCAGAGGCAACATTTCGATCAGGCGCCCGCGCAGGCCACCTATCGGCCATGAACGGCTGCCCACGCGCAACGTAACGCCGGTCTCTTCGAGGGAGCCAAGGCGGCGCACGCGCAACAGCCTCCTGCGGAAGCTCCTGTGTCCCTGCCCACGTGCCGGCCCTACCCGCCCTCTCGCTGCAGCCCCGGGCTTTGGGCTGCCCGCCAGGCCAGCGAGTTAACGCGTCCGGCACGCGGTGCCCTTGGGGCAGCCCCCCCCCCCCGCCCGTTCTGCCAGCGGGGAGAAACCCCATGGACAGTTCGCGAGAAGCAAGTCGTGCTGCTATCGCGAATACAGGAGCCCTTCTGGGCGCTAAGAAAAGGAGGACTTGTGGCACCTTAGAGACTACCAAATTTATTAGAGCATAAGCTTTCGTGATGCATCCGATGCAGTGAGCTGTAGCTCCCGAAAGCTTATGCTCTAATAAATTTGTTAGTCTCTAAGGTGCCACAAGTCCTCCTTTTCTTTTTGCGAATACAGACTAACACGGCTGCTACTCTGAAACTTCTGGGCGATGGCTCCTGGCCCCCCCTCAGAGCCTTCTCCGTGACCCTGTACGATCGGCCTTCCAAGGGCTGGCAGCAGGCTTGCCTTTAGCTTTCAAAAATAGACTGGCCAGAAGTTCTTTTTTTGATGCGTCTACAGCTGGGGAAGTTAATAGGCAGAGCACAGGCCAAAGCTAATGGACCCCAAAATCTTTTTATTTACTTATTGTTATTTTCTCCAGAGTCTGTCCCTTGACAAAAAAATAACTGGCTACCCCTGCCCTATGGGATATGATTTGTGTGCATGTCAGCAAAGCCAAAACCTATTAGAATAGAAAAGAAAAAAAAAACAGTAGGGGAAAAAACCCTCTGCCTTGTGCACTGCCAAAAAAGCCACTTCTACAGAATTGCTTGTTGGGTTATAGTTTTGGGATTAGATCCTCCTACCAAGGCAGCTTCCAAAACGCTTGCTCCCTTCAAGGGTACTTGAAAAATTTAAGATTAAATCCTACCACTTTCATGATTTAGCACTCCCAGCCTCCCCCATTTCTTCCCATTTGTGTTCTCAAGGGCTCTAAGGCATTTGTAAGGAATCTGTCACTGCCTTAGCTAGGTAAACACTACACCATGTTTTGTTTTAGGAAAGAACAACTCTAGCAAGTCACACTGACCATCTTGGTGAAGTCCTCTGAACTAGAACTCTGTTGCTGGGCTGGAGATAGCGGCCACAAAAATCACGTTCCTTCGTTTTCTGCCTTGTGCCCTGGATAGTCATCCCTGTAGTACTCCCTTCCTCCCAGCCTAAAACCCCCTCTTTCCCACAAGCTGAGTAGTAAGCCTACTATATATATATATATATATATAAAAACTAAAACTAACCACCACACACCTTCCCCTCAAGAATAAAATATATACATTAAACTATTTATTTAGCCTCAAATTCTGCTATTTCTAGGTTTGCATGAGTGCACATACATTTGACCCTCAGGGAAGGATCCTTATGTTTTAAGGCCTTATCGAGTAGGCTCATTTTAACTGATTCTTTAAGATAACCTGCACAGTAAGCCCAAGCTTCCCTCTTAGTTTTCATTATAAAAATTTCAGCTGTTTCTGCACTTCTTGTTGCTGACATGTCCCCACTAGAAGGGTATGGTTATGACCACAGGCTAGGGAAAAATCAGCTTAATAGTTGTATACAACAGAGATAAAGTGTCACTTGAGCGAGAGGAGTTATACCTGCCCCAGATCCCCAATTCAGAACAAGCTCATCTTAAGACTAAATATGCACTTCAAAGAAACTTGAAGCTGGACATTTTTATTGATAAAGCATGTGACTAAGTATATATACACACACTGGATACATATTAACATGCACAAAGTACAGTATAAATGTAGGCAGGATTTATAGTGTACTTGTATGAATATGTACACAGTCTATGCACAGACAGTGCCGTTTTCATCAGGCTCTCAAACCTAGCAGATGGTCATTACTAATTAAGGTTAATTTAAATGATGGAGACTCAAGGAACCCTAATTAGAGAACAGCTTATCCTGCGTGTCTAGATATGTCAAGTTCCTGCATGGTTGCCCCTTGAGCAAAACAAACAACAGGCAAGAGATCATTAGCTATCCCCGACAGCCAAGTGAAAGGCTTTTCTAAAACCAGTATAATGTTTTTCCAGCATGACCTCCCTCGTCCCAGTAAGAGTTTTGTTATAGCAGCGGCTACATCATCCAACTATCCCTAAGAGATTCACATCCAACTTTTATATAATGTTTTGATTTCAGTGCTGCCCCATTGCCATGTACCATGCTGCACACAAACCCTTGTACACAACCAATATTTACAGACAAAATTGCATAAGAGAACCTCTTCCATCCTCACAAGCCTCTAATTTAAGAGCTGCTGTGGACAAAGGTTTTTTTTTCCACATTAATCATCATATGATGAACATTACATAGTTTAAACAAGTCTGGAGCCAAAGCAGCAGTAACAGAGAGGAAACAGTCACAAATAAGAGATTTTTGGTGGTGGCTGACAGCCACTGAGCTGTGTGACATGACAGTCATTAAAGACAGTGAACACTGTGAAAATAAACAGAAGAAAATTAACCAGTGGCCAACAGAGCAAGAAGGGACTTAGGATTCCTGGGCTGAGAAGCTGTAGTGCAGTTGAGGTTTCTGATATTATTGAGACGTCTTAATGGAAACAAACAAAAAAAAGAAGGGGATAAAAGGAAGGGCCTAAGCAAGAGGCTCCAGGTCTAGTGCACTAAATGCAATCTTAGGGACAGAGTATATTGTAGCGCTGATTCACAGGTTTTCTGAAGCACCAGCCATTGTCTCTGCAAGGGGACTTCACTCTCTTGCAAACAAATTATTGTTCTTTTGTGTCAGGATGTTTTTTCATTTGTGTGTGTCCTCCAGCTGCTCCTTCTGCTTTTTCCTCTCTGCAAGCCACTGCTGGATCTTCTCTTTCAGTTCTGTGTTTGGTCTGATCTGGTCCATAGTGAGGGGGCTCCGATTAAAAGGATCTGTCTGGTCACTAAAAGAAAGAGGAAAAAAAAGTCAAGGAGACTCATTCTCTGACAGTACTGTCCTATGTTTAAAAACTAATGTTATGAAGCCAAGAAACAGGGACCAGGGACTGGCACGGCCCCTGTTCCATCAAGTGAATCAGACTTGCCTGTGGACAATGAGCCACTAGGTATAATCATTAGGCTTCACCCAAACATCCCCCAGAAGACTGACACTTCAGAAATGGATTACAAAGCCAGTTCCAAATATAAGAAAGCTAAGAGCCTAGACTCTTGAAATTTGGAAAGGAGACTATATGCGTACATGGGGGATGTCTACTCTGTCTTGCCTGAATCTCAGAGCAAAAACACTTACCAACCCCTCCCCAGCAAACCCTTAGTAAATCACTAACTCCTCACTCAGACACCGTTAACTTTTCTTGAATACCTGAGGAGATGCCTGGCTATAGTTGACCTGTCCACAGTGACTCGGGAAGATGGTAGCAGCACAGGGTCAGACATTAAAGTGCTCATGATAGGATCAAGGAATTCATCACACGCATCTGCATAGGTCTCCTCTTCCTGCTGCTGTCGGTCTGCAAGAGACTGGTAGATAGATGCACAGCTATTAATACTAGGTTTTGTGAAGCTTTGTTAAGCAGCTCAAGTTTGCACATTTGCAAAGGAGTAGAGCCTAGCAATGCAGAAAGTCTGGCACTACTTCTCACTTGCGAAGTACCTGGCAAAATGTGTCCATGAACATAACTGGATGCTCTACCAAACCTTTTGGTTTATATCCAGAGCTCAGATATCAGCATGGCTAAGAAACTGCCGGAACCGAGAAGACACAACACAGCTGTGGCATGCAAATAAACACTGGGCACACAGCTTTGCTTCGCAAACTCCTGAAGTCTAATGGTTCTTTAATTTGCATAGTTATAGTTGTTAAAGTATCATCAAAATATAAATCAGTTCCTGGTTTCAGTTTCAGACACAGCAAAAGCATCAAGAATATAACTGTCTATTGGAAGACAGGAGTTACCAGCTTTCCCTTGGCTGGACAGAAGCCTCTTAGGGCAAAACTGGGGGTGGAAGCTTTTAGAAGGAGCACAGCCATTGCTACTGACCAGCATCATAGTTGGAAAAGCATGGCTATCACTACTGAGCAGCATCATGGTTGTAACTTTCCATCAAAACCTGCACTGATGCTGAGACTGACTAGCTCTGAGGGGGTTTCCAGAAGCTGTTACCGCATACTGTCTTGTCTAGGTAGACTAACCTCTTTGCATCGGGGATAGTTGTAAAACACCATGCATGTTAACAAAGCTATGTACACATATCACAAGCAGGGATGGTATTCTTAACCTATTGTTCAAGTTGCCCAACACTTCACATAGTAAACCCTGTTTACATTAAAAAGAAAAGGAGTACTTGTGGCACCTTAGAGACTAACAAATTTATTAGAGCATAAGCTTTTGTGAGCTAATAAATTTGTTAGTCTCTAAGGTGCCACAAGTACTCCTTTTCTTTTTGCGAATACAGACTAACACGGCTGCTACTCTGAAACCTGTTTACATTGTTTATAACTTTACCAATCTTGAACTATTTGGGCTAGAATTTTACATGTCAGGTGTCTGCCTCAGGCTTGATTTTTTTTGGAGAACTTCAGCCAAAATGGCTCAGCCATCTCCAAGAATGAGGCTAGAAAAATAAGTTATGCCCCTGTTAAAATATTCTGGCGAGCTTTTCTTTGAAAAGCTCTAGCACTACCACACTTTGGAGATGGGACTTGAAATTTGGCAGGGGGCGGGCCTGTGTATCAGGGAGGTGCTTTTTGCCATCCTTGTGAGAATCTGCTCACATTTGACCTTCGGGAAAAATTGCAGTTTACATATGCTCATTAGAGACTTCTTAGATATTAGCACTTAAATTCCCAGAAGATTGTCAGCACTGGACATGCTACAGCCTGGATCCGAGCAGGAATTTACCCAAAACTGGGGCTAAAAATTGCTTGTAGACATTGAGGCTCAGGCTGGAGCCCAAGCTTTGGGACCCTCCCGCTCGCCAGGTCCCAGAGCCTGGGCTTCAGCCCGAGCCCGAAAGTCTGCACAATGATTTTTCAGCTCTGTGAACCTAAGTCTGCTGACCCCAGCCAGACGTGTGCCTTTTATCCCTGTGTAGACATAGCCTGAATGACCCTGCTGCTGCTGCCACCCAGGCAGTGAATAAGAGGAAGCTGCTTAGTCTGCATGCAGAGGGGGACAAGAGATAGACCCTGTAGAGATGGGGGAAGCAGACTGGCACAAGGAGGATAGGGAGACAGACTAGAGGGGAGAGGGAAGCTGGGAGTCAGGGTGTGGGAGGAGACTAGGACTGGCTGAGCAAGGGAACAGGAAACCAATGGATGGGGGAAACAGGAGATAAATCTGACAAGAAGCCAGGATGCACTGTGGTGGGGGAAAAGTGGGACTGCCAGGGCAAAGAAACTGGGAAACGGAGTATCGGGACAGAACGACATTGTGAATGGATTAGGAGCCCAGGGAGATATACTGGGACTGGGAGCCAGAGTGAGACTGAAGAATGTGAGTGGGTGTTGGAGGGAGGGGGAGGGGGCAGGGCGCGACAACAATTGAAGGCCACGGGAGAAGGAGAGAGATAAATCAGATAAGGAGCTGAGGAGCAAATTCAAGAACTTTCATAGTAAAATATTAATAGAGAACTCTGCTTAGAGGGACCATCGATAAATGGATGAAATCACCAACACTGTCTTCCTCCCCTCTTACTCCTCTCACCTTGATCCGCTCAGCCAGGTTACTGAAAGCCACTATCATGTTGCCAGGTTTATTGATTTTCTTTAGGACTCTGACCGTCTGAGCGAAAAGTGTTGGCGAATAGGAGCGCCCATCCTTGGGCACCGTGGCACAGAAATTCTCTTCATCGCTGAAGCACAATTGCAAAAAGAAAGAGAATGTAAGAGTTTACATTTGCGAAAAAGGAGCGATTTGCTAGGCTGCAGAAACATCAACCCACACAACAACTGAATTACTTCAGTAAACATATACAGGAGATGGCAAAGTGAAAGAAAGACTCCTCACCATAACAGCTAAGTCTTTTCTTCTAGATGGTCTCCACACTGGGATAGGTTTTACACTAGCTACAACAATATTTAAACTCTGCTACTGCTGCCAGGGTTATAGGTGTTTTCCCTGGCTAGCGTGGATCATTTGGGGGTGGGAGTGGGTGTTTTAAAACCCTATTATAAAATGTGTTATATCCTACCAGGGACAAGAAGCCAGTGTATAGCATAGCTTGGCTACCAGGATTTTCAAAAAAAAAAGACACATACATTTTCACAATATACAAAACCACCACACAACACACTGGCCAGGGGATTGTGAGAGAACTCTGCTAACCACCACCATATTTAAACACTATCACAGCTTGCAGAGTTCAGCTCCCAATGTAAACAGAACTACATATATCACATGAAATGCCATTATACCTGCCAGATTTCCTACAGAAAAGTCTGCTATATACTTCATATACAGACTCTCCATTATTTGGAGTCCCTCTTTAAAGCCTTAAACATTTATTTGCTCAGATGAGGGGTGATGGTTTAAAAAAGTTTTAGAACCCAAAATAATTTCTGGTTGGATTTATGCTGACTGCAGTCAACTCAGGATAGAATTTGGCCCTCTGCAGCATCCTGCTAATGGAATTACCAGGATAAATAATTTTTCTTTGCCACCCCAGCAACATGAATCCATTCTGTAACAGGGGTCCTATTTCTTCAGGACTGCTGTCCCCCTGCAGCTTCTCACACCCTCACATACCCAAGGTTTAAGTAGATGTTGCAGATGTCAGAAACGAGCTGCTGAGGTTTGAAGTCAAACTCGCTGAAATCCTTGACTTTTAACGCTCCCATTTTAGGACCAACCAGGTGCTGCAGGAAGTAGTTCAGCATGGAGATGATGCGCTCAGCAAGAAAAGGATGCACAAACAAGGACTTAATCTCTGGAACAGAAGCCAACAGCTCTCTGAGCATCAAAATAAATAAAACCTTCTGCACCAACCCCTTAAGCCAGGCAAAGCTCCCCCAACCACTGCCACTCTGATTCCCAGCCAGAAGGATTTGCTGTCCATACCAGAGGTCAGAAAGGCCAGGGTTCCGATGGTTTCATTGGACATGATGTTGTGGAAGCGAGCCAGCTGACCAAACATTTGTAGACTGGACTCCTTCTCCCGACGAGCCTCCTGGGACAGGTTGTCCCACTCACCACGGTCCTTCTCTATCTGCTGAACTTTTATTTTACTAAGGTACTGTAAAGATAAAGCAGAGGAAGTGAGCAATGGTCTGCTTAGTAAACCTGGCAAGCTCAGAATGCTTTCATCTCCTCTCAGATGAGACATCTTTCCATGAGTTCAGTAGGTCTCGGCAAGTCTCCTAGAAGGCAGATTTGCACATCAGAGAAACATCACTACAAAATCAGCAACCTCACGAAAGAGGACCTGGGTTGAATTGGACCACGGAGGCACTCCTCTCTTTCCTTGAGGGTAGGCTGAAGCCCCTTGACAGAACAGTCTGGGGGAAGCCTTAACTACTGCTGCCTGTGATCAATGTGGTTTGTAGATAAACAGAGGGTTTAAGTCTCTGGTACTTTCAATTGGGTATTTGTCACCAACACCAATTACACAAATAAATCAAAACCAAGAAAGGAAATAAATTAGCCCAGGGTATCAGTTGAAGTTCCGGGTGCCAGGCACAACAGAACTCAATTTCCAGACTGGGCCTCTCCTTTGCCAGGTCAGCACAAGTTCTCACGAGCTTCCTACTACCAGCAGAAGTGCTGACTGATTCCAAAGAGAGTTTAGTTCACTGAAGCTGAACAAGACAGCAGCAACAATTACATGGGGCCTCAAAAAGGATCAGGGAAACTAGGAGAGAAAAACTGGTAGGTGTGTGGAGAAGGATTGAGTAAAGCAGATTAATCAAGGATTTCATTTTTGGGGGTTAAATAAGATTCAGCCATAACATGGAAGTAACGTTTAAGTTTTTTCGCAGCTGTGGATCTCTTTGTATTCCCGGTGATGTAGTGAACCTCACACAGCAGACTTCCAGGTCACAGCAAGTCCCACAGCGAGCCAACTCTGTCAATGACAGGAGCTCTTCTCTCTTAGTTTACACAAGGCTCCCATGGCCACATAAGTTTAACAAATGAAAACACAGAACATTCATTTAAACCACAAGCAACATTAGGAAGAACCTATAAACATTCAAACAGGTCTATGCTGCCTGATTCATCTGCTAATCCCCAAGCCCACACTTCCACCACAGGACATACAGCTGAACTCTCCAAACAAAGGGTCCTTTTTATAGTAGCAAGAAGCAGCTCCAAAAGGTGTGGTTAGAAAATAATCACACGCTGGGGACAAAGAAGTTCATTTGGGTCTGATGCCTTGTAAGCCCAAAGGACAAGGCTGTCTTGAGACAGCAGCACCTGTTAAGATAATAAGGCTTTTGCAAAAGAGGCCAGAAGGATTTGGTAATCACAAACTGCTTATGCTCAAATAAATTTGTTAGTCTCTAAGGTGCCACAAGTACTCCTTTTCTTTTTGCAAACTCCAAGAAGACTCACATGAGCCAGTTACAGTTCAGATAAGCAAAAGGCAGACTTCCTCACGACTGTGCCAATATACTCCTGTCCTGACCTGAAAAAACCTTGTTTTGCTTTGGCTTCCTCACTCCCTCCAGCCTCACCAACCCAATACTGATCTTGGTCTGCAAGAGTCCTGGGGTTCTAGTCCCAGGTCCCAACACAGTTCTGCCAATGTCCTTCAATCATGCCCTCCAGCACCTCTCACTATTTCACCTCTTGGTTTCGCCTGAGCTGATTGTCAATGTAGCTGAACTCTGCCAAACTGCATCTGGAGAGCATCTGATGTAGACAGACATCACTAGGAACTAGGATGAGCCTGATTTCACTTGCGATATAGGTCTGGTATTTTAATCAGCCATCTCAAATACAAGAGCTGTGCCTGCTTCCGGTGTTACAGCTAGAGCGCCTTCCAAGCCCTACCTGTATGGCTTCATCCAACAGGAAAATGGCATCGTTCATGAGCAAGTTAAGGAAGCGTAGGAAGAGAGGAGGGTTCATTGCCTCTAAGTTTTCCGAGGCATAATCAGCCAGACCCTACAAGTCACACACAGAAATGATGAGTTAATGCTCCACCACAGTTCAAACTTAAAGACACATAACTCAAACACTTAATACAGCATTGTACAAACCAAACAAACTACTGATGTGTTGATCTTGACTTACCTTTATACTTTGCCGGTATGAATCTGTCCCCCACATGTACCTGAGAATGGGATACATGGGTCGACGATAGTTAAACTTCTGCTCAAACTGATGGGGATCCCCTAAATAAAAGCAAAAGGGAGAGGAAGTTTCAATTCAGCAGCAAGCATTGGCACTGTATTTTTAACCTCTCTACAGTTCACACTTCGCATCAGGCCACAGGAGAGCAACACTTGCTCACTTCCTTGAGAAAACTCAAAAGCTGACTTCACAGTGCACCGTGCTCAGCAAGGAATAACTTTCACAGCAAGTTCCTGAAACACAGCCAAAGTCAGAAAGCAAGAGCCAATTAAATGTTACTTTCAAATATAAACATGCCATCATCACTGGACTCATTGTTGCCTAATCTTTTCTTGCTATGCAGCTCCAATATTGTATAAGCTTCACAGAGCCCAGGGACTTTATTTTATACAGACTTTACATACACTTGGAGAGTTTTACCAAACTAAGGCAACCAGTCTGGCTCAGTCTGGGGAAGATGACAGGACTCTGACATTCGAGAGGTTCCTGTACTATTTTAAAGGAGTTGTTAAACTCCAGGGGAGATAAACGGCCCTGATTTTCAGGCCTGTTTACCTCAAAGAATCAGGAAAGAGGTCAACGCTAATCCTTTGAAAGTAAGACAGACTTTTAAAAAGTGACTGGTACATCAGATGCTTTTGCTCCATTTTCCCTTAGAATAAGCATCCCAGTTATTCTAACTTATGCTGTAGCCCACGAAAGCTTAACGTTCAAATAAATTTGTTAGTCTCTAATGTGCCACAAGTACTCCTGTTCTTCATCCCAGTTAACAGTAGCAGCTTGGGAGTTCACCGTGTTTGTGTTGTTGAAACCACTTCCCTGACAATCGTTTGCAATAGCACAAGTGCTGACTGTCAGCTCACAGGAAGTAACCAAGTTGAAGCACTCAGCATCAATCATCCCCCAGCAGAAAAAAGGGCTCGATCCTGTTCCTATGGACATCAGTAGCAAAGCTATCCCTGATTTCACTGGGAGCTGGATTAACCGTTAAGCACATAAGGCAAGCAGTGCTGATTCACTCTACTGAGCTGCTGGATACCTCGTAGGGATGAGGACTCTGAATAAATGATAATTCCATTAGAGCACAATGTCAGGGCACACAATTGGTGTGCAAGGGCCAGTGGAATGCAGAGTCCCAGATCCAGGAAGCAGGGGCCAGAAATGCTGTGGAGGCAGCATTCTTAGACTCCGGTTGTGAGAGGAAGGGGGAGCACCTCTCCTTGCACCCTAGTGACTCTCCCTCTCTGATGGAGGTGATCATGGAGGGAGAAGAGAATCCTGGCTAGGACGGTGGCTGGGATGTAGGGCAGTCAGAATACAAACGTGTCTAGGAGGGGCCTCTGAGAAAAGCCACCTATGGATGGTCTGTGAATATGGAAATGTGCTTGTTTCCCCCTTAGCTGAACAGGCTCATGCTGAAACCAATGTGAGTTTTGGTGTCTTCAATAGGAGCAGGATGGAACCCCTAGTGGGCACGGCTAGATAAATACGTTAATAGACCTGATTAGACCATGAAATGTAGCTTTCCAGAGCATCTGTTTTCCTGATATGTTGCAGTTTTGCACGTATCAGCAATTCAAAATAGCTGCATTTTTGCTAAAGCGCCATCTGTCTAATGGATTTGACCAAGCCTGAATAGATTAGGTTTGGTGCACCACTGTCAATAGAACAAGGTATGTCAAAGCCTGCAGACATCCTCCCACAGATTCTTCTCAGGGTAAGAGACAAATCCCTCCCCTTCCCCGTTTACCTGTAAACTCAATATCCACAAAGACCTTGATGAGTGCCTCTGCAAGATGAGTAGCGTGCTGGTAGGAGCAGAACACTCGCTCACGATGGAACATGCTGGAGACAAGAGGGTTCTGGACTTGATCTAAGTGAGGCATCACTGCTTCCAGCACTTCTGCCAGCTTGGCTCGCAGGTGAGGATTCTTCATCCTGGAAAAGAAAAACAGATATAATAGGGTAGTTTAGAGCAAAAGGGGAATTTGACTGACCAAAGAGAATCCCAAAGATTGTGGTCATCCACATGGGGCAGGACTGGTTAACACCACTACACTTGTGCAGCCAAACTTCTGACATAACTGAAAGCACCTGACCTATCACTTGCATTCCTAACGGCAGGCCATGGTCATTCTCAGTCACTAGGGGTTAAACCTCAGAAAAGAAAGGTTACAAAGGGAGTGAAGGTTGAAGCTTTTGGCCTCACCCCTCCTAGAACATTCTCTCAGTGATGCATACTACTACACGTTTGTGTTTGCTCATCAGTTGTGGTTCTTCTGCCCTAGCCCAAATGTATTTTGGTGGCAAACATTCTGTTATATCAGCTATGTGCTGAACCTATCTAATGCTTCCGTCTCCTATTTATATAACAGCAGAAGTACTTTGAACTTACAGAGTGCTCTTACCAATACATCTGAGAGCATTCAGCAAGGGTGGGTAAGCATTATTGTCCCCATTATAGAGGTGGGGCACAGGGGTTTAGTGACCTGTCCAAAACTGCAGAGTGAGTCAGGGAAAGAAGTGGGAACAGACCCCAGCTCTCCCAACTCCCATGCTGGGCAGTTGCAAATAGCACCCCAAGGAGAAGATGGAGTTTACCTGCTCCTGTTGTTGCCATGAAGAAATTGTGCACACACAAATATTAACAAATGAATAGCATGAACACAGTGTACACAATGATACCTTACCACAAGGATCAATAATGCTGGTCATAATTTTGTTCAGTGTTGAGGCAACGAACACCAAGGCAACAGATGTCTCAGAAACAACTAAGATAGACCAATCTAGACAACCCCTGTTTTGATCATTAGCCAAACATCCAATTGCATAAAACAGGAAATTTCCCAAATCAGACATGAACATAAAGCAAAATCTCCATTTTTTCAAAGACAGCACAAGTTCTACTGGGTACGTGGGGCCTGGTTTTCAAAGGTGCTGAGCACCTGCAGCTCCCAGTGAATTAACCTGGAATTGCAAGTGCTCATTTCTGAACATCTGTCCCCTAGTGCCCCAGCAGGTCACTAAGGTTATAACTCTCTCTAACTGGCCTGGCCCTTAGTTGTAATGTTCTTTATCTGCAGCTGAACAACAACAAAAAGGTGCAAAATTATTTCCTGTCTTTGGAAATAAAAGTCTGGTTTGAAATTTCTTTCAGTCTGACCCTTATAATCAAAAACCCCAGTGATCAGTGTACATGAGGGGCAAACACATTAGCACCAATGGATTCTGGAACGTAATTTTTGATCCATAGCCAAACAATCACAAGTGGTGCTCACTAAAGACCAAGTTCGGCTGTACACACACAATACCCATTCGTTTCCTTGTCTGAGGCACCATATTAGTAGTAGAATAACAAAAGGAAGTATTTTTCAGGTGCTTTTCAGATAGATGAGATCAGCACATCTCCATCTGTTACATGTAAACACACTATTGTACACACACCCACTTGCTTCTGCAGCAGTGATAAACCAGACTACCTCTCCTGATGCCCCACCACTCTTCCCTACAACTGTAAATGCTGTCAAAATTCCTTTCTTTTTTTGACACAAATATAAAAAACCCAGTTGTGAAAACAATTTTGGGGAACGCACTTCAGCTTCCTCCTTCAGGGGACACATGGGGAAGACCGGGGAACAACATTTAATGGAAATGCAAGTGCCAGGCATTCCATTGTTACTTGAAGTTCACTAACAACCAGCTGTAACTAGCTAGGCTTCCAACATTACAGTTATTTGGCTTTAACAAGGAACTAGATGCTGAACTCCCATTTGTGTCTTACACGAAGCCCAAGTGCTTTGGGGTAAAGTTCTTTGCTTATTATGCCTCTCGTGGGTGGAATTCTTGGCTATCCCCCGGTAGATCAGCTGAGTCATTAACGTTTACATCAAACCTCAAGACGCCCTTTATGATTTTTACTTGTTTCTCTCTCTCTCTCTCTCTGGATGCTTTGCAGTAAGTGTAAAAGGACAAAGGGCTGGAAACTTATCTACCTCTCTACATCACCCGTGAAAACAGTAACAAAGTGAAAGATGTGCTCCAGAGAGTCTGCAGAAGTCTCCAAGATGTCATCAGCAAAACGCCGCAGGAAAATGAAGAAATCACCCAAATTATCAGCAAAGAATTCTGTGAACAGAAGTCATAAATATTAGTGTCTTCTTAGGAAGTTCCTTCAGGCACTCTTTTCTATCCTTCCCTGTACGATTCCTCCCAGTGCTTCTAATGGTGATTAAAATTAACATGGTTGTTTAATGCCAATGAACAAATGAAGCAATTATTGAGGATGCCAACACAGCCTGTAAAAACTGTATCCCTAGACCTAACAGGAACAGCTTGCATTTACCAAAAAATACAAATTCTAAAGAATCCTCAAATTGATACAATTTACTGTACATGGAGATCACTTCATCCCAATATGGAGGCAAGTTACCTTTGGGGGTGAAACTTGGCAGCTATTTAGCAGTACATAACAGTAAACCACAGCTGAAGGATCCATATCCAATTGAAACTGCAGGGGAAATGTTAGATGAGTAATTACATTCTGCCTAAATTGGAATTAGGCAGGACATTGGGATTGGACACTTCAGTTCCTACAGAAAGGATCTGATTCTTTTAAAAGGGGCCATGACCTTAGTTTGTCTTATCTGAAAGACAGCACTTCCACCAGTACAGTGACTCCTGTCAACAAACATGGATGTTGGTTCAGAGCTGAGGCAGAACAGTGCTATCTACTGGAACACCAACATCACATCACTTCCTGGAAAAAACTCAGAATTTCCATGGACAATTCCCATGGCAGCCCACATCCAGCCCCAACCTGGCTTAGCTTGCACAATCTGTTCAGAATCACAAGTTTATACTCTCAGTCATTTCTATGATGCTTATCAATTTGTCATCCGTACTCTTGAATTTTGGAGCAGAACTTCACATTGTTTCTGTACAGGTCCTACAGCCCTGATTTTGCAAGGTGTTGAGTTCCTGCAAAATGCAGGTGCTCAGCACCTCTGAAAGAATCAGGCCATATACTGTATACATAATGCAAACTGAAAAGGATACTAAAGTAATTTTAAGATGAGAAGTTGCTTGGCCCTCTCCCTTTAAAGGTGCGTTTGTCTTAATGAAAAGCAGTGATCTTGAGTGATCTCATTCACCTGGTACGTAAGCCAGTGCACTGTGCTCCACCTCTGACAAAGGGAATGTCAGGTCTATAGGCTCAGTCCCTCGATTTCCTACAGCCAGCTGGACCAGGAGAACTGCCAGGGACACCTGCAAATTCAGGCAGTTCTGTAGCATCTGTGGCTCAGTCACGGATGTTTTGGTGGAGAGATAGACAGTCATCAGGCGTTCAAACTGCTCCCGCAGACTGTCTGTTGCAGGGCTAGAACTTTGTTGAGCCTCTCGCCAGGCTACTTGCAGCCGGTGAAGGCTTTGGTTTATCTTTACCATCTGATCATGCAACCTGCCCACAAAACAAAAATGAGAATACCAGAGACTAGATGACAATTGATTTAGTACAGATTGCCCACATAAATGTGCACCCACTTTTACCCTGCTTGTGTAACACTGAGTGATGTTGTGCAGCTGGCAGAAGCAGCTGAGAGGGCAGAAAAAAAGCAGGGCACAGAACCCGCTTTAGAAACTGCTCCATTCCATCTGAATAAGCAGAAAGAAGGTTGCAACTGAGTGAGCATTATTTTAATGCACTGTCCTCAAACTATCCCCCATGAATAATCCTGTCTGGTGGTCTGCTGAATGGAATACTATCAGAATCACTCAGTGAGAGATTGGGAGGGTTCAGTTCCAGAAAAGGAGCTCTCTTACAATCTGGTCTGCAGAATGAAAAAATCTGGTGATCCACCAGTGCTAACTGCACCAGATGGCTAGCTTGGCCTATGCAGTTGTAAATCCTCAGGATTACCAAAGTCAGGGATTTTCTAGGTAATGTGGTGATGTTGCCTTGCATACGTTTTCAATTTCCCAGCAACAAAGCTATTTGCGTAACTTTTTCGGCTATTTCTATATTTAGAAAATAAACCACACAGAAGGTGAGTATGCTTGGATCATTGGTGACCTCACAGTATCCCAGCAACAATTCACAGTAGGAGGCTAAGGGAATAATACATTTTAGTGTCCAGCAGACCACTTCCTGAGAAGAGCAGCCAGTTATCTTCCTAACCTGCTTAAAATCAAACCCACTCACTACGGCAATTCAAATATTCTACAGAGTACAAGTATCCTGAGACTGTGACGATGTCCAGGACAGGAGACATGGGCCTTTTCTCTTCTAGGGAAAGATCAGCATCTAAATGAAAACGATAATGAAAGGTAACAAGCCCATGAACCAGACATGATCAAAGTCAAACCAAGGGTCCAACTCTTCAGTCGTCCCAAAGATAATGCCTGGTTATTGGGCTTGTTAGCTTGTATTTGAGCACAAGTGAAATAAACCCCAGGCTGAATTTATCCATCGTCTGGAACTCGGGTGTCATCAGCACAGTCAGAAGAACAGGCATAACAGCACTGGGCCTCAGATACTGGGAGGATACTGTTCAGGAGTATTTCTGACTAGTGACTTTATTTATTTTTTAAATACTGAATGGATACAAGTGGTACTAAAAACACACATTGCCCTTATGATTTTAGCATTCTTCTGTTATTTGAGACCACCAGATCTTACCTGAGCCTAGGCAAAAGACTCTCTCCCACAAGCCTGCAGACACCCCGGTTTAAAATATAATCCATAAGAAATAAAGGTTTGTGTGGCACTTTCCCTGTTATCAACACTGTTTATAACCACCACTTCCTGGACTTACAAGGCTAGCAGAGGAGTTACCTGTGAAATCCTAAGTGGAGCGTATACTGTGTCAAGACTAAGTTCTCGGTCACCAGATTGTAGCTGTGGGCAAACTCTGGCTCCTTCTCAGTCACAGCTGGAATCAAACAGGTTTCTTTTTCCAAGCCTTAAAGAAATTAAAAGCACCAGTGAGTTAATCCTGCCCCGCTGGGTCGGGAAGGGGACTTCAGCACAGTCAGAAAGACCTGACTTGGTGTGGGTGATATTTTAACTTTTTTCAGCTTCTCCTTTACTCCTTCCCCACTGCCCAGCTAATCTGTTGCCTCCTTTTCCTCCTGGAGAGGCATGAGGTATAGTGTTGTAGGGAAGCCTGAGTGCTTTCGAGCCCAAATGGAAGCAAATGCAACACAAGGCAAGCATAACATTTCTAGCATACCTACCTTTCATATGCACGTTCTTACTTCTCCTCTCCTCTTCATTCAGCTCTTTCAGGGCACAGTAGGTGGGATCGAAGGTGAGAAGTCTAGGAGATCTGGGTTTACAGAATGGCTGGCACAGTTTCAGGAGGGCAGCTCCTAGATTCATAAAGAAGGCATCTGAGGCATACATCTGGAAGAAGATCTCTGGCATCTGGTTAGCCCAGATTTTGGTACGGCCTGCATTGGCATGGAGACAGTTTCCAAGCCAGGAAAGAATCCTGTGTTTGGTCTCTGGAGACAGCTGTAACAGGTTCTTCAGCATCTGGTAGATTTTCTCATGGAACTGGGCCATAAACTGTTACAAAAAAATAAAAATAAAATAAACCCAGTCCATCATTGAAGGCATTTTTGAAAAAGGCCCATTTCACTTACACTTTCCAAGGTTGGTCTGAGAGTCAACAGGTCATCCTAATCTTCTGGAAAATCCCTTAGGGCCTGCTTACCCTGCCTCTGGGAGCTAGCCTCCCAGCCTGGCTAGACAGACTCATGGGAGCTCTGCTCCAGCTAGCATGCTAAAAATAGCAGTGTGGGACATTGCTGCCTGGGCAGTGACATGGGCTAGCAGCCCAAGTCCAAACCTGCCTGCTCCCTGGGTCTAAGCTCAGGTGGCTAGCCTGAGTTGTGGGTTCACATGACTATTTTTAGTGTGCTAGCTCGAGGGGAGTTAGTGCGAGTCTGCTGACCCCACGCTGGGAAGCATGCTCCCAGCTGGAGTGCAGACATACCCATAGGTGCTTAGGTATAGCTCCTACGCTCCCTTACCAGTGTCTCCTGTCAGAAATGTGTGATGAACAGAGCAATCCTGAAGCCAACAGCAAAAAGCAAGGATGACACTTAAAGAGATATAATGAATTGTTTCAATGGAAAGTAAAAACAAAGTTCTTTACAGGTCACTGGGTGGAAAGATGGTCTTGTGGTAGGGCATGTGCCTGGGAGCCAGGTGATCTGGGTTCTGCTCCTGGATCTGCCAGGCTCTCGATGGGGAACCTTTGTGCTTGAGTTTTCTCACCTGCAGAACGGGGATTACAGCTATCTTCCAGGGTTTGTGATGCTTCATTCATAAATGTCTAGAAAGTTGTTTAAGATTTTGCACTTCTGCAGCACCTTCCATCTGAGCAATCCAAAGCATTTTACCCACATCCATGGAGTTATTCTCTCAACACCCTGTGAGGCCTGTGCTATCCTCATTGTACAGGTGGGAAACAGCATCACAGCACACCGAGGTGGAGTGACTTGCCTAGGTCATACAGCAACCCTGTGGCAAGCCTGGAATAGAACCCAGATCTTCTGAGCACAAGTCATACGCTGTAACCCATTACAAGGCTTCCTTTCCTTAGGAACACACACTGTGGTTCAGTATTAGATAGTGGCACTGATACACTTCAGCTTAACCTGATGAATGTTGGACTCCTGCACTTTGATCTCTTGTGGACTGGATCGGGATGGATTCAGAAAGTATCCATGATTCTCCACTACGCCTGGGGTCTTTAGCAAGCAGGAGATGCTCAAGATGACTCCTAGCAGGGTCTTCTGATACATCTGCCCATTGGTGGGGTCCTTTGGTTGAATGTAGTCTACAAAAACCTAAAGACAGAAAATGTGCATGCTATTGTTCATAAAAGTACGAAGAGAACCTGTTGATTTGGGAGTGGTCAGAGAACAGTAGGAGTAGCTTAGAGTAGTTAGAGAAGGAACGTGGGAACAAATTATTTCACTCTTTTGTTTTTTATCATAGAGGATAAAGATAAATACATAATTTGTGACTCACGTAGCATGCTGCATGCAGCCAATACACAATCCCTTTACTACAGCTGGAATGCATGGATCATAGCAACACACTTTACTGAGAGCGCACATTCATCAGAGCAGAATGTGAGCCCGGCACATATCCAACCTGTCATTTAGTAACAAAGCCAGAGCAAAAGCCATTAGCCATTGCACAGGAAGGTACATCTACATCAGACCCAGCAGCCTGTGGACGAATTCAGTTGCTCTCCTTGTTGGGAAGCTCATCAGCAAGGCTAAAGGTCAAAGTGCCACAGAAAGTGAATTACTCTCTTATGTAGAGGTAGTCTTTCTGGGTAATGGCAGAAGCATATTAGTGGGATAGTGTGGACAGAATTTGCCCTGCAGCTGCGTATGTAGCACTTTTCCAGTGGACAGCTGGCACTTTTCACCGGACAGCTGGCACTTATCACCAGAACTAACACACACTTACCCGTGCTATATTTTTCTGTCTTGTGAAATAGAGGAGCATATCCAGATACGTGTACAGCAGGATCTGACAAAGGTCCAGATCTTTGATTCTGCCCAACAGAATATCAAACACAGGAACCATGACCTCCCCAAATGTCCGAACTTCCTCATCCATCGTCAAGGCTTCTATGACCTCCTCAAGAAACTCAGTCACATCTTCAAAGTCTAATAAAAAAAGTAAAGGGTGGGGGTAGAAAAACATTTAACAGAAATATTCAAAGTATTTTTAGTGGCTTCAGCCCATTAACACTTCAGGCTCATCTCGTTATATAATCCCTCACCAGCAGCCAATTAGGCAACACCACATTGTCAAATACCAGCCATAGCAGGATGGCAGGTCATGCGTACAGCAAGTTCTGGGGGTCTGCATGGGTTAGCTCATGCTTTAGCAAATCCATATCTAGAGACTCCTGAGATACTGACTACTTAGGGATAAATTAAATCAAGAAACAAGTATTGCCAACACATTTTAAGTAGAACCAATTGTGCTTGACAAGAACATTAGAAACCTTCTTATCAGTAGACACATTTTCCTCCTGCCAAGTGGACATAGTTGTGTTTTCAGATGGGATAAGGACACTAAATAAAGGTACTTGAACTTCCCCATAGATTTTAAATCCCTTATAAAAGAGGGGGTCTCAGCATTTTATTCTGCAGAATACTTTGTTAGAGAGGGAGAGACTCTCATAGACTAGTTCTCCTCCCAGCACCAATCCCATAAATATTCAGTGGACCCCAGGATGGGCCCTGGGTGACTGGTATCGATGGACTGCACTTTGGCCCAAAGTGTTAACTTCTCCAGTGAGACAGAAAACCAAGAAAGCAGATGGCAATTTCCCCTACACTTTGTGTTGAAAAGAACTGAGCTGTTCACAGGCTCCATCCCATTTCTGGCTCTACTCCCTCCTGTTCAAAAGTTATTTTAAACTCTAGGGATTGACCTATTAGTTAAGGTTCCTGACATGGTCAGATGCTCCTCTTCCAAGATTTCTAAAGAGCTTATTCTTACTTCTTGCCCCTGAGGTAACTTATAAGTTTGGATTTTAATTTGTACATTATATCAGATCTGTTATTTACAGTAGGTGAAATCCTGGCCCCATTCAAGTCAATAGATAAACTCCCTTCGATTTCAAGGGCACCAGGATTTTACCCATTATGTTTATGAAAATATACAAGATAAAGAGTTAACAAAATGTCCAGATCCTCAAAGGGTAAAATACGGTTCAGTCAGCTTTGCACTCACCACAGTCTTCTATTAGTGGGGTTAGTCTGTTTGCTAGCATCAACTGATTTACTTTCACCTTTACACAAGACCTTGAGTTTTCCTAAGGCCACCAAACTTGCCCTATTACTTTAGGCATTTCTCTAAGACTATCTACTGCTTACATGGCTCATTTGATTCTGAATGTCAAGTTTGGATCTTAAATAACCGAGTAGTTGGGTTTGATGTTCTTGTTATAAAGTGGAAAGAAAAAGCAATAATATTTGGTCATCTGAGGATAATTACTAACCCACCAGGAGAAAGGTGTAGTTATAAACTTACATGCTCCTCTCAATGCCTCCAGCATCAGGTCCACCAGCTGCTCATAGACATTCTGGTTCACATAGATCTCGGAGGTGAGGAGAACAGTGCGAGTGTTCGACACAGTCAGATTCCTGCAGCGAACCGCAAAGGGCAGCAGGTTCTCTGGCACTTTGGTTATCTGCATGGAAAGAGAAATTGAGACAGAAGGAATGACGTCCCCTGAAGTGTACTGGTAAAGGGGATAATCTGCCAACTTGCTCATTTCAGGTCAGTAATTGGACCGCATACGATGCTACTTCCCCTTCCCAAGGCTGCCTACCTACCTCTTCCTTTGCTCTCTGGAAACAGGCATATAAGTAGCGAAAAATCTGTTTGTCTCCGGCATCTCTATCTGCTGAAAGATTCTGTGTGCTGACAGAGGTCATGTAAATCAGGTGACTTCCTGGTTCCTGGAGCAACAAGCGGGTGAAGAGTGCCTAGACACACAATTAAACATACACTGAACACAATCCCAAGTGTTTAAAGTCACAACCCTTCTCCTTCACCCCATAAAAAATACCCCACACCAAATCATGGCTCATTTTTGCCCATTAGGCTTTCCTTCCCTACTGAAAAATAAAAAGAGCTCAATGCTAGCCCAGGGGTTCTCAGACTTTTTCCAATCTGCTAGGCCAACAGCTTCTCCATCCACCTTCAAAATTTACAGCAGTTTTACTAATAGGCATCTGTAACCCTTGCCTTTGAAAACAAACCTGACAAGCATTAGCATGACACTCCTGTTAGAGGAGCGGATCTGTTTACAATGTTTTGATGAGGTGGATGATGGCAGAGCTGAGTACTGGACCACCAACTCCCACTGTTATAAGCAAAGGCGTTCTTACCTTCCAAAAGGCGGACACAGCAAATTAAACTGGAGGAGTGGGAGAGGCCTTGGGATTTTATCCATTCCTTAGCCATACTCCTAATCTGCATCTTCCCATTCAGTCTCCCACATTGGCAGCAGATCTCTGCAGCCACTAGGAGGAGCTAGTATTAGGAAACCCTATAATCCGATGAAGTGAGCTGTAGCTCACGAAAGCTTATGCTCAAATAAATTTGTTAGTCTCTAAGGTGCCACAAGTCCTCCTTTCCTATAAGCACTCCAGCCACATAAGCCTGAAGTCACTTCCAGCCCAGTTGTCACAGGCAGCAGCACATTAGACCAAGAGTGAACAAGTCTGCACTCAAGGGTAAACTCTAATATGCTGTGCAGGGAAAGAGCAGAGTTCAAGTTACTGTTAGTAGCCGAGAGTCAGATTTTTTGTGCACTGTAAGAACTAAACCATCCCCATCAGTAAAACTCAATTTCAGCTAACAAAACCCCTGAACAGAAATTAGTAACACCTTCTCCATTTGGCGAGGAATAACCACTTATACACTAACCCACAGTGCCTTCCCAGTGCCCAGAATGCAGCCAGTTTGGCTCTGCACAGCGGCTGCTTCCCAAAGCAGGCTACCAAAAGAAGGACTATTGTTAGCCTAGTCTAAAAACAAAAAAAGAGCGGAGCACACTGGTTTCTCAGTAATGTGCACAAGTTAAGCTCTCCTCCCAGATCATTAATGTTTTATGCAGATCTGATCTTTAAATAGGAGTCATTAAATACTCATTTGGGACTGGACTTTTGAGGAGATACTCTGCAATCAGGTACCTGCTTATTAATCGCTGCACCTTCTTTAGCTCAGGACTGCCAGACACCAACCTGAAAGAGACAAGTTGACAGAGAAGTGGTGTTACCTGTTCAATGTTTTCCATGTCAAGCCAGTCTTGTTCATCCAGTTCTGCAGCCATTTCCTCCAGGTACACACAGCGAGCAGGAATTCCATTGCCACTCTTCATGCTGGGATCACCTGGGGAAAATCAAATTCCCTTAAACAAACCACCACAGATATGTGCCTACCGACAGAGCGTTCAGCACTGTGGACCTTGCCTGCTATAGGGAAGCTAACTGCTGTAAACAACTATCAAATATTCCCATCCTTCCGCCACAAGGTTTCCTGTAGCTTTTAACTAAAGGTTCAACAGAATTCTCTCTCCTCTGAGCAAGTGGTTTTTGTACGATTGCTTAAAAACAGGTTTCACTCTAGAACATGATATACCAATTATCCTTATAAAAGGTACACAAACGACAATACAACATCCACTGCACAACACACAGGAACACACCAGAATCCTGTTTAAGAATTAGCTTGGGAAAAATCCATTATAATTGTAATATCCCAATGTTCACTAAAGCCAGCCCCATAAGAGAACGAACTTCCCAATTCACACATACATACAGAAGCTCACTTTGCAAGAACAAAGCGTGCTCTACTAGTATTTTAATGCCAGGCTAGTCAATCAATGTATAATTGGTTTCCACTGGGATTATCACATTCTTCACCTATAGCCAAATGACACCAAGAAAGATGCAAAATTCTTTCCTGCCTTTGGGAACACTTTTTGTTTCAGAAAGTGGAAGTAGTAAGCAGAGGGACAGCCATTTTAGACTTGATTCTGACCAACTGGGAGGAATTGGCTGCCAATCTGAAGGTGGAAGGTCATCTGGGTGAAAGTGATCATGAAATGATAGATGTCATGATTCTAAGGAAAGGAAGAAGTGAGAGAAGCAGAATAAGGACTTCAAAAAAGCAATATTTAACAAACTCAGAGAACTGGTAGATAAGGTCCCATTGGAAGAAAATTAAGGAATAAAGTAGTTTAGGAGAGTTTCCAGTTTCTCAAGGAGACAATATTAAAGGCACAATTGCAACTCTTCCAATGCGAAGGAAAGACAGGAGGAATAGAAAGAGGGCAATATGGCTCTATCAGGAGCTCTTTAATGGGCTGAAAATCCAAAAAGAATCCTACACAAAATGGAAACATGGACAAATTGCTAATAGGACAAGCAAGTAGAGACAAAAATCAGAAAGGCTAAGGCACAAAATGAGTTACACCTAGCAAGGGACATGCAAGGCAATAAGAAGTTATTTAAATACATAAGGAGCAAGAGAGAGATGAGAGTAAACCATAGGTCTTCATCTAAATGGGGAAGGAGAGCTCATAATTGAGGACATCAAGAAGGCTAAAGTGCTGAATGTCTATTTTGCTTCAGACTTCACTGAAAAGGTTAATGGTGATCAGTTGCTCAATACAATGTTAACAACCTAGGGAAAGAACAGGTTAAAGAATATATACACAAGTTAAATGTACTCAAGTCAGCAGGTCCTGATGAAATTCCTCCTAGGGTACTTAAGGAATTAACTGAAGCAATCTCGGCACCCTTAGTTATCTTCAAGAACTCGTGGAGGATGGGTGATGTCCCCCCAGAGGACTGGAGAAGGGCAAACATACCTATCTTTAAAAAGGGGAACAAAGAGGACCTGGGGAATTATAGACCAGTCAGCCTAACCTTTGACACCTAGAAATATACTGGATCAAATTAACAACCAATTAGTGTCCTCCTCAAGATGTTTACAGTTATAAGGAATATGCAGCATGGATATCGAAAACAAATCACGCCAAGACAACCTAATTTCCTTCTTTGCCTGGGTTTCTGGCCTAGTCGATTGGTGGGGGGAGTAAACATGATCATCTTGATTTTAGTAAGGCTTCTGACAAAATCCAACATACCATTCTGATAAGCAAACTAGGGAAATGAGGTCTAGAGATGAAATTTTTATAAGATGGGTGCACAAGTGGTTGAAAGACTGTAGTAGTTATCAACAGTTCATTGTCAAACTGTGACAGCACATCTAGTGGGGGCCCACAGTGGTCAGTCCTGAGTTTGGTATTATTCAATATTTTAATTAAGGAGTTAGATAATGGAGTGGTGAGCATGCATATAAAATCTGTAGATGACACCAAGACAGGTGGAGTTGCAAGCACTTTGGAGGCAGGATTAAAATTCAAAATGAGCTTGACAAATAGGAGAATTCATCTGAAATCAACAAGATGAAATTCAATAAAGACAAATGTAAAATACTTCACTTGGGAAGGAAAAAAATCAGAGAACTACAAAATGGGGAATAACTGGACAGATAGTGGTACAGCTGAAAAGGATCTGTGGATTAAAGTGGATCACAAACTGAATATGAATCAATAATATGATGCAGTTGCAAAAAAAGCTAATATTCTGGGATGCATTAACTGGAGCATCCAGTTAAGATGCAAGATACGGAGGTAATTGTCCCACTGTATTCAGAACTGGGGAGGCTTCAACTGAAGTACTATGTCCCCTTCTAGGAGTCACACTTGAGGAAAAATGTGGACAAATGGGAGAGCCCAGAGGAGAGCAACAAAATGATAAAAGGTTTAGAAAACCTGACCTCTGGGGAAAGGTTAAAAAAACGGGGCATGTTTAGTTTCAAGAAAAAAAGATTAAGGAAGGACCTGATGACAGTTTTCAAATATGTGAAGGGCTGTTATAAAAGGAACAGCGATCAATTGTTCTCCATGTCCACTGCATGTAGGAGAACTAGTACTGGGCTTAATCTGCAGCATGAGAAATTTAGGTTAAATATTAAGAAAAACTTTCTAACTATAGGGGTAGTTAAGAATAGGTTGGACAATCACCCGTGAGGGATGGTCTAGATTTATTTGGTCCTGCCACAGTACAGGGGGCTGGACTTGATGACTTCTCAAGGTCCTTTCCAGTCCTATATGTCTATGAAACATCGAATAAATCACCCTGATGATCAAGTAAATCACTTCCCATCCAATCCCTACAAGTGAACTTTACAAGGGGCAAACACATCAGCACCGACTGGGGCTTTAGGAAAGCAAGATGTAAACTATATCCTAGCTGCATGGTCATGCCAAGTGGGGATGATACAAACTCAATTTTAGAGCTTTACATTTATTCCAGGCTGGAATGATTTAAATCACCAAGTGGAAAAATCTCAATTTAGATCAATTTTAATCAAACTTTTCCATTTGTAGTTCAGTTATTTTCTAAAGAAAGGTGCATTCTCATTGGCTTGTATAACCATTAAAACCTTGATTTACAACTAAATAGAGCCTTTACACTAGATTTGTTACATCTTTTTGCTACCTAGGAGGGTACACGATAACTATATGCATATATTTAAGCAATTATATAGCTTAAAATTTTCAGATTCTTATTAATTATACATTTTTAGTATGTTAGAAAAATGAAGAATGATGGGAAGAATCATAAATATTCATAATTTGAGCATATTCAGTTAGCTCTCAGGTAGAGAGAAGCTATGCAACATAAGTCTGAGACCACCAAGGTGGGCTCAGTGGATGATCCTGACGAGATACGTGATGGCATCTGCTAGAGTCAGAGGTCAGGTCCCAAAGACTGTGACAACTTTGTCAGTCTTTTACACCCAGTAGCACAGCCCAAGTCCCCCTCAGGATCAAGCCCTTAATACAATACATTACCTATTTTGCCATATTTATAAAGCTTGGCATCCAAAGTTAGAATGGCAATTCGGGATGGATCTATCTATATATATAGAAAAGCAGCCTTTAACTCAAAGTTTTTAATAGAGGCTCATGGATTCAGCATATTTATCTTTTATTTAAATGTTTTAAGAGCTTATAATAAATGTAGACCTTAACATATTTGTATTAAATTCAGATTTTAAATGGGTTGATTTTTAAAGGAAAAACTTATTTAAACCAGTTATTTTAAAAAAAAATATTGATTTTCATCCACCCTGTTTTATTCAGATTTTTTCACAACACTGCAAAAACAAACAGAAATTAACATTAGGTTCTAAACTCTTCAGGGCAGAGACCACATCTGCCTGTGCGTTTGTATAGAGGTTAGCAAAACGGAGCCCTGGTCCTGATTAGTGTCTGGGTGCTACTGTAATACAAATAATCACGACTGCAGTCTGCAGGCACACACATCTGACATGAGTCTTCAGACTTAATCTCAACCACCAGGAGCCAAGATTGCCTCAGACTAACACACTCTCATAACTACTCCCATGGCTAAGCTATCGTGCTTGCCAAGTAAATCTTGTAACCCTGAGGGACTGGTGGGTAACACAAGTCTTCAGTGTATGCCCACTCACTGTTGTCGAGGGTGATGAGGAAGATCCTCTGGATCATGTGATTGATGTTGAGCTGTTCACACAGCTCCTGCTGGGAGCGGAAGGAGCGGCTGATCTCAGCCACAGAGTAGTCGCAGTCATCCAGACTCTCTGATACGCTGTTATCCGAGTCATCTTGGCTAGCTGAGGTTTCATCTGCTGGAAAAAAGAGAAGATAGTAAACCAACATGTCTATGGTCCTGGAAGAAATTAACACTGTGGCAGGAAGGGTAAGCAGTGCATCTCTGGGAACAAAAAGGGCTGAACTAACCCCAGGGAGCACTATCAGTGACATGCACAAGTCCTTCCCATCTTTGTGCCGCCACCGATTTCAAACACCTACGCTTAGGTTTCTACATACAAAATCATGAATTATTCATTATCTGGCAAGCACAGCAGCAAGCACACTATGGCTATAGTGCAGTTCTGCTGAAGGTACTGATGATATAAGGCTGTGATGTACAGCCTTTTGTTACAAGCCTGCTCGGACCAGGGTTGGACAAGTCGATAAAGAACCCCGTGTCCTGTCTACACACTATATTCATTGATTGCCAGTGCCACTGGCACTGCCATTTAGAAGAGTTACAGGCCCATACGCTGTCTGCACGCCACGCTGAAGAATTAAGGAAGCAACGGCATTTTGTTTTGTAGAATACAAAGTGCCATTTAAAAATATTTATCTGTGAAAAGACTATCTGAACATAGGCACCTGTCAAACAGTGCAAGTCGCAGAACAAGAAACTTAAACCTTTCACATCAGATAAATTGCAACTGAAAAGCAAAGTAGACCTACCGTCACAACAAAATAAAACAGACTACTACTCTCTCTGGGTAAGAAACAAGTCACCCTGCCCATTCAGATTGGTTGGTGAACGGTCAAGGAGACATCCACACCCTTTCCCAAGCATTCTCCCCTCTTCTACAACTTGCCTTCTGCAATGGTGCATGGCCCAGTTCCCATTCTCCTTCCTTGTCTCCCAAGAGACTCCCATATGGATGTGGTAAGACAAGAGTATTGCTTTAAATGATAATATTTAGACCTTATACACTAATGTCCATCTTTAGAACATTAATTCGTAAAGACCTGTGACATAGTCGATATCATTATTCCCAGAATGGAGGCAGCAAAATTGATGCCAAGCACCCACAGCTCCCTGTGCTCAACACCTCTGGGGAAGGAGAAAAAAAAAAAAGGCACAAGTGACCTGGTCAAAGCAAGAGTCAGTGTTCAGGTGTTTCTGGCTCCCAGTCCTGAATTCATATCAGACTTCTCCCCAAAGATGGTTTTCTAGTAGACTAGAAAAAGGTTGTCTCAACAATTTAGGGCCTGATCCAAAGCTCACTGAAGTCAACTGCAAGACTCCCAGTAAATTCAATGGGCTTTGGATCAGGCCTCAAGTGCACAAAGTAAGATGCTATCTTGACATACAATTAATACTGTGGCCACCTGACAGTTCTGACTCCTGGCTCCTATACTACAAGTGTCCAGACCTGAAAAAAATTTCTTTTTTTGGATGGTCCCAAACTGGTCCAGGGTACTGAAGCTGAATAGTAAACACATACCAGAGTATGATAACCTTACAGATATGTTGTTAGGGAAAACCCTCTGCAACTAGAGCTGCATTGTTTGGTCTCATTTCTCCTCTTACCAGTGAGCTGCCTCAGCTGCTGTTTTTGGATCGCTGCAAACTGCTTGGCATCAGCTAGAGAGCTGAAGAGGGCTGCAAAAGGGTTACTGGAGATGCTGTTGTTATTCTCTTGGTCAGTCATTTCACTTTAAAGTGTGCTCCATCCAGAAGTGGGGAGAGGGGCTGACGAAAGAACAGGTACGACAATTACAATGCAGAAGTTAACAGCAGCAGCTACAATTCTTACAGTTTAAAAATAAAACCAGAAGTGCCTTAGTGGGGAGGATTTTTTCAACTAGGAATCTAAGATTTAAGACAATTTAACTGCAAAATGCAAGAACCCACCATTAAAAATAGTATGCTTGCTTTCACAGCTTTTAAAATTGAAGGAGTAAACAAGCACTCTACCTTGATACATTTTTTCCATGTTTAATGATACCTTTTAACTCATTAAAATTAAGCATTGAACTGAAACCGAAAAGAGTAAGGGAATTCAGTTGTACCTTACAAAATTCAGCACCTATTACAGTGAGTGATCTTAATGGAAACAGTCCTGCAGTATTGCAGACAAAGGCCATGCCTACACTAGCATTAATTGGGAGACCACATCCATGATGGGAACACTAATGGAGATAGGAAACAGATGTTTTTACGGCAATGTTGTCTAGATCTGCTGTCACTGGTAAGAATGCTGGGATCTGGTCTATGCTAGCACTCCTACCATTTCAGCACTACAGGAGCTGCACCATGGAGAGAGATTCTGTAGAGAAAACTCAGTGCAGAAATACCCAAAGATGTCAGCTAATGGTGGAAAGGAAACCCAGTCCATTTGTTGATCCTTACTATTTCTTCTAAAAGTTATTTATTCTTCATCAGAGCATAAAAATAATCAGATGCAACACTCAGCAAACCATTCCACCTGTCCTTCCCTACAGAAATACAGGCAGTATAGAAAGCAAAATAGCTTAACTTTAAGCCTAAAGTTTTGCTGGTTTACCATGGAATAACTTCCTAATTTGTAACACGAGCAGCCAGATTTGGTTTTTAACGGAGGCAGTATTTCATTTATTAGGAACAGCCAAGGAACTAGCCTTGGCTGTTCCTACACTGGACTACAACATCCCTTTCAGACTTAAAGAGCAATTTATATTTATCCCCTTCTAGACATTTCAAGAAACCATGAATTGCAGCTTGTGGAATACTGCTGGGCACAAGTCAATCTAGTGCAAAGCCAAAGGACAAATTTACTCAGCCTATTTACACAGCTGATACTGCAGAAAAATTCAAGGACTCAAAGTCACAATAGCAGTAAGTGCGTTCCTTCTTTCCCCTCAATGGAGACAGAGTTCTGTATCAAATCACATTAATCAAGCTAGTGAAAAAATTTGAGCATTTAGATTTATATGTATAAAAGTACTTGCTAATGTTTTATTTATTATATAGTGAAATGTCATTTAAAATTACTGCTCTAACAGATATTCCCATACCCACCTTGTTGCTCTAACACAGAGGTGGCCAAACTACAGCCCGCGGGCCGTCCTGCTCAGCCCCTGAACTCCTGGCCGGGGAGGCTAGCCCCCGGCCCCTCCCTTGCTGTCCCCCCTCCCCTGCAGCCTCACCTCACCGTACTGCCAGCACTCTGGCCCACCGCTCTTGTTGGGCAGCACAGCAGGCACCAGCATGGTAAGGGGGCAGGGAACGGGGGGGTTGGATAAGGGGCTGTCAGGGGACAGTTGGATGGGGTGGAGGTTTGGGGCAGGGGGAGTTGGATAGAGAGTGGGGTCACAGTGTGGATAGGGGTCATGGCAGTCAGGGGACAGGGAGTTGGGTGGGGGTTGAATAGGGGGTGGGGTCCTCAGGGGCGGTTAAGGTCAGGGGCTCCTGGGAGGGGGCAGTCAGGGGTCAAGGAGCAGGGGAGCCGGAAGTGGGAGGGAGTGGATGGAGCAGTGGCCAGGCTGTCTGGGGAGGCACAGCCTTCCCTACCTGGCCCTCCATACAGTTGCGCAACCCCAATGTGGCTCTTGGGCCAAAAAGTTTGCCCACCCCTGCTCCAACAGCTCTAATTCAAGCCAAAAAGTAGCTAATGTGCCACAACTTGCAGATAGAGCAAATGCAAGAAAACTCTAGAAGCATAATATTGTATAGAAGTGACTCCCAATGTTCTTCTGGTGAAAACCCCCTTGAAAGAGATTGACATGCCCTCCCCGTGTCTCCTCATGCCATGCACCACAGGTAGCTGCATCTTCCTTCTGACCATTCTCTCTCTCCTACCCATATCTACCTCAGTGCTCTCTGTCCTTTTCCTCTTTGCTTTCTAACTGTTGGCTTTCTTGTTTTTGTTCTTATTCTGTAGCTCCCTCCTTCTTGTTTCCTCCAGGTTAGCGTATCCATTGGTACTGGCTCTAGTATATGTCAATGTTGGCTGACATATACTTCTGCTAAACTGCAGAGTGCCATAGGAGCACAGGAAGGAAACTTGAATTAACCGTCTTTGAGAGCTGCTCCTGTGGTCAGCTTTGTTAAGCAGGGCAGGGCCACTGTGACAACAGGGACACAAAGCAGGTGAAATTCAAGGCTCTATCACTGCTTTACCCACATCCACAAAAACCCATTTGATTTGGTGGGGCTCATACAACTTCCTCCACCTGCAGCGTTCTTCTCCTCTTCCTCATGCTCTCCCAACCCCCCCCCCACACACACACTTTTCCTCCCCACCGCATCACACACACAGTTCAAAGAACCTGAGCATGGGAAACTTGTGCATGATAAACTGTTCCCATCATGCACCCAAAAAAATAACACCAGCACTTCCAGTCAGTATTTGCATGTGATGTGATATCCTTTGTAAAGCCCTCTGAGATCTGATGAAAATCACCACGTAAGAGCTACGTGTTAGTAGGTGTAAACTTTAGCTCCCCAAAACTTTCGCTCTAAGCAAGTGAGCTCATACACACAATGACCAGTACAGCCAGTCTGTACTCTCCATTTACCCCTGTAAAATGAGCCAGGGCTCCCACTTGCAAGAACAGCTACCTTGGGTCAGACCCATAAGCCATCTAGCCCCGTATCTCCTCTTCCAACAGTGGGCAGTGCCAGATGCCTCAGGGGAAAAAACAGAACCAGACAAGTATTAAGTGATCTAGCCCATTGTCCAAGATTTAGGGTCACTCAGACCACCGGGGTGCATCCCTGACTCTCCTGGCTAATAGCCATTGATGGAGCTAGCCTCCATGAACTTATCCACTTCTTTTTTTAAAGCCCGTTATACTTCTGGCCTCTGGACGCCCCTGGCAGGCAGCCCCACAGGCTCAGCACAGCTGGCATCGGATCAGAGAAGATCCGGGCGGGAAGGGACCTCAGGAGGTCCTCGTCCCACCCGCTGCTCCAAGCAGGGCCAACCCAACTAAGTCATCCCGTGGTTTCCCTGCGGGGCCGGAGAGGGAAGCTCAGCGCAGCGCGGGCACCGCCGACGGGGCCGGGGCCGGGGCCGGGGCCGGCTCCCCGCGCTGCAGACCGCCCCGTGGCAGGCCGCTGCACAGGCTCGGGGCGGCGCTTTCCCTGCGGGGCCGCCGGCGGGGGAGCGAACCGAGGCGCGGCCTGGCGGGCTCCGCGGCGGGTCCCAGGCCGGCTCCAGCCGCCAGCCCCGCCCGCCACCGGGGGAGGGGCGGAGCAGCCGCTTCTTACCGGGACCCGGACGCTTCCGCGTCTCGCTCAGCCTCAGCCTGGCAACCGCCGACGTCACCGCGCTGCGCCGCGCGTCACCTCCCAGCGCCGGAAGCGCCTGGAGGCCGGGAGCACGTGGGTAGGCACCGCGTGTTGGGCGGGGGGAGCGAGCCCTCGTTTCTCCCGCCCTCCGGCTCCGGCTCCGGCTCCGGCAGTGCGGGACGGGGCAGGCGAAGCCGCGCAGTCCCGGGCTGGCGGTACTTCCCCGGGAGACACCCTCCACAGCACGCTCACAGCGACAACGGCGATAAGTGGGCGCCAAAGCGGTCACAGCCCGTTGCCACGCCAGGCTTCATGCAGTCCCGGGCCAGGCTGCTGGGCACGCCCTGAGCAGAGCCGAGTTCAGGGAGGGGTTTTCCTCCGCGGAGCATCACTGCACAATTCTCCAGGGCTTGGTCTACACTTAATACCTGGGCTTAGCTACCAGAGTCGGGTGTGGAAAAACGTACCCCTGAGCGTCATAGGCGTGCTGACAAAACCCTTCTGTCCACACAGCTACATCAAGGAGAGAGTGCTCTGTGTCAGCATGGCAAATGTTGTTGGGGGAGGTGGTGTGCCGACAATGACAGAAACATTCCTGAAGAAGAGCTCTGTGTATCGCAAAAGCTTGTATCTCTCACCAAAAAGAAGTTGGTCTAATAAAAAAACATTACCTCACCCACCTTGACTCTAGAAAAATTCCTGTGGGTGTGGGCTGCGTGCAGGAGGAGGCTAGGTTGGTATAGCTATGCTGTTGTAGACTCCATAGTGTAGACATACCCTAGGACTTGGAATGCATCCGATGCTGTAGCTGAGCTGTAGCTCACGAAAGCTTATGCTCTAATAAATTTGTTAGTCTCTAAGGTGCCACAAGTACTCCTTTTCTTTTTGCGAATACAGACGAACACGGCTGCTACTCTGAAACCTAGGACTTGGGCTACACTTAAATGTTTGGTTGAAATAGCTATACTGTTTAAGGATGTGGAAAAACACTTCCTTGATTGACAGAGCTTTGTCAACCTAACCGAGATGCAGCTGTGTTGATGGACGAGAGCTGTTGCTGTATGGGGTGCTGCCTTCAGAGCTCGGTGCCCGGACAACTGCCACCGCTCTCTGGCCGCCCACCTCTGACACAAGTGAGGGTGGCAATACCGTGACGCCCTCCTAAAATAACCTTGTGACCCTCCTACAACATCCTTTTGGGTCAGGACCCCCAATTTGAGAAACGCTGGTCTCCCCTGTAAAATCTGTATAGTATAGGGTAAAAGCACACAAAAGACCAGATTTCACAGTCTGTGATGCGTTTTTCATGACCGTGAATTTGGTAGGGCCCTATTTATAAATCACTTTTCATCCAAAGGGGTTTGTGAACTTCATATATCTGTCTGGCTATGGATCCCCTTATACACACCACTAGGCATCCTGAGTTGTAATTCGACAAGGGCACCAGTTACCGTTACAGTGTGGCAAGGTATTGTTAATAATCTCAACTAGTAAGGTCCTTATCACTTAGGGCAAGATTTTTAAAGGTATTTAGGCAGCCATTGGAAATTAGGTGCCTAGGCACTTGAAAATCCCACTAGGTCCCTAGCTGCATCTTTAGGTGCCTAAATACCTTTGAAAATCTGGTCCTTAGTTTTTACATTTCACCCGAATTAAGAAACTCAGCCCAGCATCTCCTAGTATTGTGGTGGATCAGTGGGTTCTCTTTTAACTCAGGGACCACATACAGAGCTAATCAGAATTTGAATTTTCTATAGTGTGTGGGTTTTCATTTAACAGACTTGCTTCAAAGTACTGACCCCACCCAGATCATTTTAGTTTGTCAAAGCTGAGATCACCCGCACAAACTGATTAGGTTTTTTTAATAATTGTGTAGCAGCTGAAAAGGAACAGAGGGAAAGTCCTGTACAATGCTTTCTCAGAGTTCTCACTCTCTGGTTTAAAAATGATTCCCCACGAGGTGGAACTATTTCAACACAAATCATTTCTAATAAAACACTGGCTTGGTTTGCAAATAAGTAGGTATTCTGCTCATTTGCAGGCACAGACATGACTGCCGGGAATCACAGGAGCACAGTGAGAAGAACCTGGACTTCAATATTGTGTGTTTCTACTGGGGTCCCGCAGGGATCGTTTCTTAGTGACCTGAACAAAACATAAAATCACCGATAAAGTTTGCAGATGACACAACGATGGGGGAGTGGTAAATAATGAAGAGGACAGGTCACTGATACATAGTAATTGTGATCTCTTGGTAAGCTGGTCACAAACAATATTTTCTCTGTATTTGGCACTGGTGTGGCCACTGCTGGAGTACTGTGTCCAGTTCTGGTGTCAACAATTCAAGAAAGATGTTGATAAATTGGAGAGCGTTCAAAAACAAACCACGGGAATGATTAAAAGATTAGAAAATAAGCCTTATATTAATGGATAGAGCTCAGTTTATTCATTTTAACAAAGAGAAGGTTAAGGGGTGACTTGCTCACAGACTGGAAGTACCTACATGGGGAACAAATACTTATAATCTAGGAGACAAAATTATAACAAGATCCAGCAGTTGGAAGTTGAAGCCAGACAAATTCAGACATGGAAATAACATGTAAATTTTTAATAGTAAAGGTAATTAACCATTAGAGCAACTTACCAAGGATTGTGGTGGATTCTCCATCACTGGCCATTTTAAAATCGAGACTGGATATTTTTCTGAAAGATATTCTAGTTCAAACAGTCAATATTTTGTGGGACGTTCTCTGGCCTGTTACACATGAGGTCAGAGTAGATGATCACAGTGATCCCATTTGGCCTATGAATCTATGGATATTCCTGCAAAGGGCTTTCTTGGGGAATAACTGCTGAACATAAAAGTGGGCAACAATAACATTAAAGCAAACACATTTGGTGGGAAATGGCTGCACTAATCCTAAAGCCAAAGGACAAAGTTAATTATGTGCTTAGATACCACCAGAATATTGTATGAGGTAGCTAATGTGCATATGCACTATTCCCATGTGCTGGATAGAGTAGGAACTGCTTCATGTGTCATAACTTATACCTCTGCTTATACCTCTAACAGCAGTTCTCCTTGAGCTCCCTTCTAGCCTCTACTTCTGGAGCAGCAGGACCTGAACTCTATCCCTGCTACAGCTGAGAAAGTTGGAGTGGCAGGGCTGGGTATTAACTCTGAAGTTCAAGGTGTCCACAGATATTTTTACAGTACGCTTGTGTAATTCAGCTCATCCTATACCTGAGAAAATGACCATTGGGTGTGATTTGGACCTAAAGAAGGTAGCTGCAGTATGGCTACTTTGTGGTGATGCCCAAGTTAGGCACAATTTTCCTTCTTTGTTTTTAGTGGGAGAATCTTATTTGCAACTAAATACTGTACTCTGATCTGCGTTGGTAGCAACTTTGGTGACCGCGAAACAACTTCTGTAGCAACCCTGACGTCTTTAAGCTGACTTTCTTAGGGGAAAGAAGACAGAGGCTTCCACCCCTAGGCTTCCTGTTGCCAACATCTGAGAAGGCTCTTGATATTGGTTTCACATCTCTCTGCCGTTTTAGAAAAGAAACCTCTGATTGTATTATATTTTTAAACCTGGTGAAGTAATTTTTCCTAAACTAGTGAGGAAATAACCGCAGTTGCATTTTAGTGTTAAGGAGAAGGACCATGGGGAGACATGGGTATCTGGTCAATGTAATAATGGTCGGATTTATCATCAAAGGTAAGATCTTCAATCCTGCATTATTAATAATTAATTACTATTTTACTACCATAATGCCCCAAATGTGTTCAGTGCTGTAAAGACATTCTAAGAAGACAGTCCCTGCCATGAAGAGCTAACAATCTGTAAGACTGAACACAGACAAATAAATGGAGGGGGAAGATGTATAGCCAGATAGATAGATAGGCAGGCAAAGCTGTGAGAGTTAGGGCTGGCACACATCTTGTTAGCTCCTTTTTAAGAAATACATTCTTAACTGTATTATATAGATTTGTTTTTGGAGGTTGTTTTTTGGCTGGGAGATGGACTCAATAAGACATAATGGGCCTTTTCCATCTCTACTGTTTGAGCTTTCCATGAACATTAAGCTCACTCACAAAGTTTAAGGGGGGGAAAGACCATGTGGTGATATAGTTTGGCAAGTAACTAAACATGATCGTTTTAAATACTCTGTGAGACAAACTCAAATATTGTGACCAAGAATAATTGTTTGCATCAGCCTTGTACCATACTGAATTGTATCATTTTAGGCAAATAAGCCATACAATGTTTTAATCTATTTTAATATTATATTGTGTGTAAAGTTTGTGGAGTTCACTGGAAAGTCCATATATATAACAAAGGGAAGCAATCCCTTTTTCCCCAAGTGTTTTTTGCCTAATGCAGCCTCACTTCTCTTCAGATGTAGTCAGTAGGTTTGTGATGTGTTTTGTTGGTGTTAGTGGAACTTTGGGCCACATTGTGCCCTAAGTTACACACTATTTCAATCAGAGGAATTGCACAGAGTATGCGTTAGGTATGTTTTGCCCCTTTGTGATATCTGTTCTTGTTCATGGCTCTAAACGTGGGACATGATTGCTGAACACACCCCAAATGATGGTGAAATTTTAACATTTAGCACCTCTGCTGAGTGCAGGTAAAGATTAAAGGTTATTTTAAATTAATTAGATTAGATTGATATTTGTATCTTTGATTTGTGAAAAGTGTGTTTATATGTTTGAGTTTGAAGAGACATCTGCATTTTATTTCATCTGACTTATAGAATACATGTTTGACAGGCTCTAAGTGCACATACAAAGGTTAAAAACAAATAGTTCCTTATTGCCATATGAATAGATTTCCCCTACTCCAAAAAACCTTGGCATGCTCCCTCCAGTCAACCCAGCCCTGGAAAAAAGTTTGAGTTGATTGCTGAGCCTTTAGCCACAATGATGAAGGAGTTGGTCTCCAATGCGCCGATTTGGTAGCGAGTTCTAGAATCACTAAAGCCTACATTTTAAAACATGGCCAATGCGTTTGGGTGACTCAATTTTTGGGTGCCCAGTTTCAGCCAACCTGGGCCTGATTTAGTATCCACAGCTCCCATTAATTTCAGTTGGAAGTGTGGGTACTCAGTGCTGCTAAAAATCAGGCCCCGGAGAGCTCAAACCAGACACTGAAAATCAGTGGCCACTTTTGAAAATGTTAGTCTTTATAACTAAATGGAATCAGGAACATAGGAATTGCCAGGCCTGGTCTGAGCAGGGGCCCAGATAGCCCTGTATCCTCTCGCTGAGGCTGGCCGGTTTCTTCCTATGTCCTGTCATTTCCTGAAGCAGGAAGGTTTGTGACATTTCTAAATTACATTTTTTCTTTTTCCCCTCAGGTGTGGTCACACAAGATACTTCAGCTAAAGGTAAAAAAACCTATAGAACTCATTTACAGCCCTTTTTGATCAGGGTTGGATGGAGGAAACATTTTGCTCTTGAAAGTCACAGAGGGTGGCTATTTCACAGATAACTGTGGCATCCAGGACTCTGCATCCCGTGTTTGTATTAGAGCTCATTGGGGAAGGAGGGAGGCTTGGAGGGAGCCCAGGTGGTCATTGTTTATGCCCTGCTTGCTCTGGGGATAAACACAAGGCTTCATTCTCTGGGGCGGTTAGTGTCATACCTTTCACCTGTGCAGCATGCTCACTTCTGTAGTAATCATTCTGAATAGCAGGGCATCGATTCATGTCCCAAGGAAAGAAAGCACGTTACAAGAGACACATATAATAAGGTAAGCCCATGATGGTGACTTACTAGCTTGTATAGTGCCTGTTACAAGCCCAGCCTGCCTTACAGTAGGACAGACTGCACCCTGATTCACATTAGGCCCTATCCTGCCCCCAGTGCAGTTGATGGCATCACTCCTATTGACTTCTCTGGAAGCAGGATTGGGCCCATGACTCTCAGAACTGCCTTCCAGAGGGTTGGTGCGGAGCAATACTAGGCAGCAGCTTAGAGCAGGAAAAGCAAATAGCGGAAAAGAGCCAATTCCTCACTAATGGGATATGAGGCCTCAGAATCTAGTCCAGCATGTGAATTGTCACCATGAGGGCTGATGGAAAAATCGCTCTCAGTCCTCTCCAGTGGGGAAACCAAGAACTGACAATTGTCCAAACTGGTCCAACAATGAATGTAAAGGTCTCGCTTCTGATCCCTGATCAACCCAGTGCGGACAGTAATAGCACCACTGAAATCAGCAAAGTTACTCCAGGGCAAAACTGATGCAAGTGAAGTCAGAATCAGGCCCAACATTGTGATAATCAGTGCAATTAATGGGGAAAAGCACTGGACTACAGACTGAAGCTGTTTGGGCCAGTTCTGCCCCTGTTGCCACGTGAAAGACTCATGAAGAGGAGAAACAGACTATTAAGGCCCCGACCCTGCAATGAGCGCACTACGTTCACACAGGACCTCATTGACTTCAAACACTGTAAACTCAAAAACAGAGAGAGAAAATATCTTTTATCTTCTCCAGCTGCAGTCATCTGACGTGAATAAAGCTCCACAGAGAAGTGAGATTTTTGAGTTGGGAGCTGTCTCTAACTGAATGTCTAGTTTGCAGTTACCTTTTGATATTGCTTTGTTAGTAGCAATTTATTTATTTATTAATTATTATTATTCAATATTTACTTTAATTGTTTGTGTAGTTCCTCAAAGCCTCTTTCTGAGCTCTTAAAATGAAATTATGATTATTGTTTTTAAGCATGGCACAGAAAAGGGAGTGAACAAAGTCCCCACTCCTGGCAGTTTAATATCCATTAAGCTATTGATTAATAATTATTTTAGCAATAAAATGTATTTCTCTCATAATAATTTAGAATATAATTGCAATCTTAATATAAGCGATTAATAATACATATATAAATATAGGGACAGACCTCAAGCCAGCCTATCTTTGTGCAGTCAAAGATTTTGCACCTCCAAATAATTATGGCTGCATTTTTGAACTGGTGACAATTGAGTGTGCAAGTAGCAGATGCAGAACTACCTGATTTACAAACACAAACAAGTACAGGAATTAGACTCCTAGACTGGAGGTGACTGAAAAATGGTGTGTGTGTGCTGGAGGGGGTGTAATCCAAATTCTCAGCTGTTTCTGTGTTGGTGCGACCCTTGCAGTATGAGCTGCACTGCTCTCATTGTCTGTGCTCAAACAACAACAATCCTAGTAACTTTATTTTGTGTTCTGAAGGCTGGGGAGTGATCCCCCTGGGCTCGACCCTGCCCCCACAGGAAACACATTTTGTGAATCTTACAGTGTTTTCATTGTAATCAGTTTTCAGTTAAATTTGCCCTCCAGTTATAGAGCTGACCACAGAACTATCTTTTGCTAACCAGTTTGGCTGATGTCCCCACCATTTTTACTTTAAAAACTTGTTAAAAAATTCCAGCTGCCATCACTAATTATTAATAGCCTGGAATCTGCAAACCCTTTCACTTACCATTCAGCCTGTGTATAAGGGTGTGTAGGATCAGGCCTCACATCCACACCCAGAATTTACTGCAGGTCAAAGGATGCTGGGCCCAATTATACTGTGCCTGAGTGAAAATCTCCCTGATAAAATATCAGTTGCAATATTATATTAATATAATAAGTACTGCATAACGATATTAGATGCTGCTAATTAAGGACCTGATCCTACAAACACTTCTTATGGATGTACAGCTTACTCCGACCATCACTAGCTCCATAGGGACGAATAGAACTACTCCCAGCAGTAGGCACTGTCCCAGGAGTTGTGTTGGCAGAATTGGGCCCAGAGTTGTTATTTATTGCGAATAATTGACACAATATAACAACATGATTAATTATTAATATAGTCAATGGTTTTATATATCTATATCTTTCTAGCTATAAACTGAATTCTATACCTGAATTATAACTGAATATTATACCTATCACTGTATTATCAGGGATATTTTCTCAGAACACCTTTATTCAGGGGTTTCTATGAGACGCCATCTCTGTCTCACTGGGAAATGGCTCCTTTCTAAGTGCTTGTATAAGAGACCTGAGTTCTGAACCTCTGTTACCGATGATAACTCAGCCCCTGGGCTGCTTTGTACCTATCACTTCCCAGCCTTCGTTTTTGTTTTACAGCAAACATAAAGGTGGAAAGGCGTGGCCGTGATGTGGTCCTGAAGTGCGAGGTGGCTTCAGGCCAGGATATAAAATGGGAAAAAGATGGAACGGATTTACAGGAAAATGGAACAGAGTTGAATTTGGGCGCAGAAGCGAACGACCCGAGAGGAGTTTATAAGTGCAGTGATTCCAGTTATCTACACGTGTATTTCCGAAGTACGTTCACCAGTCAGTTTGCCTCTGGTCTAAAAAACTAGAGCTGGCTGGAATTTTTAATTCCAAACTTTTTTTTTTTTTTTTTGGATGAAAAATGGCCTTGTTCTGGAAATTAAAGTTTTTAAAATTTTCTGTGAAACACACCTGCCATTTCTCCATTAGCTCTCTGTAAAGCTGCAGCAGTGGCAGATGTGTGTGTTTCTCTGTCCCCAAATTTCCCCCCAGGCTGTGTGTCTTGTAAGGAATCATCCTGCATTGGCCCAGTAGGGGAGGGAGGAGGCTGGATGATCTGCTTGGGCTCTTCCACCTCTGAACTCTAACTTTCAGTGCTCAGCCAGAAATCTCAGCGCTTCTCAGACTGGGACTTGTGGTGGCATGGGGCTCCAGTGTTCAAAACTGGCCTCTGGGCAGCAGGCACTAAGATGTACATTTGTGCCTGGGCAGGTGCCTGTTTGCATGGGTGGTTCCTGGATCGCCATGCACACATGCCTGATTGCTGAGCTGACTCACTCCACACCCATTTTGCAGCTCATTCTGGACCGGCACTGTGGCTCAGGAGGAGCTAGTGCTCTGCCTGACACACCAGAGACCCTGCTCCCTTCCCTATCCCAACTTTGCACTCCTGCCGCTGGCTGCATCGAGCCCTGCCTTGGTCGGAAAATGGGAGTTGCTGAGCAGTGACTGTTCTGTTTGGTCAGCATTGTGTTGGTAGGCTCCCTCAGAGGTCCTGTCCAGTCACCTTTGGCTGAGTGGAGCTTAGAGGTGGGAGAGCAGAGGAGTGTGTTTGTGTGTTAGGGGGGTTGTATTTCTAACTGGGCAGCAGAGAGGCCTTTTAGGGGGAACAGAGAAATCCTCCAGGGCTCTCCTGTTGGCTTGCTCCCTGTGCTGCTGTGTAGGTGGCGGGTGGGTGTGGGGTGTGGAGGGTTGTGCCTGGTTCTCAGTACTCTGTGTTGTGTCTGTGGCTTTGCAGTGTGCCAGAATTGCATTGAGTTGGATGCAGCCACCATCTCAGGTATCGTGGTAGCTGATGTCATCGCCACAGTCTTCCTGGCAATCGCCGTGTACTGCATCACCGGCCAAGACAGTGGCCGTCTCTTACGAGGTGAGATGGGGGGGTCTGTCTGACCAGCTCGGGGGAGGGGTATCTCTGCTGCCCAGTGCAGGGACAGGGAGTGTCTGGTCATCTCCACTAACACCAGGGTGAAGGATGGCTGGTCGGACAGGACTCATTGCGCAGTATCCCTGAGGTCTTTCCATCACACTCGCCCACATGATGCTGGCTTGGTGCCTGGAGCCCCTACGTGACACCTACATGCATGACTCAAGGACTGCATGTCAACCCATGGGGAGGGAGTGTGAGGGTGTCTGCGTGTGTGATTGTGTCTCTGCATGTTGCTGTGGGAGACTGTCATCTGTGAGTGTGCGTATCTGCCTGAGCGAGGGGGTAGCAGCAGGAGACACTGTATTTTGCAGGTTTTGGAGTACTTTACAAACTGTGTAGTTAGCATGTGGGAATGCAGCCATACCTGGCATGGAGGGCAGCAGCCAGCACAGAGCATAGATGGGGAGAGGTGAAATTTTGGGCAGACACTTCAGGGTAAACCTCAAGGGAATGCCTACATTTGGCTTTTGTGCAAATAGTTTCCGACCTTTGCTACTGCTAGCTTAGCTCTCCCAATAGTCGGGACAGTGGGAGTCCTAGTGTAGATAGAAAAGGAGTACCGGTGGCACCTTAGAGACTAACAAATTTATTAGAGCATAAGCTTTCGTGAGCTACAGCTCACTTCATCGGATGCATTTGGTGGAAAAAACAGAGGAGAGATTTATATACACACACACAGAGAACATGAAACAATGGGTTTATCATACACACTGTAAGGAGAGTGATCACTTAAGATAAGCCATCACCAGCAGCAGGGGGGGAAAGGAGGAAAACCTTTCATGGTGACAAGCAAGGTAGGCTAATTCCAGCAGTTAACAAGAATATCAGAGGAACAGTGGGGGGTGGGGTGGGAGGGAGAAATACCATGGGGAAATAGTTTTACTTTGTGTAATGACTCATCCATTCCCAGTCTCTATTCAAGCCTAAGTTAATTGTATCCAGTTTGCAAATTAATTCCAATTCAGCAGTCTCTCGTTGGAGTCTGTTTTTGAAGCTTTTTTGTTGAAGTATAGCCACTCTAAGATCTGTGATCGAGTGACCAGAGAGATTGAAGTGTTCTCCAACTGGTTTTTGAATGTTATAATTCTTGACGTCTGATTTGTGTCCATTCATTCTTTTACGTAGAGACTGTCCAGTTTGGCCAATGTACATGGCAGAGGGGCATTGCTGGCACATGATGGCATATATCACATTGGTAGATGCGCAGGTGAACGAGCCTCTGATAGTGTGGCTGATGTGATTAGGCCCTATGATGGTATCCCCTGAATAGATATGTGGACAGAGTTGGGCTGAATTGGAATTAATTTGCAAACTGGATACAATTAACTTAGGCTTGAATAGAGACTGGGAATGGATGAGTCATTACACAAAGTAAAACTATTTCCCCATGGTATTTCTCCCTCCCACCCCACCCCCCACTGTTCCTCTGATATTCTTGTTAACTGCTGGAATTAGCCTACCTTGCTTGTCACCATGAAAGGTTTTCCTCCTTTTCCCCCCCTGCTGCTGGTGATGGCTTATCTTAAGTGATCACTCTCCTTACAGTGTGTATGATAAACCCATTGTTTCATGTTCTCTGTGTGTGTGTATATAAATCTCTCCTCTGTTTTTTCCACCAAATGCATCCGATGAAGTGAGCTGTAGCTCACGAAAGCTTATGCTCTAATAAATTTGTTAGTCTCTAAGGTGCCACCGGTACTCCTTTTCTTTTTGCGAATACAGACTAACACGGCTGCTACTCTGAAACCTAGTGTAGATAGGGCTTCTGTAGCTCTCAGCATTTTAAGCACCATGTTATTGACCCAGTGACACCAGTAGATGTTGGCTCCTTCTTGACAACAGCACCTGCACTGGCGGGGCTGAACTAGTGGGAGCAATAAGTGAAAATTTAACAGAACAGGCCTACTGTGAACAAAGCTGTATGTTTAGCAAAAGCAACGTGTTCCCAGCTGTCCATGGAGAGCAGAGAGGGGCCCTGGGCCTGCTGCCCTGCACCTGGTGTCGCTGTTATCATCCATGCACAGGAAGTGTGGAGTGGGTTTGAAATGCCAGTGAGTCAGACTGGTGGCATTGGACCCCGTGTTGTGCAGGTGTAAGTGGTGGTACAAGGTGCAGAGTGGGGGAGAGAAAATCACCACTTGGGGTCATTTGAAAATGCTGCCCTCCCACTGAGCTTCCTACTGACCTTTGCTTGATTTATTTTAGCTTCTGACCGACAGAACCTGATCGCCAATGAGCAGCTCTACCAGGTGAGTGATGAGTGGTTGCTGGGCCAAGCCCTGCACCAGGGCAGGGCCAGCCTTTCATATCACTTAGTGCTCGGAAATCTGGACTGGTGCATGGAGGGGCCCCGGGCCTTGCTAGTGATTTAGATCCGTACAGAGCAGGTGTAGACTGCTCCCATCAGGGTGAATGGAAGTGTGAGGGGGGGTCTGACTTGGTCGTGATGCACCTCCTCTTTGCCAGGTGTAAATGATCATCCTGGAGCAGCCGGCCCCAGTGCATACACTGCAGCTGGGACGCCCTTTGGCTGTGCCCCTTCCCACCTCCTGCCCTGCGGCTGGAACAGGGTGCCAGAGGCGTGGGAACAGTTTTTACAGTGGGGGTGCTGAGAGCAATTGAATCAAACTGTAAACCCTGTGTGTGAGGGAAACCCCATCAAGCCGCGGGTGCTGCTGCACCCCTAGTTCCAGCACCCCCGCAGAGTGCTGGCTGCTTAAGCCCGGGGAGTGCCTAGCTGGCTGCTTAAGCCAATTGTACCACCCCTTTGCCCTTGCACAGTGACAACCTCCTGAGGGTTGAGCTCCAGGAGCCCCTCCCTCCCTCTCACACTTTCAGGCTGAGATTAAATAGCTGCCTTCTCACTGAAGTAGGCTGATCTGTGCAGAGCGCCTACTGTAGTGGGGGCAGGAAGGGCTAGAGCAGCAGTATGCTCCCAAGTACCTGTCTAGGAGCATCACAGACACATCCAGGCACAGGCTCCCCCCAGACATAAGTTATGCACAGATACCCAGATGTGCACAGCCTGATTCATTTGCTTGTATCATTTTTTTTTTGCTCTCCCGCCACCCGAAAGTGGTGCCAGCTACTTTGCCCCAGCACTGCTGGAGAGGGCAGGGAAAGGCCAGCAACAGTAAGATGAACTAGCTTATGCAGAAGTGAGCCGACCAGGTACTGGTGGGAAATGAGCACTGGCTGGCCGCCTCCTCCCAGCTGGTTCTGAGATATGTAACTGTGCTCGCTGGGAACTCAGGGACTGGGCTGTGATATGTGGGTGCAGGCAACATCTCCTCTGTTTTGAGGCTGCCTGTTTCCTACTGAAGCTTTGAACGCAGAGGATATGGGAGGTGCTGTCTGTGCCCATTTATCCTATGAGAACCCCAAGCTCCCAGCTCGTGGGGTCAAATACCACGGTGGTGGGTGCAGTGTAAGACTCTGAATAGCAGAGAAACACTTTAAAAAGCAGCCTTACCTTCTCCTTTCCTCTAGCCCCTTGGTGAGCGGGACAATGAACAGTACAGTCGCCTAGGAGTTACCAGGACCCGCAAATGAGAAGGGAGAGCACCTGGGGGCTCATCAACTGTGACCCGTGGCCCTTTATCCTGTCTCTTTTCCACATGGGAGCCAACAATATTGGGGAATCCTGTTGCCTTCGATGCGGCCCACAAAGCCTTCACTCTGCAGCTTGGTGGCCAGAAACCATGGTGATGGGTGTCTCACTAATGTGTCTAAGAAATAGATGATCTCTGCTCGCAGGTGATCCTGAGCCTTGCTTGTCTGAAATCTCTCTGGCTCCCTGCAGTGCAGAGGGAGCTCATAGAGCTCTCTGCTCTTTGTGATGCTTTTGCTTTGGCAATAAAGAGGCTTTGCCCGGGCTGGTGAGAGGAGCAGAATCCTACCTAGCTGTCCTCATTCCAAGGTTGCCATTGCAGGCAGGCCTGCAGCTGATGGAGTGTCCTGTCTGACAGGACCCCATCTGATCAGTAATGGGCCCTTCCCGAATGCAACAAGCCAAACCTGTGGGGGCTTCTGCCTGGGTGTGGAGACTGGCTGTGCTGGGCTAGCGGTTGGTTGTTTTTAACATTGTGTGGGAGAAAAACATTGAGGCCGGGGAGCGGGGGCAGGGGAGAGACACCCAGCAACTATAAATTGTCTGCGCGTGCCTGTGGCAGGAGGGGTGGTGTTGTGGCTTATCGAAGGCTGGGAGCCAGGCCCAGGTTCCCATTCCTAGCACGGGGAGACCATGGGCAAGTCACTTACCCTTTGTTTCTGCTCCTCAATCCACCCCATGTACCTGGGGGCTGAGGATATTGGCCCACCTTGCGGGGGTTTAATCTTTATAAATCGTTGGGGAGAAGGGGAAGGGAGAATATTGTCACTCTCTTGGCACCAACTGCACCACAGCAGCTTGTTCCACGCTGCTCCCCTAATGGTACACCGAGACCTGCTCGTGCCCTGGCACAGTTCTTGAGAGTGTCAGTAACACCTGACCCTCCTGCAGCATCTTCCATCAGAGGGCTGCAAAGTGCAGGACAGCCCCTCCGCCCCCTGTGATCTGGCTGGGGCGGGGGAGTTGTTTGTACCAAAATAGGTTTGGTTTTACATGTGCAAGTTTCCACTTCCGACTGAAGCCGCCAAGGGCCCGACGGCCAGTGCCTTCCCCCAGCATACACCCAGGCTGCGAGTCAGCTTGGTGGCAAACCATCAGCACTAAATCTGGAGGTGCTTTGAGCTGGGTGTGCTGCTGCTGCTGGAGAAGGGGCTGACACAAGCTCTCCCCAAGATCAGATATGGGTATGCTGTGACGGAGGAGGAAATGGAAACAGCAAGAGCTCGGAGCAAAACAAGCTGCAGAGGAGCTAATCGTGCATGAGGGGGGCAGGGCAGAGCACAGCACTCTCCGTCAGCAGGCAGGGATGATGGTGCAAAGTGAGCCAAGTCCGCTCAGTCCCCCTCCACGTTAGGGGGCTCTGGGAATGCTGCTGGTCAACCCATTGCCCACAGAGGGTAACTCTTGCCCTTTTGTTTCTGTGACTAGAGGGGATACTGCTAAAGGGACAAGCCACAAAGCAAACTAAAGGTCTTAGGGCATGGTGTTGCCCCACTCCAACCCTGCCTCTCGGGGTGATTATGATTGGTGGCCCAGTTGTCAGTCTGGGATGGGGGATTTCTTCCCAGCTGGGGCCCAGCTCTGCCCTCTGTGACCCTAAACAATAGTGCAGTGCTTCAGGTGGGCAAGGGATGGAAGCCCCATTCTACCGATGGGGAAACTGAGGGGTAGAGAGGGGCAGAGTCTCCACCAAGGCCATGTGGTGTGTCAGAGCAGAAGCCATGTGTTTGTCTCCCCTGTGTCAGTCACAGGGAAATCCCTGCCCAGCATCTGCCCAGGGCCCTGTCTGGTTGAGCAGAGGCCTGTTTCCTGCACTCTGGCCTGACGTTATTTGTGGGCTATGGTGAAGGGGCGGAATTGGCTGGGGTTTGTCTGATCAGTGAGGGGAGGTGAATGATGGGCTGGTCAGGGCAGCATGAACCCACCGCAGCACTTCCTCGGAGCAGGAGACAAGCAGGGTTGGCCTCAGGCCAGGTACGAGTGAGTCCAAGTGTCCTGTGTGCACATTGTTAGATCCACCTCCTGGCTGGTGTGTATCCTCACCCAGCACCATCTGGGGACCCAGCTGTGGGTGGCAGTTAGGTTCCTGAGCCGCATGCCCGCTTAAGAGCTCTCCTGCCAGGTTGGAGCCAGTCGGAGTCATGGGGATTTCTCTAGGATCCCAGGAGCAGGTGCAGCAGGGATGTCTGCCTGCCTGAAGCAGTTGTTTAACCCCTTGGCTGCTTGTTCTTGGGGAAAGTTCATGGCTCTTGTGACACGTGATTACAGACGTCTGGCCAAAGAGTCGAGAGCCTGAGGCTAGAGACCAAGAAGTACTGAGTGATGGAGCAAAAAGCAGCCGAGTCCCAGCCTGCACTGCCTCGACGTCTATACGTGTTGGCCTTTGGAAAGCAGCCTGGAACGTACAGGCCTCATGTTAGCAGGGCCTCTTTAGCCATCAGGGCACACAGTTCCTGTCCCACTTGCCACACCTGCAGCGTGGAAAGGACATGTGCAGGGGAGGGAATCATGCTGCCTGGTGGGGGAAACGCTACGGGATCATAAGTGCCTTTCTCCTCCTTGGGGTGTGAAGCAGGGATAGACAGATTCCTTGGCCCTCCTAGGAAAATTTGGGAGGCCTGTGTCTCAGGATCTGACTGGAGGGCTCCTTAATGTCACAGAGGTTAGTTTTCTGCATGCCCGTAGAACACAGGATCTGGACTGACAAACATGCCTCCGCCATGCGATGCATTAGATGTAACCTATGCAGCCTTTTCCATCTTCCTGTTGGCTACAGCTACTGGAACACAGCTGCTCAGCAACAGCTTTGACTGCCCCAGTTCTTCGGGGTCCTCTCCATCCAAAGGTCCCCCCTCCTCCCTGCCCTTGAATAGAATCATCTGTTTACAGGTTATTATAGTTCTCACTGTTGGGCGGAATGGGAGGCAAGTAACAGATGGGAACAGCAAGCAGTTAAAAACCTCAGAAACCAGGTCACCCTCCCTGTGCGGGTCGCAGACAGCTGTGGGTCGTGGTCTCCTCCTGGCTTTCTAAGAATTTGGGTGACACATTTTAGCAAGCACCAGAGAGCTGCTAGCTGTATTAACATGGAGGAAATGCCCCTGTATTAAATTTAGCTGTTCTAGAGTCACATAGCGGATCATGTAATTACCTGGCACCACACAATGATAGGTGGGTAATTATATGGAGACACTAGAGCTAGTGTAGGAGACAGACATGAGACCAAAATGCCAGGAGTGAAGTGCTATTACCGTGGGGTAAGTAGATGCAATTTACTAATAAGTGGCAGGATTCAAATGTTATTGGTTCCTAAGTTGGGGGCCACATTCAGCCGCCCCGCTTGTGCCAGAGAAGGAGCAATCATGGGCCAGGCAAAATCACAGCTTTTGAGACCATCCCTTGCTTTGGGAAGAACTTTGGTCACCTATTGCAGACCTGCTCTGTGTCTGTAACTCCATCCAGGATTGAGCCTGCTACTGCAGGGCATAGAGAAACTGTGCAAATCTGAAAGGGTCAGCTCCCTTATTTGCCTCTTTCCTTTATATGGCGCTGGGGTTTTCTCTGTGCAATTCTGGCCTAAGGAGGCATTATGCTGACGATATTTGTAGGCACAAGAGCAGCCAAGTAAGAAGACAGGGACGTGTCAGTTTGTAGATAGCTGTGTAGAGACACTGCAGTGAGATGACAAGTGGGGAAGATGATGGTTACTCATGCCGGCAGCCCTGTGGAAGGCAGTTTGATCACAAGGGTGTGGCTGGGAGCAGGATCTGACCCACTGCACATCCAGAGCAGCTCATCCTGTCTGGGCTGTGAAATGAATCACATCCCTGTTCTGACCCCAGCCATGGCAATACAGCTGCACCAGGGGGCTGAGGTCAAGAACTTCACTACTGTCTTGACTTCAGTATAGTGACACCTATTTATACCAGTGGCCCTGGGGGTTTTCATGACTGTGGTGCAGGGGGGAGGGGTTCTGTTTGGCTCTTGCTTGCAAACTCTCCTCTCGACATGTAGGGCTTGCAAGGTAAACCCAACTGTTCCTGCCTCTGTAACCACATCCTCCAGGCCAAGCACACTGATTCGAGGCTCGAAGCTGGCTGGGTGCTCACTCCTCGCTGTGCTGAGACACCAGGGCTAAACCACAGCGCACCCCACTTACTGCTGCTTCCTCTCTGGAGTGATGTCTCCCCTCTGAGCAATAGAAAACTGACTCTGCTCAGCCCTGGGCTAAGCCAGACACTGGTGTCTGCTCCCATCCGCCCATGTGGCTCTCGGGAAAAGGACAGAAGTCTGAATCCCACTCCCCACATCTGTCCTGCCACCTTCATGAAACTGGATCATTTTAACTCAACTGGCTTTTGAAAATTGTTTGTTAAATTGAGTGTAAGTGACCACAACCTTGTTATCTTGCCCCAGGCCTGATCTCAGCCCCAGCTATTCCAGCCCTACCCCCAGCTCTGCTGATGGCATCCCTCCCCTAGCCTGGCCATTGCACTCCCCTGTTTGCTCTCTACCCCTCACCCCACTGCCTAGCCTTGGGCTCCTTTGTATACTGCTGCCAGTGCACCTCAGTGGTGACCCCAGCAGCTTTTGCAGTCCTGGGTCTTTCCTGCGCAGAGCAATGGTTGTGTTGTTAAAGAATGAATTGGAAACACCTTCCAATGCAGATCCAGGGGCAGAGCTCTCCCAGTTTATTGGCTGCATAATGCACTTTTAGAAATACTTGCATCATAAATGTTCAAACAGGCCTTTCTCAATACAGACAAACTTGCCATCTTGGTAACAGACACCATGGAGCCCGTACGCAGCCGGAGAGCCAGAGCTGGAACAGGAGAGGGAAGGGGCAGCAAGGAAGGGGGTTGGAGTGAGGTGAGCCAGAGGAGACTCACTCAGAACACGGGGTTTGTACAGCCCTGCTGGGAAAGTCCTCGCACAGTTACTTGAAAACGCTCCTATTTCTAGATGTGGTTTTAACGCACGCTATAGAACTGAAACAGGACTGGGGGTCCCTGCTATAGAATTCCACAGGCTGAGTAAAAATAAAAACCTATGGAAAGGGTCTCATTCTGTCTGCAGTTCTCTATGGTTTGGGCTAATTTCTACACAGCCCTATGGATTTTGCTGCTCTTAAATTCTATAGGACTTCTCCAGAGGGAAAATGTCCTGTGGTTAAGGCACTGGGGGTCAGGAGCCCTGAGGTCAGTTTCTCATCTGGAAAATGGTGCCAGTCCTCTCTCACGCGTCTTGTCCCCCTGAGACAGTGACGTCTCTGGGGAGGGACAACACTCCTCGGCAGAACCCAGCCTAGTGAGGCCCGGATCTTGACTGGGGCTTCCAAGTGCTACTGTAATTTACTAATAAGGGTTAAAGACTCAGTCAGCCACTTAAGCACCCTACTGAGGGGCTTACAGATGACCTGCTTTGTTACAATGTTTAGAGGAGGCTTGGGGGAGAAGGGGCATGTGCTGAAGGGTCCACACACCCAGCCTTCTATTTAGGCCCCATACATGGTACCTTTCTGAGAGAACCACCAGGTCCTCCAGCAAAACCAGGCGGTTCCAGATGTCCACTGCTGATATTTAAATCCCCTCCCTCCAGGCTGACTTTATCCATCCCAGAGATGCAAGAAAGGGCTCAAGCCCCGTTTTCCCCTAGGCAGGTCTCCGGAAAGGAGTGTTGGGGCTGTCTGTGACCCCACAGCAAGGACAGGCATGCTGAGCATGGCTGGAAACGGCAGCCAGAGCTGTGTTTTCAATGAACTGCTCCGTCGCTGCTGAGACAGGACCAGGTGAGCACGACTGACAGACTGCACCTGGGCCCAAGGATCACAGCACAGGGACTTACACCCGAACGCTAGCGGTGGCCAGAAGAACACTGCAGAGCACAGCTAGATGGGGCAGAGCTGAAGGAGGAATATAGTGGATGTGCACACGGCCACTTCTACGCCTTACGGCCCATAGCGATCATTGCATCTCCTTTTCGAGCCCCAGGGAACGTGGTGACAGCGGCGTTACTATCCTGGGCAGGGAAATGGGAACTAATGTAAAACCAGAGGACCAGGAGAGAGCCAGCCAAGCCCCAGTGCTCCGAGAGGGTCTATCCTTTACTCGCACTATTTAACGCATCTCTGGGAAGTGGGTGAGTCTCTGCCTATGTGATACAGATGGGGAAGCTGAGGGGGAGGGACTTAGCCACAGTCACAGAGGGACTCAGTGTCAGAGCTGGGGTCAGAGCTCAGGTGTTCCTGGCTCCCGGATTGGTGCTCAGGACACTGGACCTTGTCCCTCTTTGCCCTGGGCAGGAAAGAGGCCATCCGAGTGTCAGGACAAGATCAATGATCTATTCGACATTGGTGAGGCCTCATCTGGAGTACTATGTCCAGTTTTGGGCCCCACACAACAACAAGGATGTGGAAAAATTGGAAAGTGTCCAGCAGAGAGCAATAAAAATGATTAGGAGACTGGAACACGTGACTTATGAGGAGAGGCTGAGGGAACTGGGATTGTTTAGTCTGCGGAAGAGAAGAATGAGGGGGGATTTGATAGCTGCTTTCAACTACCTGAAAGGGGGTTCCAAAGAGGATGAATCTAGACTATTCTCACTGGTAGCAGATGACGGAACGAGGAGCAATGGTCTCAAGTTGCAGTGGGGGAGGTTTAGGTTGGATATTAGGAAAAACTTTTTCCCTAAGAGGGCGGTGAAACACTGGAATGCGTTACCTAGGGAGGTGGTGGAATCTCCTTCCTTAGAAGTTTTTAAGGTCAGGCTTGACAAAGCCCTGGCTGGGATGATTTAGTTGGGGATTGGTTCTGCTTTGAGCAGGGGGTTGGACTAGATACCTCCTGAGATCCCTTCCAACCCGGATATTCTATGATTCTGTGATTCAATGGGGCAGGGTGCTGGAGAGAAAAATCAAAGCATGTGACTGAAATAAATAAAACTGAAGAGTGAAAGGGTTCCCCAGCAGTTTGGAAAGGGTGATCAGGAGAGCCCAGCAGTCCCAAGAGGAGCCCGAAGAGGCGAAAGCTACAGTTATTTAATGGGGAAACCTTTTCTTCTTGTTTCTTTAGTCAGCGTTTGTTCCCTGGGGTCAAATCGAAGGCAGAAAGGAGGGTGTCCAAGGAGCGTCAGCGTCTCCCATTGTAGCTGCTGGGCTGGTCCCCAGAATGCATAGCTGCCCAGCATGGACTGCAAGGAATCTGTATCACACGGGACAGAAGCTGGGGGCCCCTTAGCTGCTCTCGTCCAACCTGCCATCTGCAGGGCAATTCAGAAGCCCCTGGACTGCAGCCCGGCGTACACTTCCCGTTGACCCTTCCTGATGGGCTGTGGGAACAGAAGCAGATGTGAGCAACAGGCTCTTGCGTTAACATAGCACAGTGACAGCATCTTCTACAACTGGGCTCTGTGCCAGGGCTGGGGCTCCTCAGTGCTACTACCAGGTGTGACTTGGGCGCAGGGAGCATGCAGCTTTGGGTATGCACACTGTACCTTGCATGCTGTGATGATCCTTCTGTTGATGACTCCTTGTACGGATAAATAACTACCCTTAGGAAGACACATGGCCCTGCTCTCAGTCACTCCTTCCCCCTCCACCCAGGTGAAGCCTGGCGCTGGACCAATGGTGTAATTTCTCAGCTCTCATCATCCCCCAAGAAGGCTGTGACCCCAATCCCAACAGTTCTGCAAAGGCCAAGAGAAGAGAAGGACCCCACCCTTTGGTTCCCGTTACCTCATAGTCCGGGTTTGGCACAGGCGGGGGGCGCACAATCTTCTGGCCTGAAAGGCAAAGCAGGGAGAACATTCAGGTGGAATACTACTGATTCTTAGTGCAGACACAGTGCTTCGCAGGCATGACTCATCCCGGTGGCTCCGTGGGCGTTTCAGAAACAGGGCACAAAATGTCCCCCAATTTTGGGGGCCCAATTGAGACACCTCGGCCCTGAGCACCTGGCCTTTGTCACATCCAGAACGCAGGACTGTCCTCTGAGACACAGGCCTCCAGCCCCTGAATCAAAGGACACTCTGCCCGGGGTGCAAAATGCAGTGCTGCCAGCTCTTGGGCATGCCGGTGACTTGTGGTGTACATCTTAGTGCCCCCACTGTGGGAATCAGGAGACTGCACAAGAATCTCAGCTTCCATTTTAAAACAAGGCAGTTTCTAGCCCTCCTGGTTGCAGAGAAAGGCCTAAAAATGTGACCCAACCGATGGGCTCAGAGAGCAGAGACAACCCCCCCCCCCCCATTTCTCATTTAAACAAAATCTCGTGATTTTTAAGCCAACTCCCTGAGGTTAGGGCCTGAGTCGTGCTGTGAATGCCTGAGGGCGGCTGTGCTGTGATACCGCCGGGGAGCATCTAGAGCAGGCCAGCCCTTCCAGCCAGCCCACCCTCCCTTTGCCTTTCTCATGGCGGCTTCCCCACAGCCTGTGCAACGGGTCCTGTGGCTGGGTGCTTTCAGCACAAAACAGCAGCTGCACCTTCCCCACACGAAGGCAGCACAGGGTGTGGTCAGCAGCAGGAGGAGCCTGAGGTGGGCTTGACCCCAGCGTTTCCACTTGTGGGGCCCAGCCCAGTTGAGGGTGCTCAAGCGACTAATTCACAGGAGAGATTCGAACCGGCTCTTACCTCTCTGATGAGCTCCAGCACTGCCACCGACTCGCCCCTTCCAGTTCTTGCTGAAGTAATAGACCAGCATCAGCACCCCGAGGGTGATGAGGAGATCTGCGATAATGACCCCAGCCACTGTCAAGACATCCAGCTCCTCACAGTTCTCGCAGACTGCAGTGGGAAGGGACAGGTCAGGGGCTCAGCGAGAGGGAGAAGGGCAGAGCAGGGGGACGGCAGGAGGTGGGAATCACAAGTCCCAGCCCAGAGACACTGCTGGGTAAATGCCCCATGTTTGGCCAGCCCAGACCTCACCCACTTGCTTTGCGTGGATGAAGACCACACACGTCACATGGGGAGCAAGAACAGTAAGCGGAGAAGTGAAGGGGGAAGGGAGAGACCTTTCTGTTCCCCGCTACACACGCCTCACTCTGCCAATACCTCTGGGGTGGCTGGAGCGGTCAGTGACTGAAATGTCCCTTCGTTTTTCTGCATGGCCCCTGGCAGCAGGGTGCAAACATCCCTGAGTTGTAACAGCTCGTTCCATGCTCCCCCCACCTCCAGCCCTTTCTGTCTGTGCCGGAAAGAGCGCAGGGATTCTCGGGCTCCCTGAGAAGCTCCCCAGACACCCGAGATAGCGCATGGGCTGCAAGGAGCTTTGTCAGAATGGAGGAGAATTGATTCAGTTTCCAAGAGGGATTGGGGAAACCGAACTGTGCCCTCTCCAAGCCTCCAGACCTGAAGTCTCCTGCCAAGATCCTGAAGGTTCAGGATTCTCTGAAGCTCATGAAAGCTCACTGGTCTTGGGGAGAGATAATAGTCTCACATTTATACAACCTCTCACATTTATACACCCATCCCAAAGCAGCTCCCAAGCTAGGTGTGTAAAGTGCCTTTGAAATGCAGCCACCTCTGGGATGGAGGACACAGCAAGGGCAAAGCACACCACACAACAGTGCAGAGAGCGGTAATTGAGCCACACATCCCAGGGCAAACACATACTCTTTTGAACAGTGCCCCATGGAATTGCAGTGTTCATGGGGGGTCGGCTGGACCTCAGAGCAGCTGAGTGTCGAAGTCAGTCCCAGCAGCGCCCCTGAAAATCAGGCCTCTGCGTACATTATGGCATGTGAATCATTCGGGCAATAAGGTCACAGAGTTAATCGCTAGCCTCTGTAGCCTCCCATGACATCTCATGTGCCTGCTTATTCGCATGCAAGGGGCGCTCTCTCCCATTTACCTTTTGCCTTAAGGTGAAGTTTGCCGAGGCCATTCTTGGACTTGCATGTATAGTCCCCGTCATGCTTGGAACTCTCGTAGTTCTCAATCTGATAGATCTTGTTGTTAGCTACTACCTGTCCGTCTTTTTCCCATTTTTCCATCTTGTTTTCAGTGAGGCAGGTGAGAATCACTTTGGTCTTAGAGATCACCACCTCAATTGCTGCAAAAGGGGAAGAAAGAACAACAGAAACACAGAGGTATTCAGTAAAACCAGTGCTTAAAATGGGCAGGGCAAGGGGGTCCCAGACGCAGCAAAAACAGAATTAACAATGGAGCTGTGTCACTGAGGGTTCACTTTGAGCACTGCCTTGTCTCTCGGAGGGACTCTGGGAATGGGATCGTTAGGTTAAATGTAAAACCTTTAACCTAGTTATCAGTTCGGGGGAAGCTGTAGTGTATAACACTCTCCGCATTCACAAGCAATGGCTTCATGAGCTAAAAATTGATCACCATTATTATGTAATCAGTGGACTCACAAAGTTGAACTGGGAATTGTCTCTCTTGTGCACGAACACTGATTTTGTCTAGGATTGTGATAAACGCCCCAATCTTTTCTCAGACCACTTTAAGCACTGAATAAAACTTGCTGGAATCAGCTTCTGTACCAAATGACTGGAGGAGAAGAGCTCATGTAACACCAATTTTTAAAAAGGGCTCCGGAGGTGACCCCGGCAATTACAGGCCTGTAAGCCTGACTTCAGAACTGGGCAAACTGGCTAAACTACAGTAAAGAACAAAATTGTCAGACACATAGATGAACATAACCAAACTGTACCATAGAATCTCTACGGATAGTAATTCCATGCTCGAATAAGAAGAATATAGAGGTAGGGATATATTACCACCTGACCAGGATGGTAATAGTGACCGTAAAATGCTCAGAAAGATTAGAAAAGCTATTAAAATAAAAAACTTAATAATAATAATGGGGAATTTCAACTATCCCCATATTGACTGCGTACTGTAATACAGGAAGGCCAGGGAGCAGTGGTAGAGGGGAAATATGGAGAAAGCCCTAGGCTAATTAAGGTGTGCTTCCCTGTAGACTAGGGAGGGTTGCTACAGGTTAATTGGAGCACCTAGTCAATTAAGCCCTGTCAGGAACCTAATAAAACCCCTTGCTCCAGGCAGTCATGGGAGGAAGAGAAAGGAATAGAGCTTGGAGGGGTGTCGTAAGATTTGAAAAACCAGATAACTGAAGTGAGGGAGACTTCATCTCCCAACATCTAAGGACCAAAGGTTCCCACCCAAGGGGGAAGAGGGTAAGAACCTGCAGAGGCTGGGGCTCAGGCTCAGAGTGAGGAGCAAACCCAGATCCCTCCCCTGCTTCCCTCCTCTACCACCTTCCTGGGCCACTATTAGGGACCTCAGTGGCCCAATAGCAGGGGCAAGAGGTGGCATCTTAGCCCCCCGCCAAGAAAAGCACAGGACCCACCATACTAACATTGGATATCTTGCCACAGTACATATAATCTCAGAATGGGATCAAGAGAACGTTTCTTGACACCTTAAATGACTACTTCTTGGAGCAGCTAGTCTTGGAACCCACAAGGGAGAGGCAATTCTTGATTTAGTCCTAAGTAGAGCACAGGATCAGGTCCAAGAAGTGAATATAGCTGGACCACTTGGTGATAGTGACCACAATATAATTAAATTTAACATCCCTGTGGCTGGGAAAACACCACCGTGGCCCAACACTGTAGCATTTAATTTCAGAAAGGGGAACTACACAAAAATGAGGAGGTTAGTTAAAGAAAAATTACACAAACTAAAAACTGTTTCCCATGCTAATTTTTCCCCTGCTGTTACTCACACCTTCTTGTCAACAGTTTGAAATAGGCCATTCTGATTATCACTACAAAAGTTTTTTTTCTCCTGCTGATAGATTAATTGATTAGTCTCGTTAGAGTCGGTATGGCAACCCCCATTTTTTCATGTTCTGTGTGTGTGTGTGTGTGTGTGTATATGTATAGATAGAGCTAGATCTATCTCCACACATATATATATCTTCCTACTGTATTTTCCACTGTGTGCATCTGATGAAGTGGATTTTAGCCCATGAAAGCTTATGCCCAAATAAATTTGTTAGCCTCTAAGGTGCCATAGGGACTCCTTGTTCATTTTGTGATACAGACTAACATGGCTACCACTCTGAAAGAAATTAAAAGGTACAGCACCAAAAGTACAATCCCTGCAAGCTGCATGGAAACTTTTTAAAAAGACACCATTATAGAGGCTCAACTTAAATGTATACCCCAAATTAAAAAACACAGAGAACCAAAAAAGAGCCACTATGGCTAAACAACAAAGCAAAAGAAGCAGTGAGAGGCAAAAAGGCATCCTTTAAAAAGTGGAAGTCAAATCCTAGTGAGGAAAATAGAAAGGAGCATAAACTCTGGTAAATGAAGTGTAAAAATATAATTAGGAAGGCCAAAAAAGAATTTAAAGAACAGGTAGCCAAAGACTCAAAAAGTAATAGCAAAAAAAAAATTTAAGTACATCAGAAGCAGGAAGCCTGCTAAACAACCTGTGGGGCCACTGGATGATCTAGATGCTAAAGGAGCACTCAGGGATGATAAGGTCATTGCAGAGAAACTAAATTAATTCTTTTCATTGGTCTTCATGGTTGAGGATGTGTGGGAGATTCCTAAACCTGAGCCATTCTTTTTAGGGGACAAATCTGAGGAACTGTCCCAAATTGAGGTGTATTAGAGGAGGTTTTGAAACAAATTGATTAACAGCAATAAGTCACCAGGACCAGATGGTATTCACCCAAGAGTTCTTAAGGAACTCAAAGGTGAAATTGAAGGAATACTAACTCATCTGTAGCCTATCATTTAAATCAGCTTCTGTACCAAATGACTGGAGGATTGATAATGTGATGCCAGTTTTTAAAAAGGGCTCCAGAGGTGACCCTGGCAATTACAGGCTGGTAAGCTTAACTTCAGTACTAGGCAAACTGGTTGAAACTATACTAAAGAACAAAATTGTCAGACACATGGATGAACATAATTTGTTGGGCAATAGTCAACATGTTTTTTGTAAAGGGAAACGATGCCTCACCAATCTACTAGAATTGTTTGAGGGCGTCAACAAGCATGTGGACAAGGGGATCTCTCTAAACTGGGTGACTGGGCAACAAAATGGCAGATGAAATTCAAGGCTGATAAATGCAAAGTAATGCACATTGGAAAACATCATCCCAATTCTATGCATAAAATGATGGGGTCTAAATTAGCTGTTACCACTCAAGAAAGAGATCTAGGAGTCATTGTGGATTGTTCTCTGAAAACATCCACTCAATGTGCAGTGGCAGTCAAAAAAGTGAACAGAAAGTTGGGAATCATTAAGAAAGGGATAGATAATAAGACAGAAAATATCATATTGCCTCTATATAAATCCATGGTATGCCCACATCTTGAATACTGTGCGCAGATGTGGTCGCCGTATCTCAAAAAAAGATATATTGGAATTGGAAAAAGGTTCAGAAAAGGGCAACAGAAATGATTATGGATACGGAACAGCTTCCGTATGAAGAGAGATTAATAAGATTGGGACTTTTCAGTTTGGAAAAGAGGCGACTAAGGGAGGATATGACAGAGGTCTATAAAATCATGACTGGTGTGGAGAAAGTAAACAAGGACGTGTTATTTACTCCTTCTCATAACACAAGAACTAGGGGTCACCAAATGAAATAAAGAGGCAGCAAGTTTAAAACAAACAACAGGAAGTATTTTTTTCACACAACGCACAGACAACCTGTGAAACTCCTTGCCAGAGGATGTTTTGAAGGCCAAGACTACAACAGGGTTCAAAAAGAGAGCTAGATAAGTCAGGGAGGATAGATCCATCAATGGCTATTAGCCAGGATGGGAAGGAATGGTATCCCGAGCCTCTGTTTGCCAGAAATTGGGAGTGGGCGACGGGATGGATCGCTTGATAATTGCCCTGTTCTGTTAATTCCCTTTGAAGCACCTGGCATTGGCCACTGTTGGAAGACAGGATGCTGGGCTAGATGGATCTTTGGTCTGACCCAGTATGGCCGTTCTTATGTAAACCTTCTCAACCCAGAAACCACCTTTTCCAGCTTACAGGCCAATCAGAATGCAGATTTCAGAAGCATGCACACTGCGTGGCATGGCTCTGATTAGTGAAAATGGACTGTGAGCGGGGCACAGGTAAATGGGGGTGGGGAGAGATTGTTTGCCCGTGGACCGGAATTAGATGGAGAAAAATTAAAGTTGGAAAGAGAGAGTGAGTGTGACTGCTGCCCCAGGGGAAAAATGCAAATGGAAAGAAGGGAAATAATTCACCCCATTGTCTACCCATCTGAGTCAGCTGTGACACTGTTCTTAGACTGTGAGCTAGTCAGGGCAGAGACTGGTGTCCTATGCATATGTGCTGAGCACAGTCCAAGAGGGTCCTGCTCCCAAATACAGCCTGGGTGCCACCCCAATGCCACTATTATATAATATAATACCTAGCTCTTTCCTCTATAGCTCTCAAAGTGCTTTACGCAGATCAGAATCAGTATCACCATGTTACAGGTGGGGAAACTCAGTAACTGTTGTTAATAATAAGACACCCCGACTAACTGCAGAGGGAGCCAGGTGGAACCCAGTATGCAGGTATAAAGTTTTCTGGATCTGTATTTTTAAAAAGAAGAAGTAAAGACATTCTCTATGATCCGACACACAGAGAGACGGACATGCGGGTAGGAGCTGGCTCAGGGCCCATTGGAGTTAATGGAAAGACTCCCCTTGACTTCAGTGGGTTCTGGGTTAGGCCCAGACCACACTTGCATGCTCACACTCATACGGGTGCTTAGACAAATGGGCATATGCTTTTAGTGGTTAAAGACGCCCCATTCTTCAGATTCCCTCTGAGCAGTTAGAAATGGGAGGGTCAATATTAGCAGCAGCACTTTTTAGATGTTTATTATGGCTAAAAACATTGATGGTAAAATCAACTTACGGATATCCTCCATCACGGTGTCAACTGCAAAAGGAAAACAACAAAAGCTATTAGCAAATCTGCCTCTCTCCTTGGCTCATCTGTTTAAAAATATCCTTTCCCTTATTAGTAACAATCTGCCTCTAGGGAGTAAATACAAAACACTAATCAATAATAATGCTGCTTTGAAAGCCAAACGCATGGGTGCCATGCCGACATTGGAAAACAGTCACAACAGCATTTATGTTTTATATCCATGTTATCAAACTTCCCAATCCTAGAAACATAGACAAAGATGGGATGGGGACGAAGGCAGGAAATGGTGTTGGAGACTAAAAAACCCTTCAAAACCCAAGGAGCTACTTAGAAGACTGGCAGTTGCTCTAATCCCTCCGCCCCTGCTTCCAGATCTGTAATTCCTTCTGTCCTGTGCTGCCCCCCAGGCTTTGATTTTGTAACTAAAATAGAAACTTTCTCTCTTTCCCCTAATGTCAGTTGGTTCCTACACTGTTCCCTTTGTACCACAAATCAGTGTCAGAACACCAGTGTGGCACCGTTTATTTTAGCTGGCCATACACCAGTGATCAATCCTGTTTCTCCACATGCCTCTCTGGTCTCTGCAGGCACCCGATCCTGCTTGGATGGCACTAAAAATGGTTACTTGATAATTAATTTTAGCTGATTTTTCAAATCAGTGTAAACAGCACCAATGAATTCATAGGGGATATTTCCAGTCCTGTAACAGTCCCCAAGGTGATTGGCTGCTTTATCCCCGCACAGAACTTTGTTTTAGACAGAGGGAATAAATACAGGTGCAGTAACACAAACTGATCATGGCCAAAGAGAACCCGAACTCTTTCAGTTCACATCAAAGCCAGCAACTGGCGTTTGCCGCTCACAGGCAGAGTGGCTGCAGAATTTATTTTTAAATTTCTTTTGCCCATTTCCCAATGAGCATATCGATCTAGTGATAACACTTACACATGCTTTGCCTTTCATCTGGTTACCTTTACACAGACTAATCAGTTAACCCTGACAATATTCAGGGGATACTATTATCCCTGCTTTACTCATTGTGAAGCTGAGATCTAGAGAGTGAAGCGATGGGTCCAAGAGCACAAGGCGATTTAATATAACAGCAAGCAGTAGGACAGGGGAGTCCAGATTCCAGATCACTCTGCTGCCCAAAGCACTGCCCTTCCTGTACCCTTCACCAGCCTCTTCAGACCATTGGTGAGGGCTTTGGAGTTTATTGAATTTGCTGATAAATAATAAGGATCTTCTCAGCAACTGACTTCTCTTTTAAAAAAGAATATAGAATGAAGTGCCTCAATCCCCTCTCTCTCTCGACTGCTCTGATTCTGCAGGGTGTGATTCCTGCTCCGTTGCCCCTCACATCGCTGTTAGTGGGGGTACATTTCTCATCAGCAAACGGCAACTTCAGTTTTACTGTAAGCCTTTGTGGCTGTGTAAGAACACCTAGCTGCTGGTGCTCCGCAATGTCCATTGGCACACACCAATACCCTCCCTGCATGAGCCCTTCGGGGTCACTTTTCAGATATCTGGTGGTCTCTAGCCATCTGTACTCACCCTCACAGAGCAGGAGCCTCAAAACAAGCAGAGCAAGCTCTAGCTTCATCCTGGCGTTCCCCCCACTTGCTCTCTTTTCTGTCCTTTCCAATCAGATTGGCATCATCCAGTCTGGCTCTGCAAAAAGAAAGAACACAGGTGCTTTCAAGTTTCTGTTTATGAGAAAGAGGCCTGGGATTGTTTCCCAGAATTGCATCTAAGAAGCAGTTCAGCGGCGCACAGAGGAGACTCACTGGTTTCAGCATAACATGCAAGCGGCTCAGAGAGACAGCAGATATCTATGATAAAAAAAAAAAACGGGCCAGGAAGTGCGGAGGCTCGAGATGCCTACATTTCCGAGTGTCACTGAGAACACGAGGGGGCTGCTGGTGCTGCAAGCACCTCTCTGACTCTCAGGCCAGCCCAGAGAGAGTTCTGGAGAGAGGAGAACACACAACCTGGCCCCAACAGATTTGCTTTCAGAGTCTCCCATCATTTTTAAACAATATTTTCTGAGTTAAGTTCAAAATGTTACAGTTAATTTAGCAAAGTGACGGCAACAAACACTAGACAGGCTGCAAGAAATGCAACAGCCAGCGGCAGACAAAGACACCCTGTGCAACGAGCATAAAATAGCCTGTAAGCTCTTGAGGGCAGGGGCTGCCTCTGTCTAAGCTATGGGGTTGCACAGTGCCTAGCACTTTGATTCCCGCCCCTTGGCGCTATTGTAAAAAAAACACATCAACAATAGTGACAATAATACAAAGAAACAGGTGTTCAAGTGCTGTGGTGACGAGTGGGGTATGGAACCTCAGAGAGAAAGCTCAGTAAAGTGGAGCTGAATAACATGCCTGGAACCAAGAAACAGACCAGAACAAAATTAAATGGAGTAAGTTACTAATTCTGAGGCTTTGGTGCTGGATTTATTCTGCTTGAGGCCCCTCTGCCAGCTGTGATGGTGCTTTTGTGGTAGGGAAGCCACTGGGGACTGGATTACACCTACCAATTTTATTTCTCACCAGACACCAAGGAGCCGTGTGGTAGTGTTCAGTCACTGCAGGCCTGGTTTGGAACCATCTTTGTCTCACGGCCCGTGTCAGCTTCTCACCCTGACATCTCTGGGCTTCCTGCCATGCTGCCCCTGTGCATAGAACGTTCTCCCTGTGTGCACTGGAGTGCCACTACTACCCTCAACACTATTTGCTGCTAGGAATGACAAGCTGGAGGAATGACCTGAGAATAGCTTATGCACCTGCTCGAAAATACACAGACATATATGTTACCATAACCATATATATGCCTTCCTAAGGCCTGTCTATCGGCCAGTCTGTCTTTAGACAGCACACTCCTTGGAGCAAGGTTTCCGCCTTTAAAGAACCCAGTGTATGGTGGCCTGTGCCAGAAGTAAATAAATAGCTAGTTATAATGCTGAGCTGTGATGTGGTGGGGCAGGGCTCTGTGTCCATTTCCCCATCTCCTGGCCTGCTAGCTGATTACAGAATGAGAAGATGCATCCTGTTCGTCACACCGGAAAGTTCAGCATGAGCTGGGGATAGCGGCTCTTCTCCCTCTAATGGTGGAATTTGTGACTAACAGAGTGGCAGCTCCTGGCTGGGAGCAGAAAAGCAACAAACTCGGGCCCTGGTCATGAAAAGGGGTGTAGATAACTTTTTTATTTTGGGGCTAGAGTTAAAAAATAATATACTAATAGGTCTTGAATAGTGCTCCAATGAGCAGTTTTATACCAGATTAAATTTGTTCATTTTTAACAAAGTGAGATAAAGGAACTTCTGTTCCAAACATAGTGTTTCCTTTATTTACTAATGCAATCCCAAAATCGGTTTTGGTTTTTAGCCCCCTCAATTCCCTGTTGTCTATGCATATGATTCAGCTGGATCCCCTAGTGACAGCCCTGTAGTGCCTGAGGCAGGGCAGGGGAAGGGGATAAACATCCAATCTAGGGTTGCCAACCATCCAGGATTGTCCGGGAGTCTCCAGGAATTAAAGATTAATCTTTGATTAAAGATCATGTCAGGTGATGAAACCTCCAGGAATACATCCAACCAAACTTGGCAACCCTAATCAGATCAGATCCTCAGTGACTCCTTGCTCCAGCTGCCAATAACCCTGTCCATGGAAGCAGGGACCGCCCCCGGTTCCAAAAGAAGTGAGACTGGAGAACAGCGTTGAGCCAGCTACAAGGGAAATGTCCTGGCTAATGCTTTAAATGAAGCTTCCCCAAAGTGCATCCATGTATCTGGTACTGATAAAACGATCATTGATGAATGAGCACACAGAGGGGAAGGAGAACACTGCATCCAGTAGACATTGTCCCTAGTGCAGGATTCAGGGGCTCAGCGTCAGGAAAGAATTTCAGTGGGTTATTTAACATGCATCAGTTATTTTTCTAACTGTAAAGAGGCATCCTCTTCCATATGCAACAGCTCTGACTTTGGTCCCTGTGACAGTCTAGGACTCAGGCGTGTCAAGGCTGGAATTGCCAATCTACTCCAAACAGGAAATTGTTTGACTGTTTTGCTCATTGTCTGACTTTCACTCAAGTAGCCCGGTGTGGGATTTCAAAGCAAGCCTATACTGTATTTTCATTTGGTATTTATACTTTTGTTGCAAACCTGAATTTATATTTGCCCATTTCCAGTAACATTCATTTTTCATGTATACAGGGCCAAACAGCACCCAGCACCAGAAAGGGGGTATTGGGATAAACCCCTTCTCCTGTAAAAGCTGCCAAGGGCAGCTGGGACCTTAGTTTGTAAAATAATGTCCAAAAGAATCCCACACATTAAAGAGCCTGGAAGCTAGTTTATGATCTGCCTGGGAGGAACAGAGCCAAGCAAACAAAGCCAGCATTGGAAGCTGTGGTTCTGGGGAAGCTGAGATGTCTATGTGCAGGTAGGTGGACGGCTTGAATTGTCTTTTGAAAAAAATCCCTATAGGTGGAAGCTACATTTAAACAGATATACTGGGTTTTATCATCCATGTAAGAACCACACAATTCCACCAGGGGGGGCACTTACCTCTTCAACATCCTCTCTTCTCCCCTGTAGCTTGCTAGGGCTCAGGGAACTCACTTTCTTTCCAAATTTGGACATCCCATGGAAGCAGAGTTCTCCTCCTCCAAGGGTTGGGGAGAGGCGAATCCTCAGAGTGTGCGAGACTACAACAGCAGAGCCGCACGGCTGCAGTTGCGCCACTATAGCACTACAGTGTAGACGCTTCCTACAGCGAAGAAGGGGGTTTCTCTGTCACTCTGGTAAATCCACTGTAGCACTGCAGTGTAGGCGCTTCCTACAGCAAAGGAGGGGGTTTCTCCGTCACTCTGGTAAACCCACTGTAGCACTGCAGAATTGAAGACTGAAGAATTCTTTCCTTGACGGAGCTGTGACTATAGTGGCGGGTAGGTTGAAATTGTTCACAGCTCTGAGTGATGTAGCTAGGTTGACCTATGTTGTAGGTGAAGCCCAGGCCTTCTACCCTGACCCTGTCACCCTGATATTTCCCCTCCTTGCTACCACTGGTGCAACTACACCTTTGGGGATGTTACTGAGGGCAAGGTGCCAACATCTTTACGTGTCGCCAGGACCTGCCCTGAACAGAGCTACATGGCACAGAGCTTCAAACATTAGCGCGCTCTCTGGCTCCCCCTGGTGGCGCTGCATGGGTGCTGTGAGGGTTCAAGGAGAATGTAAGGAAAAGGGTAGTGTAGACACACCTCTAATGGCGACAGAAGCTAGATCTGGGGATGTACATATCATCATGGGCACCTGATTGGAGAGAGCGGTTAATTGATGGTGAAGCCCAGCTGGGGAGGGGCTGGGTCATAGTCATTATAAAGCCAGGACTTCTGCAATAGGAAGGAGCTATGTGATGAGGCTGCTGCATCAAAAATCAGCCAAAGATAAAAAGAAAGGGTCTGCAGTTACTCTGGGGGGCACAGAAGAGGTGGGAAGCAGCCTGGGGAGACACCAAGGAGTCAGAGGGAGGTGACTTTAACTGCCAGCTATAGGGTCCCTGGGCTGGACCCCAGCATAGGGGGAGGGCCTGAGTTCCCCTGCTAGCCTCTGAGGAATGTAGGGTGAAACCCATGGTGGTATGGGGTGTGAGAGCCATGGAGCCCAGAGACAGAGGCAGAGGCAGGACTTGCTGTAAGGTCATTAGACTGTAGCTTGCTTGGACTCGGTTAGACTGAAGTGTGATCTGGCCAAAGGGCCAAGCTGTGGGAAGAGAGACCACTGCAATGATGGAGTGACCATCTGCAGGGAAAGCTATACAGCGAGGCAGCAGCTATGCCATGCCTGGTCCCAAAGAGATGCTCTGGTGGTGAGTGAGCCCCTGTACACCCACACCCCTCTTCTGTCACTTTCAGCTGATGAGCCCCCAGCTTGTAGCAGTGATTCTTACAGTTAGGCCCCAAGTGCCTGAACTTGTGCTTTGTACTACTGAATTGCATCCCATTTCTGCCACCCCAGGCCCTCCAGACTTTCCAGTGTAATATTCTGATCCTCCCACCTTGGTCTGATCAGCAAACTTTGTTAGCATGTGCCTACTTCTTGTGCTAGGGTCATTAATACAAATATTGAATCAGCTTGGTCCCTACACAGTTCCTTGAGGAACTGCCCTATTAACCCCCCTCCAGTCTGATCATTCACCTTTCAGCACAACCCACTGCTCTTGTCCCTTTTACGATTCTTGTACTGATGGTCTCTGACAGACGGGTGGGCTGGGTGTGTGTCAGCTGATAGGGTCAAAGGCTGGCAGTGAGAGTACATACTACTGTCAATCACTCGGCCCAGATTGTCCAAACGGTCACTGATTCTTGGGAGCCCAGCTTGACACCTCCTTGGGCTTGACTGTCAGAGGTGCTGAGTCCCCACAGCTCCCATTAATCTTAGCTGGAGCTGTGGGTGCTCAGCACCTCTGACTGGTGGCACCCCAAATCAGGGGCTGCTTTGGAATATGGAAAGAGCTATATGGATGCCATCTATTAAGGGATAATGAGCCCTGTTGGACTCAGGGGGAGGGGAGGGAACAACTCACAGTAGAATGAGGAAGAGAACCCCAGTGTCCTGCTTTACAATTCCTTGCTTTCATCACAAGACCCTGCTCCCATTTGAAAATGATTCATGTGGCTGATCCCATGTGGAGTTCTTGGGACCTGCTCTTGCTCAGCGAGCAAAGAGACAGACTCCAGCACTGGAAATGTATGGCCGAGTCTCACCCGCCTCTCAGAAAATACAGGAGGAGCAGGGTCTTGGCTTTCATGGTCTGCAGAAAAGGTAAATTAATGTTGGGGCTTTTGTGCTTCTTCCTTCAAAGTGTGAATTAAAGACTTAGGGGCTGCCCAATGAGGGCTGCTGCCCAGGAACAGAAGCTGAGAGGTGGTGAAGAGTGGGTTAATCATCTGCCCTTGTCCAACCTTCTCTGAAAGCTCTTTGTTGGTTTGAAATTCAGTCTCTTGACAATTCATTGTCTCCTAATCTGCCTTGCACTCTTTATCTGTGGGACATGCCCTGCCTGCTGGAGGCCTGCTGGAGACCTGCCTGGACACAGTGCCAGGATTTCCCTACTCTGTTTTAAATGACTTTTAATGTTGCAGTCAAAGGCAGTGAAGTTCAGTTGCTTGAAGGAGCAGGGAACCAGGAATGAGGATTCCTAGGCTCTGTTCCCAGCTGTGGGAGGGCAGTGAGGCTGAATTGTTTGAGCAGGAGCTGATGGGTTGTCTGCATGGACGTTAAAGAAGATCCCACTGGGCAGTTTTCATAAGAAGAGAAGGGGACTTGCTCCAGGATCCTAGGTCTAAACATCCCATCCTTTCCACTGCTGTGTTCCTAGCTGCTATGCTACACATTTCTGTGGTGCTGTCTTCACGGGGTTTGTAAAGTGCTTGGGTGTAAGGTGCTATACAAATACGACCCATCGCTGATAATCAAGGCACTAGTATGTTTTTCTTTCTCTGGGAACAACTAGAAAAAGCTACATTTCCAGGGATATAGTGCAAAAGCATCAATTCCCAAAGAGAGTGTGGCTTCTAAGAGGGGTCATAGATTATCTGACTGTCCACACCATGGTTCTGTTCATGCCCTGCCCAGTGCTCCTCCCTGCCTATGTGAGCCCAAACATCTACACTGAAACCACTACCTTGCAATCCCCAGGGGTCAGCACCCCTCAAAACGGGAAGCAAGAGTGTCTGTGGAAGGGGAGTGAACTGCCTGCCTCTGCCTGGCAAAAGTAAAGGGTTAAAAACAGAAGGCTGTTGCCAAACTGCTGCAAGCTCAGGCCTGACTGCAAGCCACATTTCTCTGCGCAGTAATTCTAGACCAAGCTGCAGCTGTACTAGGAGCCTAGGTGCTGTGATTCTGCAGAACGAATATGAATGATAACGACTGGCCTCCGGCCTGTCCTATCCCCTGGGGTGTCCCTGCGCATCCTCAGCTCACCCACTAGACAGGTTGCTCCAGGTTGGGGCATGGCACCAGCTGTGTTCAGTTTCCCCTGCTGCTGCTAGGCTGTGAATGGATGACTTGGGTCTGCAAGAACAAACTTGCAGGCATGTGGGTAAAGCTGAGCCTCTTCCCATTCCCTGGCACACACTTCCGCACACCAGCAAGGGCTATGCAACACCTATCAAATTCCATCCTTTGGCACAACACCCTGGGCACACCTAGGAGGCCCTGCATGGCATGGCTGCCGAGGAGAGCCATATATGTACTTTAGACAGACACAGGCCTGGAAGGGTTCCTTGGGACTGCACCTCAAACAGCTGATGGGGCACAGCCTGCCCTCCCTGACCCAGTAGCGAGTGGAGCACGTTTAGGATCATAAATAACCTTTGGCACTAATATAGCATCTTTCCTCCCAGGGATCTCCAAGCATTTCACAAATAGTAATCAACTTCCACAATCCCCAGAGGCAAGTCAATATGATCTCCCATTTTAGAGGGGAAATTGAGGCACAGAGAAGGGGAGTGACTTCCCAAGTTCATACCCTCAGCTGCAGTGCAGGGAATAGAACCCAGGAGTTCTAGTGCCTGGTCCCTTGCTCTAACCAGTAGATGTGCTCTCCATAGTACATTGGAGCTAGGGAAAGGGTTTCCCCTTTGCTGGTTGTCATCTTTCCTGCCCTGTTTCCACTCATGCTCATTTTCATTTCACCTTCTCCAAGGCCTTGCAGAAACTTTTCCCAAGCTTTGCAACTCATTATAAAATCACTGCTCTGTACTTCACTTGGGCTCCCTCTCCACTTCCTATGGCAAACAGGAGCCAAGCCATTTTCATGTACCCTTTGCCTTCCAGCTTGCTTCTGCACAAAACACTCCTGTGTGCTCTATCCCAGGACTTAACTCATAGCTCTTGTGTGCATGATGCACCTATTCAGCCATAAACCATCTTCAGCACATTTTCTGACAGTGACCTAAACTAAGAGTAAAAAGAACAGGAGGACTTGTGGCACCTTAGAGACTAACAAATTTATTTGAGCATAAGCTTTGGTGAGCTACAGCTCACTTCATCGGATGCATTCAGTGTTTTCCACGAAAGCTTATGCTCAAGTCGATTTAGTCTCTAAGGTGCCACAAGTACTCCTTTTCTTTTTGCAAATAAAGACTAACACGGCTGCTACTCTGAAACCTAAACTAAGAGTGTTTCACTGCAGCAAGGATGGTGGCAAGAAACAAATGTCCCATCATGTAAACAAACAAAAAAACCCAACAATAAATGTGGTTTGTAAACATGAAAGAAATGGAGAGACTATTCTCAGAATAGCAACTGAGGGGAAGTCTGGTGACATGCAGTGCAGAGTGGACTTGACAGGGACAGGTTACTCTTTGAACTAGAAATGTACAGTGCTTTGTGGGAGGTAAAGGACGGAGGCCCTCTCGACCAGCTATGCTGTTGGTTTGCAGAGGGTGGGCTGGGCACATGGTGCTGGGATTCTCTCTTTGCTTCCAGATGTTCAGTTGCATAAAAGGTTCAGTCATTTCCAACCAGGATGCTAGAGGATGGTGATGAGGAAGTGCCCCCAAGAGAACCTCTTTATGAGGATGTGGTTCCTACTATGGAAAAATCTGAGAGCCCCTGCTCCAGTCCTCTCATTATCAACTGCCTAGTCTCCTGGCTCTTGCCTCTCGTTCTGTCCTTTTGGGGAATGAGTACATTATGGCACAGGCGCTAGGCAGGCAATGTTTCTCTCGCGCTGCCTCTGGCAATGTGCCTGAGCACTGAGCTAAAGGGGCTCCCCCTTGGAGTCAAAGGGGAGTTTGGTCTCAAGGTCCATTCAGTCCTGTGCCTGTCAGCAAGTCAGTGCCAGTCTTCAGAGTAGTAGCCGTGTTAGTCTGTATTTGCAAAAAGAAAAGGAGGACTTGTGGCACCTTAGAGACTAACAAATGTATGTGAGCATCCGATGAAGTGAGCTGTAGCTCACGAAAGCTTATGCTCAAATAAATTTGTTAGTCTCTAAGGTGCCACAAGTCCTCCTTTTCTTTCTGCTCTCTGCTGTATGTAAATACTCTGGGGCAGACTTTCTTCTAGGAGCAAATCTGCCTGCGAACTTGGGCTTTGTCGCTTTATTTATTCAGACTCTATGGCATGTTTAAATAGGACAGAATCCTGAGACAGCAGCGATAAAGATCATGTGGTTTAAAGAACCAAAAAGCGAACTTCCAAAAACTAAAGCTCTTTTAACGTGGGAAAAGAAACCCAAAGCCCCAGAGGGCCGGTTCCCAGCGGGAGGAGGAGGGAAGCTGGGCGGAGCGGTGATTGCTACACCGAGGGGCCAGGCAAATCCACCTGGCTTGTGCACAGAGCTGAGCTGGCTCCAGCGCTGGTTCCCAAGGCTCCGTGCTGCGAGCCGGCCCGGGCAGGGAGGGGGGCCAGGTGGTCTCGCTAGCGGCGTGAGTGGCAGTAGGACTCCGGGGGCTCCCTTCTGCCCCAGTTCGGAGAAGTTTCCTTATCTCCCTGCTCAGTCTCTGGAGTATGGACTTGCCTCCCCCCGGGCAGGGCCCCAGCTGGATGGGGGCTGTGCTCGTCCTGGGGGGCCAGCTCCTAGGTAAGGAATTATTCGGGCGTTTCCCCCCTTGGCCTCAGCGGCCTCCCTTTTTTACCCTCCTGCTCTTCCAGTTTCCCTCCCTCCTCAAGTCAGTGCCCGAGATTTCTTTCCGAGGCGGAGATTGATTGTGCTGCGAGCTGCCTGGCGTGACTGTGCGTGTGGACACAAGTCTTGGACAGACAGGTTCGGGTGTGTTCCAGCTGGAGACCGAGGCCTGAGCTTTCGGAGGTTCCTCTCCTCTGGCCTCTCAGTCCCTGCTCCGGCCAGGACGGAGGACTTTACTCTTTGAACTGCCCTGCTATTAAAGAGACAGGTCAGGTTTCAGATCCATTGCAGCAATGTAAATCTGGAATAAATACCCCAACTTCAGTAGAATTTTACAGGGTTTACATTCGCAGAAGAGATCCACAATTTGTCCATAGACCCCACGTGGTTTTACAATGCTCCGGTCACTTCACTTCCAGCACGTGTGCATGCACACAGGCTTTTCTGTGATCTGTTGTGAAAAACATTTACACTTACAGCCCAAGTTTGCACTAAAGTGTTTTTTTCAAAATAGTGGTTTTCACTTTGATGCAAAAGTTGATCTTTGCCAAAAAGAGATTTTCAAATGCAAAACTATGAAAAAATATTTGAGGTGTTCCCTCTTTTGCATGAGATCCTGATTTCAAGAAGATGAAGGTATCTGTGAAATGACATGGAGGTTTTTAGAAAACTGAGTGAGGAGGATGCCAAGAGCACAGATTCCAGGGTTTTGAATTACATTCTGGATATATCAGAGCCCCACCAGATACTGCCAAATACTATACCATAGAGGGTAATAGGAAATAAAGCCCATAAGGCAACGTGAAAAGAAAAGAAGGACTTGTGGCACCTTAGAGACTAACAAATTTATTTGAGCATAAGCTTTCATGAGCTCCAGCTCACTTCATCGGATGCATTCAGTGGAAAATACACTGGGGAGATTTATATACACACACTTATATACACTTAGGTTTCAGAAAAAAGAAAAGGAGTACTTGTGGCACCTTAGAGACTAACAAATTTATTAGAGCATAAGCTTTCGTGAGCTACAGCTCACTTCATCGGATGCATTTGGTGGAAAAAACAGAGGAGAGATTTATATACACACACACAGAGAACATGAAACAATGGGTTTATCATACACACTGTAAGGAGAGTGATCACTTAAGATAAGCCATCACCAACAGCAGGGGGGGGAAGGAGGAAAACCTTTCATGGTGACAAGCAGGTAGGCTAATTCCAGCAGTTAACAAGAATATCAGAGGAACAGTGGGGGGTGGGGTGGGGGGGAGAAATACCATGGGGAAATAGTTTTACTTTGTGTAATGACTCATCCATTCCCAGTCTCTATTCAAGCCTAAGTTAATTGTATCCAGTTTGCAAATTAATTCCAATTCAGCAGTCTCTCGTTGGAGTCTGTTTTTGAAGCTTTTTTGTTGAAGTATAGCCACTCTTAGGTCTGTGATCGAGTGACCAGAGAGATTGAAGTGTTCTCCAACTGGTTTTTGAATGTTATAATTCTTGACGTCTGATTTGTGTCCATTCATTCTTTTACGTAGAGACTGTCCAGTTTGGCCAATGTACATGGCAGAGGGGCATTGCTGGCACATGATGGCATATATCACATTGGTAGATGCGCAGGTGAACGAGCCTCTGATAGTGTGACTGATGTGATTAGGCCCTATGATGGTATCCCCTGAATAGATATGTGGACAGAGTTGGCAACGGGCTTTGTTGCAAGGATAGGTTCCTGGGTTAGTGGTTCTGTTGTGTGGTGTGTGGTTGCTGGTGAGTATTTGCTTCAGATTGGGGGGCTGTCTGTAAGCAAGGACTGGTCTGTCTCCCAAGATCTGAGAGAGCGATGGCTCGTCCTTCAGGATAGGTTGTAGATCCTTGATGATGCGTTGGAGAGGTTTTAGTTGGGGGCTGAAGGTGATGGCTAGTGGCGTTCTGTTGTTTTCTTTGTTGGGCCTGTCCTGTAGTAGGTGACTTCTGGGTACTCTTCTGGCTCTGTCAATCTGTTTCTTCACTTCAGCAGGTGGGTATTGTAGTTGTAGGAATGCATGATAGAGATCTTGTAGGTGTTTGTCTCTGTCTGAGGGGTTGGAGCAAATGCGGTTATATCGTAGCGCTTGGCTGTAGACAATGGATCGAGTGGTATGATCTGGATGAAAGCTAGAGGCATGTAGGTAGGAATAGCGGTCAGTAGGTTAGCCGTGTTAGTCTGTATTCGCAAAAAGAAAAGGAGTACTTGTGGCACCTTAGAGACTAACAAATTTATTAGAGCATCAATAATAAATAAATAAATAAATAATAATCAATGCTCTAATAAATTTGTTAGTCTCTAAGGTGCCACAAGTACTCCTTTTCTTATGACAGGTTTCAGAGTAGCAGCCGTGTTAGTCTGTATTCGCAAAAAGAAAAGGAGTACTTGTGGCACCTTAGAGACTAACAAATTTATTAGAGCATAAGCTTTCGTGAGCTACAGCTCACTTCATCGGATGCGATGAAGTGAGCTGTAGCTCACGAAAGCTTATGCTCTAATAAATTTGTTAGTCTCTAAGGTGCCACAAGTACTCCTTTTCTTATATACACTTATACACTCTCTGTGTGTGTATATAAATCTCCCCATTGTATTTTCCACTGAATGCATCCAATGAAGTGAGCTGGAGCTCACGAAAGCTTATGCTCAAATAAATTTGTTAGTCTCTAAGGTGCCACAAGTACTCCTTTTCTTTTTGCGAATACAGACTAACACGGCTGCTACTCTGAAACAAGGCTAGGTGAGTCTGGGTGATCAGCTGGTAGGTTGACTAGACAGCAAGTGAGAAAAATCGGGACAAGCGGTGGGGGGTAATAGGAGTCTATATAAGAAAAAGACCCAGTTTTATAGGGACAGTCCCGATTTTTGGGGCATCTGGTCACCCTATCAGCTGGAGGCTACATGGGTTTTGCAGCTAGCGAAGGCAAAGGCAGTTGCTGTGTGAAGCCCCACTGTGTTGTACTGTATGGGCAATCCAGATGAGTAACACCTCTTTCCCTCAGGTGAGACTAGAGCCCTTCTCGAGCCATCTCTGGGCATTTTCCCATGCTGCCCACTTTGGGGGGAAGAGTCTCTCTGTCCCTCCTCACAAGCCACTGTCTGCCCTCCCTCAAACCCTCTTCTTCCAAGGTGCCCACAACAAGAGTTTATACTTGTTACGAAAAGTAAAATCAAGCCCCCCCCCTCACCCCTCCCATCTGGATTCCCCAGTATGTCACAGCATTGCCAACCACATGCATGTCAGGCCTTAGGGAGAACGGTGAGATGTAAAGATCAGAAGTTTGGGGTGCTTTTACCTGCTTTCTCATGCTGGGGCAGAAGGGATCATGTTTGTCAAGCTTCTCTCTGAAACCACAAGGGCTGGGAACTTTTCTCTTGTCAATGAAAGCCAAGATTTTCAAGTAATAACCTGATTCCAGCAGTTGGGCCTCTTCCTGAAAAAAAACACTTATAATGAGCCTTGAAATAACATTTCAAGAATTGGCAGCACTGTGTCCTGCTTGCTCAGGGTCTGTTCTTTGTGCCCTGTGCAGCGCAGAGCATAGTGTTGGCACTTCATGAATTAAGAAGGGAGTAACAACAATGGTCGAACAGTTCTCTCGCATTTCCCCCAACGCTGTGTGTGTCCAAGAGCGATAGGATAAATCGGGGGGTTGATGTCAGCCTTAACACAGAGTTTCCTGATTGGTTTCATTGGTGTCACCCTGCTGTCAGGGAGCTGTATTTAGGGAAGGGGTCTATGACAGGAGTGGGTGGGCGAGGTTCACGGCCTGCAATATTCAGGAGGTGTCCGAGTGACCAGTTATTAAAGCCCTCTCTCTATGGGCCAAAAAAGGTGGGTTTTTGCTTTTTCAATTGTTAGCTCAATTGGGTTACCTTAACTCAAGTGAAATCTCCCTTAACACCTCTATTGACATAGCTTTACCCTTTTAGCTTGATTCTAGCAACTAACTTCATTAGATTCTGATATCACACTGGTGTAAATTAGAATTAATGTCATTTAGGCCTGGTCTACGCTTAAAGGTTAGGTCAACATAGCTCCAATGCTCCAGGCTGTGGAAAAATTCACATACCTGAGCTCTGTGCTATACAGACCTAAACCCGGTGTAGATGTGGCTAGGTCATGAATAGGGTGGAGAAAGTGAGTAGGAAAGTGTTCTTTACCCCTTCACATAACACAAGAACCAGCGGTCATGCTGTGAAATTAATAGGCAGCAGGCTGAAAACAAACATAAGGAAGTACTACTTCACACAATGCACAGTCAGCCTGTGGGATGTTGAGAAGGCCAAAAATATAACTGGATTCAAAAAAAAAATTTCATAATATCATGGAGGATAGTTTTATCGATGTCTATTAGCCAAGATGGTCAGGGTCACAGCCCCACACTCCAGGTGTCCCTAAGCCTCTGACTGCCAGAAGCTGGGACTGGACAACAGGGGTTGGATCACTCAATAATTGCCTTGTTCTGTTCATTCCCTTTGAAGCATCTGACACTGGCCACTGTTGGAAGACCAGATAATAGGATAAACGGACAATTGGTCAGATCCAATATGGCCATTCTTATGTTCTTAGGTAAGGAGAAGGATTCTTCCATTAACTTAGCTACTGCTGCTTGGAGAGGTGGATATCCTAGAATGATGGAAAACCCTTCTGTCATCATAGGAGGTGCCTCCTACAATGTCACTGTAGCTATGGGGCTGTAGTGCATGTAGTGTAGACATGGCCTCTATCATTGCAGTTACAGTAGTGTGAGCAAGAGCAGAATCAGGACTCCAAAGCTGAAAGGCCTCCCTACAAGTTAATCCTTTTCATCTTCTCTCTCTGCTCTCTTTCCAGTCCTCTTTTCTCTCTCTTTCCTAGTAGTTCTAGTAGACTTAACCTGTTTTCATAAACTGCAGCTGGAGCGGTTTGGTTTACTGCGGATGTTGCTTTGACATACCCTTACAAAGGTTACCTTTCGTCCTGAATGAGATACAGAACCTATCCCACGAACCACCACCAAGCAGCTGGGCAATAATTGTGGAACAATATTAGAAGGGGCTGTGCATGCTCCCAACCAGGGACATCTTGCATTCATTGAGCACCATTCATCCTGTTGTGCATGAAATGCGTAATGTAATAATACAAACTGTGTAAAGAAGTGACTTCATCCACCCTGTCTGGAGTAGGACATAGTAGCTGCTTAACAGCACTTAGCAGTGCTACACAAGAGGAGAGAAGGAATATTCTTTCCAACTGGAACTGCATGGGGAACTGAGAGAAGCAGAATATAATCACCCCAGCTGGAATGTGTCCAGGATACTGAGGCTGTATCTATACCACAGATGTTACAGTGGCACAGCTGCTGTAGTGTAGACACTTGCTACAGCAACAGAAGGGGTTTTCTGTCATGGTACTAAAACAACAAGGAATCCTTGTGGCACCTTAGTGACTAACAAATTTATTTGGGCATAAGCTTTCATGGGATAAAACCAACTTCATCAGATGCATGGAGTGAAAAATACAGTAGGCAGATATATATATTACAGCACATGAAAAGAGGGGAGTTGTCTTACCAAGTGGGGGGTCAGCGCTAATGAGACCAATTCAATCAAGGTAGAAGTGGCCTATTCCCAACAGTTGACACGAAAGGGTGAGTATCAATAGAGGGAAAATTACTTTGAGTAGGTAGGTCAGTGGAAAAATTCTTCTGTAGACCTTCTTCTAAAATGTCTGTCATGGAATTGCAGTGCTGTATATTACTGTTCTGCAAACAGATGCTATGCGATTCTTGGTGTAATTTATTAACAGGAGCTGATAGGGCAGGCACCAGTCCAGATTGAGTGGATAGGGCTTCTGATTTTTTGTTTTAAATGAAATTGGTGTTTATTCACAAACATGGAAATTCACTGGAAATGGTTACTTGTATCTGGGCTCGTCTACACAATAGGGCAGTGCGCTTTACACAGGTGTGCTTTCTAATGAATGTTAATGTGTTGCACATCAGTTGGTCTGTGTAGACCCTGCCAGGGCACACTTAAAAGTTTCCTAGTGTGCTTTAATGTAATGCTGTTTGTAACTGTATTAAATTAAAGTGCACTAGGGAACATTACAAAGATTACTCATTATAGTATATACACACACTATATATAGAAGGAGCCCTGAAACCCTTCCCCCCCAATTTTTGGACATCTACATAAAACTCAAATTGCTAAAAATACCCTCCCCCAATGAAATTAATAAACCCCCCAAAACAGAAGCCCTAAGTGTGGACAAAAAAGGTTGAGGTGCTTTCTTCTAGACTGTAGCTTCTTTTTTTATTTCCATCCCCTGTTTTCTCTGCAGCACTCTGGCCTGTGGCAGCTGTGGAAGTTCACACTTCCAGGGAAGTAGAGGCTCTGAATGGGACCAATGTACGCTTAAAATGCACCTTTTCCAGCTCCAGCCCTGTTGGCCAGCGTCTGACGGTGACCTGGAACTTCCGGCCCCAGGGAATGAACTCTGCTGAGTCTGTAAGTGATAACAAAGTGGGACCTTTATGCTCCAGCTGGGCGATAAGGTATTGCTCATACAAGCCTCTCCTGCTGTGTAGAACTTGCTGCAATGGGAGTGTAACTAACAATAGAGGGTGTGAGTGTGGGTGGGGACCACAGATTAGCAGAGGCATGTCCGGTAGGTGGCTCTCTGACTTTAATTGATTAAAAGATTCAGTTGACTAATCCCCTCTGCAGTGAGTTTTGGTTTCAGGTCCTATCTTTGCTGGCCATCGAACCTGGCTAGAGGAACCATTTTTAGGTAGTTCCGCGTGTATGGTTAAATGCTGGGGGCCAAATGCAGCTGCACCTGCTTACATTGCAGCCTAATTTGGTCCTGTGTCCCTACTGAAGCCACAGCTCTGGCTTGTGACTTTGCCTGGCCCACGGTGGGAGGGGAAATACGCCAGCAAGGGCCATGGTTCAATGCGGGTGTAACAGCTTCAGCACTGGTGTAAGGAGAGGGCCAGCCTGAACCTGGTGTGCCCCAGGAGGGATTCTCCCCCCCCACACTCCGCGAGGGGTCAGATGGTCTCTGAGTTCTGCTGCGAGAGGCTGACACACCATAGCTCCTGCCTGCCCTAGCCATTCACCTTCTCCAGCTTGTGCTACCTTGGGGCCTTGCTGGCTTCCTAGAGGCCCCTGGTGGATGTGAATTTGCAGCTGCTTTCAGAGGTGAGAAAATGGGGTCAGGAGTCAGGGTGCAGGGCACCTGCAGCCACTGTGAAGGAGACATCAACAGGGGAGAGAGAATTTGAGGGGGATGTGTCCCCTCAATCCCATCCCACTGTGCTTCTCTAGGCTCCTCTGTATGTCTGCTTTCCATCCATGCTGCCTCTCTTGCCTCTGGTCCCCAACCTGAGATGGAGACACCGGGATCTCTGTCCTGCCTGTTTTATAAATGCTTTGAGCATTTGCAGAATGGGCTTGAGCACAAATTCCAGACAGGCAGGTTCCTCCTCCACAGGGCAGAGCACAGTCGCACACTGCACAGTAGTGATGATGCTTCCTCTCTGACCATCTAGATGTTCTACTACTATGAGGAGCCCTATCCCACAACCAGTGGGCGGTTTAAAGAGCGAGTTACTTGGGATGGGAACATTGACCGGAATGATGCTTCCATCGTTGTCTGGAACTTGAATCCCACCGACAATGGGACGTTCACTTGCCAAGTGAAGAACCCTCCAGATGTTGATGGCACGATTGGTGAAATTCAACTCCGTGTTGTGCAGCAAGGTATGTGGCTCGGGACACTGTCTTGGTCAATATGAAGGTAGCTGGTACAGGGAACTGGCACAAGTGGATGATCTCCTACTGTGTGTGGAAATGCATGAAGGGAAAGGGATTACCAAGGGGGGGGTATCAGGAAAATAAATGAATGCAAGAAGGGATGTGTTTCAGAGTAGCAGCCGTGTTAGTCTGTATTCGCAAAAAGAAAAGGAGTACTTGTGGCACCTTAGAGACTAACAAATTTATTTGAGCATAAGCTTTCGTGAGCTACAGCTCACTTCATCGGATGCATCTCATGAAGTGAGCTGTAGCTCACGAAAGCTTATGCTCAAATTAATTTGTTAGTCTCTAAGGTGCCACAAGTACTCCTTTTCTATAAGGGATGTGGGTGAGGAAGGACTGAACTCGGGAGTTCCTGACTCCCAGCCCTCTGCTAAGTCCCCTCCCAACCAAGCCCCCCTCTCTCATTCACCTGTTTCTCTTCTGTGCAGTGCATTTCTCGGAAATCCACATCCTGGCTCTGGTCATAGGGTCTGCCTGTGCTCTGATGATCATTGTGGTGATAGTGGTAGTTGTCTGGCGACACTATCGGAACAGACGGCAAGAGAAGAGCACTGAGATGGTGGAGACAGAACTGTAAGGACAGGGGCTTCTGGGAAACCTCAAAATATCTTCATCGAGGTTTGGCCAGTGGCAGCCAAGAGTTGATTGTTGCAAAACCTACCATCAACTGGCAATACTTGGCCCTTTTGTTGGTAGTTACATCAGGGAGCTCACAGAGTGAATGAGCTCCTCCTCTGACCCCTGGAGGGGGTCCATCAAGTCAGGGTAGAAGCCAGCTGTGGAGTTGTCTGTGTGGGGGAAGCTTGCTCTGCCTGTTCTAAGGATAAACACAGCACCATGGAGTAATGGCTGATACAGAGGATATGTCCTGTGTGATTAGGAGAAACACTAGCTTCTGTTTGCTTAACCAAGGGGTACATCAAATACTCATCGCTTTCTGATCAAGTGTAACTACAGCTCTGAATGATGTAACTAGCTTCTTTGCTAGAAGGGAGCAGGAAAGCTTTACAACCACTTAAAACAGAACATCTACAGGTTGGTGGGAAGGATCAGTATCAGAACGCTGTAAAAAGGAGCTGGTGGCCACAGCATTTGCTTGTCTCATGGCTATCACGATACGCTGTAGTTAAAGGTTTCAGAGTGGTAGCCGTGTTAGTCTGTAGCAGCAAAAACAACGAGGAGTCCTTTTCATGTGCTAAAATATATATTCTGCATACTGTATTTTTCCCTCCACGCTTCTGGTGAAGTGGGTTTTAGCCCATGAAAGCCTATGCCCAAATAAATTTGTTAGTCTCTAAGGTGCCACAAGGACTCCTTGTTGTTTCTGTAGTTAAAGGCATTGCAGCTCGGTGATGTGTTGGGGTTTAGTGAGCAGTTTGCAGGGGGACCAGAGTGAAGGCTGAATGCAGAACAGACAATGTTATGGGCAGTAGCATTAAAAGACTTGATCACAATGGAGCCATTGTCAGAAAGATTTAGATGGTGAAAGTGGGGCAGTGATTGGTGTTAGGGGGCTTATTCCTTCATCCACTTACTTCCCTGGTCCTTCTCGCATGAACAGAGAGCAACAATACCCGAAGTCCAAAGGTGCAAACAATTCGATGTTTATTGGGGTGAATTTCCAGCAAGCATGATTCCAGTTTCCTTCCTTAGTGTCCCCCTTCCCAGCTCTGACACCACAGAGCCTTACACCTGTGTCCCTGTTCCCATTCCTGCCCTTAGCCAAACATGATTCCAATTTTCCCACCCTCATTCCCTGTTCCCATTTCCCCCTTTTAGCAAAACGTGATTCCAATTCCCCACCCCCATTCCCTGTTCCCATTCCCCCCCACACCCACTCCCACTTTTAAAAAAATGTAAAAACTAAAGATTGTTTAAAAAAAACAACCACCCCAGTCTCTCCCCCCCTCCCCCCCAATTTCATGTTTTTCCAAGGCAAACAGATTTCTAGAATCCCTGCTTGTTACCTCTATATAACTCAGAACCTAGGCCAGTTGGGCAGGGGGTCTGATAGCTGCTTTTGGCTTTTCTAGAACAGAAAAGGAGAAGCTGAAGAGTACAGAAGAAAATGTAGCTGTCCCATTAGAAGACTAAAGTTCTCTGACTAAAGGGTACATACAGTGCAGGTAAGTGCTTTCCAACAGCTTTCTGATCCGCTGCAGGTTTTGAAGAGGGTTTTTTTACATGGCTGTTCCATGACCTGTGTGAAATGAGTAGGTAGGTCTCAGGTAAGTTCCTAGTGGACAGGTCATGGTATCCACATTACAAAAACTGCTCCTGCCATAGTCACCATTAATATTGACTGGCTTCCTCATTGGCAGCCCTCAGAGACAGAACAAGGACTGAATGGGCCATGGAGACAGAACTTCCCTCTCAACCCTACATGAGGTGTCTCCAGGTTAGGGTTGATTCTCATTGGTAGGGAAGCTTGAGCAGTTGCTACCCAGTATATAGCTGTTTTGTGGATAAATAAGAGTGCCGTTTTCATCTCCGCTTTTAGAGTCACTTTGCCTTCCTTGTTTTAAGGCTGTTACAGGACGAACATTCCTGCTGCTACTAATAGGCTCTGCTGGTGCATTTACACATCATTTTACCTTCCCACTTTTTGATATCATCAGCTGCCTTCATTATTTTAAGTCCCAAGAATGTTGTAGTAATATGTTGTCTTTTTTTCCTTCCTGTAGCTTCTCCCCTGCAGAAGTTTCAGAAGCAGGTGGCTAACCCTTCTGATTTCAGATGTTAGAACAAAGCTGAATTACAGATGTCTGATGCCGCAACTGTGGTACCCTTGTTCCCTTTAAAATTTGTGCCACGGCAAGACAATGGGATTAAAATAATGTGTGAGATCTTATTTCCTTCCATTGAAACAACGCAGGGGAAACTTGTCCTATCAACAGTGAAGTTGTCTTTGGTCTTCAGTCCAGCTGTAGCCATTTGAAGAAGTGTATGTCCTTTGCAGAATTCCATTTGATTGACTTTGTTAAAGAGAAAAAATCCCAAGAGAACTATAAGAAATTCAAAGATTCAGGAAGAGATTTTCCAAAATTCTCATCTTGGCCTCTGGAAGAATATTGGAAAAATGCCTTTTAATTTTTTTTAAACTTTTTTTTCCCTCCCTCCCTCCCTCCCCACAAAACACCCCTACCCCCTGCCATATGTGTAAAAAAGAAAATGGGGGGGGGGGGGAAAGAATGATTGTCACTCTGAATGAAAATGGGCAATGGTTTACCCATTCCCATTGCAAACTGTCTGTGCTTGCCACACTCTTATTAGTTCTTGCTTTAATTTTTAAATTTGGTTTGAACTATTTTTTCTCTCTCAGAGAAGCTCTTTAAATGTTTCTAAAAAGAAGAATGATGAGACAGTTTGATCACAGGGACAGCTTATTGCAAGAACGGGGTTTTGATCCCGTTGTTACATGAAGTGGAAAAGTGTTACAGTTTTGGACCGTGTGCTGTATCTTTGGCTGGTATGGTATTTAGAAGTGGATGCATATTTCAGTTTGACTTTTGTTTTACATTTTAGGTGACTTAGTGTGTCTGTAAGTGACAGACTGAGAACCCTGCCTATTACTATGGCAGTCTCTGCCCATTCCTATTCTACCAATGCACCAAAATCCTGACTTCCCTCTGCTGTTCCAGACCTGGTTCCCCCGCACTCATTTCTATTGATTCACCTCAGTCCTGACCTGCAGCACCTCTTGTTGTTTCCCAGGACCTATGCACAGTTTGCAGATGCCCTTCAACTTTGGCTTGCAACAGCCACTTCTTTTCCAGCCTAGAGTATCTCCTAAATAAACACTACCAGTTGTGCCTAATCACAGTAAAGTTTTATTTCATATCAAAGTTCAATGGCTTGGTTCCATTATATCAAGATTCTGGGAGGTCCAAAGCAGCACTAAAAGAAAAGGAGTACTTGTGGCACCTTAGAGACTAATAAATTTATTTGAGTATAAGCTTTCGTGAGCTACAGCTCACTTCATCCATTGATACCTCTCAGTGATGCAAGCAGCTCCCTTTTATTTGAGAATAAGCTGTAGCTCACGAAAGCTTATGCTCAAATAAATTTGTTAGTCTCTAAGGTGCCACAAGTACTCCTTTTCTTTTTGCGAATACAGACTAACACGGCTGCTACTCTGAAAGTTCCCTTTTAGATATGCAAATTGTTGCACAAGGAATTTGTCTCAATGCTAATTACTGCTCCAGGTTACTAGTAGCACATCTTATTACTAAATATGTGATGAGCACATCAGATTCAGTGCTGCTGCAAATCTCAGTTTAAAATAAAAAACACAAATAATGAACACCTCAGAGCTGTTTCTGTATTTAATTGGCATTAAATCAAAATATGAGCTTGTTTGTTTAACAAGTATTTTTGTTTTTATGGCCCTGCCTGTGAAATGCTTGCTACATTATCTCAGTTCATTTGTTTTCTTTTCCTATCAGGGGTATCATAAATAAATTTGTTTTGTGGACAGTCAGAAGCTATGACAGTATAACTACCAATATGTAAGCCTAGGGAAACTCTCAGTGATACTGCAAACCATCCTGTCCTCAACAGAGTTTTTGTTTTTGACACGATGGAATAGATGCCCCCATATCATGACAATGAGTGATTACTTGATAAAAGAGGAGTTTTAACACACACCCCTAAGTGACTGAATGATAACATTTTGTTGCAATATAAGTATGATTGTATGCAGCACAATGCCTTGACACTGGAATGCATATAGGAGCAGCAACCAATGCAGAAATGAATTGCCAAACAGCTTCTTCCTGCTGTAGCTACTGCTCTTCTCTCAGATCTTATGCCCTTTCAGGTGCAGACACGCATGCCCTCACTGAACAGCTCTAACTTTGGAACTGGGATTCACATACAATTACAGCAGGATTCCAAGGAGGAACATTCCAAACCATGGGCTAAAAGGGTTCCAGTCCTGCAAAGCTGCCATTGACTTCAATGAAAAAAGGATTGGAGCAGTTAGTTGGGGAAGGAGCATATTTGTAGTGTCCAGTCTCACTAAAACCAAAACACTGGATGCAAGTCATTAATATAGGTAAACCCATCTTATCCAAACTCTCCAAATTTCACTGGACCCAAAACTTGCTTCTGTCTTCCAAGTCCCAAAATCATAGAGAGGGTCTAGTGCAAGTCACAGCCATGGAATTTGTACTGTTACTATTTTGGATCTTCAAATGGACTGACTGCAGATTAAATTAAATTATCAGACACTGCTGTGCTGTGGAAACCCACATCCTATAGTTTAACATACCATCTGTATTCAGCTATCCATTTTAGTAGCAATTTTTAGAGCAGTATTACGTTCATTCTGTGTTTCATAGTTTCTCTACTTCCTCTTCTGCAAACATAATTGTCTAATTCTGCTTGTCAATTTCAAGGCCCTGATTCTGCCAGCTGTTCTGCTTGGGCAGACCCTTCAATAGAGAGGAGACCCATTTACTTCAATAGGGCTCTGGTTGGGTGCAGGGGTCTGCTCACATGGAACAACTTGTAGGATCAAGACTCATGGGCAGTATCTAGATGGCAGGTTTCAGAGTAGCAGCCGTGTTAGTCTGTATTCGCAAAAAGAAAAGGAGTACTTGTGGCACCTTAGAGACTAACAAATTTATTTGAGCATAAGCTTTCGTGAGCTACAGCTCACTTCATTGGATGCATCTGATGAAGTGAGCTGTAGCTCACGAAAGCTTATGCTTAAATTAATTTGTTAGTCTCTAAGGTGCCACAAGTACTCCTTTTCTTTTTTAGTATCTAGATGATGTACATGTGCATTTTTATACTAGTCAAACAGCTGCTTAGTTATAGACAAGTTTGATATTTTCATTTTTTTTGCTGTAAAACTTGTTTCAGCACATTGAAACTACAGTAAGTAAGGGCCTGTATCCATCTGTGTAGACAGATACTCTTTTGTACTATAACTTATTTTAAATGAGCTTTTCAAGTCATTGTATGTAAATAAACCATTTTTAGTATTAAAGCATGTCCTAGTTGCCTGTTTTTAATTGAAAAACTAGACGATTTACCACACAAGTTCATTATGGTAAGAAAACAATGGATGTCACAGTACAGAGTAGAGAGACAAGGTAGGTCAGATAAATATATTTTATTGGACCAACTTCTGCTTGTGAGAGAGACAAGTCCAATAAAAGATATTACCTCACCCACTTTGTCTCTCTAATATCCTGGAACCAACACGCTACAACTACACTGCATAGTGCATATGTTTAGTATGAACTTTCCACAATGCTTGAAGAAAATGTTTTTTTACAAGACCCTACCATACATACAACTTAAAATGAATTATTTTCTTTGGGAGACTGGACTAGTTAACTGTGCAGAGCACTGACATGCAGGAGTCCCTGAGTTGCTTGCTTGTGGGAGGCAGAAATGCATTCATTTCCTTTGGAAGGGAACACTTTGCTTTGCTCAATAATGATCCCTTTCTTAAGTAGTGATTGTGATAGTCACCTGGGGCCACCATGCCAGACTGGGCAGTTCCCGTATAGTAATTTTCCAGAGCTCAGTTGAAAGTTGGTGGCCAAGGGTCTTTGAACATCTCTCAGCTACTTCCTGTGTCTATTCCCCTGAGCTGACTTGCATGGTGCCTCCTATATCAGGACCAGCTTCTTATCCACTAAGTAACCTTCCTCAGATCCCTTTGTATAATACACTTATTTCGCAGGGCCTTCCTGCTGATATCCAGTCCTGCCAGAGTGCACTCATTAGGTCTTCCTGCAATTGATGGGCTGAAAAAGGCACAAACTAAGACTCTTGGACTGGGCTCTAGAACAAGTGGATAACAGGATGGTTCTGAAGGAAGGGTGGCTTGAGGCATGAGATTAGAAAGCTACTGACCCACAAATACTTAAATAAATTGAACTACCAAGCAAAGGTGGTACAGGTCTACGGCAAACAGGTCTTCAAAATAGTATTGTAATGCCTAGGCAAATTAAGTGATTATCAATATGTGTAGAATCTATCTACCTACCTTGCTTAATCTCAGAATCCATCTAGTGCTATTTTATTTGATGAGTGGTGAAGGTAGATGATACAGATACAACATTTCTCCTCATCTTCCCTCCCTACTCATATGCCCTGCCTCCTTGGCAACTCTTCCTCTAGAATCTATCAGTCAAGCTCCAATGTTTGCAAAGATTAGGTTACTTCAGAGGGATACCTGAGCGCATTCGTTTTGCTGCCAGTGACTGCCATCTCATGGAAGTAAGTAAATCCAGATTCATCCTTAAAGAAATACTGTTTGCCTTTCATCTCACTGTATCCATTTCAATCCAACATTCCTTTACTTTCGTACCCACCTTACCAGTTGCACTACAAACTGGTTTATCCTAGATGCTCTCTCATTTGACTCATAGCTACACCCTGTCCAGCATATAATAATTTCCTCTGCTGAGGACCCAAACTAATTTATAACTTTATGTCCCTAGTTTTGAGAACACCAGTTTTGAGAACACTCAGAATATATTTCTGCACAGGGAAAGGCACTGTTTATTGTACATGGTTGCTACTTGTGCTTGTGAGGGGCTCAAAAATCAGCGTTGGAGGCCTACGAAAACACATATTGTAAAAAGAAAAGGAGGACTTGTGGCACCTTAGAGACTAACGCATTTACTTGAGCATAAGCTTTCGTGAGCTCCAGCTCACTTCATCGGATGCATTGGGTGGAAAACCATCATATTGTGACACGACGTTGCCAGATGATGACATTTTGACACAATTGGTTGACATTTTGATGCAGCGATGTCATTTAGTGAAACCATGCCATGGGGTTTTGACCCCATGCTGTTAATGCCCCCACCTCACGACGGGGAGAAAGTGTTTGGATAAAAGGAGAGTATTGACACACGAGCCTAAGCCACCGACCGACAAGCTTTTGTTGCAGCGGAATAATTGTAGGTTTCAGAGTAGCAGCCGTGTTAGTCTGTATTCGCAAAAAGAAAAGGAGTACTTGTGGCACCTTAGAGACTAACACATTTATTTGAGCACAAGCTTTCGTGAGCTACAGCTCGCTGCATCGGATGCCGAAAGCTTATGCTCTAATACATTTGTTAGTCTCTAAGGTGCCACAAGTCCTCCTTTTCTTTTTTCAGAATAATTGTGTGCAGCACAATGACGTCACGGGCGGTGCTGGCTGCTGGAGATTTAACGTCATCGCACTGGACGGTGACGGGCTAGGGCCAGGGCCCAAAGGGGCAGACCGGTGCGCAGGGCACGTCGGTGGCGCTCGCAGGCGTGAGGATGCCGCGCTGTGCGGCGGGGGCTCAGGGCGGGGTGAGGACGCGGCAGGGCTGGGGCTAGGCCCCGTTGCCATGGAAACACCCCGGGCGGCCATCTTGGGCCTGCGCGCCCGGCCCTTGGGGCGCCTGACTTCCGGCCTGGCCTTGCCCTGCCTTCCGCCAGCTAGGCCCTGCTGGCCGCGCCGCAAACACAGCGAGCGGCTGCCGGGATGCGGGGCTGGGCGGCCGGCAGCCTCCTCCTGCTGGGGCTCCTGCTTCTGGACGGTGAGCGCGGGCCGGGGCCCTCCGCTTCCGGCTGGGGGCGATGGGCGGGTCTGCGGGGCGGGGCGGGGCTGGGGCCGGCCCAGGGGAAGTGTGTGTGTGGGGGGGGGCCCAGGGGAAGTGTGTGTGTGTGGGGGAGGGCCTGGGGGGGGCCCAGGGGAAGTGTGTGTGTGTGGGGGGGGGGGCTGGGGCCTGGAGGGGGGCCCAGGGGAAGTGTGTGTGTGTGGGGGGGGGGGCTGGGGCCTGGAGGGGGGCCCAGGGGAAGTGTGTGTGGGGGGGGGGGGGGGGGGCTGGGGCCTGGAGGGGGGCCCAGGGGAAGTGTGTGTGTGTGTGTGTGTGTGTGTGTGGGGGGGCCCAGGGGAAGTGTGTGTGTGTGTGTGGGGGGGGGGGCTGGGGCCTGGAGGGGGGGCCCAGGGGAAGTGAGTGTGGGGGGGGGGCCCAGGGGAAGAGAGTGTGGGGGGGGGCTGGGGCCTGGAGGGGGGCCCAGGGGAAGTGTGTGTGGGGGGGCCTGGGGGGGGCCCAGGGGAAGTGTGTGTGTGTGTGGGGGGGCCTGGGGGGGGCCCAGGGGAAGTGTGTGTGTGTGTGTGTGGGGGGGCCTGGGGGGGGCCCAGGGGAAGTGTGTGTGTGTGTGTGGGGGGGCCTGGGGGGGGCCCAGGGGAAGTGTGTGTGTGTGTGTGTGGGGGCCTGGGGGGGGCCCAGGGGAAGTGTGTGTGTGTGTGGGGGGGGGCCTGGGGGGGGCCCAGGGGAAGTGTGTGTGTGTGTGGGGGGGGGGGCTGGGGCCTGGAGGGGGGCCCAGGGGAAGTGTGTGTGTGTGTGGGGGGGGGCTGGGGCCTGGAGGGGGGCCCAGGGGAAGTGTGTGTGTGGGGGGGGGCTGGGGCCTGGAGGGGGGGCCCAGGGGAAGTGTGTGTGTGTGTGGGGGGGCTGGGGCCTGGAGGGGGGGCCCAGGGGAAGTGTGTGGGGGGGGGCCTGGAGGGGGGCCCAGGGGAAGTGTGTGTGTGGGGGGGGGGGCTGGGGCCTGGAGGGGGGCCCAGGGGAAGTGTGTGTGTGGGGGGGGGCTGGGGCCTGGAGAGGGGGGTCTGTAGGGCTGGGGGTTGTGGATGGAGGGCCATGGTGGCATGTGGGGTTGGGGGTGGAAAGACCAGACGTGGGGGCAGGGGCTGGACTGGTGGGACAGATGAAGAAGGGGGTTTGGCTGAGGGATGCAGCAATCTGGGAGGGGTGTGTCTGGGGGATTAATTGAAAAAGGATTGCGTGTGGGGTTGGCAGCCTGATGGAGGGCATGTCTGTGGTTTGTACATTTAGGGGAGCTGTTTTAGGGGGTTCTGTTTTGGTGGAGGGTGTGACTAGTCCCCCCTTCCCCCAATGTTTTAGGGGCAGAGGGGGCTTGGGGGCAGTTAAAGAGAAGAGGGAGATGTTTGGGGTGGGGAGCGTATGTTGTTTCAGATGGTGTGACCCAGAAGTGATTAACAGTGACCCAGCTGCACCCCGGCAAGCTTTTCTGAGTCACCCGACCACACCAGTTCCCAGCTTGGGTCCATCAGCAGTAGGTGGGGGCGAATGAGGGCCTTGCAGTAGGAGCAGCCGTAGCATTTGAAATGGTGCATAAGTGCTGTTAAAATGTCCAGGCTTTGTCTAGGGAGCAGAGCCTCCCCTGAGGCCTGTGTTTGGGCCCTGGCTCTAGACACTCCATCATTTAGAGGTATTTGTAGCAATAGAAATGGATATGGGGTTGGGGAGCACTAGAATGGGAGTCAGGCCATCTGGGTTCAATCCCTGGCTCTGTCAATGACTTGTTTGGGCAAATCACTTCACCTGTCTGGGCCTCAGTTTCCTCATCTGTAAACTGTGCAGAGTGATTCCCACTCACCTTTGTAAAGCTCTTAGAGATGTTTGCGTGAAAAGTACTATATGGTCTAAATGTTAATTTTTAGTGTCTTCTGATGACTTGTTACTTCACACAACAAACAGTTAACCTGTGGAACTCATCACTGGGAATGTTGTGAAGGCCAAAAGTATACAAGGGTTCAAAAAAGAACTAGATAAATTAATAGAGGATAGGTCCATCGATGGCTATTAGCCTGGATGGTCAGGGATGCAATCCCATGCTCTGAGTGTCTCTAGCCTCTGAGTGCCAGAAGCTGGGAGTGGACGATGGGATGGATTATTTGATTATTGCTTGTTCTGTTCACTCCCTCTGAAGTACCTAGCATTGGCCGCTGTCAGAAGACAGGATACTGGGCTGCATGGACCATTGGTCTGAGCCAGTATGGCCATTCTTATCATCTTACTATGTTTTTATGACGATGAAACAAATCCCTTTTTGAAGTCCTTTGATAAACTCACTTGCCAGTGGTTTCTCCCCATCATACTTTCTGAGACCCTGGCTACAATTCTTGACAGTTGTGATTTTTTCGCACCTCCCTTTGCTTCCTTCACTCTACAGTGGAGACAGTTGGACTAAGACTTGTTTACATTTGTGGAAAAAATAATTTGTTTTCAAGTCTCCATATTTTGTATTTATTACTGCACAACACTTCTGTAATGCCATAAACGTATATAGTGCTTTACAAACTTAAAAAGAAGCATGTTTTCAGCACCAAAGAGCTTACAAAGTAAAGAAGATGGGCATGAGCAAATGCAAAACAGAGCTTCAGGAGAGGGATTGTATGTTGATTTATTAATGAGAAGAAGGGCCCTGAAGTTGGCACTTTGCACCTTCTCTCTGGTCCAGTTGTGTTTGATTAGTTTATCTGCATACTGGGTACATGGAGGGGTTTGGCAGTGACCTCCAAACAAATACCCTGTTTGTTGGCTAAGCATGAAACAGTGCTGAATTCCTGCCACCGTTAGAGGAATTCCCTGCATTTCTTGGGGTTGGGTGGGTGCCAGGGATGGGATAGAGGTATGTGTACTTTTAGACAGCCATCAGTTCTTCACTGCAGTGGCTTTGCTATCTAACTTGTGTCCTTTACAAAAATTCCCATCTAATCTTTCTCTTTGGGGCTTGTTTCATCAGGTGTCGGCAATGCTCTTTCATTGGAAATTAAAGTGGATCCTGAAGTACAAGCTTTTGTTGATGAACAGGTGACCCTGAAATGCTCATTCAGATCCTTCTCTCCCATAACTCAGAAGCTGACTGTAGACTGGACTTACCAGCCCCTCACAGATGGTCATATGGAGACAGTAAGTGCTTGCAGATGAGTGTTGCAAAGAATCTTTCTTGCAGCTGGGCAGAACTCCGTGGGAAGGTTGAAGATCCCATGGCATTTTGTGTAAAAACTCAGTGTTTGTCTCAGTGTGCTTCTCCACGGCTGTGTGGTGGGCTCTTTGGCTGTCATCCTCCACTCCAGAGGAGGCTGCATTTCAGTGCTGCTGTATATACATAGGTTGAATTTCTTTAAAATCCTTTGGGCTGAATGATACCATGTAAATACAAAGTATTATAACCTTAAGAGATGACTGTCCCATTGCAAACTAGGCATCCATATAAATGCACTGGGGATCACGTGGTCTGGAAAGTCTCCAGTGCAGAACATACCGTGGCAGCTTTGCCATGTGGCAGAATGCAGGTATAACTTATCTTGGAGTGGCAGCGGTGTGTGTGTGTGTGTGTGCAGAGCCACTCTGCAGGTGGTCCTAAAGGATTTATGGGCTCTTACCAGTTATTGTTGGCAGCAGTATGAAATCCAGTCACAGGTGCATAGATGTAAAATCCATTCATAAATGTCTCATTCTCTGTGTAAATCATCAGTGATTTCCTCTGCTCAGCTGAGGTTAAGCTCTTGGGAATGGTATGTTGCAGCTGGAAGGATGTGGTGGTGTCTGCGTAAAGTAGGCTCTGGTAAGTCCCCTGTGGCCAGCCAGCAGGAGTGAACTGAAGGGAAGTTAGCACTATTTTTTGTGAACTAAAGTCAGATCTGCAGAGTTGCAGCATTCAGTTATGCCGTGCCTATGACAGGATTCCAGTGCTTTACAAGGAGCTGGGGAGGGAGCACTGCAATTTCGGACTGGCACTGCCAGATGACCAAGGAACTGATTGGATGCGGTGTAGTTGTAGCCGTGACCTGCAGAAGAGCTTTCTGTGGCTCAAAAGCTTGTGTCTCTCACCAACGACAGTTGGCTCAGTAAAAGATTACCTCGCCTCTCTTGTTGCTTTAAGTAACTGATTATCTTGAAAAGCTGTCTGTCTAAGGTATTACCGTAGTGTCTCAGAATCTTAATGTATTTATCCTCACAACACCCCCTGGGAGGTAGTGATGTGTAGTTTCCCATCTGTCAAGTAGGGATAACAGAGGCAGAGAATAACTAAGTGACTTGCCCATGGTCACATAGAAAATGTTTGGTAGACCAGGGAATTGACCCCGAGTCTCCTAAATCGCAGGATAGCACCCTAACCTCCAGAGCAGTGGTTCTCAACTTATTTACTACTGTGGGCTGCATATGCAGCTTTCTGTGTGTTATGTGGGCCACATCCACACACAATATATATATTACTTGTATGGCCCTGAGGATGTCACATCGGCCACAGCTGTGTGTTGATTGGGCTGTAAGTGGGTCGCAGGTTGAGAACCACTGCACCAGAGCATCCTCTTCCATCTTAGATCCTCCGTGACCAGAAAGATGATGATGACTCTGATGCGAGCCCTGGAGACTGGTAGGCAAGGAGGGAGATCCTTGGGGCTGTATCATGGATATGGAAGACCCTGACATGCATTTCCACCCTCTTTTCTCCCTTGGTAAAAATGTTTAAAAAAAAAAAAAAAATCTGAAAAGCTGGTGCAATGATGCCCAGCGTTGTGGGTTTGTGAGCCCCTGGTGTATCTGAGGTGGGATGCCTGTGAAAGGGTTGTTCTTTTTGACCCTGTACTCTCCGAAAGGAGTTTTTTTTTTTTTCCCCCCCCCTCTTCTTTTTGGAGAATGACTTGTTGGAACAATTATTGTCTTCCCTCTTCAGATTTTTCATTATCAGTCTGTTGCATATCCAGCTGTAGTGGGAACATTCAGAGACAGGATTTTATGGGTTGGGAACATTGCCAAGGGTGATGCCTCCATTGCTATCCGAAATCTAACGATGAATGACAATGGGACGTTCACCTGCGCCGTGAAGAATCCCCCGGATGTGCACCACAACATCCCCCAGACCAAGCTGACAGTCACACAAAGAGGTAAGTCTGTAGCATGGCAATATTCTCCCTGTTTATGTCTCATGAGTGCATTCCTGTTTTGCCAGAAATCTTTGGAGTCTAAGCACCAGATCTGGTGTCTAGCTTGCCTGGAACTACAGGTTTAAATGCCACCAGGGCATCAGCTCGGCCCCTCTCCTTTCTGGATAGATAAATTGAGATCCATGCAGTTTGATGTGTGTTCTTTTGGTGAAAACTTAAGGTTGTGTCTCTCCTGTATGGAGACAAAAGATGCCAGCAGCATTTTCCTAAGAGTAGGCATCTACCTTGGTGTCTGTCTTGGGAGTTCAGATCATCCCAAACTTCACTGGGGGTCAGCGCATGTACAGTGGAACAGGAGGTGGTAGTGGAGGTGATGGGTGTTCCTCAGCAGAGGCTCAGTACACAAGATTGGCCATCCAGGATTCCCACCTAAGAGGGTACAGAATTAATCAGGTAGCATTGCTGGGAGCCGATGTCTTAACAATGACTTGACATTTCACAAACATTAAAGAATAGCTGCCTTAGGCAAATGCCTCATCTACCCTGTGTGGGAGAGCTGTCCCTGGGCTTGCGGATTGGGTGTGTCCATCAGTTTGATGTGACTCTCCTCTCACTTGGTTTTGAATGTGCTGCTCTCAGGCTATGTCTACACTACGCAGCTTTTAGCGACATGGCTGTGTTGCTACAGCTGTACCGCTAAAAATCGTGCAGTGTAGCTGCTGTTTGTTGGATCTCCTGCCGAGAAAAAACTTCTAACCCCAACGAGCGGGTTTAGCTTTGTCAGCAGAAGAGTGCTCCTGCTGACAAAGCGCTGTTCACGCTGGTGCTTGTCGGCAAAACTTTTGTCTTTCATGGGTGTGTTGTTGTGTTTTTTTAATACCTCTGAAAGACAAAAGTTTTGTGTTCAATTGCCAGTGTAGACATAGCTTAAGTTGTGCTCCTTCACTGCAGCCAGATAGATTTAATCTTTGTCCTCCCCTCCATGGGAGGAGTCTAGTTCTGAATTTGAGTTCCCTGACAGGACTTTGTCACAAGTTCCTTTAACCCCAGCAAGTCCTGTGCTTTTTATAAAAAAGGCCAGAATGCTGTATGGGATTAATATTTGCCATAGAGATGAAACAAAGCCATATTCTACTGCTATTCCCTCTCTTCTGCAGGCTTTTCTTTCCAGCTAACTTCAGCAGTGTTGCTATCCATCTTAGTGTTCCTCCCCTCTGCCATTGTGGTCATTCTGCTGCTGGTGAGGATGGGAAGGAAATTTGGAGTCCTAAAGCATAGAAAAAAATCTGGCTATAAGAAATCATCCATTGAAGTCTCTGATGAGTAAGTTTTACATTGAACCTAATCCCCATCCCCTCTGGCCTGGGATTGTGGGTGGGTTTTTTCTGTCGTCCTACATCTCATAATCCACAACATCTGGGGTTCTGCCAGTGAGAATTTGTTGTCCATGGGCACAAGTCAGCTGGTAGTCAGTCTCTGAAAACACCTTGTGGGAATGTAACTGAGTGAAATGTGTGCTGTACATCCTCTTTGTGGGGCAGCTGAGCTAAACTGTTGAGATTTAGAGCTTTTCACCTCCATCACCAGACTTAATCCAGTCCAGATCAGTAAGCTGTGTGGAGCATCTCAGTCCAAATGTCTGTATCACAAAAACCCACTATTCTAATGCTAACTGGCTCCCTTGTAAATGCACTACTTTGTTCTTCTGGGGTGTCAAGTCTGAACTAAATTCACAATCTTTTTAACTATAATATTTTGGTTAATGGCAACTGAAACTTTCCAGCCAAACAGCAGTTTCTGTGGTTAATAGTGTGATTGCATGGCAAACCTAAATCAAATGGCCAAACCTTTGAAATAAGGAGCCTAACATTCTGGTCTTCTGCTTTGCTAGTTTAAAACATAATTACAGAGCAGGCATTTCCGATGAATTGGTCAAAAGGACTGGGAAAGTGACCTATGTGTTAGAAAACAATCCGTCTTGGGGCTGTTTTGGGGTGTGAGCAGGAGACACATTGACCTAACACTGTGCTCTTTCTGCAGGCCTGAGCGCACTGAGCAGGGCACCTGCCTGGGGAGGATGGGCACATGGTGTTTGCAGTGTGTGGTAAGTGCAAGTAAAGGTTCTTGTAATTTAGTATCATTGTTAACTCTCATAAGAGTGAGGGCTGAGAGCAGTAGCTAGAGCCAGGGATAGTGCCCGAGAGCTTGGCGTGAGCTCCTCACACAGCTGAGCTGATGCCTCTCAGTGCTTTCCACATCTGGTCTTTTTTGGGTAGAAAGTGCTGCATTATTGGGTGCGTGTGATTAGCTTGAGACCCACCAAATTCATTTCACATGAGACTTAATCCAGATCAAACCACAAGTTTTCAGTGGTGAAAAGCCAGTGGTTTAACCTCTTAACTCACTCTGCTACCTTTTTCCTGCAGAGACCATGGTGAGTCTCTTTACTCCATAGGTGCAGTAGGGCCATTAGGCTGTGACTGCAGGGTAAGCAGTGCAGAGTTGGAGAGGCTGGAGGCAGAAACGCATACATGCATTTTACTTTCTTCCAAAGGTGGTAGCATGCAGAGTTGGGTTAGCTTGGGTCTTTTTGACTAGAAATCTCCATACTCATGCTGTTCTGGTCACAACAGAACCCTGTTTAAACTGTCTGATTTCTGTGCTTCTATTGCTGTTCACCCACTATCACCCCATCACCAACCTCTTCTAGCACCTGCAGTTACTTTGGTGTCAAACTTATTGTACTGGAATTTCTGAACTCTCCTTCCACTCTCTGCACTTGCCTTTTTGGAAAGCATATCCAAGCTTTCCGTGCTGCATTGAACAACCACAGCCAAAGGCATGTTGTATCCCAGTACATGCTCCCTAATGTGCATGATTAGAGGGAGCATTCTCATCGTGTCCTTCCCTACAGGGCTGGGGAATAAGCCTACAACCCTCACTGCCATGCCTCTGTCTCATGTAGTTGCCTAATCTGCTCCATTTACCATGGGTCAAACGAAGGGCACATGGGGATAAAGCAGAAAGTTTTTGTTTTAGAAAAAAGTTGGTGTTGATGTGGGAGATGATGGGTGAAGCAGTAGAGAAGGTTCCCTTGCACACAGTGGTGAGATGGTGTTTAGGGACAGGACTGATGCAGGTGGTATTTGCTGGAGGCAGCAGGCAAAGGAATGGAGACAGATGGAATCAATGAGAGAGGCTTGATTAAATGTGGGGAGTTTTAAAACAAGGAGGGATTAATCTGATAGTTTCCTCTGACCTCTCGGTAAAGTTTAGTTTAGTTTTTTTTTATTTAATCCTGTTAATTTCATGTTGAATGTTTCATCGGTCGTTTGAGAAGTGGTTCTTAGCTGACAATAGAATATTTAGCACTCCAGGAGTCTCCTTGTCTCAGTGATGCTGATGTAGCAGCACGGGGTGCTGCTGTGACGTGTTTTTCTTTAATACGTTATAAAAATACTTTCAATTGTAAAATCAGTCGCACACAGCAAAACCAAGCAACCTGCTTGCACTTGGCTCATGAAAGGGGTGGGAAACCAGTGGAGGGGTTTTCTGATAAGGCAGGTACGATTACACCTCCTATTGTGTCAGAGCAATGACCTGAGGTCAGCGTGAAGCGAGAAAGTGACCGCAATAATCTGGCGCTAACATAAAATATTGGGGATCTGAAGGCATGGGGTTGCTAGGAGCAGAGGCAGACTTTAGCAGTAGGATTTAGACACATTAACAGTGCTGTGTGGCTGCCCACAAGCCTGTTTGCACGCACTCTGAGTGCATGTGCTTTTCTTTTAAAGCATCAGGCTGGGGGCTCTCCAGTCTTGGGTGGAGATTTTGCAGGAAGGAAATGGCTGCTTGAGCTGTTCAGGATCAGCTCTGTAGGGAGTGGTGATGCTTTCAAAGGAAGCTAGCGTTTGGGGGTTGGTGTGGCAGTGCCTTGTGCTTGAGGTTTAGTTGTTGCTCCTCTTAAACCTGCTCCACGTGAATTTCTTGTAGTGCCAGTTTAACTGGGCTCCTCAGTGATGCGCCAGAAGGATTTGACTGCAGATTTGTATAGAAACAGTAGGCCTAAGGCTTTTGCAGAAGTGCTGGCTTTTTCAAAATGAACAGCTTCTGGGAAACACTTAATCTCTTGTCTGAACTGACCCAACTCGTGTCTGTGCTGAAGATCTGAATTGTTTCATGTCTTCGTGCCTAATCTCGCGCTCTCAATACTTTCTGTCCAGGACACTGATGAGGAGGAACCATATTGATGGAAGGCCAAAGCTGCAGATGAAGGGAGAATGTGCAGTATTGAAAATCCCTATCCAGAAGGCCACTAGGACCCTTGGATGCCCAGTGACTCTTGGCACGTTGGGAGAAGAATTCTGAGATGGGAGAATCAACTTTTATTCAGCCATAGGAATGATGATTTTAAAATCTTGTTATTTATTGAAAAAAGTAAATCTTTTGTAGTCAAAACCCACTTGGCAATATCTTAAGGCAGATAAACCTAAAATATAGCTTTCAATTTAAAGAAACCACAGTGCTTCCAATTAAACAAGCTCATGCTCTTCTAACAATCTGACTCAGCACATTCTCTGGTGTAGAGTTTGTGTCTGTCAGATTGTTCCCTATATCACATGACTGACTGTCTGTCTTCCAGTTTCCTTAAGTTGAAATTGCCTAAAGCACCGGCTACTTAGGAGTGAGAGGTAGCACCTTAAACAGGTGGTCTTGAGACACATAGCAAAAGTGTCTTGTGTTACACTGGTGCATCCTTGCTGAAGTGTTACACCAGCATGACTGAAGGCTGGATTTGGCCCATTGGGCAAAGGACATATCTGAGTGTCGGCTGAAAGGAGCTTGCTGCTTTTTCATTGCTTCCTGGTGTCATCTGCCTTATAACGATGGGGTAACTATCTTATGCCTCCCATCCTTTCAGCTAAGGTTTTAAAAAGTTGTCAGTTGCATTGTAATGAAACCCTGGTATTATTTGCTTTGAATCTTCATTACCCAGCAATCTGCAGCACCAGATAACTTCATTCTAAGTACAGAATTATTTGTAAAAGATGAAGTGTGACTAATTTGCAGCTATTTTCCCTTTAATAATGGCAAATGGTGGCTAGGGTGCCCCCAGCTCCGTCTGTCTGGGCCATCATCTCAGGGCAATGTCTAAGGGAAGAACCCTTTGGGCTCTATTGTAAAAACCACCATACTCCTCCCCTTTACATAGGTTCAGATGATGAGAGAGCAGCTGAATAAACTTTTGCTGAGTGGGCTTCAAAATGGCAAAAGCGACCATTAATAATGTTGTGACCATTAATAATGGTGCAATGGCTGACTCTGCTGTGCTGAGTAGGGCATTCAGCATCTGCATGAATTGAACATTGATGGACGTTGTTAACTGTCACATTTGTCACATTTCGTTTTCTCTTCTACAAGTGATATGGTGCTGAAAGTGGAGGAGAATGGTGCAGAGAGCTTCCCTGGTCAGGGTCCATAAAGTAAAATGCCTCCATATGTAGCTGCCTTCATCATAGACAGGCCAGGAGGTGTCTAGTGAGTTGTGTGAAATTCATGGGCGGATGGAGAAAATTCTCCTGACTTTTTTTTCACTTTTTCCACCCCCAGCTCCAACAATAAGTATTGTGAGGACAGAGGTGCTATGCTCAGAGTATTGTCTCCTGTTTTAGTTCTGATCTGTCTCTGTAATGAATCCTGCAAGACAAGGAGCAGTGGGGATAACATATGAGGCTCTGTATTCTTGTGTTTCTAGGACAGGCTAAGCAAAACTTACCATTTATTGTCATCTCAGGAAGTCCATTTTATAGCTTCCATCCATTGAGGGCTGCATGGGATTCCCAGTACAGCTCCCAGTCTGCCCAACAGAGGCAGAAGTCTTCCTGCATACTTCCCCTCTGCAGGGACTGCACCTGGGAACACAGCTCTGATGTTGCCTGTGGAACTCGTGGGTTTCTGCGCAAGTCTGGGAGTGTTAGCATTGAATTAGATGGGAACAGGGTTGTATCTTGTCCTAGCCCTTCCTTTGCTGTTCAACTGGGAAGTGCCTTGCCTCATTCTGGCAGGCCTCCTGGCCTCTGGTTGCCTGTAATCCTAAGCATCTGGTGCCTGCGTTTACACAACAGCCGGCAGGTTTAAAGATCCCAGTCTCTCGTTAAATGAGTGTATTGTAAAGAGCCGTGTCCCACCTGCTATGACCTGTTGGGCTGCGATCTGGCAGAGTTGCCATAGTTCTCCGCAGCTCAAAACTTGCTGTAACTCCAGGAGTGAGTTTGAACTTTTACATGTGCAAATGTTTAATGGAGAATTATGAAGCTACCAGAAGGCTGGGCACCTAACTGCTGCCCCATGGTGCACAAGGGGTGGAGAATCTTCTTTCACCAACCCTGCCCAATAAGAAGTAGAGAGGACAGGGGAAGCAGTGACCTTCATCTCCGCTATCTCACTTGCTTTCTCTATGTGGCATTAGCTGGATGATCACTTTTGCTGTAGATGCATTGCTGTGTCATGGCCAATAAATCATTTTGTTTTATTCCAGGCCACGTTTTTCTTTATTTGGCTAGAAATAGGCGGACACATGGTTGAGTTTGAAGAGGAGCTTGTGAAGCTATCCGGCCTGACTGATCCCTGTGAACTTAAGAAAGAGTCATGGTGATGATGGGAAATATGCTTAGGAGCAGATTTAAATAGAAGAGAGACCACATACTCCAATCCCCAGCCACAAACTCTGGCATGGGTGTCTCATTATCAGTGTGGTGCTATGTATCCCATCAATGGGGTGTAAGCTGTCGTGCCATATGAATCTGACTGTCTAGTCCAGAGGCTGTCTCTCTAAGTAGCATAGCAACATAGTATTCAGGGCCAGCTGCTGGTAGCTGCCTTGACCACAACGCACAATGATAAGAATTTTCTCCTTCCACAGCTAAAGTGTTTTTATAAGTTTGAACTTACTGGTGATGCAGTGACTGTCCAAACCAAAAGTTACTGGCAGGCTAGAGGGAGCTGGTTTTGCGGTCTGGGGAGTAGCTAACTGCTCAGTGCTTTGCAGAAATAACCTCACGTTCTACGGAACTTTTCTGTCCAAGGGAGGCCAAAGCATTTACAAACAATGGCCAAATCCTGCACTCGATTACGCTGGTACAAAGCGATACTAACTTCTTGAAGCTCGTGGCTTTGCTCTGAATTTAGAATGTGTGAGAGCGCAAAATTTGGTTCTTACTTTGTCAGCTATATGGAAATCCAGCTCTGGATGGATCACACCAGCAGTGTAACAGCACCTGTGTAGGAAAAGAAGCGAAGCGGGATATATGTTTGTGACGCATGGCCAGAAAGGCTTAAACATCCTGCAAAATAAATAACCCTCAAAAGACATGTGGGGAGACAATGTTTGTGTTTTTGTGTATTTACATATGTAAGAATAGGGTGAAGATGTAATCAACAGTTCCTGTCTAGGCTGTATTCTGATAGTTCAGAGGTCAAAAGAACATCCTATTATTTAAATAAATTGTAAACACAGGATATCTCTGTATTCATCTCTCTTTGAAATGTATAGAAAATAATCTGTGAATGGTGGAGGAACAAGCAAATGGCCTTACGTTAATTCTACAGCTAAGTACTGGTGATGGACTTCCTTCAAAGTCATGCTAATTACCTTTTGAACTCCAACTTGTCAAAAGACATGAAATTGTATAAAAGATCTTTGGGTCCTGATTCTGTCATCTCAGATCTGCTTAGGCTTCATCAGGGGAAGTTTGAGTCACAAGACTGAGGTCCCAGTTAGGCTGGTATGCCCTGAATATGATATTTGGACATTGGACTATAACCTGTGAATTCTTTCTGAAAGAACTCTTTGCAACTACAAAGCTCACCATCTCTGCTATGAATCTGAACCTCAATGAATTGAACTCGTGTCTATGCATATTGAACTTTTAACCAGACTCTCTCTTGTTTTTAATAAAGTTTAGTTTAATAAGAATGGACTGTAGCATGTAGTTGGGTAAGATCTGGAATATTCATTAACCTGGGAGGTAATGTGTCTGATCATTTGGGATTGGTAGAACCCTTTTTTAATATGAGGAAATAAGATTTACAGAAATGGTCGTTATATTTGATGTGGGTACCTGGATGGAGGCCTGAGGGAACTGTGTTGTTTGAACTTCTGAGTAACCAGTAAGGTAATAAGCTGTTTTGTGCTGGCGTGGTGAATCTAAGTATTGGAATATCCACCAGCTTTATGGGGATTGTCTGCCCCATTCTTTGCAGGTCACCCTAATTGAGTGACCATCATTGGTTCCCCACTAGGACCCCGATCACAATGCTGTTGAAATGGGGGGTTAGGGTGGAGAAGGTAATTGTCAACAGAGCAGATAATCATATATGCCAAGTATCCTGCCTTTCCATTCAGAATCTAAACAGTAAAGCTAGTGGCATGACATCAAACACATGACTTGCTAAAGTTAGCATTTAAATAGCGGCTTCTTGGCACAAAGACACAATTTCCTGGTGCAAGTGCTAGGGGAGCCAACTAGGGGGAGCGCTTTTCTTGACCTGCTGCTCACAAACCGGGTAGAATTAGTGGGGGAAGCAAAAGTGGATGGGAATCTGGGAGGCAGTGACCATGAGTTGGTTGAGTTCAGGATCCTGACGCAGGGAAGAAAGGTAAGCAGCAGGATACGGACCCTGGACTTCAGGAAAGCAGACTTTGACTCCCTCAGGGAACAGATGGCCAGGATCCCCTGGGGGACTAACATGAAAGGGAAGGGAGTCCAGGAGAGCTGGCTGTATTTCAAGGAATCCCTGTTGAGGTTACAGGGACAAACCATCCCGATGAGTCGAAAGAATAGTAAATATGGCAGGCGACCAGCTTGGCTTAATGGTGAAATCCTAGCGGATCTTAAACATAAAAAAGAAGCTTACAAGAAGTGGAAGGTTGGACATATGACCAGGGAAGAGTATAAAAATATTGCTCGGGCATGTAGGAAAGATATCAGGAGGGCCAAATCGCACCTGGAGCTGCAGCTAGCAAGAGATGTCAAGAGTAACAAGAAGGGTTTCTTCAGGTATGTTGGCAACAAGAAGAAAGCCAAGGAAAGTGTGGGCCCCTTACTGAATGAGGGAGGCAAGCTAGTGACAGAGGATGTGGAAAAAGCTAATGTACTCAATGCTTTTTTTGCCTCTGTTTTCACTAACAAGGTCAGCTCCCAGACTGCTGTGCTGGGCAACACAAAACGGGGAAGAGATGGCCAGCCCTCTGTAGAGATAGAGGTGGTTAGGGACTATTTAGAAAAGCTGGACGTGCACAAGTCCATGGGGCCGGACGAATTGCATCCGAGAGTGCTGAAGGAATTGGAGGCTGTGATTGCAGAGCCCTTGGCCATTATCTTTGAAAACTCGTGGCGAACGGGGGAAGTCCCGGATGACTGGAAAAAGGCTAATGTAGTGCCCATCTTTAAAAAAGGGAAGAAGGAGGATCCTGGGAACTACAGGCCGGTCAGCCTCACCTCAGTCCCTGGAAAAATCATGGAGCAGGTCCTCAAAGAATCAATCCTGAAGCACTTAGAGGAGAGGAAAGTGATCAGGAACAGTCAGCATGGATTCACCAAGGGAAGGTCATGCCTGACTAATCTAATCGCCTTTATGATGAGATTACTGGTTCTGTGGATGAAGGGAAAGCAGTGGATGTATTGTTTCTTGACTTTAGCAAAGCTTTTGACACGGTCTCCCACAGCATTCTTGTCAGCAAGTTAAGGAAGTATGGGCTGGATGAATGCACTATAAGGTGGGTAGAAAGCTGGCTAGATTGTCGGGCTCAACGGGTAGTGATCAATGGCTCCATGTCTAGTTGGCAGCCGGTGTCAAGTGGAGTGCCCCAGGGGTCGGTCCTGGGGCCCGTTTTGTTCAATATCTTCATAAATGATCTGGAGGATGGTGTGGATTGCACTCTCAGCAAATTTGCGGATGATACTAAACTGGGAGGAGTGGTAGATACGCTGGAGGGGAGGGATAGGATACAGAAGGACCTAGACAAATTGGAGGATTGGGCCAAAAGAAATCTAATGAGGTTCAATAAGGATAAGTGCAGGGTCCTGCACTTAGGATGGAAGAATCCAATGCACCGCTACAGACTAGGGACCAAATGGCTCGGCAGCAGTTCTGCGGAAAAGGACCTAGGGGTGACAGTGGACGAGAAGCTGGATATGAGTCAGCAGTGTGCCCTTGTTGCCAAGAAGGCCAATGGCATTTTGGGATGTATAAGTAGGGGCATAGCGAGCAGATCGAGGGACGTGATCGTTCCCCTCTATTCGACACTGGTGAGGCCTCATCTGGAGTACTGTGTCCAGTTTTGGGCCCCACACTACAGGAAGGATGTGGATAAATTGGAAAGAGTACAGCGAAGGGCAACAAAAATGATTAGGGGTCTAGAGCACATGACTTATGAGGAGAGGCTGAGGGAGCTGGGATTGTTTAGTCTGCAGAAGAGAAGAATGAGGGGGGATTTGATAGCTGCTTTCAACTACCTGAAAGGGGGTTTCAAAGAGGATGGCTCTAGACTGTTCTCAATGGTAGCAGATGACAGAACGAGGAGTAATGGTCTCAAGTTGCAATGGGGGAGGTTTAGATTGGATATTAGGAAAAACTTTTTCACTAAGAGGGTGGTGAAACACTGGAATGCGTTACCTAGGGAGGTGGTAGAATCTCCTTCCTTAGAGGTTTTTAAGGTCAGGCTTGACAAAGCCCTGGCTGGGATGATTTAACTGGGACTTGGTCCTGCTTTGAGCAGGGGGTTGGACTAGATGACCTTCTGGGGTCCCTTCCAACCCTGATATTCTATGATTCTATGATTCTATGATTAAGCTGGGCTATACTACTCATACAGCGACCGTATGCATTGGGGTTCTAAGCCTCATCCCTCCTTGAGTTGGTTATTTTATAACTTACTTTGTCCCAGGAGCTCAGGCTAAGAGTAAGGGGAGGCCAGGGAGCTGAATTTTGAGACTCTGTGGTCCCATTTAGGAGAACACATTGTATAGTAGATTTGATTGGAGCTGTCTGCTGTGATTAAAAGTTCGGAGTTCAGGCACATTCTAAGTCTGTGGATAGCAGCTTTTCCCCTGGTAATGTGAGTGCTGTGTGTATCTACAAGTATCTGTCTACAACCCTCTTCCCCTTTGTTCACCAGAACCCTTTCTGCGTTCTGATTATCAGCACCTTCCCCTTTTAACTTAAAAGTGACTATCTCCCTGCAAATGGAACAAATAAGAGATCTGAAACCGAGCTACGTTGTAAAACCTGCACGTGCAACCTCAAGCGTCTGATTCACTTAGGCCATCATAGAGGCTCTGGTAGGTCTCTGAATTAGTCAGCGGAGAACACTTCGCGTGAGAAGCTGGAGGTCTGCTACGAACTTTCTGGTGAGTATCTGAATTTTTATTCATTTCCTTTCTGAGAGCAGAGCTCGGGAATGTTTAAATGCTCTGAGCTCAGCTACCTAGCAACTAAAAGCTCCCAATGCTCAATAGCAGGAGAACAGAAGGGCACTGTTGGTTCCAAATCCATTGTGTTAAGGTTCTCCCAAGGGACAATTATCACATGGAAGGATTGTGATATCTTAGTGTCATAATGTACTTGACAGAACCCCAATGAGCTAACTCCATTGTCAGCTGCAACACACAGCACCTGCTGCCAGATTTGCTGCACAGAAATACTTAAACTGAGTCAGTGATGGGATTCTGAGTAATAAGGTAATAAATACATGGAGGATTTGGTGATGCTAAGAGTCAGACTCTCCAATGATTAGTGGTTAGGGGCCTGTTAAGTGCTCAGATGTTTTGAAACTCTGGCCATAAATATCACGATAGGAGCAACTGGATAGTGAGCACTTCTGGAATCTTGTCCCCTATTTAAGTGTCTCACTGGAGATGCTGTTATGACAATCTAGCCCCACATGAAAAGTAGGAGGAGTGTGACCAACCTACACTGGGAATGCTACAGCCAGAGATTTTGGAGCTGTGTGCATGGAGCTTTGCTTTGTTTATTGTATGTACGTACGTACAACATGCTCCAAGCAAGCCCTGAGTGCAGGATAGACTTCTCAGGGCAGAACTGTAATGGGCAGATTCTAAATACTTAATTCTTTTTACAAACATTTCTTTACTGAGAGGCACAAGCAAGGAAAATTACAGAGGTCCTTGATACTGCTAGCTGGACTTTGATTCTACAAATACACAGAGGGCAATGGAAGGCAGGGTCCATTTTATACCATTGTATTTAGCCAAGCACTTAAACAGCTTGGAAAGTCTTAATTTCTCAATTTCAAAAGCAGTTCTGCATCCATGGCAGCTGGTGATGGCTCTGGATTCCATTCCAGGAGCTGCAGGGGCTTTACCAATTTCCACAGGGCTGTGCAACTACAATTGCATGAGGAAAAGAAATATGCAGCGATCTCTGTCTGAGAGAAGAGGTGAAATCCTTTGTAGTGAGGATCCCCAGATTTGGTGTAGAATTTTCCTCTCCCGATTGGTTTTGTACTATCCCAGCATTTTATCATTTCAGACCATTCCAGAGCACATGCATAGAGCCAGCGCACTCTGTCTTGCATCCCCAGGTGTGTGCCATTCATTTTCACTGGTTACTGTTGTTTGGGTGTTCAGCTTAAAGGAGACAGTCTCTGCCTTGTGGAGTTTGCCATCTAAATACCCCAGACTTGTCACTCATGGCTTCCTGCTGCGCCAGTGCTGAAGGCAATGATTTTTATTCTCTGAGAATGATCAGGAATACGACATGAGCCAGGTTTACTCTAGCTCCTTTTCATTAGCATCCCTGATTCTTGGGGATTGATAAACCCCGTCTCAAAATTGTATTGAAATTTGTTTTAGGGGCACTAGCTTGTCCAGGGCTGCAGAATGAGAGACAGATAGAAGGGGAGAAGATTTTCAAAATAAAAAACAGGCTGATTTAGTGGTGATGCTTTTTAGAGTAACAAAATTCTCATACGAGAGACTGTGCATGTGTTGTATGTGTATAGTTTGCTACTCTTGGTACTGCCAGCTTTGGATTCAACAGTGACACTCATGTATTTCACAGACTGGAGGATATTTTGGCCAAGAACTTCTTGTTCTTAAAGAGTTGATCATCAGATGCGGAGCAAAAGCACAGCTCTGAGTGTGCCTGTATTCATCCAGTTTTTCTCTTTGCTTGGAACACACAGTGTCACACTGAATGCTTCTTCCACTGATTTTGTTCCTGTAAACAGAGCTAATTCTGTCTGGTGCAGAAATGCTGCTGGAACAAACTTTCAGTAGTTATTACCATTTTTTTATTCATTAGGTAAAAAATGGGACATTTCAGGTGTCCCAAAAGAAGCTCTCCTTATAGAGGTTTCCACCGTTTGAAATCCAGCACCTTTGTTGCTAGTGACTAAAGGTGTTACTGTGTGATCCAACCTCATTGAGAGGGGCTCAGACTTTTCCAGAGCACTCTTTAACAGGGAGATTGTCTGAAGATTAAGGCATCTGGATTGTTAGTATCAGCATAAACACTTCTTATCACCTGCCGCAGCATCTGTGAACAAACCCAACCTAACCACCTCCTATTTCTACAGAAACTTTAGGCCTCAAGCCAAGCTGAAAATTCGTTGCACAAAAGGAAATTTTAAAACCAGAGCATAAGCTCTCGTCAACTTCCTCTTCACGTAACTTAGAGTTGTCTCAAACCAGAAACGTATCTGACAGTTGCCTCATGGTTTTCAAAGAGTGTTGTAATGGTGGGACTTGGTGGATTCATTAAACTAAATCGCTGAGACTGAGGATGAGTGAGGGGGGAGTATAGGCCAAATCCATCTCGGTGAAAGCAAAGAAGTGTCAGTCCAGCAACCCCGTCCATCTCTGAATCACCTGCTTGTTGGCGATAGAATGGGATGTGGCTGCGATATAATCACTGGACAGAGCAATGGAGGGAACTGCTCCCTGAAGGTGGGAGCTCTGCTCTCTGGGGTTGACTCCAACCCTGCCAGTTACCTGAAGGGAGTTCGTACCAAAGCAATAGCATGGTCGCCAGAAAGTCCCCTGCCACCTGGCCCCTGTGTTGCCATGGTTTGGGTGTGCGTCTTGTTAAAGCAATGGAGGGAGCTTGGGCCAAGGCTGTGACTTAAGTGCTGTGCATCCCCTGGAGAGAGCAGGGGCCCATGCAGCCTGTGTTAACTTGTCTCTCCCCTTTTTAGAGTGAAATGAGAATGGTACCTGCCCTCGCTCTCATGCGGATACTGCTGTCACTGGGTAAGCAGAGATCCTGCGTTTGCCCCCCTTGCCTTCACCCCTGGAAACGCTGCCTGCTTTCCCCGCCCTTGCCTTTGCTTAGAGATCCACCATCTCTCCCGCATAAGACGTTACTTACGTGTTCAGCTCATGACAGTGAATTTCAGAGCCCAGGCCATCCACTGTGAGGGAGCTCATGGGGCTGGGAACCAGGAACTTTTTCTTCTAGGCCTGCTGCTGAGTCAGTGTGGCCTGGCCCTGGGGCAAGTCACGTACCTCTCCTGTGCCTCAGGTCTCCAGCAGGGAAGCTAATAAGCTGCTTGCGTGGTGCTTTGAAGGCATACAGGGGCATGAGCTGAGCATCCTCATTAACGCTCATGATTTCTCTGATCTCTGAACGCTGGGCACTCCACCCTTCTAGCATGGCTCCCGTGAACCGGCCTCAGCCTGCAGCAGTACCGTTGACCTAGGATCTGCACTTGCTCAGCCAGGCCCCAGCAGGGTGGGAAGGAAGAGAAGGGCTGAATGCAAGTTTCAGCTGCAGGGAAGTGTCTCCGAGCTATTGATTTTTGGAGCTGCAGAGGCATCTGAGTGCCTTGAGCTCCTTCTTTGCCCAGTGTTCTTCACTGAAACTCCCCAGCCAGCCCCAGAAGAGGCCTGTTTGCGAAACAGCAGCTATAAGAACAGTACTTTGCATTTATTATTTACAGAGCACCAGCTGTGCGCTTGGTGCTTCGCAAGGACACTGCCCTGACGCAGTTCCCCCCAGAACTCAGGAACTGGCTTTCCTGATGTGTTAGCCCTGGAGTCCGTGTTGTATGATCAGATGGGCTTTGATTTAACACTTTCAGCTGAAGATCCGCAATATTTAAGGAGCATGAATAGGAGAATCAGCCCCTTGCCTTCTGGGATCTGTTAATGCTCATTTTGACCCTGCCCGTAATTTCCCTGTGGTTTTCTTCCCCTGGGAATTTCCTGTTGCTTCCTACCTTACCCTTGCCCTCTGCGCGGCTCACCCAGCCACATCCCTCTGTCATCACTCAAACTATACAGCCTCTGGGGAACTGAGAGTTTGGCTGCTGCTGATTCTGGGGCCTTTTCTGCCCCTTAGTGTCCTTTCCTTGCCCCTATTCTCTAGCCCCTGCCCTGCAGTGCTTGCACTTTGTGCCAGCGAAGGTTAGGACACTTTGACGCGGCTCTATTAGTTTCCTCTTACAGGGCTCTCCAGCAGCCTCCTGAGCAATAGCTATGTCACTGCTTGTGCAAACAAGCAGAGGACACAGCCAGCTGGGTTTGAGAGCTTCAGGGCCAAGGGTGGGGAAGCAAAGAGGGAAGGGCTGAGAGAACTGACATTCATACACTAAATGTAGCCCAGCAGCCCGTGCACCGGTGCTATGCCAGGCTGAGGGTGCTGGAATGACCCTCGCCACAAGGATGCAAGGCCAGTCCCATGGTCAGAGAACTAGTTTAAGACTTGGGGTCCTGGGTTCAAATCCCTGCTCTGCCACAGACTTCCTGGGTGACCTTGGGCCCGTCACTAAGTCTCTGTGTCAGATTCCCGTCTGCACAATGGAGATAATAACCCTGCCCTGCCTCCCAGGGAGGCTGGGAGGGCACCTACGTTAGACTGTGAGTGCTCCGATACTCTGGTGATAGGCAGTGGTACACGAGAACAGTTCATGAGGAGCCACAGCCCTCTGCTTCAAAAGAGCAACATGGTTGGGGCTCGTGCAAGGAGTGTTCTCCCACTTCCTGTTCCGTGCAGACGTGCCTTTGCCGACAGGAAGTGAGGCCGGGATTCCCCTGCTGGGAGAACCAGCACCGGGGGGCTGCAATGCCCGGCTTAGCCAGAATGTCTGGACTGGCAGCACTAAGGCTGCTGCTGTGGAGAAGAGCAAAGCGGCCTAGTCCTGTCCCAGCTTGCACCAGCCCAGTGTGAATCCTGGGGTGCAATTTTTGACAACCCCTCCACCCCTAAGACTTGGTAAAAGGGATCTTTCCAGGACATGGTGCCAGGGCAGCAGTGCTGGGGGCTCGCTGCAATGACCCTGTCCTGAGGAATGGCTGGGCCAGAAGCATTTTGTCTGTGTCTCAGCTGTACCACGGGCCTCTGCCCTGGAGGGTATGAAGCACGAATAGGAAGCATGGCCCTAGGGGAGGCCATGCCCTTAAGTGGGGGCAATAGCAGACCTAGCACTTCATCCTCGGCTCTGCCCACCTCCCAGAAGCCAGGTTAGCAGCAGCCCATCACGGCATCGCCCTGGCTTCAGACTGCGGAGGGACAAGGCCTCACCTGGGCGTAACAAACTGAGACATGTGCAAAGTAGTGGGCCTGCATGTGGCATTGCTTCCAGTCCTTTCAAATGCCCCTCCCCTCCACCGACCCAGTCAGAGGGCTCCCTCTCTGGTGCTGCTGGGAGGGTAGAGAAGAAAAGACCATTCTGCTGGCTCTGGGACTCTACCAGCAGCCTGGGGATACTTGGCCCCAGGGCTGGTTCCGGCAGTGAAACAGCTGCATGGACCCTCCCTCTGACAGGAAGGAGCTGCCCTGGCTCTCCATGTCTGGTGATGTTTTGTGAAGGAGCTAGTTCAGGGGGTGCAGCATTTTATGCAATCAGAGAGTGGGGGAGGGCTCCGCCTGTGTGAAGGGAGCAGGGTCTGCAAGGCTGGGTGCAGGGAGTGTCTTGGTCTCTTTGGGTTTGAAGGGATGTCTCGAGGATGAGCAGGTACCTGGCAGGCCCAGGCTGATCTAGGCAGCACAGCTGTTCTCTGCACCATGCTGGATTCTGCAGTTCTGGGGTCATCCCTCTTCCTTGGTGCCTGCAGGGAATGGGGGGGTGTTGGCTGGTCTGGTCATCACTCGCCCCAAGCTGAAGGCTGGCTTTGGGGACTCTGTCCTGCTGGAATGTTTCTTCCAAAGCTTGGTGCCAGGGGACTGGAACGTGACCAAAGTCGACTGGATACATGTGCCGGAAAACAATACTCAGGCGGTGAGTCCAATTGCCAGGAAGGGCCCAGGGTAGCACCACAGGTCCAGGGAGAATGGGACTCCTGGTCACAGAGCATAGCAGGGCCGTGGGGGTGGGGTGGGGCAGGCAGAGATAGTGTTCAGCACACCCAGCTCAGAGAGAGCAGCAATTTCCAAGGGGGATGGAAATCCAACTCAGCCCGGGGGGGAGAGGCTTTTCCTAGCCGACAGCTGTTCTGAGGTCACTGGGTGAGGCAATTTTGATGTACCTTATCCCAATTCCTAGGTGCTTAAGTCACAAAATCTACCATATCAACTGGGACTGACTGACCCCTTGTTGGACCTTTCAACAGAGAGCCAGTGGGGCATAGGCTGCAATACCGCTTGCCTCAGAAGAGCAATCTGCCAGGGCAGGACGGGGTGTATGAGTGGGGGTGCCAGGAGGAGCAGCAGCTGGGGGGATATTTAGAGGAACTAAGTTCACACTTGGGAGTATATTGGCATCCAGTCATCTGACACCCTTATCCTGGTCATATGACGAGCCATATCCCTTTGCAGGAGGAGATGGTCTTCTACTACTACAGTAACCACAGCGTTCCTGTGGGACGCTTCCAGCACCGAGTGCAGTGGTGCGGGGATGTGGCCCGCAAGGACGGCTCTGTGAGGATGCAGGATGTACAGGCGGATGACAGTGGGACGTACACCTGCGAGATCCGGGTGTTTGGGTGGAGCAGCGTCTTCAAAAACTACACCGTGCTGCATGTGACCTCTGCCAGACAGAGATGTACGTGCCCTCCATTGCTAGCTTATGCCTCCCCTTGGCTACTGGTCAATTTCACAGCAGCCTCATCGGCTCACCCCTTCACTGAGGGCAGTCTCCCCTTCCCCTGAGCCAAATGCCTCCCTTCAGGATGGGGCTGTGTTGGCTTAAGGGCCCCCTGGGTCACGCTGTCTGCCGCCCTATGCAGTCACAGTGATATGCAAGCAGGAGTGTGGTGTTGGCTCACCAGGGCAGGTTTGCCACCAAGTATGAGAACTGGGGCAGAAATCCCCAGGTTTGTGCAGCCTCCGGGCTCCATGCTGTGCTCCCTGGAGACGGATCTCTGCCCCAGTCCTGTGGGAACTAACCAATCTGTTACCAAGGGGAGGAGACAGCCACATCCTATGGATGCCTTTGGGGGTGATGTGCACCTCCCCAGGTCTTAGAGCAGCAGCCATGTTAGTCTGTATTTGCAAAAAAAGAAAAGGAGTACTTGTGGCACCTTAGAGACTAACAAATTTATTTGAGCATAAGCTTTCGTGAGCTAATGCATCCGATGAAGTGAGCTGTAGCTCACGAAAGCTTATGCTCAAATAAATTTGTTAGTCTCTAAGGTACCACAAGTACTCCTTTTCTTTTTTTCCCTAGGTCTTGGGCATCCACCAGCATGAGATGGGAAGAGACTGACTCCTGATGGCTAGTGTGCTGGAACAGAGGCATCGCTAACTCTGCTGCCTGTCTCTCTCACCCCCAAGGGTCCAGATTTGCAGGGGCCCAGGACTCCAAGAGCACCAGTAGCAGTGGCTGGGGGGCCATCCTGGGTTACGTCTGTGCGATCACCTTCCTGGCCCTCTTGTTGGGATATGGGCTGAAAAAGTTTCTCCAGAGGCAGAGGTAACAGGCCCTGGCTCCCATGGCTGCAGGGTGGGTGTGGCATCATCCTGCCTGGTGGTTACCTGCTGCCACAGGCCAGCACGGGAGAGGGGGATGCAGGTGAATTTCAGCACCTGGGGATTCCCGGCCTGTGACAACTCAGGGTGACCACACACACTATCCTCCTCTGCCCCCGGTGGCTCCATTGTGTCTGATTGGCCTGCCCTGCCCTCTCCTCTCTCAGCAGTGCAGGGGCTGCTCCTTGGGTTCCACACATGCTCCTTTCCCTGTCCCTGCTGAACCCGCTGTTCTGGGAGCTCTCTTCCTCGCAGGGAGCGTAGGGGACATCCTCTTCTTGACATGCCTGATCCCACACTGCCCTGGTTCGACAGACAGATCTCTCCTCTGGTAGGGAGAGGAGGCAGAGTGCTGGGGTCCCAAAATATCCTGGCCCATGTGCCCCTGCATGGCCCAGGTGGATGGGCAGGAGCTGCATCCCTGGCTGTAGCAATTGCATATGGGGCTGGAACCCTCCTGTGCACAGCAGGTTGCAGCGAGGCCAAGGCGTATGGGGTAGATGCAAGGCCAGTCACTAAGAGTGAGGGTCCCGCCACACCTGAGCATGGGCAGAGAGGCCCAGACTCACTGGTATGGAAAGGCTGAGCAGCGGACTTGGCCTTTCCTTGCTCCTTTCTGTTACCAGGGGTTCCTGACCAACAGGAAGGCCAGAGTGTCAGGGGAAATGCAGACAGAGCCAGGCACTAGTTCTGGAATTAACCCACTGAAGTGTGGAGGGGATGGGTGGAGATGACTGCTCCTGTGGGAGTCAGCTTCATGCAATTGACGTTCCTTCCAGACGTACGGAGAACGGGCCCCTGTCGAGGAGTCGGGATGGTGGCAGTCGGGATGAAGCAGAGGTGAGAACTCAGTCTCTGCTTACCAAGCTGAGTGGGGCTAATGTTGCCAGACCCTGTAACAGGGAAACACCAGAATCCAGGGGATAGTTCCTGGAATAAAAGGAGGATTTGGGACAGCAGAGTTGCTATTCAGCCTGCCCCAGGCACCAAATGCGCGTGTTCCCACATGCCTACGGCCAGTAAAGAAAGCCTGGCATTTGTTTTGCCATATCGTTGGCCATTAGCGTAGAGATGATTGGAATTAACCCCAGATAATTCCATCCTGCCATGACTCCTAATTAGGAGATAATGTCCGTGGAGCAGAGTGAGCTCACGGGCTCCTGCTGCTACCTAAATACCCAGGCAGAGACGAGATCTTTATGTTCAAAGCAGGAGGTGTGGGGCCTGTGACAATGTTCTGTCACAGCCACTTTGTTGCTGTTGCAGCCCAGGACTGGTGTAGGATTTATCGTCCTATCAGAGGGATGTGGGACAAGAGCTGCTATGTTCTAGAACAGACGGATTGTGTGTGATACAACAAATCGAAGGGCAGTGCAGGGAGTGTAAGCTAGTGGTTAGGCCAGGGCAATGGGAACCAGGGCTCTTGGATTCTAGTTCCACATTCCCTTCAAAACAGGGATCATGATCCTGCCTTAACATTCATGGGGCTTCGTTAATGAATGTCTGCAAAGTGCTTTGATGTCCTCAGATGACAAGCACAAGAGAACAGTAAAGTGTTGTTGTGGCCTTAAAAATACAGAGGCCCTGAACACTCACAGTGAATAGACTTCAGTAGGAAGTGGGGGCTTCAGATTCCCAGGATTTGTGGGGATCTGTTGTCCCATTAGGAATAAACAGGCCCTTTACTTTGTCTAACACTGTATCTATTTGTTCAGCTTTCATCAGAGGATGCAAGGGTCTTTTTAACACTAGGTACTATGAAGGCAGGGAGTTTAGTATGAGTCCCAGCCAGCACAAGAGTTGCCTCTGTAGTGACACTAGCTAGGATAAGCTGATCAATGCGCTCAATCCTCATGCTTCAGGGCACGAGCTGCTCACCAGGGTCAGGAAGGTGTCTCCCCCCACAGGAGAGAACTGCCCTATTGGATGTGTTAAGGGGGCTTTACACACCTCCCTCTGCAGCATCTGGTGTTGGTGGTTGCCACCAGTTAGTGGGCGTCAGACTGCCCAGGCTGGGGACTCTGCTGGCCAGCATGCACTTTACTTACTGTAATGCAGGTTACCCTGGTGGCTGCTTTGATACAGCTGTGTTGGTAAGTGACCTCCCCCCGCCCCAACTCCTCGCCCAGCGTGTCTGAGTGGGTCAGGAGGGGAGAAGGCCAAGGAGTTTGGAGCAGAGCTGGGCCCTCCGGTGAGCTATTCAGCATTTGTCTATCATCCTACCCACCAGATGCTGGGAACTCTCAAAACAGAGGCTGCCTGGTCCTGCTCTGGAAAGTCACCAGCTGAAATGAGCCTCTGGAACGGGCATTTCACAAGCCATGCAGGGCCTGAGTCTCTTTCTGATCTTCCTGGCAGGAAGGTATTTACTCCCTCATACCCTGTGCTGAGACGCTCAAGGCTGGGCAGGAGGCAGAGCTGTGGAGCAGAAAGGACATGACCTACATGACCATGGTGAGCTCTGTGTCAGGAGGTCCAAGCAGCTGGGGCAAGAGAGGAGATCAGGGCCTCCCCGAAACACAGGGCCTGCCATGCACTGGCATGACCCCCCTGATATCAACTGAGGGTACAGGGTGGGCAGTTTGCCTCCAGGTGAGCTGTGGGGTTCTAGCCCATTTATTTGGAAGTGATGAGGGATTGGGGATGTAATACCAAGGATGGCTTCTGGATGCAAACTCTATAGAACTCTCTGTGTAAGGCAGGATCTGTTCTCTCTGCAAGGCAAAGCAAATGGGGACCTGACTGACGTAGTTGGGTTAATCCAACTTTTTAGTATAGCTCAGGCCTAACACAGCCCCCTGGCTCTGACAGCGCTGATGGCTTTGCACTTTGTCCCCTGCAGCACCCCTCTGCCTCTTTCCCTGGGGCGGGCACTGCACTGCTGGAGAACAACGTGTATGTCCAGCTGCAGAGGAAGAAGATCCCAGTGGAATGGCTGGATGAGGGGAGACTGGGCAATGGAGGAGCCCAAGAAAGCAAGAAAACCTGTGAAAAGTCCAACAGTCCAGCGGAGGAATTCCCTTGATCCCTGGATTGGGGGAAAGCACCTCTGAGCCCAGCCTGGCACGATAGCCAGGGACATTGACCTCTCCAGGGACAAACTTGACAGGGACAGGCTTGACAAAGCCCTAGCTGGGATGATTTAACTCAGGCTTGACAAAGCCCTAGCTGGGATGATTTAACTGGGACTTGGTCCTGCTTTGAGCAGGGGGTTGGACTAGATGACCTTCTGGGGTCCCTTCCAACCCTGATATTCTATGATTCTATGATTCTATGAAACTCTACCCACTCCGTCAGCATGCTGCAGGGCTGCCTTTGTCCGTACAGGGTATGGGCCGTATCACTCTAGCTGTCCAGGTTATAATCTATTTGTGCTGTGACAGCACCTGCCAGCCCCAGCCAGGATCGGGCCCCATTGTGCCCAGCGCTGTGTAGACTTGCTGCTCATTGAGGATGTTTTCAAAAGGGTCACTTCATGCTCTGGTGGGGCTGCTGCTGTTTTTGCGTCTGCGCCGTGAGCCCAGCACGGCCTGGCCTTCACACAGGGCACGGGGAGGGCACTTCTTGCTACCTGGGGCAGGCCAGGAGTGGGGCACAGGAGGGCAATGAAGATGAACGGACTTTGCTCTGGTTTCACCTTCATTCTGCGGGCGAGACAGTGCCCCATGGCAGAGCTTCCACTCTCCAGCTGGGATATTGGTCGGTGCCGTCAAAACCCAGCGCGAGAGAACTCCAGGGAGAGTCCCACCTCCAGCCGGGGAGGTGGTGATCGGGTGTTGGGTGCCCTGCAGCTGCCTGGGCTGGCCTGCTTCCTTGGCACCTAGCGGGCTCCAGCCTGGCACCTTCCACCAGAGCCACATGGGAAACAAGCAAACCGACGTCCGGGGGAAATAGTTCAGTTGAACTGTAGCAAATCCAGTGCTGTGTGTGTGTGTGTGTAAATAGATGTCCACCCCCCCCACGCACGCATGTTTGTGTCTCCATTTATACACGTGCAATAACTAGGAACATCCTTTACCCTGGTCTACCTGGGCAAAATCTTGCATCTGAGGTTCCAAGTTGCTGGCAAACAACGTGACTGTTCAGCCCCTTATTTCTGCGTCGCTCCCTGCTCTGCCCTGGTCTCTTTCCTTGCGCTGGGGTTAGACCCCTGCCCCAGGGCACAGCCAGAGGCCTCTGGCTCAGCCGCTCTCCCGCCAGGCTCTTGGATCTGCGACGGGCTCGCTCCATTCCTGGAGAGAAACGGGGACCCCTCGCGGCGCTTAGCCTGGGCGCCGGCACCCGGCCCAATGCAGCAAAAGTTGCTGTATGCTGCAGTTGTTTGTTTCACATTGCCACCCCACTCGTTTTCTGCTGGTGAGGCAGAATAACGGGAGCGAGCGGCTTAAATACGCCAACAAATTTTTATTGAAGTTGAAAGGAATATAAGGCTGCAAGTAATGACTAAGGGCCTGTAATGTCAGAGCTAACAGTGCCCCAGACAGGAATGCCTGGGGTTATTCATTGTAGCTGGAAGACTTCATGCTACACAAGCAATAATCTACTTTGTGATTTAGTCTATAATAATCCTGTACTTTAATGAATAATCTGATACTTCAGGTGCATTCTCTCTGGCAGGGTCATGAGGCACTTTACAAACTATACACAGCGTTCAGGCCCCCAATCTGTGTGTGTGTGTGCATGCACGGGCGTGCACTCTTCCCTGTTCATCTCTCACCATTTTCGTAACCTGATTTCAGGGTGAGTCTCATGCTATTTGGTGTTTGTCGTGAAGCCCCGGCGCTGGGAGTCCTGTCACTACGTGAGACTCTCGGCTTTCATTTAACAAGAGAGCTTCTAGCCCTCATGATTGCAAAGAAAAGCTGGAAAATGTGACCCAAATGCAACCTAAAGGCTTAGACACTTGAAGGCAAAGAAAACAAAACCCAATCCCACATCTCACAACTTTTAAGCCAATCTCATGATTTTGGGGACCCAATTTGTGACTTTTGACTGCGTGGGCCTCGCACTGCTGTCCAATGTTGCCAGCGTGTCAGTTCATAGCAGTTTCCCTGCCTGTCGTGCTGAGTAATGGACTGGTGCCAGCATAAGGGCAAGGAAGGAGGTACTGAGCAAAGCTGGGAGCCTGATCCTGCACAAGTGCTGCTGTCTGCTGAGTCCTGCCTGGCAGGAGGGAACAGGGAACTGTGCACCTCGTTAGTCTGACAAGGAGCCTGCTCCTCAGACACGTGTGCTCCCTGTCTTCTTTATTCCTGAGCTCCTGTGGTTTGACCTCTACCTTGCTCAGTGAAGGTGGCCTCTGCTCAGATGGCCTTAACCTGTTCCTCTTGTTGACACAGCATGGTTCAGGAGGTGGCTTTGATCTCTGTGTAGTAGGGAACACATGGATAAGGGCTCACCCTCCTACATCCTGGGGACCAGGACCCTTGTGCTCCTCACTGCACACGGATCAACACCACCACACGAACTATGCTGTGTAGGACAGGGTAACAGGTTAATGCTGTCCACGGATCAAAGGCCATGTGCTTGCATGATTGGTGGCATCTCACAGGCTGGTTTTCATGTCACAGTTGGGACATGGTGTCTGCATGGAGTCCCATGCCCTGGCTTCTCCCAACACATGTATTCCACGGATGATGTATGAACTCTCACCAGCTTCAGCCGATTTAAAGTCCTTTCCCGTGTTGCTGTAGGCTAGAGCCCCTTTCGGTTCAGAGGCACAGGAGGGGAGGAGCCAGGCGCTACACTGCACACAAGTGACACACTGCCAGGGGGCTGCCCAGCAAGCCTCACTCGCCCACTGGGTGCCTGAGATTCACCAAACTGGGCCCACGTGTTTGGGAATGTGTGCTGTGGGAGTGTTCCCTCCGCTCCCCGGCTGACGAGCCAAAGTGCAGGGCATTACTTGTGGGTCCTTGAGCATCAATTCCCTCCCCATCTACACTCGTTTGTCCCTGGGTGTTAGATTAGATCCCATTCCCTCATCCCGCCCATCAGTGAATTCAGTGCTGGTGAAAAACCGAGGGGCTGGCAGGGTGGGCTAGTTCCAGGTATGGTGGGGGCAGATGCTGGGTGAATGTCCCTATGCTGCTCCCTACCGAGGGAGTGAACGTCTCAGTGGAGCATCAAGACCCTGGAGAGCCCGTCAGCCTGGCTGAGGTTGAGGTGCAAGTTCAGTCTGGGACATGCAGCTGGGAACGCCTTGCAGCCACGTGGGTTGGATGCTCGCCCTGTTCCTGATCCCTCACTACCTGCCCCTTCTGCGCCGGCAGGGAAGAACAGCAGTGAGTGTCATGCTGTCTGGGACGGGGGAAGTGAGCGTGCACCCTTTGCTGCAGCCAAAGCCATTCTCAGAGGCCACGCGGCGCTGTGAATTACCTCTGTCTGGGCTGAGCCTGCTCTCGGCACTGCCCCGAGTCTGCGGCACGTGGAGAGCCAGAGCGGGCTGTGCTCTGCCGGAGAGGTGGGCAAGCTCCATCCACACTGGCTGCAGGAGAATTCTGCCCCCAGAACCTAGGAGAGGGACTCATTGCTGCATGGCCTGTCGGTGAGGCAGCCCCAGACGGGTGTAGCTGATGGTCCCCAGGATGGGTGATGAACAGAGTTCAGACGTGGGCTTGGGCCACAGGAAGCATGATGCAGGTGGCACGAACCTAACTGAGCCGTTAGAGCAGGAGCCCTACACAGACGAGGCCCAAGACTGTAATAGCAAGGGGGGTGCTAGTCAGCACTGGAGCATGGGCAGAGGAGCGTGTGGCGAGCTTGTGTGATGATGGCAGTGTCATTTCTCTGGCCGGGCTCTGTTTTTTCCAACGCTCTGCAGAACAGGGCTCTGAGTCCCAGGCTGGGTCCTGGCTGCGTGGGAGCTGAGTTCCCACATGTGCTTCAGTCTCCACTAGGCGGTGAGAGATTTTCCTGGCAGCTCTTCATGCCAGTGGGTGGCGATCGCAGTGCTCATGTTCCTCTCCAGCCCTTAGCGAAGGGAACTGCATTAGCCCCAGAACTTTCTTCCAGGAAAGCTGCTGCTGCTCCTGCCCCTGCCTCTGCCAACACCAGGGAAACTCCCCTGGGCCTCCCACTCTTAGTAAGAGCCCATACCATGGCTCTGCTCCGGAGATGGCTGCATTGCCTTTGCTGGCTGCTAGGGCCTGTGTCCAGTGGTTTATTGGCTCCTGGGACAGCAGTGCCCAGGGAGTTAGCAGCTGGGTGTGGAAATGGTAATGACAGTGGGAGCTCATTTGGTGGTTTGCAGCCTAGGGCCTGGATGTCACAGCCTCATAATGGAGAAGTGGAGCTGCTGGCTCAGCGAAGAGCATGTTTCCTTTTCCAGCTTTGAGCCAAAACTTTTGTGGGAAAACAAAGAAGGGAAACCCCAGCCTGGCCCTGACCCAGCCCCGTCAGAGGTTTGCCCTACCAGGGGGGTTCTCCTCACCCCACTGCCAAGCAGCTGTTGTTCCAGAGCTCCGGGGTTCCCCTGGAAAGTGTGATTGGCAATCAGGCCCTTGCCCATCTCCTGCCTCCAACCCAACACACTTGCATGAGGTCTGGCAGGAAGTAACTCTCTGCTGTAGGGAAGCCAGGCAGGGCTTGGGAAGCTGTGAGATAACACCTGAAGGTAACTGAGGGCCCACACAAAGTAAGGAATAGTGGGCAGGCCCGCTGGGGGTTAAACTGAGCCCGAACACAGGCTGCATTGCTCAGGTATGTGCTTAGCTAACATGTTATAGTCACCAGAGCACACCGGGAGTCTCTATAGGAGAAATAAACCCTGTGTATTACTTAGTCCAGAAGGTGAAGAGAGACTAACAGTTTGCAATAATACAGCCCTTCCTGCCCTCATCACAGGCACTAACTGGCTCAAGAGGAAACCCACTCCGCTCTTTGATAAGGTGGCAATTTTAAACAGGATCAGGCACCAGAAACCCATCTCAGAGCGCAGAGCAGGAGAGAAGCTGAGAGCATGTTTCTTTGCTTCTGAGGAAATTTTGATGCCCTCCCATGTCCTTTGATGAAATCCACCAACCATAAAATTTACTCCCTTTTTTTTTTTTTAATAGCAGCACCCCTCCAGCCGGCCATATTGGAGGTTGGGAAATAAAGCAGCTCAAAAATTGTGTGTGTCTTGGAAATAACCCAGTGCACTTGAAAAAAAAAAAAGCCAAACAACAGCAACAAAAACCAGCCACAACAAACACCAAAATCTTCGCCATACACAAAGGTGCTTGAAAATGAGCAAGGAGCCTTGGGTTCTCTGGCCCACCTTGTGCCTCACTGGGCTCAGCTTGCTTGTCTCTCTGGGTAAGTTTCTACTGCACATCTTGCATGCAGGCATCCGACAGGGACCCAGCAGCCCAGAGCTGGGGAGCACCATCCTCATTAATGCAACTTCATCACCCCCCAGCATAATCCTGGGGAAGGGACGCGGTGGGAGCGTGAGGGACGGCGGGTCTGGCTGCTGCTGACATGGGAACTGGGGACAGAGAATGGCTAACGTGCAGTGTTTGTTGATGTTACAGATGAGAAAGTAACCTGTCTGTAAAGTCGGCCTCGGGCTTGTGTCTGCATCTCTAAGCTAGCCTGATTAGCTTTCTGCAGTCTCTCCAAGTGCGCCTGCTGCAGGTGGGGTAGTGCCTGGTGCAGGTGGAACAGCTGGGGGTGTTGCTCCTTTGCTCAGATCCGGCAGATTGAAAAGCAAAGTGTCTAACGTGTGTGGTGTGTGTTTTAATGCATTCGAGGGGCTGCCCCTCATTTTGTTGGATGCTGGTGGGGAGCAGGGTGTATGGCGTGTTGGTCTCCGTTGCTTGCCTTTCTGCCCTGCCATGGAGCCAGGAATGTGTGTCATCAGCTTTTTGTTTGTATTGATTCCCTGCAAGCAGGAGACTGTCAGATTAAAACATAAGTAGTGTTCTTGGGGGCAGGGGCTTTGCTTTCAGACAGATTGGGAAATGGAGGATAAAAATGACAGCAACTCCCCATCTTCAACGACTTGGAATCCTGCCTGTCGTTTGCTTTGGAGAGGCTGCGTGTAATGCTGCCTCCCAAGACTGGGGGAAAGGGGTGTAAGGAGACGGGCATATGGGGCAGTGTGGAGATCCGGGAACGAAGCAGTCCAAAGCTATCAGCAGCAGGGAATCAATGGACTCCGCATTAGCAGGGCTTCCGGCAGTGCCTACCAGCTCCGAGGAAGAAGCCCACGTTCCGTGCTCTGATGTTTGCATGGAGAGGAATACAGGTGTTTACACTGAGGAGCTGAATGTGCCACCTGTGTCGTCCCTTGTATCCTCTCCCAGGAGCCCTACACTGTCAGACCTCAGCCAGGTGACTAGTGCGGATGTTGCAACCCCCTCTGCTGACTTCACCGAGAGAGCCCCAAAGGAGACTCTGTATGGTGTCCTCTCTCCCCCGGTCCAGGGGGTGGGGGGGTCATTGGAGGTCGTGCCTCTGAGAACCCTGTGGCCTGACATGCCCAGAGACCTGTGGGGCAAAGCGTGGGGCAGGGCTCCATGTCCCAGCAGGGCAGGTCGCCCTCAGAGTTATCGGACAGGGAAAGGCAGTCTCAGTTCGGGATTCTCGTCCCCATCACTGAGTAACGGTGTTCACAGGCTGGTCAGGGTGTCAAGCTGGGTCCACATGTGCTGAGTCTGCAGCTGTGGCCTGGCCAGAGCCTGCAGCACTGAATGCACCTGGCAAGGTTTTTTCTGACTGGGCGTAAGCTCACTTTGCAACACTGCCCAAGCTCCATGGCAGGTCAGCTCACTGTGCGCTGTAGAGCCGTTGGGAAGACGCCTGCCTGACAACTGCTGGAGCGGCTGCTGTAGTAGCTGGAGCGGTGCAGGATGCTCTGTGCTAAGGTGCTGTACTTACCATCTCCAGCTTCCCCCTCCCAGTCAACATGGATCCACTGGGCCTTGTGCTAGGGATTCTTTCCTCCCTCCCCCTCTCCAAGAGGCTGGGGCTGAGGCTCTTCCCACAGCCTGGCATTCAGCCAGCAGGAATCACTCCCCAGGGCACATCTCCTGCCCGGGCTGGCTTTCCCTAGCACTCACCATGGTGCTCTCTGAGCATCCCTCTGGCAGCACAGCTTGTCGCAGCAGCCCTGACTTGAACTGGCCTGGGTTGGGTTTGTATGTGGTGTGTGCTGTAGGGTATTTAGCTACGGAACTGCTATGGCTTCAGTTTTTGCGTACGGCACCTTTAAATCTTTAAAAGCGCCATCTGCAGAAGAAGGAACCATTTCCAAAGGCATAGGCTCAGAGGAGACTGCCCGCCCCATGGTGCTCAGCTCTTTCGGCTCTCCCCTTCGCTGCAATCTGTCAGCTCTAGGGCTTCTCTTCACATGTGGGATTGAGATGCCAGGGCTCAGGTTTGGATCTCGCTTTTCTAAACTCTGTTCAAAGGAGCTTCTCAGCCTTCCCCAGAGCAGTAACCTGGAAGGATGTTATAGGGTTGCTGATTTGGTATCTCATAGTGATCAAATGTGCTCATCTTACAAGACGAAAGGTTTTCTAGCTGCCACTGCTGCAAACCCAGCTGTGCCCTGCCTCTCGCCCCAGCATCAGAAACTAACCGGAAGGGAACAAATTAGGTGGCTCAGCTACAACAGGATCTCGGTCAGCAAGTTCTCGCCACACGGTGTCATGGTGAGAGTTCAGCGACAACAATGTTTAGAACAGCAGTTGAAGCCGAGATGATCCCGCATTGTCAGAAAGGCCGTGCTCAGCCTAGGCAAGCCTGCTGCCTGCTACCCACATGCAGCCCTTTCCCATGAACCCTGGCCTGTTTCTGGGTTCCAAGGACGACTCTTAGTGACGCTGCCCTGGCCCCGTGTGTGGTCAGGTGGGGTCCCCAGCTCTGTGGGCCGCGGCAGCTCGTGCAGGGTACTGATGGGGAAGGCTGCAGAGACCCAGCTTTCCGTGTGGCTGAGCCAGGCACCCCCCTGCTGAGCACAGCCCAAGGGGGCCAAGGCGCCTTGGCAGAAACGCCTGGCAAAAGCCTGCAGCTGCAGGTGCTGAGCGGCTCCTGTCCTGCACCAGCCAGAAATGCCATGAGTCAGACCCTCCTGCTGGGGCTGTGTCCTGGGGGAAGGGGCCCCTGCTTCTTCTTGCACAGAGTCTCCAACTCCCCCACTGTGATGGGGTGCTGATCTGGCTGCCTCAAGCATTGCAAATGTGGGAGGGGCATATGAATCTGCTGCTGGCTCAGCCGTGCTTGAGACCGCATGTGTGTCAGTCTCCATGGAGCAGGTCTCTGCAGCACCAGGCCAGGCCTCATGCTGCAGCCGGGAAGGGGAACTTGGGCCTGGTGGCCCGTTCAGCCCTGGGCCTCTGCTGAGTGGGTTGGGGGTGCATTTCTGTGATCCTTATGCTGAACCACGACCCACCTGCTCATTACACCAAACCCCTCCCCTTGCGCACTGAACTGGGGTGTGCTGCCCAGTGGGAAAGGCCCAAGCCCTCCCCCACACTTTAGCTCCTTGGCCCCTTTCCTGCAGCCTCTTACCCTCTGCTTAACTTCTCAGTGTTCATGTAGCTTGGCCCGGTGGGAACGCTGCCAGCTGGGCTCTGCCCCACAGCACAGCCGGACTCGCTCCCCAACCAGAGCTGAGAGCAGCAGGGACGAGAGCAGAGGATCCACCTGGTCCCAGAGCCATCAGATGGCATCAGCTCCTGATTGCTCCCAGCACAGCCCTGGACCTGCAGGCGCTCTGGGGAATTCTGTGGGGATCCTGCCCTTACAGGCCTGGCAGGGGGAGCTTTAGAGCAGGACGGGCGGGGAGGGTCAGAAAGGAGGAGTGAGCAAGCACAGGGGAGACAAGCAGATTTGGCCCTGCTGTGAGCAGCATGAGCCATTGTGGTCTCTGCTCTCCCCAGTCTTGGATTTGGCCAACAGAGTGGGTGGGAGCCAGGGTGGGGCTTGACAAGGTGATTGAGGTGGGGGGCGCAGGGAGGGAGGGAGGTGTAAGGGAGTGGGGAGCGGGAGGCAGAGGGAGCTCCATGCCATGCTGCCCCAGGGCTAGTTTTCTGCCCCCTGAGCTGTGTGTGTTAATCTCTCCATTTCTGCACTGCAGCGTGGGCTCCACAGCAGAAACCAGCTCTGTCCCCTCTCTGCCTGCAGGAACATCTGGCAGCTCGGCCTCTTTACTGCCAGCCTGAGAGTGTTGCTCAAACACCAGCTAAGGGGGGAAATAAAGTGAATCTGCATTTTCCCCACAGCCCCCAGAGGCCAGTGCTGGCAAGGGGCTGGTCACTCGTCCAGTGCGTCCTGCCTGGAATGAAATCTGATGAGTGCAGCCATAAATTTCCCCAGTGGATGTGGCACTGAGCCCTGCACAACTAATGCTGCATCCAGGCCTCTGCATAGCTCATTCAGGCCTCTGCATCACAAACCTGATTTAAGTGTCCGTGAAAAGAGTTCACCTGAAGTCAGTGCTGAGTGGGGAAGGGCCGGGAGAGATCACAACGCCTGCAGTGCAGTTGGGGGGCAACGGCGCATGGGGCTGTGACAGGTTGCTAAACCAGGCAAGAGGTTTGGGTTCAAATCCCATGTAGATGGGTTATCCCACTATCCCATACACACAGCCTCTCTCTAGCAAAGGACTAAGGCAGGTCCTTTCAGATCAGCTCTCCCTATGGGGCAGACAGGCCAGTCTGGGATCAAGCTGTGTCTGTCCTTTGTGTCGAAGTCATCGGGTATGTTATTACCCTGCCACTGACGAGGGGGGGGCTGAGAGGTCAGTGCAATGCTGTGGGCTGATTAGCGTCCCTTGGAAAAGCCCCTTTTCCTATGACAGTCCAGAGTGCCACAGCACCCGTGATATGTGTGTTCTGTTTACCTGCCGGTCTCTCTGCCCCCCGGGCAGTTCTGCCAGCAGGCCAGGCCTATAGCCCCCAAGGGGTGGGACAGACTTTAGCGCTTGCAATTTTCAGTGCTTGTTCACTTCTTCCTTTCTTCTCCTCCCTCCTGTTTCATTCCTGTCTTCTCACCAGCACCCTGTGGGCTGGGCATGGAGATCACGGCACAATCTACCATCAGTGCCTTGAATGGCACATCCGTGCGCCTTCCCTGCACCTTCAACTCCTGCTACAAAGTGGAGAACAAACAGTTCTCCCTGAACTGGACATACCAGAGATGTGAGAAGTGCAGCGAGCAGCTGGTAAGTACCTCCTGTAGGGGGTTGAGGGCCCAGCCCTGAACCATCAAACATCATGAGCCAGGCCCCCCAAAATCATGACTGGCTTAAAATCATCAGATTTACCAAAATACTAACTTGGGGCTCTCATCTGCTTTCGGAGCCGGCAGGGTCTCGTTTTCAAACTTTTTTCTGCACCAGGTGGGCTGGGAAGTTCCTGCCTTAAAAAAGGGGAAAGAAAGCTGAGATTCTCCTGCCCTGGCGACTCCAGGAGCTGGGCTTTTAAGGAAAACCCCAAATGTCACTTGGCTTGCTATAAAATTTCAAGAGTTGGCGACACAGATTCGAGTCCCACAACCCTGTTTTGCAGGTCCCACTGCTGACTGGGGCCCACTCTGAGGCCTTGTCTCAATGTGTGCTCAGGGGAAGCTCCAGTGACTCTGCAGGTAAATGCTGCAGCTCTGTCCTGTGTAGACACTGTCTGCGCTGACAGGAGGTGTTAACCCTGAGAGGCAGCAGCCAGGTTGATGGAAGAATTCTGTCGCCCTAGCGCTGTCTACACCAGGGTCAGGTCGGTGTAGCAACATCTCTCGTGGGGGGAGAGGGGGAGATTTTCACACCGCTTAGAGACGTAGCTATGCTGATGTCAGTTCCTAGTGTAGTCCAGGCCTGCGTAAGGACTGAGTAGAAAGAGAGCAAGGCCCCAGGCTTTGATCCTGAGCGCGTTCCCGGAGGATAAAGGGGAAGGAAGGACACACTGAGTGGGGGAAGGTGTGGAAGGACGGGGATTGCTGGGTCTATCCAGGTACCCAGATCCAACTCCCGTGTGAATATTAAAGCCCTCTGTGTCTGGAGGGAATGTCCCATTTCCCGGGAGGTGGCCGCTGCTCAGGCCAGCTGCACGTAAGTGGGAGCGGGTGGGACTAGCTGGAAACGAGGCAGAAGAGGGCAGAGATGAAGGACTCTGTCCATGTGCTGAGTGGCTGGCTGGACCCTTGGTTTGCTTAAACTTTCCTGCTATGGCTGAGGCAAAGCCCAGGCAGAAGACAGCCATGAGTCACCAATGCCCTGGCCCCGGCTGGCAGCCTTGCTCCCAGTGCCCTGACCCAGGGTGGCCACTCTCAGCCCGTGATACCAAAGGAATCCCTCCTGTTCCCGCTGGCAGGCCCAGGACCCTGTAGCTCTCAGGGGAGCTGTGTGATTGTCCCAGGGCAGGGTGATCCCAGCGACGCTAGGGGAGCCGTGCTTTGTGTGGCGTGTGCCTCAGGGAAAGGAGGAGAGGTACTGTGGTCTCCGACTGGCCCCCCAGGTCTGGCCAGCTGAGGTCTGTGGGCACCAGCAAGGGTGTAGCACCCCCTGCGTTCTCACTGCCCCGCCCCCTGTCTCTGCCCAGTTTCTGCAGTTCCGGATGAAGATTGTGCACTGGCGGCTGGATCGCTTCGGGAATAGGGTGGAGTTCACCGGAAACCCCAGCAAGAACGACGTGTCCTTCACCCTCCACCAGGTGCAGCTGGAGGATGAGGGCACCTACAACTGCTACGTGATGAACCTGCCTGACAGGCACCGGGGCCATGCCCGCATCTTCCTCAAGGTCATCACCGAAGGTGGGTGTGCAGCTGGCTTTGGCCCAGCTCGACAGGAGAGGGCCGCTTGGGGGGGGGGGGGGCGCTGTTTTATATTGAACGATGATGGAGACAGCAGAGGCCAGAGCTGGCACAGTGTAAATGTGCAGGCTGCTCTGCCCCACGCTGCCCTGCCCCTCCGTCCCAGCCCGCATCCCACAGTGGCTCCAGCTCGCCAGGCTGATGGGAAGTTTCAGTGCGGACTCGGGCTCGTTTGGCTGGTGACTGTCACCAAGGTGGCCAGGAAGTGAACCCCAGCACTGTCCCTCCTCAGACAGTTACTTCAGGGTCTCCAATCAAGGAAACCACCCAACCCCCCCATCCTAGCATCAGCTGGCTGTGGGGCTGGTCCCAGTGCGCCCTCCCCCCACAGGCCATGTGGCAGTGCCCGCCGTGGCCCGTGTGATTAACGTGGCTACATGGGGGCTTGCTCCTCCCATCTCCAGGCCATGCCTCTCAGCACATCCCTGATTTCCACCCATGGCCTGTCTGTGTGTGGGGCCCTGCACAAGTTTTCTCCCATCAGACCCCACATAAGGTGGGGCAGGGCCTGGATTTGCCAACTTGGGTCCCATTGGTGCTGGCAGGAGGTGCCTGGTTTCCCTGCTGCTCAGACTCCCTCGTCCTCACAGCCTCTCTCCTCACCTGGTCCGTTCTGTCTCTGCAGTGCCCCCGGAGCGCGACTCCACGGTGGCTGTTATCGTGGGAGCCTCGGTGGGGGGCTTCCTGGCCGTGGTGATCCTGGTGCTGGTAATCGTCAAGTGCGTGCGGAGGAAAAAGCAGCAGAAACTGAACACAGATGACCAGAAAACGGAGGAGGAAGGGAAGACAGACGGTGAAGGGAACCCTGAGGAGGGCACCAAGTAATGGCCCCCTCTCCTTTTCCCCTGTACAGTGTGACCCCTCATGTGCTTCTCCAGAGCACGGATTTCAGACTCCCCAGAATTACTGAGTATCCCTCATCTACGTAACCGGGCCTGACCCCCAGGAATCCAGGCTTCAGCGGGGCCTGGGGAGAAGACTGCTGCACGCCTGGCCTGGGCTAGGGCTGGGCGGAGATGGGTGAATTACCTGAGCCTAATGCACCTGTCCCCTGCACCAGGCTGCCGTCTGCTCCCACCCACCTCTCCCTACGAGCCAAGAAGAGCCCTGAGTGCCAGGGCACTGCCCAGGGCAGGGGCTGGAGCAATCCAGAGGCTGTGGCTGAGAGGGAGGGAGATGGAGCTAGGGGAGAGGGAGGCAGGACTTCCCTGAGAACCGTGCAAGCGGGGAGAGAGTAGTGGCTTTGGGGAGGAGAGAGGGCTGCAGCCTCTCAGCATGATGGGCAATGGAGCTGGGGAGGGGGGTCCAGCAAGCCCTTCTGCCCTAGGCTCTGGCACTGGTGTGAGATGTTAGTGTGCTGGCCAGGGGGAAGATTCCTGTGAAGGCCAGAGGGTTCTCCTGTGTCTCCTATTCATGGCAGAGCCTCGAGCACAGGGGACCCTTTGCTATGTCAAGTAATCTGGTCGATCTCCCTGGAACCCCTCGAGCTCCGTCACCATGGGCCAGTCTCCTCCCCAGGCCCTTCTGACCTGCTCCCATCCATAAAGGCACCCGGCTCCTATCTGAACTTTGTAATGGGCATTAACAGGGCACCAGCGTTATGGGAAGGCAGGGGGTGCAGCTCCTCTGTCGGGCAGGGGCACGGGAGCAGAGGGCATAGCACCAATGTTGGGCAGGCGATTGGGGGCAGTGGGCGTAGTGCCTCTGTCGGGCGGGAGGGTGGTGGGGGCAGTGCCTCCGTCAGGCAGAGGGACGGGAGCCATCGGGCAGGGGGGACAGGGAGGCGGTGCAGGCAGTGCCTCTGTCCGGCTGGAGGACAGGAAGTTGACAATTCAATGGAGGTGCCTGTGTTTTCTAGCTGGTTATTTTCTCATCCTTGGCAGGGATTGACACAGTCTAATTTGTTGCCTCATCTCTATCCTGGCCAAGGCACGTAAAGGAGAGCCGGGAAGTGTGGGCGTGGGACAGTTCGCCATGTGGTACTGCAGGCTGGTCCCAGGCACCTCTTGCTAACTGCCATGAGGCCTTGGCATTGGGACATCCCTGTCCACCAGGGACTCCTTGAGGACTCCTTGCCGCCTCCTCTTTTTAGCCAGCAACTCCCTCTTGGAAGCAAATGGGAAACTCTGGGCAAATGCCAGCTCTGATTCTTGTGCCCCAGGAAATGAATTCTGAGCAAGCCTTGCCTTCACTGCCATGCGCTGGTGGGCGAAAAGCCACTGCCGAATTGCCAAGAATATAGTAACTGCAGAAGCCCACTGCAGAGAGATCGTTCCACTGCTAAACAGAGCCATGGAAGCATTACAGACAGGGACCTCCAGGAGGGGGGATGTCCATTTTCTTCTCTTCCGCTCTTCCCCCCACCCCCCATCCCCAAATTGCAAATGTAAGCCTGCTCCTGGCTTCCCTTGTAGGTGAGCAGAGAGTCTGGGCTGCCCCCAGGGAGGGAGTGGGATTGCGCTAGGGGAGTGATTGGAGACTATTGTCCCCGGGCTGTGCACTGGCAGGGGGTTCGTGTTTTAAACATTCATGTGATAGGCAGGGGAGGGCCTGGCTTGGGTCCCTCAGGCTGTGAGTGCCAGAGCTGGCCATAGGGGGCTTACCCCAGGGATAGAGACCTGACTACCTGGAGCCCCAGTGAAGTCTCTTTATGCGCAGACCCTTCTGAGCACAGTGGCTCTGCGGCATGCTGGCGTGGGGCTGTTTCTGGTAGAGGGAGAAAGGCAACCATGCCAGGGTCCACAGGGCGGCTGGATTAACATTTGGCCTTGGAGAAGAGGGGAGCCGTATCTTTGCCTGCATTCATGCTCGTTACCAACCCTTCACAGACCATCCAGCATCCCAGGGCCCGGCCTCTGAGCCTGCAGTTGATTTTCCATGGGCCGGATCCCAAGGGCCTGATTCTCTGCCTGCGCAAGGACTGGAAACAATGCTGTCAGGCTCTGGGTTTATGCTTCCTAGGCGGAAATACTGACCCATTTTGTTTGCAGTCAGTGCGTGGAGAGGACTCTGCAGGGGTTGGCATGGGCTGAGCATGGGCCAGGGAGCCTGGAACTCTGCATGGCAGCCATGGCTCTGGCAGATGCCCTCTGTAGCCCTGGGGCAGCTGTTACTTCCCCTCTTTCTCCCTCAGCTTCCCTGTATGTTACAATCGGGTAACAGCCCTGCCTCCCCGGGGGCTGTGGGGCCCAGTCACCACGTCCTGCTGCGAAGCGGGGAACGTGGGGTCACGCTGTCGACACATTTACTCCTCTTGTTAATGTCACCTGAACACGCTGCTATGGGCTGTGCCTTTGCCTTGCCTTCTCCGGCAGGGAGATACAGTGCGAGGAGAAGCAGAGGCTTTCTGGCAGGTGGCCCTGGGCTGCAGTAGCTATGGGGCTGTTTTGTCCCCAGTCGTTGCTAGCCAGATGATGCCCATCAGCCTGTGCACTGGTGCTGAACTCTGCTGCTTTGGTGTGGCTTGCTGCAAGGCCTGCTCAGCATAGTGGAGGAAGTGTGTAGCCGTATGCGTCCGAGTCCATATTTGGGCCCAGGCAGCTGAGCCAAAGTTGCTGGCTTTGTTACATTTCCCGCGGTGGGTACGTCTGATGGAAAATCTCATGCTGATGCCTGTAAAATTGACCTCGCTGAGTGGGGTGAGGGCGGGAGGACCCTGTGGGCTGCTGTTGGAAAGATTTCCAGGGCAACAGTGGGGCCAGGGTGGGGCTGGCCTCTGCTCTCCTTGAGCAACAATGTGATGCAAAACCTGCCTCTTCCAAACTTCCTTAGGAGCAAAGGACAATGTGCCACTGCCAAGTCAATACACTGCCAGTCAGCCCAGCGGGGCGGCATCCTTGCAGGTCCCTTGGGAACCTGCCCTGCTCTGCTTTCCCTGCCTACTTCTGCAAGTGGGGGGTGCTCGGTCTCAGCTGCCAGAATTTCTACGGCTTGCTGGGACGGAGCCTGTTCCTCTTCCCTGCCCTGTGCACAGTGGCTCCACAGCAGCCCAGCCCAGCTGGGTGAGTTTGCTAGGGGGCTGTTTGTTTATTAAAGACCTTACGTACCCACTGGCTGGAACAGCACAGGTGCTGTGAATGGGCAGATTCACTTCCACAGGGGGCTCTGGCTGGGTCCCAACCTTCTGTGCACCATTCTAAGTGCATTGGATTGTGGGAGGTAACGTGGGCTAGAGCAGGGGCTGGCGGGGGGACCAGAACTCCTGGGCTCTATGTCTGGCTCTGCCGCTCTCCCGGGTACTGTGGGTGTCAAAGGGGGATTAGGAGGCCTGCCTCACAGGGGTGGTTGGGGGTTGTGTCCTGATTGTGTGCGAAGCTCCTGGGGCCCCTCGATGAGAGGGGCTAGAGAACGGCAGCGTTGGAGCCGTTGTCGGAGGATAACAACGGAACCGGGAGATTGGAACTCCAGGCTGTTAGCGATGCTGGACGCAGGTGGGAGGAACTGGCTCAGGAGCTCTCCCCCTGCCAGTTCAGACCATGGGGGGACCTGTCTCTTCATTTGAGGGGCCCCTTCTCCTTGACCACCCAAGTTTATTCCCCTCTAGCTGCCAGTCCCCATCACGCACACTTGCTCCCTGCCAGGGCGGTAGCAATGCATGGAACCCCCTGGGGCCGCTGCTGCACGACCTGGGACCCATGGTCACTACGTTTCCCTGGGGCAGGGGCTGGCGGGAGCTCAGACCTCCTCTAGGGGGCTCTGCAGTGCCACCCACATAGCCCTTGGCCTCGACTCTTTGCCCTCCGCCAGCGTTCCTGGCACCCCCATCTCTGGAGCCTAGACTTAGCCACAGCGGTCTGGAACATGCGGTACTGTATTGGTGCTGCGGGACATGCTGTCGCACCCAGGAAATGAAGGGACAGAGAAGTATTTGCAGTGGGGAAGTCACCTCCTAGAAGCCTGTGTCCATTTCCTGGCTCTGAACCCTCATGGCTTTCCAGCGGGGATTTTGCATTTCCTCCCTCTGTCCCCGTGCTCTGCCTTGCTATGCATTATCATCAGTTATGTGTAAAGTCTGAATGCACTATTTATCTCCAGACTGTTGTGTGGCTTCCCAGTCTCTGTGGGGCTTCCACTGCCACACAACCACCCAGGTCTCATAATCTCTCATCCAGTTAAAAAGGCACACAGAGGAGAGCCAGCTGGAAGGCAGGTTCTCTTTGGACCAGCGCCTGCTCCAAATTTGGGATGAGAGGATCCTCCTGGGACAGAGTGTGAGTCTTTTGTGGCCAAAGATCTTTGACTTTGGAAAACATCTCACTACTGATCTTGTTTCTGCCTTTTATTTCCTGCACACATTGTTCTTAGATTGCAATTTGCCAATGAGTTTACAGAATACACAGTGTAGGTCTATCTCTGTATAAATATATACTCGTGAAGGCATTGTTACAGGTAGTGTGTCTTTCGTTTTGGTTTTGTATCTTCTGATCTAGTTGGCCAGATCTGATGATCTCACCAAAGCCTGCGTGCAGAACGTTTCTATTGCTCTTTGTACATTTCAAAGCAAAATAAACCCTCCCCCCAAATATCAGATTCTGCTGTGAACATTTTTGGCTGCTGTTTGTTGGGGATGGGGGGCGGGGGTGTGTGTGTTTGCCACTGTCTCTGATGATGCTTTGACCCAGATGAGCTGGCTCAGCCTGAGCCTTCAACGTTACCGTCTGGCTACAGGAATAAAAACAAAATACACACGTGTCTCCTGACAGTGTGTGGCTGGTCTCCTTCTGTGGGATGTGGGTTGCCAAGGGAAGAGAGAGGACTGGGTAGTTCATATGTCTACACTTGGGAGTTCCTTAATAACAAGGCCCAGAGACCGGATGGAGAGGGACGTACGTAGGGAGTTGCTTGCACCATCTGACAGTCACATGTCGGGGTTTAAATGGTATTTCACTGGTGCCTAGGTCTGTGGTTGCCCCTCTGCATGACGGGTGAACCTCATCCTAAGCCCCAAAGTCTAGTTCCTGGAGGCATAAGGGTCTCAGTTCAGCAAAGTGCTTGAGCACATGTGCTTAGGTCCATCACTATTCAGCAAAGCACAGGCTCACATGCTTGCCTTTAAGCAAGACCTTGAATCTCATTGACGTCAATGGGAGTTAGGAAGGTGCTTAAAGTAAGCATGGGCTTACGTGCTTTGCTGAGTCAGGGCCTAGACCAGCAGGTGCAGCGGAGGGACAGAACGAGAGGGATTGCCCTCCCTGGCGAGGCCAGGGCAAGCTCTGCTAGCCGTCAGCATCAGCACTGGCTTGTCTGCAGTCGACCAAGTGTGGAGACCATGTGCCTGTGATCTGGCTTCAGTGCTGACAGAGGGCTTGTAAGAATCCCACCAGCCCCCTCCTGCTCTTGCCTCCTCCCCTTTGGAAAGGAAACACAGCCCCTGGGCTTTGGTGAGCAGGATTACTGGTAAAGAAAGGCAGGATGTGACCACACAGAGCCCTGATACTGCCTGCTGCTTCACTCTCCTCGCAGTGGGCCCAAACCTGTGCGGTGCTGCACACCCTCAGCCCACTGATAGCACTGGTGCTCAGCACCCCGCCGCAGCAAGAGCTACTGTTTTACAACGAGTCACTTGTTTTTTAACCCTCACATAGAGCCGTCAGGGGTGAGTTGGGCAGAGGGTCGCCCCCAAGCTGGGCCTGGGGCAGGAAGGGGCATTTGCAAAAGGGTGCTAGCCCACCTGCTGCAGCGCTGCTGGGAAGGGCAGACCCTCCCCTTGGAATGGAGACAGGCAGCCTCTGCTGGGCTTTAAAATACATTAATCAATAAAAGTGCAGTGACAGGCAGAGCCACTGGGCGGGACAGTGCCACCAAAGGAGGAAAAATGTCACATGCTATTCTGATCTCAGGAATCAATCTGTTCCTCTCTGTGTCCTTCTGCTGGGCTGCTGAGTCACAAGGGCAGCCAGTACAGCCACACCTGGCTTGTTAGCACTTGGACAGGAGGTGTCAGGCAAAGCCGTGCCTCCCACACCAACACGCTTGTGTGTCTGCAGCCAGTGGGTGGGCATGGGTAGACGTGCACGTGCACCTAAATGTGTATGTAGGGTAGTGTGTGTGTATGTGTGACACTGTGGGGTTGTGTGATTGTATGTACATGCATGATTTTGTGTGTGTGTTCATTTGCACATGATATGTGTGTGGGTATAATAGGGCATGTGCGCACACACGATAGGGTGCATATCATGGAGTGGGGTTAGTAGCTAATGCCTGAAGTTGGCATGATACAAACCCTTCCCAAGTGCCCTGATTTCAGCCTCTCATGCAGCGAGGCGGCAGGGGATTTATATGCTAACAGGCCAAAGGCATTAGAACACAGCCCTGTGACTAGCCAGGCCTGTGTGCATGCCATGCTCCCCTCTGCTATTGCTGCCAGCCACAGGTTTCCTCCACCACAGAGCCACACTGCCAGGATGCTCCCAGCTCCTGCTGTCCCACCAGCCAGGGAGTGAGCCAGGGCAGGGTGGGTAGCTGACAGGGCCTGGCAGCTCCTTTGCCATGCAGGAGGCCCTCCCACCTGCTGGCAGCTGCGGTTGTGCCAGTGCAGGGAGGGGACGCTGCACAGTGGCTGGGGTGTGCTGTGGGGAGCAGTGCGGATGCCTGCATCCGGGCTGGGGGACCCAAAGGGCACAGTCACCTGGGGTGGATTCCCCATGTCACAGCAGCAGTTTCTCAGGAGCTCACCTCCCCTGCCCTCACATTACCCTGTACGACAGCAACACGCTCCCCCCTGCCCTTGTCTGGCAGGTGCAGCATCCAGCCTGCTCAGACATAACAGCGTTGCCCCCCCCGCCCCCCCACCGCTGCTTGGCCAGGCTTTGCTACAGAATGGCTGCTGCCTGCCCACCCCTCCCGCCGAGACAGCCATTGCCTATGAAGTGTGCTGGGCGGACACTAAGGAGTTCCCTGTTCCCTTGTGCAGGCAGTGCCCGGTGAGGGCTGCTCCATGGGGTGTGACCCTCCCCGGCTTCCCGGGGAGCTCCTTACACACTGTGGGGCCAGGCATTGCCAGTGAGTGGTTCCACACAGACTGCTCCCGTGCCCAGCCTAGGCCCCTTTGCGACGCGGTTGCTGGCTGTGCGAGGCTCCCCCTGAGTGGTGAGGGCCCAGGCTGTCCCCGTGGTTACCTGTGTCGGATCTCACCTGGTACAGATCCCACCGTCAGGCTTCCCATGGCACTGTCCATCCCTGTCTCTGCCACCCTCTCTATGGTTCAACACCCCTCGAAGATGCTGGGCTTTAGGATCCCTGTTGGTTCGTGGCTTGTGGTTTGAAATGGCCCCTGGTGTGGCAGGGCTGGGGTAGCCGGGGGTTAGTTGTTATGATCTTGATAGCAGAGATGAGGAAAAACAATCAGAACAACGTGAATGGAATCAGCCTCCCTCAGAGCTGGAGCCAGAGCCTGGCCCAGGAAACCCTGCTTTCAAGCAAGGCAGGGCAAGAACTGCTGCATGTAGGCCTGGGTCACCATGGGCTCTGTGGGACCCCAGGGCACACACACGCACTAGGCTGGCTATGTGCTCGGCATGCAGGGCGTGCCAGGCTGGGGTCATACGAGGGAGTCATCCTGGCCAGGAGCTTCCCTCCGACAGCAGGCAGATGCCTCGGCGGGTAGCACAGAACGCTGAGCTGAAAGCAGTCCCTGATGGAGAGCGTATGTCATGCCAGACTATCCGTCATGCCCTCTAGCCTTGGCCATCACTTTTTTCCCTGGTCTCTGACGTTCCCCACCAATTATTCATGGAGCAGCTTTTCTCTCAGTTGCTGAATCAGCATCAGCAAGATGCTAAGACAGGATGCAGCCCAAGGAGCAGAGCTGCTTCTGCCATGCTGCCTGCCTCCGGTGGACTCAGGGACTCCCTGGTGCCTCCATGCTCTGGTGGCCTGCAGCCACCCAGCAAAGCCCAGGCCAGTGTAATGTGGTTTCTTGTGAGTGCATTGTCCCTGTGCTCCATAGAGCCCCAGCAGGGAGTCCAGGCTCCATAAGATGCAGGGAATTGTGAAAGCCACAGCCATGAACCTGGCTAGCAGCAGAGGGAGAAGTGTTGACTAGACACTTTGCTAAAGGCCCCTCGCTCATTTTGGCAGCTTTGAGAGCAGGTGCATTGCTGTTTGTGCAGATGGCATGCCAGTCCCTGCAGCTGCTCCTTGCCTCTCCCTAGCTCCCTCCTTCCCTTTCCTGTCCCATTTGTGACCTTGAGAACCAGTCTTTGCAAGTATAAGAGGAGAAAGGCACGTGGAGAGATGAGGGAACAGGAGCACTGCTCTCTACATTGCTGCTAGAGATTCAGGCCTGATTAAATTCAGAGGATGGGGATACAGTGGGGCTTCAACCCCAGGTTCAGGTAATTCATATTCCTCAGCAGAGAATTAATTGGTTATTATTTAAACTGGAAACCTCCATTATTATCTGGAGCAGAATTAAAGGGTCATCCCATGTTCTGGCTACAAAAGCAAGTTGTAGGAGCATAGATGTCCCAGAATAACTGACCCCTTTAAGAGGGAGCAGGGTTCACTGCACCTGTGACTGATTACCTGCTACTCAGCTGGGCTCAAGGAAAGACACCTGGGCCCTATACTGGGGTAGCAGGAGAGGAGAAAGGTGTTTACTGACTTCCTGCATCTCAGAGAGATGAGGATGCTGTAGAAAACAAGAAGACCCTAAGTAACCAGTAGAAGACTGGTAAACAGAGCAGGGGAAGGATGTTTACATGTAGACCTCAGTTCAGGGAGGTGAGCAAAAGAATTGCATAGAGATGCTTAAATGAAGGAAGTAGCCTAGAGCCCAGAAATGTAGGCCCTAGGAGAAGAGGGCTGTGCACCCCCCTGAACTGAAGGGGAGAGGCTGGGGGCCAGAGACTTTATTTCAACTTTTTTTGGACTTAATGAAGTAGAAATCCAGAAGTGGGATTTTCTTGTTGCCTTTGCACTGTGTGGAGTTCTTAAGTGGTCCTGCAAGTAGGGAATGTGAGGCAGAGTGCTGCAGAGCCATCTGTAGCCAGCTGGGGGTTCCTTTGGATAGTGGGATTGACTATGTGGGATCTGATCCGTGGTCCCTCTGGGCCTGGCCCCCTTCCTGTGCCCCACAATGATCTGGCCAGGCTGGGGAATGCAGTAGGGTGGAAGAGTGGATTCCCTCTTGACCCCTGCAGTCAGTAGTTAGCTTGTGCCCTGAAGCATGAGACCTGATTATTTTAGTATAACTACACAATTTATTATTATTGGTTACAAAATTACGCAACTCCTCAGTTCCAGCTATATCAGTAACTTGCATGTCTATAGCACCTTTCATCCGCCAGGGTCCCAAACAACATAGATCTAGGGCTTACTTCACCTGCCACTGAAATGCAGCTGCCCCCAGGGCAGAACATGGCAGCTAGAATGACAACACCACAGGTTGGGACAGGAAGAGAAGGGAATGCTGTATCCAGGTGACACTGTAGAGGGAGTTTAATTAGGCTGAGCTGAGCTGGAATTTGTCTAGGACAGCGGATTCTGGGAAATCTCTTGGGATCTTTCATGACAACGGCTGAGGGCTGAAGTTTTACATCTCACACCGTAGGTGGGACCTCGTGCAGCAACATGGCCTCTAGCACCAGGAGGAGGCATTGGGTCACCAGTCTGGAGCATAGTTGGGTTCTGCCTCCGGGGCAAGATCACGAACAATCCACGGAATCCGATTTCCCTTGGCGACCTCCTATCAAACCCCATTGAGCTGAGAAGAGCAGGGAACGCCACGCTGCGCTGTGTGCAACTGCAACCCACCTACGGCTCGCAGATCACGTTTTGGAAGCCCGCTTTCCCCGGCACAGGGCAGAGAGCCTGTATTTAACTCTTCCCCCCCCCCCACCTTCCCCACTGCTAGCACTGCTAGCGTGGGCTGGCTCCCGCATGACAAAACAAGGTCTATGATCAGGGGTGAAAGGTTTGTAGAAATTTTGGTGGTGCCCAGAACCCGTGCCCCCAAACTCTACCCCCACACCTGCCTAAGGCTCTGGGAGGGAGTTTGGGTGGGGGGAGGAGGTCTGGGGTACAGACCCTGGGCTGGGGCAGGGAATTGGGGTGCAGGCTCTGGGAGAGAGTTTGGGTGTAAAAGGGGGGAGAGGTTGGGCTCTGGGAGGAAGTTTGGGTGGGGGATGGGGTCTGGGGTGCAGGCTCTGGGACGGAGTTTGGGTGCAGGTGTGAGAGTGGGTGTGGGTGTGCAGGAGGTGGTAAGGGATGGAGTTTGGGTGCAGGCTCGGGGGTGGGTGTGTAGGAGGTGGTGAGGGGTGCAGGCTCGGGGGTGGGGTTGTAGGAGGCGGTGAGGGGTGCAGGCTCGGGGGTGGGGTTGTAGGAGGCGGTGAGGGGTGCAGGCTCTGGGAAGGAGTTTGGGGATGGGAGCGGGTGTGGAGCCGGGATGCAGGCGCTTTTACTCACCTGGTGGCGCTCTGGGTCTTCGGCGGCGGGACTTTCAGTGCCGCCGAAGACACCCGGAGCGAGTGAGGCCTGGGTGCAGCCTCTGCAGCTGGTGCAGGGGTGAGGGCTGTGGGGTGTGGCTGGGGATCAGGGGTTTGGGAGGGGGCTCAGGGCTAGGGCAGAAGGTTGGGGTGCGGGGGGGTGAGGGATCTGGCTGGGGGTGCAGGAGCTGGGGTAGGGTGGGACTGGGGATGAGGAGTTTGGGGTGCAGGCAGGCTGCCCCGGGGCTGAGGGCAGAGAGGAGGACTCCCCCCAGCCCTCTCCCTGCCGGCAGCAGTGAGCTCTGGGGGCGGGGGTCCCCGCACCACTGTCACTGCACCTGCTCCTAGAGCCCCTCTCAGGTCCTTTCGCCTCCCCTGTGGTGGATGCCGGGGGGCTGCCATCACATGTGTGTCTCCTCCCCTGCTGCTGCCCCTCACTGGGGGTGGGGGATGGGGCTGCCCCTTGCCCAGCGTGGGGCAGGAGCGGTGACTGTGGGCAGGGGGGCCCCTGTGCTGGTGGAGGGTCCTGCTGGGAAATGTAAGGCTCAGAGGTGGAAGGGCAGGGTCAGGGCAGCCTGCTCTGCCACTAGTGAATGGAGGCACTAGGACCCTGCGGCGGCAGTTGATGCTGGGAGCTGGCGGAGTGGAGGCAGCGTGGAGCTGCAAGGGAGAGGCAGGGACACTCTGGGGCCCGGGGCGGTGTGCGGGGGCAGCAAGTGGGGGCTGGAGGACACTTGAGGGAGGTGCAGGGGGGGCAGCAGGCAGGGCTGGGGGAGAGACCCGGCCCTAAACATTGGTGGAGTCGAGCCCTGAATATTGCTAGAGCCTGGGCACCACGGGCCCATACAACTCGCTGCCCCTGCCTGTGATAGTTTGCAGCGTGTGCAGAGGGGGATGACTGACCCGCTGACATGCAGGGTTTGTGGCAGATCAGTCCGGTTGTTTCTAGAAAGGTGTGTGCAAACCAGGCTGCACAGTCTGGTTCCATGTGTGCAGTCGGCCCATTTCCCTGTCGATGTACACCTGATGCTAACCTGCCGAGGGACAGCTTTCCTGACTCAGTACATTGCTGTGTAAATGCAAATTGCCCTTGGAAACATTTACACCTTCCAGGCCCCATGAAACGGGGGAAGGTAATCACATCGCTTCAATACACCCATGGAAACTACACATTCCAGGGAGTAAAACTGGCCCTACTCCATACTCTGACCCCTTCGTGACTGCCCTGTTTCACACCTCTTATTGGTACCTAGGTGCCAATAACAACAGCATTTAGCGCTGTCACGCAGTCCTGGCCCTTTAAACTACCTCTGGTCTAGTCTAGTTTCATTCTTATACAGCAGCCAAAGCTGTGATACCTGAGTACGTGCATGATTCATTCCATTTACTGATTCCAAAGCCAGAAGGAACCACTCTGATCATCTCATCTGACCCCCTAAATTCCACGGGCCAGAGACTGGTCCCAGAATCATTCCCAGAGCAGAGCGTGTAGAAAAAACATCCAATCTGGATTTCAAAACTGAATCCACCACAAGCCAGGTTCAATTGTTCCAGTGGATAATTACTCCATGTGCCTTATTTCCTGTCTGCTTTTGTCTAGCTTCAGCGTCCAGCCCTTGGATCATGTGACCTCTCTCTGCTAGACTGAAGGGCCGATTATTAAATATTTGTTCCCCACACAGGTACCGATAGGCTGCAATTGAGTCACCCCTTAACCTTCTCTTTGTTAAGCTAAATAGATCGAGCTCTTTGAGTTGACCACTATAAACCATCTTTTCTAATCCTTTTATCCAGTTTTATCCCTTTCCTAATGGTTCCTAACTTTGTTAGCTTTTTGTAGCTCTGCTGCATATTGAGTGGATGTTCTCAGAGAACTGTCCATGATCTCTTTCCTGAGTGATAACAGCTAATGTAGACCCATCATTTTATATGTATAGTTGGGATTATGTTTTCCAATTTGCCTTACTTTGTATTTATCAACATTGAATTTCATCTGCCATTGTGTTGCCCTGTCACCCAGTTTTGTGAGATCCCTTTGTAACTCTCTGCAGTCAGCTTTGGACTTAACTATCTTGAGTAATTTTGTATCATTTGCAAATTTTGCCACCTCAGTATTTGCTCCCTTTTTTCAGATATTTTCTGAATATGTTGAACAACACTGGTTCAAGTACAGATCCTTAGGGGACGCTGCTAGCTAGCTCTGTTCCTTGTGAAAACTGACCATTTATTCCAACCCTTTGTTTCCTGTATTTTAACCAGTTACTGATCCAGGAGAGGACCTTCTCTCTTAACCCATGACTGCTTACTTTGCTTAAGAGCCTTGGCCTGAGGCCAAGAGCTCAGCAAGACTCAAAGAAGACATGAGGCATTTCTGTGAGTACTAAGAATAGCCAGAAGCATAATAGTAAATACAGTAAACTAACAAAGAGTTTGGGAAGGGCTGTAAATCCTCCTGCTTCAGAGGATGAGCCAACCGATAACTACTGGGGGTCAGGAAGGAACTTTCCCTAGGGGCAGATTATCCCTTAACTGGTGCAGCTGCTGAATGTTTTGCACCTTCCTCTGGAACAGCTGGCTCTGGACTCTGATGGAGACAGGACCCTGGACTGGACTGACCCAGACAGGCAACCCCCATATTCCAAAGAGGTTTAAGGGGCCAACTTCTGTGGCATTACTGCTGGAGGAGAACAGTGGGATTTGATGGCGAAGGACTTCCCTGGACTGACAAGTGACAAATCCTTGCCCTGAGCAGGAAGGAAGTCAGCAGAAGCAGAAGGACACTGCGAGGAAGGGAGGAAAGGAAAGGGTTAGAATGGGAAAGGCTGCCAAGCACTCATCACAGTCTGCTGCATTCAGTCCTGTTCAGGTTTCTAGGTGCTCGGTCTGTCTTTGTCTCTCACTTGGGACTGCCCTGCAGAGCATCTGATCAGAGAATTTGTTCTCTCCCTGCCACCTCCTGTTCACTGTCTGACAGGCTTGAATTGAAAGGTTGTATTGACAGGACATTGCAGGAACTATACTGTGCTGATGGGAAGTTATATTTCAGCATCTCGTCTCCCCCCAGCAGGGGAGTTCTGACTTTCCCAGCAAAGCACTCTGTGGCTCTGGCGCCCCAGCTCCATCTGCCTCCAGAGGGATTAGGGGTGCTGGGACATGCCCAGCTCAGGGGGAGAAGTGATGGGAAGGGGAGGAGAGCAGGGTGATTACCTAGCGGGTCTGCTCCTGGCACCTGTGTTACAGAGAGGGAGTATGGGGGAGCTGGGCACTGTCTCAGGAGGATCCACAGGGATCTGCCCGCTCTGCTTAGTGCAAGCCTGCTTTATTATCCAAATGGCAGTGGGATGGGAATGTGTCGATACAGCCTAGGCTTGGGAACCCTTCTGTGCCTCAGGGATGTAGCAACTCGATTGCAGCCTCCTCACCCATGTGCCTCGTGTGGGGAAGGCATGGCCTGGGGGTGGGGGGAATGACAGGCATGAGTAGGGGGCCAAATAAGGTGGGGAGCAGGGAGCACAGAGGCCTGGCCTGTGGGACACAGGGGCATGGAGGCAGAGGAGGTGGGAGGTGCAGGGGGCACAAGGGGGGATGGCTGGATGGAAATAGGGGCAGATTGTGTGTTATCTTTGCTAATAAATGATGAACTGTATTGCCAGAAGCACGGGGAGTCCTCTGAACTTGGACAGAGACTCGGGGCATGGGCTACCACTGGCAGCACCCGTGAGCTGTGCCTGCAGCACTTTGTGTGATGATGCTACCGTGGGATTTGAAAACATCCAACATTTGTTGGAAACTGCTGGGGTTTCCCTAGATCTGCATGAACCCCTGGGAAAGGGTAGAACAGTCGAGTCTGGATCCACTGAGCCCCTCCAGAGACAAGAGGGCAAACCTCACTCACACAGACATGGGTTGACCTTGCCCCATGCTCGCATTAGAACTGTACCTCAGTCATGGGAGATGCTCTGGCACTCAGCACTGCAGTACCAAGGTGAGACTCCAGACAGACAGACCCCATTGGCACAGGCAGGTGGTGGGATATTCTCCCCAGTGACAAGGGGAAGGTGGGTGGAAGATAAGATCCCTGAGCAGCTGGGAATGCAGTCTATGCGCATTGGCTGGCGGGGGTGAAAGCCGCAGGCCAGTTCTGCTCTCACTGATCTTTCAAAGAGGCTGAAGACCTAGGTGTGAAAGAACATAACTTATTCCCGCTGCCAGGACCAGGAGAGGGGCACAGGGATATGGGAGCAAGCCTGTAATAATCATGGGTAAAACACCTGCTTACCACCACTGGGAATCAGGGCTCCTGCAAAGAATAATCCTGGGAATGGGGAAACCAGAACCTGGAGGGGTTTAGCGTCAAGAAGCTGTGGGGCCTGCAGAAATTAATGGAGAGAAGAGGCCTGGGGCAAATGGGGAGTGGATGTGAAGGGGCTACATAACAAACATGAGGGAGGAAGAGAAGGGGCAGACGGACAGGCTTGTTTGTATATCAAGGCTATGTCCATTCAGAGGCTGTTGGCTCAGTCTCCATCCTTCTCTCAGAATAACTCTGAAGCCCTTGAAATACAAGTATCCCTCTTTCCCCTGGGCAGCTTTCCCTGAGACTAAGTGTTTGCACACGCCAGCTGGAAGGAGCCCTTGAGCTCTCTCTCCCTGCCATGCTGAGAAGGTGACACCATCCAGTCTAGGACTGCTTGGCTTTTCCTGTAACCAGTCACAACTATTTGTGCTGGACTCTGCAGAAAAGGGACCTGGCTAGGCAGCAGGCGAGATTCTTCCAGGTCTCAACACCCCTTGGTCACTCTTGCAAATCTGGAAGGGGACACAGCTTACACAAATGGGACCAAAGCAAGGAGACACCTGCTGCTGTGTGGCACCCCCTAATATACTCCCCAACGGCATAGACAAATGGGCTGTGAACAGCTCATGCTGTTTTGGAGACAATGGTACCACTCTGCATGTGGTGGGACAGTCCTTTTGGAATGCTCTCAGAACCTGGACTGGGCCCCTGGCTGTTTGGGAGGGTCAGCAAAACTGGCCACTGGCTTATGTTCTCATCTGCACCTGTGCAAAGTGTGCACCTGGTGAGAGTGAGGGAAGGAATCTGAATGGGTAGTGGTGCAACACCAACTTGGGCCAGGTGCAATGGCAGGAAGTGCAGGGCAGAATGCCGCAGAACAGAGGGGTGGGAGGAGAAGTGGGAGCCAGCGTCTCTGGATGATGAGGCCATTCCGGGAGGAAGAGGAGTTCTCCGAACCTCTGGGGCCTGCTGTACTGGCCTGGATGTCTTTGGGGAGATTTGACCAAGTTGCCAACTGTCAGGATTGGATCAGGAGTCTTGTGACAGTTGATGTTTTACTTAAAGCCTGAGTTCCTGGAGGCCTGTAATTGCAAGAGAATTGCTGCTGTCGTGGAAAAGGGGCGTTCCCAGCTCTCCTGGCTGCAGAGAAATGCTGGAAAATGCAACCCCCACAGGCTCTGAAACAAGAGGACAAAGACCAAAGTTATTCGTGTTTAAATCTTGTGGGTTTAATGCCAGTCTCATGGTTTTTGACCACCAGGGTTGGCAGTGCTGGATTCTGGCACTTTCCTTTTCCTGCTGGAAGCACAAATAATGGAAACACAAGAGGAGATCAAACATTTCTGAACTCTAGAAAAGGTTCGGTTCAGGGGATATCCTAGTCCACACAAACCGTTTCTGCCATGCCCAAGCACTTGCCACAGCTGCTGTCCCTGCAGACTCCACACACTGGCCTCTGGACAGGATCCTTTTCTCACTTCAGAAAGCTGCTAGATACCAAACACCCACATTCAGACCTCAGTGCAGCCCTCCCACAAGGCTGTGACACCCCCATCCTCTTGGGGTGACATTTCTGCCTCTCTTCCCCCATCCTCCTTTGCTATGTCTTCGTTCTCCTGAACAGCTGGTCTCCTGGCACATGTTCTCAGGCTCATTCAGTGTCTATTTTAACCCTCAGCGATCGATCACGTGGCTGCGTACAGAGGGCACCTGCGCTGGTGTCCCCTGCCTTCCACTGCACTTGGGCTGGACCATGTAGCAACCTCCCCTCCCCACCTTTTCTCTTCCTGTGCAAATTAATTTCCAAGAATACCTAAGTAAGTACAGCCTGGTGATGTGCAGAACCATGGTGCCTGCTCCCTGCAGAATGTCTCTCAGTATCTGCCCCCACCTCCAGGGTGGTGCAATCCCATTCCACTCTTCAGGTGAACAATGCAGCCTTTGTGAGCGTTTAACCACCTTAGCATGTCGAATCTCTGAAATCCTGCTCACTGGGGCCCCGAGAATCAGCTTCAGCCTAGTTTATCGCTCCTGCTCTGTTTTCTGAGATGAGGCCCAGCAGAGCCGCTGACTGTGTTCACTGTTCAACAAACTGCATCAAACAGCAATTGTGCTATTGCAAGTCTCTTCCCTCCCTCCTTCTCTCCCTCCGTTTGTGCAGAGCTGTGACGCAGAATTTTCTGAGATCCTAATTAATGCATCTCTGGCCAGTATACAGCTCCTCCTTACTTCACAAACCATTCCCTGATGCACGTTCTCTGCCTGTCCTGGAGGTTTTAGAGGAGCATCTGTGACTCACCTCACCTAACCACCTTCACTGTCCTCAGCTTCCATCCAAACTGCCTTCTGCTGCATCAGCAGAACAAACAGAAGACTCTGGTGAACACATGAATGGTAGCTCCTCCCCAGCCTACAGGGATGGGTCAGTCCCTCAAATCTTCCGGGCTGGGGGTCCAGTACAGCAGCTGAATCACGCATACCGGAGTCCTCCCACTGAAGGGACAATTCACACGAATACAGGGTCAGCCTGATGTTCTATATTCAGTGAGCTATTAATGAGCTATGGTCTTTCCAAGCTCCCCAGTGAATTTGGGTTAGAGCCTGAGCATGTAGCTTAGTAACCTCTTCATCCTGTATCGCATCCATTTCAGGAATGATCACTGTTCTGTTACTGCGCCTCTAATGACCTTGGTATTTACAAAAATCTCCTCTCTCTTCCCACCAAGCCTTTCCTCAGGAGCTAAGAAGTTTTAAGCTCCAAAGAAGCAGTGCCCTGCAAAGGAGATGTGATTCTCTAATGCAGTTGAGAGGAAAGGTAATGCACCAAAATAGCACAATTGCATTATCAGAGGCCCCCATCAAGAAAGTTCCTCCTTGCTCCGGCTTGGATGTGGTCCACAGAAGGTTAGGGCTAATGGATGCAGCTATTAGGAAGAGGTTGTTGATGTATAGAGTGCATGTTCAGCCAATTATCCTGAAATAAATGCTCAGGGTGTGAATGTAGGTGCCAAAGTTTTCTCTTTGGCTTCTCTAACACCCCTTCTTTATTCTCCCACATGCAGTCTGGGCCTCTACAGCCATGTGCTGCTATTTGTGGTTTCAGAGACTGGAAGGAAATCTTTGCTGCCTGGAGCACTGGATGGATGCCTCCCAGTCATACACCAGAGAGATTTGCTTTGTTCGTCCTGCCAATGTGCATTCTGGCATGGAGAGATCTGGGATTGCAATAGCCTGTTGTCACGGTCATCTGCACGGACATGGGGGACACCCAGGCTCCATTCCTGGCTTGCTTCCAATGCTCTCAGGCTATGGAGCTCTGCTGATAACCAATTAGGAGCTTAAATTCTGGGCTGGATTTTGATCCCCTGGTTTTCTACTAGATTCATAAAACATGTGAATGGCTTCTCCCATTTGCTAGGTCTCCTGTTCCCTACAGGGTCCTGTCCTGCAAGGTGCTGAGGGAGGACACCAGTCCACCACCGGAGGTGCTCAGCACCTTGCAGGGTCAGGCATTCTGTTACTGGATGCCACAGGGACAGGCATGCTAAAAAGAGCTGGTTTAGCTAGACTGAAGCCTTCCCTACCTATAGGTTTTCATTCCATGAACCAGTTGTTCCTTTATCAGCCTTCATGCCCATTCATCGCTGGTTTTACAACCAGAAGGGTGTCTCAGCTCCTCTAGTCTGACTCATAAACCCCAAGCTATCGAATGTCCTCCAGGTACCAGGCCCTGCCCTGAGAACTTCTGCTTGACTAAAGCATCTTTGCCAGAAAGGCAGCACTCTCTCTTTTGAGGACAGCAGGAGCCTGAGAAGTCACCACTTCCCCAGCTAGTCTGTTCCAATAGTTATGTTCTTCAAGAGGGTGATTGTGGCCAGTTAAAATCAGTTGATGCCCATCACCTCTCCAAATGAGAACTGAGGTGTCAGGCTGGGCCCTCCAAAACTGAGACCTCCCAAACTACTTTTGAACATTGTGGCCTCAGTGCATATATGGGCAGGTGCCATTCTTGGTTCCAGATGTGGATTTTCTACTCCAATTAACAGCACTTCACTCCTGATGAATGATAATGTTCCTTGCAATTACACAACCCCTATACATCTCTTGCCAAGATCTCTGTGCAAACTATATGCTGTCATCCACCAAGGCTTGTATAAGCAAAACATAAACTCACTGAGAATGCACACTGGATTATAAAGGTTCTAGTCAATTGCAATTTGAATCTATTTGATGATGCATTGTGACTGGAGAAAACCCAAGAATCTCTTTCATGGCAATCACAACTTTGCCAATAAAATTATGTCACTATTCCTTTTAAAAAAACCCCAACACTATGGTTTTAATTAACTTGACAGAGAAACAAAACACAGTATTAGTGAAGGGGAATCTGATGAAACCAAACTAGAAGTAAAAGTATACACAATAATTGAAAAGGCACACAAGGAACCTCACCAAAAGCCTAGAAGGGGGAGTGTAGTCTAGTGGTTACAGCAGGGCGCCTTTACCCAGCTACAGCCATTTCTATTTAGCTCCTACCAGTGGTGTGAGGGTACGTCTACACTTGGAAATTAGGTCAACTTTATAGAAGTCGGTTTTGTAGAATGCGTTTTTATACAGTCGAGTGTGTGTGTCCCCACACAAATGCTCTAAGTGCATGTAGTTGGCGGACTGTGTCCACAGTACCGAGGCAATGGTTGACTTCCGGAACTTTGCACTGAGGGTAGCTATCCCACAGTTCCCGCAGTCTCCACCACCCATTTGAATTCTGGGTAGAAATCCCAGTGCCTGATGGGGCTAAAACATTGTCGCGGGTGGTTCTGGGTACATATCGTCAGGCCCCCGTTCCCTCCCTCTCTCCCTCCCTCCCTCTGTAAAAACAAGGGCAGACAATCGTTTTGTGGCTTTTTTCTTGAGTTACCTGTGCAGATGCCATACCATGGCAAGCATGGAGTCCGCTCAGCTCACCATCACCGAATGTCTCCTGGGTGCTGGCGGACATGGTACTGCATTGCTACACAGCAGCAGTTTATTGCCTTTTGGCAGCAGCCAGTGCAGTATGACTGGTAACCGTCGTCAACGTAGTCCTGGGTGCTCTTTTAACCGGGTGCCTGGGCAAACATGGGAGTGACTCAGCCAGGTCATTTCCCTTGTTTCGTCTCATGGTGATTGAGTCCTAGCGGCAGTGCACTGTCTTTTAATCTGCAGCTAGCAGAAGATGATGGCTAGCAATCATACTGCACCGTCTTCTGCCGAGCACCCAGGAGGTGATGACGGCTAGCAGTTGTACTGCACAGTCTGCTGCCAGCAAGATGTATAAAGATAGATGAAGTGGCTCAAAACAAGAAATAGACCAGATTTGTGTTGTATTCATTTTCTCTTCCCTCTGTGAAATCAATGGCCTGCTAAACCCAGTTTTGAGTTCTATCCTTGAGGCGGCCATTCAGTTTCTCGCAAAGCCACCCTCTTTGTTGATTTTAATTCCCTGTAAGCCAACCCTGTAAGCCATGTCGTCAGTTGCCCCTCCCTCCGTCAGGGCAACAGCAGACAATTGTTCTGCGCCTTTTTTCTGTGCAGACGCCATACCACAGCAAGCATGGAGCCCGCTCAGATCACTTTGGCAATTAGGAGCACATTAAACACCACACGCATTATCCAGCAGTATATGCAGCACCAGAACCTGGCAAAGCGAAACCGGGCGAGTAGGCGACATCAGCGCGGTTACGAGAGTGATGAGGACATGACACAGACTTCTCTCAAAGCACGGGCCCTGGCAATGTGGGCATCATGGTGCTAATGGGGCAGGCTCATGCAGTGGAATGCTGATTCTGGGCCCGGAAAACAAGCACAGACTGGTGGGACCGCATAGTGTTACAGGTCTGGGACAATTCCCAGTGGCTGCGAAACTTTCGTCTGTGTAAGGGCACTTTCATGGAACTTTGTGACTTGCTTTCCCCTGCCCTGAGGTACAAGAATACCAAGATGAGAGCAGCCCTCACAGTTGAGAAGCGAGTGGCAATAGCCCTGTGGGAGCCTGCAATGCCAGACAGCAACCAGTCAATCGGGAATCAATTTGGAGTGGGCAAATCTACTGTGGGGGCTGCTGTGATGCAAGTAGCCAATGCAATCAAAGATCTGCTGATATCAAGGGTAGTGACCCTGGGAAATGTGCACGTCGTAGTGGATGGCTTTGCTGCAATGGGATTCCCTAACTGTGGTGGGGCCATAGACAGAACCCATATCCTATCTTGGCACCAGAGCACCAAGCCAGCAAGTACATAAACCGTACTTTTCAATAGTGCTGCAAGCACTGGTGGATCACAAGGGATGTTTCACCAACATCAACGTGGGATGGCCGGGAAAGGTACATGACGCTCGCATCTTCAGGAACTCTGGTCTGTTTCAAAAGCTGCAGGAAGGGACTTTCTTCTCAGACCAGAAAATAACCGTGGGGGATGTTGAAATGCCTATAGTTATCCTCGGGGACCCAGCCTACCCCTTAATGCCATGGCTCATGAAGCCATACATAGGCAGCCTGGAGAGTAGTCAGGAGCTGTTCAACTACAGGCTGAGCAAGCGCAGAATGGTGGTAGAATGTACATTTGGATGTTTAAAAGCGTGTTGGCGCAGTTTACTGACTCGGTTAGACCTCAGTGAAACCAATCTTTCCACTGTTATTACTGCTTGCTGTGCGTTCCACAATATCTGTGAGAGTAAGGGGGAGATGTTTATGGCGCGGTGGGAAAGGTTGAGGCAAATCACTTGGCTGCTGGTTACGCAGAGCCAGACACCAGGGCAGTTAGAAGAGCACAGGAGGGTGTGGTGTGCATCAGAGAAGCTTTTAAAACCGGTTTCATGACTGGCCAGGCTATGGTATGAAAGTTCTGTTTGTTTCTCCTTGTTTCTCCCCACCCCTTGGTTCACTCTACTTCCCTGTAAGCTAACCACCCTCCCAACCTCCCTTCGATCACCGCTTGCAGGGGCAATAGAGTCATTGTTGCTTCACATTCATGCATTCTTTATTAATTCATCACACAAATAGAGGGATAATTACCAAGGTAGCCCAGGAGGGATGGCGGAGGAGGGAAGGACAAGGCCAAACAGCACTTTAAAAGTTTAAAACTTTAAAACTTATTGAAATCCAGCCTTCTGTTACTTGGGCAATCCTCTGGGGTGGAGTGGCTGGGTGGCCAGAGGCCCCCCCCACCGCGTTCTCAGGTGTCTGGGTGAGGAGGCTATGGAACTTGGGGAGGAGGGTGGTTGGTTACACAGGGCTGTAGCGGCAGTCTGTGCTCCTGCTGCCTTTCCTGTAGCTCAACCATATGCTGGAGCATATTAGTTTGATCCTTCAGCAGCCTCAGCATTGAATCCTGCCTCCTCTCATCACGCTGCTGCCACCTTTCAGCTTCAGCCCTCTCTTCAGCCCACCACTTACTCTCTTCAGCCCGCCACCTCTCCTCCTGGTCATTTCGTGTTTTCCTGCACTCTGACATTGTCTGCCTCCACACATTCGTCTGTGAGTGTGGGAGAACAGCATGAGCTCAGAGAACATTTCATCGCAAGTGCGTTTTTTTTCACCTTCTAATCTTTGCTAGCCTCTGGGAAGGAGAAGATCCTGTGATCCTTGAAACACATGCAGCTGCATTTAAATAGAGTGGTATTTAAAAAGACACATTTTATAGAACAAAGGGTACACTCTTTCATGGTAAACCTTGCTGTTAACATTACATACATAGCACATGTGCTTTGGTTACAAGGTCACATTTTTCCTCCCCTCCACCACGTGGCTAACAGCGGGGAACATTTCTGTTCAGCCATAGTCAAACAGCCCAGCAGGAACGGGCACCTCTGAATGTCCCCTTAAGAAAAGCACCCTCTTTCAACCAGGTGACCATGAATGATATCACTCTCCTGAGGATAACACAGAGAGATAAAGAATGGATGGTGTTTGAATGCCAGCAAACATACACTGCGATGCTTTGTTCTACAATGATTCCCGAGTATGTGCTACTGGCCTGGAGGGGTAAAGTGTCCTACCATGGTGGATGGAATAAGGCTGCCCTCCCCAGAAACCTTTTGCAAAGGCTTTGGGAGTATATCCAGGAGAGCCACGAATGCCAGGGCAAATTAATCATTAAACATGCTGGCTTTTAAACCTTTTATAGTATTTTAAAAGGTACACTCACCAGAGGTCCCTTCTCTGCCTGGCGGGTCCAGGAGGCAGCCTTGGGTGGGTTCGGGGGGTACTGGCTCCAGGTCCAGGGTGAGAAACAGTTCCTGGCTGTTGGGAAGACTGGTTTCTCCACTTGTTTGCTGTGAGTTATCTACAACCTCATCATCATCGTCTTCCTCATCCCCAAAACCTGTTTCTGTGTTGCCTCCATCTCCATTGAAGGAGTCAAACAACATGGCTGGGGTAGTGGTGGATGAATCCCCTAAAATGGCATGCAGCTTATCATAGAAGTGGCATGTTTGGGGCTCTGACCCGGAGTGGCCGTTCACCTCTCTGGTTTTCTGGTAGGCTTGCCTCAGCTCCTTAAGTTTCATGCGGCACTGCTTCGGATCCCTGTTATGGCCTCTGTCCTTCATGCCCTGGGAGATTTTCACAAATGTTTTGGCATTTTGAAAACTGGAACATAGTTCTGATAGCACAGATTCCTCTCCCCATGCAGCGATCAGATCCCGTACCTCCCGTTCGGTCCATGCTGGAGCTCTTTTGTGATTCTGGGACTCCATCATGGTCACCTCTGCTGATGAGCTCTGCATGGTCACCTGCGGCTTGCCACACTGGCCAAAAGGAAAATTGAAATTCAAAAGTTTGCGGGCCTTTTCCTGTCTACTTTATCAGTGCATCTGAGTTGAGAGTGCTGTCCAGAGCAGTCACAATGGAGCACTCTGGGATAGCTCCCAGAAGCCAATACTGTCTAATTGCATCCACAGTACCCCAAATTCGACCCAGCGCTAATCCCCTTGTCTGGGGTGGAGTAAGGAAATCGATTTTAAGAGTCCTTTAAGTCGAAAAAAAGGGCTTTGTCATGTGGACGGGTGCAGGGTTAAATTGATTTAATGCAGCTAAATTCAACCTCAACGCCTAGTGTAGACCAGGGCTGAGAATGACCCGGTGTTAATTGCTTTATTATTTTAAGATGAAAGAGGCCAAACAGAAACCCAAATTATTTCATTGCTGAGAAAAAAAAGAGCGGTGAGTTTCCCAGGGGGAAGCTACCCCAAAAGCCTCAAAGCTACAGCCAAAGTAACTGTGTAACTCAGTGTCCGGTGCTTGTGTGGCTCAGCTGTGTGTCATATACTCTATGCTGCTGCTGGTAAGGGAGAGTCTCTTTGAGCTGAAGGGGCAGGGCCCTGGGATTTTGAAGCCAGGAGAGGCGAGGCAGCAGGGAGCTGGCCCGTTTCTGGCACCCCAGGAGGGATAAACCAGGAGCAGCAGGAGAAGGGGGCCGGGTGGGGCCACGGACAGACGCTGGGGGGTGCGGGCCGGTGAAGCCCGCTAGGCTCCCGAGCCCGAGCCCGCCCCTGGGAGGGCCGCAGGAGGCGGGAGCGGGTCAGGGGCTCCTGCCCGCAGCCGGGGAGCCACGTGTCCCCTTGGCACAGCGCGCACCGCAGAGCCGCAGCGCAGCCTGCAGCGCCGCAAACCCAGCCCCGCCTCGGAGCAGCGCGGCGGCCGGGCCGGTTTGTGCTGCGGGATGCCCGGCAGGCGGCTCCCCGGCTAGTGTGCGGAGCCCCCCCGGCCCTGTCCGACGCCTCTCCGGCTGCAGCGCCCCCGCGCTCCCCGCAGCTGGCCCCTGGCAGCGCGCCCTGCCTCGCCCTCCGCCCGCCCTGCCCGGCTGCGGGCGCCGCGTCCGTCCGACTTGGCTGCGCGGAGCCCCGGCGGATGCTGCAGGGACCAGCCGGACTTTGGCTCCAGCCTTGTCCCCCTGCCCCTTGCGCCGGGACCGGGCGCTCCGGCGGCAGCTTGCCCCGACCCTGCCCCGCCTTTGGCGGCTGCGGGGGGTCCCCGAGGTGCCCTGGCACAGAGGATGGCGGCGGACGGGAGCAGCGCCCGGCTCTGCCGGAGCTGGCTGGCGGCGGCTCTGCTGGGTAAGGGGGTGCGAGGGGAGGGGGCTGCCGCGCCCCGCAGAGCGGCCGGGGCCGGGGCCGGGGCCGGGGCCGGGGCGACCCGGTGCAGCGAGGGGACGCGGGCGCGGAGCCGGTGCGCTCCTCTCGGGCCGCTGCCGGGGCTGGGCCGGGAGCGCACCCGCTTTGCTGCCCCCCGGATCAGCGAGACACCTGGGGCTGGAGGGCTCCGCTCTTCGGGGCTCACCCCCCAGGGCACAGAGCGCGTCTTCTGCGCCTTCGCGCCCCAGGCTCCGGCTTGAGGACGGGACTTGCATGGGTAACAAGGGCTCTTCTGCGCTGCTTCAGTGCACTGGGGCCAGGCAGGGCTTCGCTCTTGGGGCCTCTCCAAACCGGTAACCACGGGGTGACGGTACGTTTATTATCCGTTTAATAAGTGCCAGCCATGTCCTGTGGCCAGTCGCCCGAGTTTCTTCATTGCTCTCAGCTGGAGAAGGCCAAAATCTGCTCTCCTGGGCCAAAGGAGACTGCCAGAGTCCAGTGAAGGCAGCGGGGTGACTCCGGACTTGCACCATGTCAGTGAGGGTGCCCTGGGTTGAGGGGTGGGGAAGGAACTTGCTGTTGGTAACTACTCCAAGGGAATTGTGTCTAGAGACTGGAGTGCAGGCTGGCTGTCCGGGCTTGCAGCTGGGCACCAAGCTGGAGCAGTGGTTCACAGCATCGCCAATGCCCAGGGCTCAAAAATCAGGAGTCAGGCCCCAAAATCAGGAGATGTTTACAAAATACTAAACGTTGGGCTTTTTCTTTGCTGGCTGGTTTCTCAGCCTTTAGGGAGCTCTCAGGCCATGTTTTCAGGCTTTTCTCTGCAGTCAGGAGGGCTGGAACTTACTTTTGTTCTAAAGGAAACCTGAGAATCTCATGTAATCACATGACTCCAGGAGCTGGTGCTTTAGGAAGAACATCAAATGTAACAAGGCTCCCAAATAAATAGCGAGAGTTGGCAAAACAGAGTTAATTGATTCTGGACAGTTTGCACTATCCCACCCACTGTTGTCATGACATGGTCCTGTATGACAGTGCATGTCTTTCTACACACTAGACCCCTCGGAGTCTCTGTTTGTATGTTACTGTAACTTAGGAGCTTTAACCATTTCTATAAGTCCCATAAACACTGAAGTTATTGTTTCTTCCTCCTTGAAAAATATTTACATTTTAAAGTAAACTCTACATTTCCATGAGGAAAGATCAACCCACAGCAAACAGCTTGCTTTGATTTCCACTGCTCTGCAGCGAGTCGTAGATACTTGGCACTTGCACTTTCATCCATAATCTCTAAGTGCTTCACTCAGGGCTGGGGAAGATGATCTCCATTTTGCAGATGTACAATCTGAGGCATTGAGGATAAGTGACTTGTCAAGGTTGCTCTAAGAATAGAACCCTGGCTCCCAGGCCTTTGCCCTCCCTGCATCAACTACTAATATACACGCAATGGTCTCTCCTTTGGTGTCTTCTCTCATAGGCTCCATCATTCTCACTTTGCAGATCTGCTAGTGGGGAGTACAGCTAGCTAACTGCTAAAATTAAATGGGGAAAATATATGTCAGGGACCAGAGGAAACAATTGTAAGTGTTTAATGCAGCTGAGAATATTAATAGTTACGGATTTAAAAATATTTGTCATACCTTCCTTCCCAGCAGAGGAAAGAAGTGCATATCTGGAGCCCTGCTTGGAGCATAACACCCAAATCTGAGCCTGTGGGAGGTTTTATAAAGAGTCCTGGCTACATCCAGGGGCTAGGAGCCAAAACATGCTGTGGCAGCTTTTTCTGGTGCTATTTTCTCTGTCCCAGCAGGCCCCACCTATGGCTGGTTCAGAGCTTCCTGTACCCGCCGAGCACGTTGTTATCTGCTGGGCAATTGTCCTAGTCTATAGGGGGTTGTTCTTTGAACAGAGAATCTGAAAAACAAGAATTTAATTGAATTTTCAGTACTTAAAACCCACTGCTTGTTGGAAAACTCCAGAGAGGGGCTTCTGGTAGGGCAAGGAGCTGTTGGTTCTCAAGATAATTTTAAATGAGCTGGAGAAACTAGAGAGAGAGGGCCTGGGATTTCAAAGGATCTTAGATTCCAGTGAGATTTAGGTGCCTAATTCCCTTAGGTGTCTTTGAAACTCCCAGCCCAGATAACCCCAGGGCAGCCTCATTTTCAGAAGGAAAAACTGGCCATGTGTTGTCATAGTTAGAACGGAGGCTCAGACATTTTAAGCTGGAGTCATCTTGAGTTATAAGACCAGGTGCTGGTTCTTCTGATCTCAGGAAGGAAATCAGACCCATTTGTACCTCAGGCAACTCAGCCAGGTTTAAACAAAAAAGGTGGGGGGGGGGAGGGAGGGGAGGAATCTCATTGCAAATTGTCTGCAGCTAAGTAATTTAATTATGCTCTTCAGTGACTGAAGCTTTGAGGCTCATTGCACGGTCTGGTTAGCCAGAGCCGCCACCAAGCAGGACTCTGGGGCAGAGAAGGAGTGGATATTACAACAAGGGAAGTGCTAACAACTCTGCCCTCCTTCAGGGACCCTCACAGGCTGTCCAACTCCTATACCTCAAAGGGGTGGTTGTGGCCGTACCCCCCAGCATGCCGAGGTGCCTAGGAAAACGGCTGAAGCGTAAAGGTTCTCTTAAGATGGCAAAGCTGGATTCTGCTCCAAGTGGACTGTGAGCTCTTCCCTCGTTGGTGCTGTGTGGGAGGGAGGAGCCCGTCTAGCCCGGGGAAGTGGTTTTGTCCCCAGTGAGCTGTCTGCGGGACAGGGCCAGGTTGATTGTTGTTAGTGATATAAGTGCTCTTCTTCTGCAGCCTTTTTGTAAAACAACAGAGGCCTCCAGTGGCCATTTAGGTGAATCCCAGCCGCCCATGCCCTAGGCCTCCAGGTCACGTTTCTGCCTCACAGTGGGATGCTGGCTGCTTCAGTCAATTACAGGTGCTGTCCTGGTGCCCCATGGTTGGTGGGGTTGTTTCAGGTGCAATGTGCTCTGGCAAGCTCAGTGCAATGAGGATGGGGTTACGTGAGGGTTGTTTTCAGTGATTAGAGCAGGCCAGGGAATGAGGAGTTAGGGTTCCTGCCTGGGTTCCAGTCCCAGTTTGCCACTGACTCTGTGGGACCCCAATGGGAACTCAGCCAAGCTGCAGGGTGCTGGGACGTTTAATGTTAGCAAAGGGCTTTGAGAGTTTTGGATGATGGTGCTGTAGCTGGGCATTGTTATTCCATGGGAATGTGCCGGCTCTTTCCTCCCCAGGCCAGTCCAATGGGTATTCCTCTGACCGGTGGTTCCCTGTCGAGAAGAAATGGTACAATGCTGCAAAACCCTCGCCACTCCTGCCTTAGTGTTTCCTGCTGCCCTGCTCAGGGTGTGGGGGTTGGTCTCACTCATGCCCGGGTGGGCAGAGGATTTAAAATGCTGCCAGCGGCCAGACTGAGTGGAGAATTCAGCTTTGTTAATGTTTTAAGCCTGCTCCGCGGGGGTGGGAATAAGCACTGTCCCCCAGGGCAGAGCAGTGGGGATTGGGCCCGGCTGCATGTCTGAACAACACCGCTGATGTCTCAAGCAGCCACCCTAGATCTTGGCAACATGGGGCAACTCAAATTTCTTAATCTCAGAGCATCAAAGAGAAGTCTTCTAAAGCTGCTGCATTAGCAACGGAGGCAGGGGTGGAAAGGACACGCGTCTACACAGGCCTCCTCTGTTTTGGTGCCTTTGACTGATTGCTGCCAGGGGACTTAGCAAAGAGCAGGGTGGTGTCGCTCAGCACGTGTCACAATGTACGATTTTTTACCTTGGTTTTAAAACGTGTTTTGTGTTTGCTTTGCTCTGAGGGCTCGGGCTCAGGGACGTTTTTGGAAGAAGCCAGTGACAGCTATAGCAAACATTCACTAATTTCTGTAGATAGCTTGTGCCTGTCTGGACAGAGTTCTTACAAACCTTGCGAAGCAGCCCTGTCCTGCCCTTTCCCTCAGGAAGGGGGGGCCCAGCTGCACTGAGTGAGGATGTGGGGCTGAGGGCGGTGGCTCCTCTGGAGGGAGCGTCTCTGGTCAGGTGCCCCACCCAACTGCTGTGCCTACTTGGGGGGCGCAGGCAGCACTGGACAATTCTGCGGTGAGGGTGAGGAGTTGACTGATGACCCCAGGGGAGCCTGTCCCTCCTGGAGCCTGATGGGCCAGCAATCCTGTTCCCCAGCAGTGATGGGTGGCTGCGGGTGTTGGTGAGAAGGGGCAGATTTAACCAGACAGACTCTCTTCCACAGGAAAATCCTGCCCTGGAGAGTTGAACTCCTCGTAAATATTCTCTGGCGCTGCCACTCTCCTTAGGCTCCTCTGGGCCTGGTTGGCTCAGACCCATCCAGGGAGCACCTAACCCCTGGGCTGCTCCCCAGTGTTAAACATGAAAACAGGTTCACCCTGGTGTCATTTATCAAAGGTCCCATTATTCCTCTGTCCGGCTAGAGGGTGGGGTTGGCCTCACGACTAATGTCTCCTTTCTCACCCTCCAGAACAGCTCCCCCTTGCTGCTATGGCCCAGATGCCAGGACCCATCCATCCAGCCTGGATTATGGGGGTGGTGCTTGGCTTGTAGACACCTGAGCAGGACTGTTCTCAATGGTAGCAGATGACAGAACGAGGAGTAATGGTCTCAAGTTGCAATGGGGGAGGTTTAGATTGGATATTAGGAAAAACTTTTTCACTAAGAGGGTGGTGAAACACTGGAATGCGTTACCTAGGGAGGTGGTAGAATCTCCTTCCTTAGAGGTTTTTAAGGTCAGGCTTGACAAAGCCCTGGCTAGGATGATTTAACTGGGACTTGGTCCTGCTTTGAGCAGGGGGTTGGACTAGATGACCTTCTGGGGTCCCTTCCAACCCTGAGATTCTATGATTCTATGATTCTATGACTGAGAGCTCCAGAGTGTGGTCGCCAGGGGCCTGAGAGTGAAAGACCAGTGCTGGGAGATGCTCCCTTCCCTGCTGAATGGTGACGCTGCTGCTGGCCAGGCTACTTGCAGTTGCCTTTTCCCAGTGCGTGTTCCTGAGGCTCTGTCTTGCTCTGTGTCCTCTAGGAAGGCAGAGGGGGAGTGGCTAGGTTAGTCTGAGGCATGTGGTGCCTCCAGGGAGCCCAGTTAATGGACCAGCAATCTAATCTTGTTACCAGGTGACTGCATGGTTATGTAGCCTCTGGGCATGCCCCAGGAGATGCTGTCTCTGAAGGGGAATCGGGTATCAGGCGCTGCCCCTGTGGAAACTGATGTGTCTTTGTTCTCTCTTTCCCCGGGCAGGTTTACATCTCTTCTCCATGGCTGTCACCTTGGAGGTCTCAGTGGGGAAAAACAACCTTGTGATGGCTCTCAACGGCTCAGAAGTGCAGCTGCCCTGCATCTTCACCACCTGCATAGGATTCAAGGACCTTGACTTCACTTGGTACTACAACAGCATTGACCTGGTGCGTGGCGCGCTCTGCTCCTCGCTGGGTTTGATTGCCAGTTCTCCTGGGTCCCTTCAGCGCAGACCGGTTGCTAGTGCTTTAAACAGTGATTTGGATCCCGTTTCTCCTGATTTAGGACACCTTGCCGGCCATGAGGGACCTGGTTTGGCAATTGCCCTCTCAGAGCCCACTGCACCCTATTGTCTGGGCACCATAACTGCCCATTGGAGACACCGCTGGGTGGAGCAGTGTGGAATGGAGAAAATTAGTTCCACTCGGTTTGGCCGCAGCAACGTCACCATTTCATTTCTTGTAGTCATGTCTGTGAGCTTCGGCAGCAGCGAGTGGCAAATCCTTGGGTTAAATGCATCCCTTTGGCTCAGAAATGTCCCATTTCACTCAGGAGCAGGTCAGCACTTTGAGCAAAACACAGTGAATTTTCCAGCTAAACAGGCCCCTTCTCGTGCTCACTATGAGATGCCAAAGGGCTGTTGGTTCTGAGCAGCGTCACCTCTCGCCCCTCTGCTTGCTAGTGTGAGGCAATGGCTTCCTCCTGTCAGCCCAGCTGCTCTGCAGCCTTCCCAGCCTTGGCCTGCTGGGAGAGGACCTTGGAGCCTGCCTCTCAGGCCGGGTATGCACAGCACTCGCTGCTGGAATGCACAGCTCCTCTGCATTGGCCTTGACATGGCCATGTCCACTCCTGAGACAGGCACGCTTGCTGCTGACTGCAGCTCATGGATTCCTAGGGCAGAAGGTGAATGCCAGCCAATGCAGCTACATGGCAAGTGAGACAGGCCGGCTGCTTTCATGGTGGCCTGTTGACTGGACTGCCCCATTCTTTGCCCCAAGCATTCAGCTGCTTCTCTCTTTCATGTGGGAGGCAGGAGGCGGTGGGTATATGTGTGCATGTGCAGAAATGAGGGAGGGGAAGAGTTCTGGGGCCCAACAGGCACTAAACAAAGTTGTCATTTCATACGAACGTGGCTTAATAAGGAGATGAGCCCCCCAGCATTTGGCCAGATGCAGGCGAGGAGCTGGGGAGTTGGCCTTATGCTGAAGAGTCAGGAAGGGGCAGCATGCATGGAGTATGTTTCTGCTCTGCCTCCATTAAAAGACCCCCCTCCACTCTGCTCAGCCCCTTGAGTTTCCCTGTTGATGACTGTTGCATTTCACTGGTGCATACCTAGCATGCAGGAGACATCTTGGGGATGGGGAAGAGATGTGCTGAGAGGAATAACTGGCTTTGGGATCCCTGGGCAAAAGCCAAGCATTTAGATTCTACCCCTAGTCTGGAGGAGACAAAATCCTCGGAAAGCAAGGGAGGGATGGAAAGAGAATTTCTTGTCCACTTGTAAGCCACATCAACACTACAGCTGTCACTGAGCCATGGCACTGTTACAGCATGCTTGTCCCTGACCTGGATGCAACATGGTTGCAAACTGTCATGTTGATGGGCCCCAACCCTCAGCCTTGGTAGGTCTGTGCCTGTACCACCCCTGGGTGGTGTCCGACTCAGCCGGAAGAGCTCTCCAGGCCTTCCCTAGTCTGGGGCTTGCTGAGTTTGCGGCCTGGCTGTGCTGTTTGCTCGCTCAGCGTCCTGCTGCATTCCCTCCCCCTGCAGATCTATCACGGGAATATAAAGAACAAAGCATCAGAGCCAATGGTGCTATTCGCCGACCCTCGGGTTCGGTTAATTGGCACAACCACTGGGAAGGAAAACAACATCTCCATCTCCATGGGGTCTGTGGACTTCAATGATGCTGGGAAGTACACCTGCCATGTCAGGAACCCAAAGGAAATGAATGCTGAACACAATGCCACCATCATCCTCAAGGTGGTCCAGGAGAGTAAGTGTCTACCTCCCCACCCCACTCGCTCCGCTGGTGCCGATAGACAAAGATTCTCCTGAGTGACGAGCAGGATTGGGCAAAGCTAAACCAAGATATGCTGCTAGTGGTCATAGCAGGGGACTGGACTCAGGACTGCTGGGTTCTGTTGGGCTTCCATCAGTGTAAAGGAAAGTAGAATCTGCTCCCAGGAGTTCTAGTCTGGTTTGGGTGACCAGTGTATATTTTAGTTAGTCTTCAGCGAGTGGCCGTCCACCTCAGAAAAGAGCCCCAGGAGAGGCCTCTGTTTAGGAGAGGATCACGGCTGGATTGGCTGAGGGGCATTGACAGAATTGGGGGTCTTTCACTTCACACTCCTCCTCCTGCCAAGAAGTAAGGCCGACTTCTCAGAGTGGGCTCTGGCTTTTAGCTCCCTTGATCTATTTTGGGTGCCCAACTTGAGACCCCTCACGCTGAGCACCCACAACCTGAGACACCTACAGTCCCTCCAGGAGACGATGGCTAAGATAAAGATACGGGCCATCCCCTGTGGGCCCTGCTATAGGCCAGTAGCCTGGGGCACGAGGAGGGCATTCATGGGGTAAACTCTCTCCATGGCTTACGGTCAAGTTGAACCATGAGCCGTGCAGTTGTTGGAGAAGGCTTGGGGGCAGCAGAGACTAGAGGGTGACGCCCATTGCTGTTTGACTTTAAAGACCTGAACTGTTCTGTGGAGCAGAGGCAGCTGCGTGGTCCCTGCAGCTCCGGTGATGGCCGAGGAATGGGTGTCTGTCTCCTGCTGCTCAGGGCCAGAGGCACTGTGCTGGTGGGACTCTTCTGGCTGGCACCCACTAACATCTCCTCTGGTGCTCTCTCCTGCAGTGGTACCGGTGGACAACACGCTGACGCGCATTATCCTGGGAGCCGTGGGCGGGCTCGTCGGCCTCCTCATCCTCATCCTCGTCATCAAAAAAATTGTCCTGCTTATCCTCAAAAAGTCTCAGGAGAAGAAGTGAGTACGGATGGGCGTCCCTTCTCCCAGCCCTTGCTGCGTCTGGCTGGGGGTTGCGGTGCGTAACCCTTGGCTGGGGTTGTGCTGGGCGCAGCGTCATCTGTACCACATGCATGGATGTTTGTGCTCTTTCTGACCCTCCTCCCTAGCCTAGACACCGGAGTTGCATCACCAGGGTGTTTGCAAGGAGAGGGCAGGAGGGCAGCGTGGCCCCGTGAACTGGGCTCTTCTGAGTTCTGTTCCCAGCTCTGCCTCTAGCTGGCTTTTCACTTCCCCATTTCCCCATCTGTAAAACTGGGACAGGGACAGGGACACTGAGCTAATAGGTCATGGGGCTGGCATGAGGATTTGTCTAACTGGTGCAGGCGTGCACGAAAGCCTGCTGCTGCCCTGTGGCAAGACAGTTCCCTGTGACCTGCCTTGGCCAGTCCTATTGTCAGTGCCTGAAGCACAGGGCTTCCCTTGGAGACTGTGGAACAAGTTGTTAGCTCTGTGTTGGGGTTGTAGTCCTGAGTCCTCTGCCCAGCATGGGGAAGGCTTGGCTCTTTGAAAGTGTGAGCCAGCAACTCCTAGAGTCTGCTGCCCGCTCCCTCTGTGCCCTGCAACGTGTCACTTGACCTGCCTGCCCCGTGGGAATGATCGTGCCTCTTGGGGAGCAGGAAGGATCCATGCACTAGTGCCAGTCTAGTGTTTGGAGCCATGCCTGCACGTCTCTCCCTCCATGGCTGCGTGGGGAGTGAGCTTCCCCGCAGCTCGGAGTGCATACATCCCTTGGACCTGGTCTCTGTGACAGGTGGGGAGGGGCAGTGATGCGGGGCAGAAGAGGCCAGGTGCACATTCAGGCTGAGGGGGGCTGCAGGTGCTACCCACGTGCTGTAGATGCTGTTCTCTCTCCTAGGAAGGAGTGTCTCGTGAGCTCCTCAGGGATTGACAACACTGAGAACGGCCTGCCGGGCTCCAAGGCGGATCAGAAAGCTCCACCAAAGGCATGAAGCAAACTCAGTGTGACCCACGAGGCAGCAAAACTCTAATGGCCGGGGGAGGGGAAATCTATTTTATTTTGAAACTAACAATGCTTGAGACATCTCTATATTATGCACATGCCTGCAATTCGCACCGCTCTTCAGCCCAGACTTGGAACGCTGTGTGTCCTGGGAGCAGCTTGTGCCCAGGCTATGCTCCCAGCAGGGGAAAGGGAGCAAGCCAGCTCCATTCTCTCTGGGAGGAGGTGGGAACTCCCTGAGCTGGAGCTTGAGCTGAGGTAGGTGGGTGTTTTCATGTGGTGCGTGTGTGAGAGCAGCTGGGTCATCACACAGAGACTGGGCGAGAGGGCGCTGAGCAGAAACGGTGCCTTGCGAAGCTGAGAGCGGAGTGGGTGTGGGGGGGCGTTGCCTGCCCGACTCCCAGAGATGCTACACTGGGAGGAGGCCATGCACCAGGCAGAGGGCAGCTAGTTCCTGGAGCAGAGGCCTCTGGAGCGCAAGGCTGCATGGAACGCTAGCCATAGAGAGAGATGCTCCTGTCCCTGCCTGAGCATGGGGCTGGCTCAAGGAGAAAGGGGGCTCTGCTGCCAAGCACGCTTCTGAACCAAATGACTAGTGCCGCCTTTACCAAGCCTGGCTTTAATCTCTTTTCCCAACTGGTTAAGAAAAGAGATTTGTCTGTACCGTTAGGAAAGAGATTAAGGGGCTCCTGCTGCTGCTCCTGGGACGAGCTCTCCCTCCCCTGCCATTTCCATTCCACTCCAGCAGGTGAGCTGCCCACTCTATCCGTCTGGGCTTTTGCAGCTCTGTGGTATTGTCACCAGCTGCCGTTGGTGCCAAGGATGGAATACACCGCGACCAGGGGTTGCCGTAGTCACAGGGGCCTATGTCCGTTAGTTACCTACAGCAGCCATTCACCTGCTACCCTGTGTGATTGCTATGGGCCTGGCTCTCCACTGCCCTGCCCTTGTGTCTTCACTTGGATGCAGTGCAAGGGCAATGCAAAGCACTGCCAGTCTGACCCCCTTTGCACATGGCAGCACAAGGTACAGGGGTCCTGTGTCCGGCTGCCTGGCAAACCTGCCCTGTGATCTCTGCGTAGAAAAGCAAGGTCAATAGTAAAGTGTTGGGGGGAGTCCGGGGAAGGTTCATTCCTCTGCCTGCACTTTGTCACTGGCACTTGCCTGGCTCCCGGTGAGGGCACTTGTTTTGCTCTGTGGTGTTCCCTGTCCCACTGGCAGCAGTGCTGCTTGTGGGGGAAGGGCAGCTGGGACACTTGTGTGTAATTCTTGTTCTCTCTGTTCTGGAGGGTCTTTCTGACTCTGCCAAGACATCGCGGTGAAGGGTGCGCACCTGGAAGGGGGCAGCTGGGGTGACAAGCTTCAGGTTTCTGACTGTCCTCCTGGGGCAGAGGAAATATTGACAAAGTGGGTCCCAGCCCACAAGCTGAGGGCAGTGGCTGGTTACATGTCCAGTGCTGACTGTGCTTTTACCTTCAGAAATCTCGACTCCCCTGCTCCCCAAGCAGCATTCAGGGGAAAAGGAGTTCAGATCCCACGTCGGGCATTGGGTCCTAGCCAGGCTCTGGATCATGGCACTGTGATCCCCACCAGGCTGCATAGGCAATGTTCCCAAACAGCCAGGCCCACGTTCTGCCTTCTGTTATGTGTGCCCAGATGCAGTGATGCCCAGGAGCTGCCAAGGCAGAATGTGCCCCTTGGAGTCCTCTTGCAGTCCCAGATTGACAGGTGGCGGTGAGGATATTGTCACCCTTCCTGGTCTGGTACAAACCCCCTGGCACAGCCACTCCCTCTAGAGCACTGGAGCTTTCTGTGGAACTACCAGGGGGTCCTTTCTTCTTCCCTATGCTGATTGGCTATTGCAGCCCCATGCCCTCACTGGGTATGCTGGTGCAGAATTGGTGCCATGCTTTGTGACATCCGCCCTGGGAGGTTTTGTCTCCCACACGTGCTAGTGAGGTACCAAACACGTCCTCTCCCCGAGCTGTCTGACATGCCATACCAAACACACACCCCAGTCCCAGCTGCACTGATAGTCCCTTTGGGGCTTAGCCATCTCCCGGAGCTCTGCCCTGTGTCACTGGTCATGTCTCCACCAAACACAGCCCTGTCTCATTCCAGGGAATACTGGGCTTTACCAAAGAGTTGCCGTGTTGCTTGGTGAAACCCACAGTGCTGGGAATGTTTTTGTTTTAGTAGCGAGTGCCTGGAAGCTGCCTGCCTGTCCCTGGAGTGCTGCATAACCAAGCAGAGCTGCAGGCTCTTTGCATTGTTCAGCCCCACCAGGGTAGAGAGCACCAGATTGTAAAGAACAGGTTTGCACACTCCTGCCATGTCAGGGTGCTTTGTGTCATAGGGAGCAGCATGAATGGAGCTGGGGATTGTACTAAGCACAGTATCTAAGTACCAAATCCAGGCGGACTGGGGAATCCTTTGGGAATTTGTTTAAGTAGCACCAGCCCCGCAGAGGATTTTCCTGCCAGCGGAAGTTGGGGGGATGTGCTGGGAAGTGCATCTCATGGAACGGAACCAATCGGGGTCAGGGCCACGCCAAGAAAAGCCAGTGTGGCTGCCGTGTCCTTGGAGAGGAGCTGGGTGCGTTGTTTGCCTGGGGGCTTTGGCTGCGAGAGGCTGGGTATTAACGAGGAACTCCAGCGATGGGACTGGAGAGCCTGGGAGGCCAGTGCTAGGTGAGGACAGCCCAGAGCAATGCAGGAAGCCCACCTAAGTCAGAGTCTTTCTCATGACATCATTGGGCTTCGGGTCAGTGCCTCAGTGGCCATGATCATGAGAGACTTAGTGCTGCGCAAAGCGAAAATGTCCAAGCGCAGGGAGAGTGGCCAGAGGCTGGCTGGGGACGGGGCCGTGGCTCCAGACTGATGTGTTGGTGTGTGTAAACCCGGACTGCGAGATGATTGCTGTAGGGCACTGGGCCTGATTCTTCTGCCCTACGCCTGCTTTATGCTGGTTTGAGTGGAGTCACTCCTGATGCCTGGGAAGTGCGTGATGGGGTGTGCAAGGGCAGAGAACTGGCTCCCATGACTGCTGGTGAATGGGCCTGCCTCCTTCTCACACGTACACCTGCCTGCCCCAACAGGCGCTTCCTTCAGGGGAGATCGGGAAATGAGGGAGCATGGTTCACACGGATCGCTACATTTCCTTCATGTTGCAGACCTCTCAGGTGCACCGTCTCATTTATGTGGGTGTAAATCAGGAGTAACGCCTCGGGAGGAAGTGTAGTAAGCCCAGTTTAAAACTGGTGTACATGGGAGAAGATCTGGGCCCAAAGTTCTGGCCCCCTGCTCCCATTGCCCTGGTTGCGAGGGGCTGCTCAGGCAGCAGAGACAAGAGGCCGGGGAGACGGGCTGCCGGAACACAGCTTCAGACAGCAAAGTGAGTGGGGAAGGCGATGGCTCGGAAAGTAGAGCAGGTGGTGGAGCTATCTTTCTAGGTCGCATGTTTAAACCTGGTGAGCCGTGGTGGTTGTCAGTGGCAGCTGTGAGACATGAGTTTTTGTTCTGTCCCCGATGGACAGGGGTCCGCATCCCAGTCTGCACCAACTGCTCGAGTCTGTAGAGGGAACCAGGGGGTGAATCTCCATTTCGCCTTAGGGGCAGGGTGGAGGCACGTCACCGAGGCTAAGTTCACATGCAGGATTCATAGGGCTCTCAGCAAGGAAACATCCCCCGGGCCAGGGGACGGGGCGGGGGTGGGATTGCCTGTTTTCATGCTGTGGAAGTGCTGCACGGCTCCTTCTGTTCTGCACCGTGGACATGCTGAAGCATCTTCCTGGGCTGGGCCCCAGAGCCAGGAAAAGACGAGGTTGTCAAAGTCGCTGTGTCTGCCCAATGGCAGAAGAAACCACTGTGAAATGGTTCTGAACAAAGGTGTTGGGAAGGCCTGTGAGCAGGGCCCATGCTCTGCACTGCTTGCCTGCGCTCACGCCAGGCGGAGCAGCCTGGAATACATTCCTTGACTGCACTGGCTCACCCAGTCCCGTGTCCTGCTGTGGCTGATGTACATTCAGTTGCTCTCCCTCTACTGTGTGTCGTTTACCTGGCCGGTTTTCTAGGGAGAAGCTGCCGTATTTTTTAAAAATCAGTTCCGGTTTTACTCTTTTTTTTTTTTAAAGCTTGGTGCTTACAGTAACAAACACGGAAGAAGCTGACCTACCAAGGCTTTAATTAGTTACGCAAATTGTTTGTATAATGGATTTAAATGGGAAAACGGCTCATTCGGTTTCCCTTTCACTTAAGAAAGAATGTGGAGGTCCATTTGCTATGCAGGGAGGGAGTATGGTCTAGTCATGGTTAGAGGACTTGGATTCAGGACTCAGGTTCTGTTCCTGGCTCTGCTGCTGACTCATTGTGTGACCTCAGGCAAGTTGCTTTGCTTCTATGTGCCTCAGTTTCCACATCTGTAAAATGGGGATAATAATACTGACTTACCTCACAGGGTTCATTAGTTACCATTTGTAAAGTGCTTTGAAATCCTTGGATGACCAGTGCTATAGATGGGCAAAGTGTTATTAAGAGAGAGCTACGTGGAAGGTTAGAAACCGATCAGGTGAAACATACATGTTGTATTTCACTGTCAATGTGGAAATCTGATTTCTCTATGGACACTTACACCTTCTGTTGGTACAGTTGGCCCTTCAGCTGGTGAGAACTGAGAGACCTTTTCAGTTCTCTTCGGTTCTGTTCGCTTGGTGACTTTGTCCACACTCTGTAGAGTCAGCCTGGCTGATTCATTGCTGATCGATGGCGCGTCCTGTCTCGTGCTCCAGCCTGGTGACAGGGAGCTCCCATGCACGCTGTTCCCCAGTCCTGCAAAGAGGCTCCTCTCAGTGACAGCAGCAGCAGCAATATTGAAACCGAAGAGAGAGCAGGCAGGTGATCAGGGAGAGATGCCAGAGACATTATGGAGTCTGCTAGGGACATTGCTATTGAAGGGGCTTGGGTACCGCAGCTATGGGGTGGCCATATGAACCCTGAGACAGAGACAAGAGGGGAGAGCAGAGACAGGCCTGAGATAGTTGGGGTTGTTCTCTGACTTAAATCCCTTAAGTACATGGGGTGCTGGAAAATCCTTCTCCATGTAAATGAAAGGGATTAAAAACAGTCCCAGACATGCTATTCCAAGGAATTTAAAATTTAAAAAATGCTCCATTTAAAATAATTCTAGTTGACTGTGACCTTTTAAAATCATGTGATTTGTTGTTTGAATGTCACAAGCCAACTTCTTGTGTGGGCTATATCTTTGCCTTTGTTAATGAGGCTAAGGAACTAAACGCTGCTCTTCTCCCCAGCCCCTTCCCCTATAAGAATCAGGAATCAGACCTGGGTCTTGGCTTTTCAGGAGCGGGGTGGGGGTGGGAGCAGGAACAGCTTTCTGGCTCTGTAATGGAATGGGAGCCCGTTCTGGATGAGCTGTGTAAGAACATTTAATTGCAGGGGAGTGTTCTTGAGTTAGTTTATGACCCAGCCTGACCCAGCTAACAAACAGGCTTGCCAAAGCAGTGCATGGGGATTACTGGAGAAGAAGGGGATGTGGTACCATTTCATCTGCAGACAGGAGTATGATGGCCATTTGAATCTGAGCATGATTGACACGGAGTCCCACCTGCCGGCTTGTAACTGCGCTCAAGTCTGCAAATGCAGGAGCTGTTGGAATAGAAGAAGCCCCCAAGAAGCACCCTGTGCTGGTGCATCTGTGGCTGTGCCTTTCAAGAGGAGAGTGATTCGTGGCTGTGCTGCACCTGGCCTAGTCGCTTACACCAGGGCATGGAGCTTCACAAGGTGCCGGGCAAAGGTGACATGCTCTGGAAGGGTAGGCTTTGTGGTTGACAGTCTTGTCCACTGGTTAGAGTAGGCAGCTAGGACTCCTGGATTCTGTTCCCAGCTCTGCTGCTGCATCTCTTTGGGTAAACTTGGGCAAATCATTTGAATCTCTCTGTGCTTCAGTTTCCCCATCTATAAAATGGGGCTGATAACACTGACCTGCCTCAGGAGCTGTTTGTGAAGTGCTCTAAGATCCTTGGACGAAAGGTGCTGTATAAATGCAAAGTATTATTAATATATCATCACAGGTTTCAGAGTAGCAGCCGTGTTAGTCTGTATTCGCAAAAAGAAAAGGAGTACTTGTGGCACCTTAGAGACTAACAAATTTATTAGAGCATAAGCTTTCATGAGCTACAGCTCACTTCATCGGATGCATCTGATGCTGTAGCTGAGCTGTAGCTCACGAAAGCTTATGCTCTAATAAATTTGTTAGTCTCTAAGGTGCCACAAGTACTCCTTTAATATATCATCGTCGCTCATGATGTTTTAGACCAAAAGACACAAAATCTTCCAGTTGCCCCATGAAATCCCCAGTCCAGCCTTTGTGAAGAACTTCCATAGACAAGTAAAGTTTGGGGAGGAAATTAATTTTTTTTAAGTATTATTTTTAGGTGTCATAACCTGTTAGTCTTTTTTAGAAGTGGTATCTGGATATTGTTCCACTTACCACATGATATGCAATGCTGTTCTATGCATGGATTATTCCTCTGGCTTGAATAGAGAAAACTTAACAATAAATTTTTGAGATACATTTCTATACCTGTACCTGTATGGATTTAGATATGCTGTACAATGGGCATGCTTAGAAGGTTCCACTGGCTTGAAAAATTTGACCAATTCTTGAGCTATTCCCTCTCTTTAAAATGGGGTGTCCCACTAGAACCTTTCAAACAGAGGGGATGTTAAGGATGAGTGTATATTGTAGACACACACATGTAAATGTGTATATAGATAAATATAGTATATAGTTGTAAATAAACACAGAATGTAGAGGAACATTCTGTCTGTTGCCTTTAAAACACATTTTGCACTATAGAGTTTTATTTAGCTTTGCCTTGAATTAAATAAAAGTTTATGTTTATTAGAGAAACTCTCCCTCGTCTGGGTTCTTTCTGATGTTGATTTGGGACCTTTGCAAAGCTCGGTGTGAATGCACATGTGGATGCCTGTGGATGTGCAGAGTGCAGCAGAAGTAGCAAGCACAGGATTTATTCCACCATTGATCTGTCAGGGTTGATAGCCTCCTGCCCTGAATGGCCAAAACCCGAGACAGCATCTCCCAATTACCCATGCAGTACTAAACTCTGTGTGTGTGTGTGTGTGTGTGTGTGTGTGTCCTTCCTGCCCTGGAGCCATTAGTCAGGGCCAGGAATCATGAGGCCTGACTTTGCTGGGTGAGTGCATTGTGCAGCACTGAACCTTTCCAGGGAGCTGTAGGGATTATTAGTGTCATTGTTTTGGTGGTTTTTTGTTCCAAATGATTCAGCTGGATGAGCCGAATACCATGTTAATCTTCATCAGGTACGTTCGTTGGGCAAATCCTGTTCTCAGCTCAGCAGTGTGTTACCCCCCCATGCTTGGCTCTCCCTGTGTGCTCAGCCATACCCCTGGCATCAGTGAGAGCAGAGTGTAAGGAGAGCTGAACAGCAGAGATAACCCTGCGTTCTGTCTGCCTTCCTTGGCTGAGCCCATGGGACACTCTTTGGGCATGTGCGCCGCATAGCAAAGCTGAGAATCACCCGACCTTTAAAGCACCCCTGTGAAAGTGGGAAACCCCCTGTCAGCTGCCTGGGTGAACGCTCTGATTGACGCATCAAGGGGCAATGGTTCCAGAGCTGAGGGCCTGCCGTCAAGGTGTGGCAGGAAGATCTAAGGGCCTGACCCAAAGCCTACTGAAGACTGGGAGACGCTGTTGATTTTGAAGTGCTTTACGTCAGGCTCTGAGAGGGGATCCTGCCTTTAGAAACACCTCTCTCTCTCTCTCTCTCTCTCTCCCCTTCCACCCTCCAGGTCAGGTTGGCCCTGGAATAAAACTGCAGCCACTTTGAAACAATATGATACCCAAGGAAATGGGGAGGGGTGGAGTGCTTGCCTACTCTGGGTGCCATAAGAAACCGCTGGTGCCACAAGCAGCCCTCGCAGTAGCATTGCCATGCAACATCCTGGGCATGCTGTCCCTGGTTCTGCTGGGTCACATGCAGCTGCAGTAGGACTAGTTCACTGGAAGGCAACGCTGGCAGTTAAAGTTGGCGCTAGCTAAGCCTCTGGCTCTAGGTGCTTGAGTGAGGACAGGACATGGAGACAAGGCGCTGGGTGTGTGCCACTCAGTCACTATGTGCCCAATAGCCGGGCAGGGTAGGTGTGGCAAGAGATTATAAAGCACATTCAGGCTCCTGGGTTCTGTTCCTGCCACTGCCACTGGCTCGTGCTAGCAGCCTAGAGTGGCAATATTCTCTGTGGAGTGGCTCAGTGCATTAGGTCACAGGATGATCCTGGCTGTGGCCCTGAGCATAGGCCCAGAACTGTGCCAGAAGCAGTGTGATAGCATATTCAGAGCAGGTTAAAGGCACTTTGGATTTTACAAGACTGATATAAATGGAAAACTGCTGCTTTGCTCTCCTTTCATTCACAAAAGAACATGGAATTCGATCGAGGGTACTGAATGGTGATCATAGCAGGGGAGTTGGACTCAGGACTCCTGGGTTCTGTTCCTGGCCCTTACTTCCTCAGGGTGTAACCAAAGGCAAGTCTCTTCACCTCTCTGTAAACCAGGGAATCTGCTGCTGCCATCTTTTAAAGGGGTGTTGTAAGAATTAACGTTGTAAGGTGTGTAGGTGTAAGGTGAGATCCTGAGATGAAAAGTGCTGTAGAAGGGCAAAGTGTTTCTAACAGAAGGTTAATTAGAATGCTGGACACCCTCATGATCAAGTTAAATGTGAATGGGGCTGATCCTTGTTAGAATAAGGATATATCAGAAAGTTGATTTAAAAAGCCCAAACAAATTAGTCATTCAAGATAATTCAAGATGACAGTGTCCCTCTAGAATAATGCAGTTTGCTAGCGAATATCACAAGGCATTTTCTTCATTACTTCTGCACAATAAAGCTTTCTTCACGAGAGGAAGGGAATCAACTCTATGATTGTTCTCCACCCCATCCCTTTTCCCATGGGAATTAGGAATAATGGCAAGGTGGGAGTAATCTTGGCATCTCAGAGGAATCATCGTTATTAGTGGAGGGTTAATGAGAGCATTGTAACCCACTAGGATTTGCCTAAACACAAATGAACTTTTAAAGTGTATTTTTGTTTTTCCTTTCCTGGCCACATTCATAACTGGGTCTCTCTGTTCACCAAATCTCTCTTCTTCTGAAGAGCTAGTCATTTACCTTTTCTCTGCTACTCAGTGACAACCTTCTACTGTGGTTCTCATCGCGCAACGTTCTCTTCTTGAGCAGCCAGTCCCACCAGCTACCAGCAGCAGGCTGGGTAGGAGTGTGGAGAAGGGGCAGCAGCTGCAGTGGGGCCTGGAACAGAGACTCTGCCTCAGATTTTCAGAAATGGGAGATTTAAAATAGGCTCCTAAATTACTTTGTAGACACCTAAATTAGTGGCTTCATTTGGGGAGCTGCTGGGGGCTCAGTCCCTCTGAAATTTGGACCCTCTTTGTTTAGGTGCCTGGCTGTGGACTCAGGAGCCTGCCTGAAAGCTTTCACTGTTGAAGATCTTGCGCTGAGCCTAGAGGAGCTGATGGGTGGGCTGGAGGCCTGCAGAAGGCACAGAGAGGGGGCTGAGGCTACTAGGCTTTGGAAGCCTGTGGCTTTTAGAGGTTGGGGAAAATGCAGCACTTAAAAGAGCTCAGATGGCTAGTACAGGCTGAGTCAGGTACAAGAGGCCTGATCCCTCTCTGGGGCAACCCCTCTGACTTCAGTGGAGTGTGATGCCAGGACTGAATTGGGCCCACAGTGCTCTGGGGATCTGTGGTAGTGCCTAGCTGTGCCCCATGGTACTAGGCCCTGTGCTGCGACGGGGGGCACAGGCTGTGTGAAGTGCTTGAGCCTGGAAGGGCAGGGAATGAACGCGAATGATTCCTTTTGAGAGAGGAGTTGTCCCATCTGTGACTCCGGTGGGGACCATGCTGCTGCCCTTTCTTCTGTAGTGCTTGACAGACACTGCGACCCCATCCCTGTAGCTGTATCTGTACCAAGCTTTACAGAGGGGAAGGGTGGCCGGCCCCAGCTCCTAGCTGCTAAAGCCAATGGTGAGTCGCTTCACCTAGCACCTGCAGGAACTTGGGCTCCTGAAATGGACTCAGGTGTGTGAGTTGCAGGTAATGATGAGAAAACATAGCACTTCTGTGACACCTCCTGCCCCGAGGGCTGCAGGCACTTCACAGGCATTAGCTGATTCTCCCTCCTGGCAGGTATTGTCCCCATTTCACAGATGGGAAACTGAGGCACAGAGCAGTGACATGACTTGTCCAAGGCCATGAGGGAGCCTATGCCAGAGCTGGGAGTAGGACGTATGTGGCTCCCAAAGCAGGGTGCTCTGGAGAAACTGGGGCACAATCGTTAATTAATGAGACACTGTGTGATTGCTGGTTTTGCTTTTAAACTGCTGTAGCCTCTGTCACACTCCACCAGGACCCAGTGCTGCAGAAGCAGCAGAGAGCACTGCGGGTCCAGCTATATGCTGCCTCTGGCATTGCACTCTTGCTTCCCAGCCCACTTGCTTCGAATTCTTTCCTGAAATACAATTTTCCCTGTGTCTTTCTTCTCTCCCTCCTTTCCCACAGGTTCACTCTCTAAGCCCTTGGCACCTGTTTGCAGCCTTGCTCAGAAGCGTCACCTTCAGCTTGTTGATTTGTGTCTCATGCACCCTGGAGAGGGACTTGCTCTTTGTTTCTGCGTCACAGGCCCTTTGCAGCAGCCACAGGATGGAGAAGTGCCGAGTCTTGGCCTGAGAGCCCAGCGGATCACTGTCACCGAACGGTTTGTGTCAGATTTCAGGCTCATGCGGTCGATTCCCCTCTCGCTCCAACCACTTTTACACTACGCTGGCCCCCCTGGAGTTGCACCGGAGGCGCTCTGGTTATCTCCGTTGTCCTGACGAGGTAAGTGGCAGACTCAGGTTTGAAGGCAGGAGTTCCTGGCTTCCAGGTCTGTGGTCAGTTCACTGCTGCATGCTGGTCTCATGTTCAAGGCATGAGATTGTTTGTGGACCTATAGTTCATACAGGGTTCACCATAAGCCCTGGGGTCTCCTAAGGCTGATACTGAACTAAATATAATTGCTCATTCCAGTAACAATCCCATCAGAGCAAATAGCCATCTGCATCCACAGCCCAGAACAGCACTTGTTCTGCCAAAAGAAAGTCATCCACTGTGTGGTACAAAATTGTGTGCTCTTATTTCAGATAAACAAAGAAGTTTGACAGGTGGCAGTGCTGCCTATTTTTCCCAGCTGAGCACTGGGGCTTAGTTTAAGAATGTGAAAATGTAAAGAGGAGTCAGAGAACCTCCATATTCTGTAGGCCACAAAGAGTGGTTTCTGCCCAAGAGATCAGAGATGGGCCGGGGCCACTGATGGTGCTGGATGGGCCCCAAAGTCTGGTTCTGTTGGGATCAGAGGATTGGATCTAGCCCATCTCTGCAAAGAATAGGGATTAAATCCTTTAGCAAAGGTCTTTTCTTAAAAGGGATAAACTTTTCCTGAGCGAGAACAGTCGACCGGGGAAAGGCATTGCTTGTTTCACTAACATTGTGATGGGGTAGAACTGGGCTGAGCAAACAGCAGCTTGGATCCAAGCAAACCTTCCTGGCCTGGGGAGGCTGTAGAGAGCAATACCTCATCATCTCCAGGGCGGTGCTCTGAACCAGGCAAATTCCTTGGATGTGATGGGGGCCTCTGCTGCTTTAACCACCCCCAGGGTCCTGAGCCGCTGCTAAATCATGGCATGGAGCTGGGCCTTCAGAAAGTGAACCCAGGGATGTGCAGGTCTCAGAACCAGGGCAGCCAGGTGTTTAACACAGGGGCCGTGATGGGAAGCTGCTGCTGTGGGAGCCTCAGAGCTCTGACTGGAAGGTGAGACACACAAGAAATTAAAACTGGCACCACAAAAACGCAGGAATAAACATTGAACCAAATTCTAGCCTCAGATGTCAATTCAGTTTCTCAGGAAACCAAAACTCAGCCAGGCGTGAGGGTGGAACATGCTCCATAATACCCCTGGCCCACCTGCTTCCATTTACCCCTTCAGTCCTCAGTTCCCTCCAGGCCCCTCTAGCTGCTGTAGGGGCAATTCCCCACAGGCTAGGCAGGTGCCTCCAGGGCCCGGGCAACAAAGCTCGTCTAGAATTGAGCCTTCCCGAAGGCCCTGTCTACCCCCTGCATCACCTGCCCTGGCTAGCTAAAGTCTCCTGTGCTGGGAAGAGCAGAAATGCACCTCAGCTCCATTCAGCTGCTGTCACGTGTTCAACTAGCAATGTCATGGCCCTCTTGATTAGCTAGCAGGCATTGTGGCACCAGCATTACGTACCCCTCTCAGAGTGTGTGTGTGTGTGTGTGGGGGGGCTCCAAACTTTGTGGCCTGAGAGCCACTTCTGGGTATGGAAATTGTATGGGGGGCCATGAATGCCCAGTGGGGGAGAGGGACTCTATGGGATGTAGCATGGGGGGGCTCTATAAGGAATGTTACTGAGGTGGGGGGAGGAGGGGGCTCTACAGGGACAGTACAGGGGACTCCTAGGGGCCCTGCTGGCAATGACACCAAGGTGGCTGTACCAGGCACCGCCACGGGCGGAGGCACCCTAGCTGGGACAGGTGCAGCCCCTGGGTGGTTTCAAGGCTCTCGAGGGTGGGGCCGTAGGAGACCAGGAGGGGACTGGGTGTGCTGCTGTGTGTGTGTATGGGGGGGGGGCTGCTGCGCAGTGGGGGGTGTGTGTTTCTGATCCCAGAAACAGCGCAGTGAAGTCGTGTCTGCGCAGTGTGGCACTCCATGTGCCGGAAGATGGTGCTCATCAAGGGAAGTGTGAGTCGGGGGCTTTGGAGTACCGGGCGGGCAGAGCAGGGAAGCCCCCGACCCTGCTCCCCAGCGGGAGCTCAAGGACCGGATAAAAACGTCTGATGGGCCGGAAGCGGCCCGCGGGCCGTAGTTTTCCCACCCCTGTCTCAGAGCCTACTGCTGAGGGATCAGAGCTTAAAGCCAGATCTCCTGCTTAGTGGCATTCATCGTTTAGAGAAGCCTAGGAGCAGCAAACGCTTTGGATTTTTGATTAGCTCAGCACCCAGGAGCAATGTATGTTTTTTTTCTGGGGAACTAAACACCAAGAAGCCCTAGCCAGTTCCCATCAATGTATTTCTGCTGCTGTGTAAGCCAGATTCTTCATGGACCATTGCTACCTCTGTCCCAGCCATGGTGCGGTATGTGAACCCCACCAGGTCCTGAGGCAGAGAGCATTCTGGCAGGCATGGCTGGCGAATGTTTGTGGCCTGGCTATTCTGTGCTGTTGCAATAACAGTGTAGGGCAGGTCACAGGAGCTGAACTGGCCTCTGGCACTCACAGCATGGGGTGGCACAAGCTGCCGTCCCTGTCCCTTGCCAGCCCAGCAGGGAGGAATCCATTCCTGATCAGTGTCTGGTTTCAGAGACAAGGACGCTGACCCTCTGGATGGTGTAGATCCAATTGAGATAGGCCTGCACTTTGGTGTAGACGCCAGGAGTGCTTGGTCCGCCACAGCCATGTCCCCAGCTGACGATCCCCACCACCTGCCAGTGCCCTGGATTGTACATCAAGGGGCCGCCGCTGTCTCCCTGGGAGGGACACACACAAGCAGGTGTTACAGGGAACCCTGCTGTTCCCTATCCCCTGCTCCTCTCCCAATATCAGTGGCTATGGAGGAAGCAGAGCTCAGCCCGAGATATAAAGTTCATAACTGGCTCAAGTCCATATGTAGTGCAGTGTGACTTTACCATAATGGCCAAGGGCCCTGGACCCGGCGCGCCAGAAGTGACCAGTGAGCCACGGGGGCAAACTTGAAACACCTTAGAGGGGCCTGATTTTCAGGGGGCAGGTGCTCAGTGCTTTCTGAAAATCAGACTCATTCAAAGTCTTGGCCCAGCCTCCCTTCTGCCCCCACAACACCCAGCGCCTGTGCTCCAGTCCCCGAGGCTAGCAAGGGCCCCGAACGCTCCTGGAATTAGAGGGATGTTACTCAGGGCTCCATGCTGCTCCTCTTCAGAGGGGCTGGAGGAACGAGCATGCAGGATTTACCCCTGAACTTCCACCTATGCGGTGAGAAGAACACATTTTCGAAGGTGAGAAAGGTCCTCACCTGGCAGGTATCGACACCGCCTTCCATGAGGCCTGCACATATCATCGTATCTGAGATGTCCCCCTGGTAGGCATCTAGAGCATTGCAGGTGTTGCTGTCAATCAGTTTGATCTGGGCCTGCTGCAGAGACTTGGACAATGTACCTGATAAATGATACACAAATGAGAGCTTCCTCCCTTCCACCCTGCCTCTCTGAGAGCCAGGGTTAAAGAGAGCAGTTTTCAGTCCTGTATGGTAGAGAACTAACCTACTGAACTCACCATCCTGCTCTGTGTAGCCCCAGCCTGTCACCCACAGTGGGGCGTGAGAGGGCAGTTCCTCATCAAAAAAAGGCAGACAGATTGGTTTAACTGTGTCTGGAAGGGGGAGAATATGAACAGACAGAATCAGGAGAGAGGGTCTCAATTCTAGGCTTGTGGAGAAATTCGCCTGGCTGCCCAGGCACTAGAGATGGATCATCTTAAACTCGTGCCAGAATTATCATAGTGGGTTTTACACAGCTGCTTGACAGGCCTAAAGCAGTGTGCACCAAGGCAGAAGTGAGCGTGTTCTGTCGCGTTCTGGCATGTCAGGCACATTCACACTCACACATTTGTCTGCCCAGTCAGACGCACTCATGGACTGAACCAGGCACAGCCATTACAGGCCTCTGTGTCACACATGTTGATTTACGAATGGCACCATTCACACACTGGTGTTTCACGCAGTCCTGGATGGCCCTATCTATCTCCTTCACGTGTCCTCACAGCCTTTGACTTGCGCCTGACCCATATCATGCACTCCCCACTTTGCCAAAGCTGAGGATCCGGCCTTATAGCACATTTAGACAAATCCATAGGCAATGGATGCCAAGGCATTTATGTTGGGGGCTTATTTCAAAGAAGTTTCTGAAAGTGATTTCAGAGAGTAGGCTCTCGCTCACCTGAAATACTTAAGGGAGACGCGAGTTTTACCAGGGCAATGTCATTATCTTTGGGAAACATATGATTACTGTCAATGATGAAGATCTTTTCCACAGGGATAGTGTTGAAGTTGGAGAGGATTTCGGATCCTGCTTTCACTCGCCAGTTCTGAAGGGCCAGGTTGTTCCTATGCACAAATACAGCCAGTGGTTATTGGCTTTTTTCCTTCTGTGACTTCTCCATAATGATAGGTGCTCATGCGAGATACATAGATGTCAAGTATGCTTTGAATATATATTGGTAATAAGAACTATAGCTCCCTCTCTGCCCCTTAGTCAGGAAGCAATGAATCACCCTTCACGACATGCAGAATTGTTCCATGTAGCTCAAAACTTGTCTCTCACCAACAGAAGTTGGTCCTGTAAAAGATATTACCTCACTCACCTTGTCTCTCCAATATCCTCGGACCCACATGGCTACAACTACACTGCATACAGCCAGGCTTTTAGTAATCTTCACTTATTCCCGATGTTAGTTCCCTCCTAAAGGAACTAAGGACAATTGGAAGAGCAACATGCACAACTCAAAGCATGCGACATGTTGACTAAAGAGTCTCAGATAAACTGAGGTTGAAATCCTCATTCCTCAAGAATGCAAGTTCCCCTGCTTAACAAACTCTTCAAATGATTGGTTTCAGAGTAGCAGCCGTGTTAGTCTGTATTCGCAAAAAGAAAAGGAGGACTTGTGGCACCTTAGAGACTAACAAATTTATTAGAGCATAAGCTTTCGTGAGCTACAGCTCACTTCATCGGATGCATTTGGTGGAAAAAACAGCTTTTCCACCAAATGCATCCGATGAAGTGAGCTGTAGCTTATGAAAGCTTATACTCTAATAAATTTGTTAGTCTCTAAGGTGCCACAAGTACTCCTTTTCTTCCTGAAAGAGATAAGCTCCTAACCAGAGTTTAATTTTGAAATATTAAAAGAAATTGTTTAAAGAAGGGGGAATTCCAGTTGCTCTGCAGTAGTGTAAATGACAGCACAGAGGGTGGGGCAAATCAGCCCATAATGTGTATATAGCCAGGCAGCCAGGCTTCGCTGGCTGAGCTGCAGAGCTGCTGAGCACCTCCCACTCCCAATGACTGCAGCTGGAGTTACCTGCATTCAGCAGACCTTGTTGATGTGAAATGGCTTTTTGACTAACTGGAAGGTTTTTGTAAGAAAATTTCTCGTTTTGTGGACATTTTGGGGGCTTTCACAAACAAATCCCAAACTGATTTTTCCCCCCATTTTTTTGACAACCGAAAACCAAAAGACATTTGGTTTATTCAATTTTTCAATAACCGCCCCTCCTAAATTCACATTTTTTAAAAATGAATATGATTTTTTTTTCATTTTCTTTAAAACATTTCATGGAATGTAAAATGCCATTTCCAAGCAGCTCTAGCCCTCAGCTCCTGAAAGCAGCCCTGACTCCTCCAGTATTTATACACTTAATCTACAGTTTGTCATCTCGGCTTCTGTCCGTGGTTAATGTGAGTCCCCCACCCACAATTCCCAGTGGATTGCATTCGGGGACTCACTTGAAGCAATGTGCTGCCGTGAGAATCCACCTCGGGTCAATGATGCTGCCCCCACAGAGGTGCTGGGTTTTGTGCTGTAAGCTGACCTGCCATGGCCAGGCGTCGATCCTGGCCTGGCCCCCACCAACCACACGTGGAGACCTCACACTTTCTCCGCAGGCTGCATCCAAGGATAAGAGATAACAAATCAACATCTTAGCTCAGCACACGGGAGAGTGACTCCCCTCCACCACCCGAGAACGTGCCTTTTGGAGGGAAAATACATGTTCCAGACTTCAGAGTAGCCGCCGTGTTAGTCTGTATTTGCAAAAAGAAAAGGAGGACTTGTGGCACCTTAGAGACTAACAAATTTATTTGAGCACAAGCTTTCGTGAGCTACAGCTCACTTCATCGGATGCATTCAGTGGAAAATACAGTGCTGTCTGTGCAGATTGTATGTCTATGAGCTAAAGAGCTGGTAAAGAACATATATGTATATGTGTGTTTGTATGTGTATTGCCTTCCATTGACACTGCAGGGCTTGCACATATCTCACAGACTGTGTAACTTTCTTTAGAATTTTGCCACACTTGCTTAAATCAATTTATTTATCCCCTTCCCTTTCAAACTGTAAACCTTAATTGGCTTAGCATAATTAATTAGATAATTCACCTACCCTAGCTAACCCAGTGGAAGCAGGAGTTAAGCCATAAGTGTGTCTACATTGATAACAGAATCACACTTACTGGCACATGCGAGTGAAACGACGGACCCAGAGAGGCAGTGCCTGCAACAGGAAAATGGCATGTTAACTGCTGTGTCTCTCACAGCCCATCTCTGCCCGTGGGCTATAAGGGTCGCACATTGCATTGGTTCGTAGACTGCCACCTTAAAATCAGCTCTTCGGCCTGTGGACTGAACCCCCCGCCAAATGTGTGAATCCTGCTCATCTTGCGCATGTGAGGAGCCTCCTCAAACCCGGGGGCTTGCTCAGAGGAGTGAAGTGGCACCGCTGACTGCTCTGGGCTCCTGATTGGCCGAGTCCCTGAGTCGTGCCACGTTTTTAAAGTCCCTATGGACTGAAGCAGCAGCAGCGCTTTAACTTGCACCTTGCTACCAACTCTGCAGTGACCACCACAGAGACGATAAACTCTGCAGCGGCTGGGCTGACAGTTAGCGGGTCAGCAGCTGGCTCAAGCCCAGGCCCTGGGGCATTCACTGCACAGAGTGAGGCTGCTGCAGAGCTGAGCAGTGTCCTCCTGTGCACTAATCCCTGCCTGGCTGTGGCCCGGCCCTGCCCTGGGGAGGGGAGGAGAGGCTGGGGTCAGAGGCTTCCCCACCAGGCCATCCCAAGCAAGCGGCTTGTACGTTCCCTGGTTTGGCAAGGTGTAGTTGTGTTCCTAACGGTGCCCCGACCAGGGTGTCTCAATGGCAGCCAGTGCCAGCTGCCAGAAGCACCTCACAGGGCATTGGCTGGCAGAAAGGTCCTGCTTTGGGCACAGAAATCCTGTCCCATCAGAACGGTGTGTGGGGCTGTGTGGTTCTGAGCCCGCCCAGGTTCAGCGACTCCCCAGCAGAGTGGTGTCCATAAACAGCTGTGAGGCCCTGAGTTACTGACCCATCACTGATGGGTCAGCGTGAACCAGGGCAGATTATGGGAGCTGGTTATGATTAAACCTTGTTCCCAGCAAGGGCACATCTCTGTCCCTGGCCCCAAGGGATTTCACTAGCACGTTGGGGCCTGCTTAAAGGTCAGCATCACTAACAGAGCACAGGCTTGTGGCTGGTGGGAAGCTGGTCAGTCAGGACATTTGGGGGCTGTCATGGGAACCATCAGCAATGTGTGTGCCAGCCAGTTGTGTTGAATCACAGGGGCACTGGCTGACAAAGCCCTATAAACCTCATGGAGAAAGGGTGGTCTGAGCACAGGGCTGGGTGCCAGGAATGCATTCTGGGCTTCATTTCTGACGCTGATGCCCTCTGTGGCCTTAGACAAATCATGTGCCTCAGTTTCTCAACTGTAACATGGGCAGAGTGACACAGAGCTGCCTCCCCAGCTGAGGAGCTGATCAGTAATACTGCTGATAATGTGCGATGAGCAAGGCAATGCTGTGTAAGCGCTAAGGCTAAGAATCATTGCTGCTCTGCTCTCCGCCACAGGAGAATCAGCCCAGGAGCAACCCCTGCTGATCTCAGCAGCCCTTCTCCACGAGATGCACTGAAGCGGCCAAGTTAATCCGTTCCTCAACTCATCTACCGGTTGCTTTTCCACTCACCTGCCGGAGTCTTGCCCTTGGAGGACCCCATTGTTCAATGTGACCTCCCTGAGGGGCAGGCCCTGCGTGTCTGCAATGTCCACAGCTCTGAATGTGGGGACGCTGGAAAATACAGACAGTGTTTTATCAAAGTGGGCCCATCCCAGCAGCACAGCCAGTGGCATTGGAGCATGGACCTCCCTGCTGCCAGGCTGGTGATGGAGCATTGCATAGTGGGACATGACATTTCCCTGTTAAAATTTGGGGAGGCCACGGCAATCTGCCTCATTTCCACATTGTGGCTCCTGACAAAGTGCCAGTGTTGCCCTCAGTTGGACAAAGCTGGGGATCCTGGCCCAGTGGGTTTGTGAGAAGACAGAAGCTCACAGACTGAGCCCATGAGGGGTCCCTGCAAGGAGAATGTGGTCCCTTGCAGGCAGTGGGACTGAGTCTGGGCGAGCCACCCAGGAAGGACAACACCCGGGGAGAAAGCTGCGGCCGCGCAGCGTGCACCGTACAATGGACCCCTCTCAGCCCGGATCATCTTGGGGTAGGGGAAGGGCAGGTCCGTTTCTGTACCGTGCCAGAGCACGTCTGACCTCGCTTCAGGCACTCGCTCTGGATTTACAGCATGAACCACAGGAGAAAGGACCAGTGAAAAGCAGAGAGTGAAAGAGAGAAAGAAACAAGAATGAGGCAGAGAAAAACAGGGATGGAAAGAGAAAAACAACCCGAATGGCGACAGTGAAGGGAGACCCCAAACCTGCTGCTCGCCCCAAACAACCACAGAATCCTGGAGTGTCACTTGCAAAGTGCAACCTCAGCAGGCCCACGGCAGCTCAGTGACCTGTCACACTGCCAGAGCCAGCTCCCTCGCTGCAGGGCGGAGGCTGTTCCAGCTGATGGAGCCAGTTTTGCTGAAGAACAAAGGGAAGCCTTTCTTATTAAAATAAGCATTGCAGATGGATGCCCTTCTTGCTGGTCCCTGCAGCAAAGGCACCCCAGAAAGGAGCCCGTGGCAGTCTGGGGTGCGTGTGTGTGTGTGCGCTTTATCTTTTACTTTTATTTCCATTTGTGTCAGGAATTGAGAGTGTTCTCATGTTTCATGCCCAGTGGGATTCCTGGAGGGTGTATAATGACAGGTTTCAGAGTAGCAGCCGTGTTAGTCTGTATTCACAAAAAGAAAAGGAGTACTTGTGGCACCTTAGCGACTAACAAATTTATTAGAGCATAAGCTTTCATGAGCTACAGCTCATGCATCCGATGAAGTGAGCTGTAGCTCACGAAAGCTTATGCTCTAATAAATTTGTTAGTCTCTAAGGTGCCACAAGTACTCCTTTTCTTTCTGGAGGGTGTAGAGATTGATGGCACTTTACTTGCTTACCTGCTAGTAAAATGCAACAGCTGCTGGTTTAGTGGAAAGGACTCGGTATCTGGGGAAGATGCAGTGTGAAAACAATCAGGCTGGGATTTTCAAAGGAGCCTAAGGGAGTTAGGTACCGATAATCTGATGCCAGCTCTCATCCTAATTGGTATTTTGCTTAAGCCCCAGCTCCTTGAGTCAGGGATTAGGTGAGAATCCTCATTTTTATTTTTTAAAGAAGTTTCTAGCCACCATGATCATGGAGAAACATTTGAAAACTTGAATCTTAAAGGCTCCAACACCAGAAGGAGGAAAAAACAAAAATCCACCCCAATGTATTATTTTTTTAAAAAAACCTCATGTTTTTTAGCCATTCTCATGATTTTTTGATGACAGGCTCCTTAGAAAATCCTGGCTTTAATTAATTGTGCAGTACTAGCTCAGCTGTGTTCACTGAAAAGAACTGGTGCAGGCTAGAGAGGGGAGACAGAACCTTTCACAGCTAGCTTGCTCTTTCAGACCTGGCTCTGGTTAGGGTCAGCAACATTCAGAACCCCTGGATGGTAACTTGGGGCCCTGCGTGAAATGACTGTAGAGACTGCAGAGCGCTTGTAACACAGGCTAACCCAGCTGTTTTGCGCCCTCAATCCTTTAAGGCTGGGAATACTGGGAGAGGGAATAGCATCCTGAGATCATGTGACTGATCATGTGAGCAAGGCAGGCTATAAAAGGCAGAGCCTGGCACTCACTTAGAGAAAGGGAAAGTGGGAAGGTAGTGGGCTGGCTGGCTAGAAGGGCAATGGCTAAGAGGTTGAGGATCCTCCCTGTGCAGGGAGAGGACCTCAGGAGTAAGACTATTGGCAGACCTGGCTAGGGAGATGCAGAGAAGCCCTGATCTGAGGGTGACCACGTAAACCCTGGAGGGGCCTCGGAGAGCCAGCTACAAGTGCATGAGGCTAGGTGCATCCGATGAAGTGAGCTGTAGCTCACGAAAGCTTATGCTCTAATAAATTTGTTAGTCTCTAAGGTGCCACAAGTACTCCTTTTCTTTTTGCGAATACAGACTAACACGGCTGCTACTCTGAAACCTAAGGCTAGGTGTGTTTCTGTTCTGTTTAAGATGATAAATGGAAGCCCAGCAGGAGAGACCTGAGGGTGATTGCTCTGGGTGTGTGAGACTTTATACAGTCAGATCCTGGAGAAGAGGGAAAACTGAGGCCTAGTGTCAGAGCCAGATAGGGAGGGCAGGGTTGCTTGGAGTTTGTCTAGATGCCTGCATTCCCAAAGCCAAGTACAGCCTCAGCAGAGAGGAAGGATGGAATGGGCCACAGAGGCTAGGCTCCCTCTCATGCCTAGAGGGGCAGTCAAGGGGACACCTAGGCTGTCCCTGCTCTGTGGAGAGAGGACACTAGTCCAGAGCTCTGCATGCTAATGAGCATTAATAGTTATTTCAAGTATTCTTCCCCCCCCCCCCCAAAGAAATGTTTGTTTTTTTTAAAGGGGCAGTGAGCTCCATACTAATAAGAGAAGGAGGAAAAGGGATGACCAGAAAGCCAGAGTGCAGGGGGAGTGAGAGGGAAGGCAGGTACCTGTTGTAGCCCATTTGCTTGCAGGCTGCTTTTGCCAGGGTCATATGAAAGTTATCGTGACATGCCCAGAACCAGGCTCCGGTCTCTTTGTTTAGTACCTGCAAGGTGGCTCTGTCTTCAGAAATGCGGACTAGGGAGAAACACACAGAGTCAGCTGCATTGCAGGCTCCCCTCCAGGTGGCTGCAGTTTGGCATATTTGCGGTATCTAGTGCATGCTAATCCCCGTTACAGCCATTGGCCCCTGGTTCCAGTGATTTCTACATGTAGCAAAAGGCTCTCAATGCTGCTTTCAGCCCCCAGACCTGCCCATGCCCCCTGCACAGAATGGTATTGCTGGCATAAAACCCACAACTCACCTTCCATGAGTGGGCCTTCTGGGACCTGCTGCACACAGCTCTCCTCGTCCTCTCCCCAGGAGCAATCTTCCTGCCCATCACACTGCTGCTGCATGGGGATGAACTTGAATGTCTTACTGCAGAGGAAGTAGTAGCGTTCCAGAACTGCCTTGACTAGAGGGGAAAAGGACAGAGTCCAAATTGGTCTGTGATGTTTGGCTCATGTCTGCCAGGGAACTTTGGGGGGTGGGTTTAAATCTTTTGTTGCAAATGGCTTCTCCTGAGATCAAGGGGTTTGGCAGCACCCATTCTGGAGGCTTGTGAGTGAGGGAAGCTTTCCATGAATGCTCTCCCAGTGCAGATTCAGGTCCGGGTTAAGCCATGTGCTGAGCCATTTCAAGCTATGTAGGGATGCTGGGCACACAACCAAGAGCTCTAGGGGCCAGGTGGATACCAGGGTGTGTGTGTGTGTGTTTTAGATGCACAGTGCATGTCTCTGCACCAGCCCATAGAGGTGCCCCTACCCATCCAGCTAACTCAGCTGGCCAGCGCAGTGGGGGCAAGCATAACCTTGTAGCATTCCCATTGCCCTCGGGGCAGTAGTAGGGAGTGAACTGTGCACTTGGGCCCAGTTGTGCCTGCCTTCTGCACAGAGTTATGTTCATGGCACACACACACAGAGATGAAATCTCTCGCTGGAAGCTTGTGACGTAACACAATTTTATTTCTTAGCACTGAGAACAAAAACACAAGAGCTTGAAAACAGAGAAGGAGAAAACTGGCTCCTCCCTAGGGCAATGAGACACCCCCACTGTGTTTTAAGCAGTCTGTTTCTAGCCTGGCAGACTGACTGCACTTGCAGGCATCACTACAGAGCCCCAGAGCCTGCAAGCACCACCAAGGAACCCTCCCACTCTTAAAGCAATAGCTTGCAAAATTCCAACAATCCTCAATACACCCCCCACAGGAGGGCAAAGGCTGCTTGCAGTTTGCCCCCCAACTTCTGCATAAACACTGGAGTCAGACACAACCTGGCCCAAAGGTGGCATTAGGATGAGATCCCTGAAGATAGTCATCCCTCCCCACAACCCTGGATCTCAACAGCCCCAGGCTTTGGGATTGGGCTGGGATCTGGATCTGAAGTCTGCATCTCACCCTGTTTCTCCCCAAATCACAGTGGCCTCCACAGGTGTTAAGTCCCCTTTCTGCAGGGGAAAGACTGTAGCCTCAGGTGCTATCACTACAGCGCCTTGTGAGGCGTGCTCTAGCCAACCTTGCTAGGGCACCTGGAGAAGTGTAGAGCAAGAGGGAAGTGTGGCTGCTGTGCAAGCCCCCAGCATGCAAGTGGGACACGAGAGAAGGGACCTTACTTAGGAAGGCAATTACAACGATGGTGGCCATGCTCAGGATGGTGGCAATGAGCGGGATGCCAAATCGCTTGAAATTTTGTGTCCCAGTCAGGGATTTGCATGGTAGAGAAGGACCTGCAACACAGAGAGCGGCTCATGGGCATGTGATTTTGGAGCACAGCCCAGCACAGTTAGCAACACTTACAACCACGCCTGAGATCCTAAGGCCATTACCTCTCCTGTTCAGGGGCCACTCAGAATCTGTGTCCTGTGAATGGAAGGGAACAGCAGTCAGTGAACTGAATATGTGCATTAAAAGTACAGTAGGTGTTGGGAAAGGAGGGTTCCTGGGAAAGGAGTCTGTGTGCATGGTGCAGGGCTGCTTGCTTGGATACCAAAGACCTTGATCCCAACTGATCTAAAGCCCACGGAAGTCAGGGGAGTCTTTCCAACGGATCTGGCCATGGTCTCCCCATGGAATGACCCTGGTGCTTTCTGTTAATGGCTAAGGCCCCAATTCTGCTTTTGCTTATGTGACCAAATATCCCCGAGAAGTCTGTATTGTCATCACATGCTTGTCTCCTCAAAGACTATATGGCTTGGCTGTCCCAGGTGTCGTGCCCCTGCAGCTCCCAGGCATTGCAAGGAGAGATTCCTGACCATTTTGTTCTGGACCTTGATACTATTCCACCATATTCAGGCCTTAGGTACTGCGGAGACAGGCACCTGAGAAATACCCTGGAGATGAGATGAACTAGGATATGCCAAATGGGGGGGAAATGTCTGCATGTTCCCATTTCATCTTTAAGGTGACAGAGCAGCAATCCTTTGGCTGCAATGACATGGGCTGTGTTGCATTGTTCTGTGTGTCCCAGCATGGCGAGTGGACACAAGACATCCCAGGTCACTAAGGACATACGCAGGGGAATAGACCCGCTGATTAGGCTACTCACTTGCTTAAAGTGAAGTATGTGATCATTTCCCCTTGACTTTAATGAGGCTTTAAACACAGTCCCATATGACAGCCTCACAAGCAAACTAGGGAAATGTGGTCTAGCTGCAATTAGTATAAGGTGGGTGCCCAACTGGTTGAAGAACCATATTCAAAGAGTAGTTCTCAATGGTTCGCTGTCAAACTGGGAGACTGACTGCATGTAGTGGGATCCCACAGGGATCAGTCCTGGGGCTGGAACTATTCAGTATTTTCATTAGTGACTTGGACAATGGAGTGGAGACTGTGCTTATAAAATTTGTGGATGACACCCAGCTGGGAGGGGTTGCAAACATGTTGGAGGACAGGATTAGAATTCCAAAATGGCCTTGACAAATGGGAGAATCTGTGTGACATCAACAAGTTGAAATTTGATAAAGACAAGTGCGAAGCACTTCACTTGAAAAAGGAAAGGCAAAATCAGAGGACAACTACAAAATGGGGAATAACTGGCTAGGTGGTCGTACTGCTGAAAAGGAAGTGGGGGTTCTAGCTGTTGACAAATTGAATAAGTCAACAACATGATGCAGTTGTAAAAAAGGCTAATAGCATTCTGGAGTGTATTAACAGGAGTGTCGTATGTAAGACATGGGAAGTAATTGTCTCACTCTACTTGGCATTGATGAGGCCTCAGCTGGGCACCACACTTTAGGAAAGATATGGACAAATGGGAGAGAGTCCAGAGGAGAACAACAAAAATGATAAAGGGTTTAGAAAATCTCACATATGAGAAAAAGTTGAAAAAACTGGATGTTTAGTCATATGAATATGGGTATAAACTGGCCACCAGGAAGTTTAGACTTGAAATCAGACGAAGGTTTTTAACCATCAGAGGAGTGAAGTTTTGGAATAACCTTCCAAGGGAAGCAGTGGGGGCAAAAGATCTATCTGGTTTTAAGATTCTACTCGATAAGTTTATGGAGGAGATGGTATGATGGGATAATGGGATTTTGGTAAGTAATTGATCTTTAAATATTCAGGGTAAATAGGCCAAATCCCCTGAGATGGGATATTAGATGGATGGGATCTGATTTACTATAGAAAACTCTTTCCTGGGTATCTGGCTGGTGAATCTTGCCCATGTGCTCAGGGTTTGGCTGATTGCCATGTTTGGGGTCGGGAGGGAGTTTTCCTCCAGGGCAGATTGGAGAGGCCCTGGAGGTTTTTTTTGCCTTCCTCTGTAGTATGGGGCATGGTTGACTGGAGGGAGGCTTCTCTGCTCCTTGAAGTTTTGAACCATGATTTGAGGACTTCAATAGCTCAGACATGGGTGAGGTTTTTCATAGGAGTGGGTGGGTGACATTCTGTGGCCTGCGCTGTGCAGGAGGTCGGACTAGATGATCAGAGTGGTCCCTTCTGACCTTAGCATCTATGAATCTATGAATCTATGAAAAGAAGACTGAGGGGGGGACCTGAGAAGAGTCTTGAACTATGTTAAAGGCTGTTATAAAGAGGATGGTGATCAATTGTTCTCCATGTTCACTGAAGGCAGGATAAGAAGTAATGGGATTAATCTGCAGTACGGTTAGATATTAGGAAAACTTTTCTAACTCTCGGGGTAGTTAAGCTCTGGAACAGGCTCCAAGGCAGGTTGTCCAATCCCTGTCACTGGAGGTTTTTTAAGAACAGATGACAAACACCTTCAGGGAGGGTCTGGGTTTACTTGGTCCTGTCTCAGTGCCGGGCTGGACTAGACGACCTGTTGAGGCCCTTTCCAGCCCCATGTTTCTGGGCTCTATGTGTGAGGATGCTTTGTAGGATCAGGGCCTGACGCCTCAGTGTGTGCAATTTTTTCCACAGTTAATTGAAAACAAACTAACAACAAAGAAAAAAATAACCCCATTGAAACTCAGCATGTAATTTTCCAAAAGAACAAAGGCTACAATTGTCTGGGGAACTTGTTACTAAAGTCCAGGTAGAGTCTCTGAATTGGCAGTGCCAAGGAACAGATTGCATCATCTCAGCATCACTGAACTGTACTGAGAAGTTGTGCAGAATTGAAAGTCTGCGCACAGACCGAGCAGAGGGGCTGCAGAGGGTTTTGAATTCAATCCATGTTAAAAATAGGGATGAAAAATTGAGAACTAGATTGAGTTGCAGATTTGAAAGCACTCCTAGTGCGTGGGTGTTGGAGTCAAGATTTGTTCAGGGGCTCTCTCGGTTGGCCGGAAGTGGCCTCTCTTGCCTGCCTGAGAGTTTCCTGAGACCCCCTAACTGGCACTTCTGGGGGCATCTTTCAATAGTGTCCAAGGGCGTGCAGGAAGGTTGATAGCAGACAGAGGCCCTTTCCAGGAGACTCGGGCATTGGTGTGTGGGCGATTCTGCCCCTGGAAAGAACTTTGCTGACCCTGCCGTTCCGTGCAGGCTGGTGCACTGTGGGAATAGCCTAACGAATATCTAGGCAGGGGATGAACTCTGGAGAGAGGCACATCCCCCATTCCCCCAGCTCAGGAATAAAGCAGGCTGCACAGCAGCAAGGGGCAGGTGGCTTTTCCAGAGTATCTGTCTTGCATTGCCGCCCAGGTCCAATTTGATGGCTTGGGCTGCCCCATACCCTGAGGCTGTTCCTGTGTCTTTTGCCTTTCTCCATCGTGCTGTGTATGTCTGTGTGGTCCCTGCAGAGCGGGGCGGGGAAGCCACCCCCAGCCTACGGGGACAAATGGTATAGAGAAGAGCAGGGACAGCTATTGCAGCTGCTAGGAGACGTGTAAAAAAACCCCTTTGCAGCAGCCAGTCTCAGGAGAAAGTGATAAATAAGACACTAAGCCCCCTCCTTCTCTCCACACCTGATCACAGAAGGAGAAGTCCTGATAAACACATCACCCAGGCTTTGCCTTAGGAGCAGCCGAGCTTCTCTCTGGTCGATGTATTCATGCTAAACAGAGAGAGTCAGGACAGCGTGGCTGGACTTTCATGTGGCCGCCGTATATTCGCATGGATGACTTCACTGTGCTGCCGAGAGCTGCCCTTTGACCCTGGCTGCTTTCACAGTGAACTCCTGGCCTATGGAAATTGGCCCATTTCCATGTCACTTTAATGTCCCTTCCAGCCCTGCGTGAGACCATTCCCTCCAGTGTCACTGCTGGACGCTGCAATGGCAGGTAAGCGTCAGGGCTCTGTGCAGGGGCTGTGCCCAGGATAAGCAGGGAACGGGGGTTAAATGCTAAGACAAAATGGCCCACAAAGGAGACAGATTCAACAGCGAGTGAGATTCAGGAGCCTGGGAGCAGGGATGGGAACTGCTTGTTGAGTGGGGGAGGGGGTTGTGTGATGTCAGACTTCTCAGCTGTTCGCTGTTATTAATCATTTGCAGGGTTGCCCACCCCGAGCATTTAAAAATCACTAGTCAGGCCCCCAGAATCATGGGCTCTAAACCACAGTAAATGGTGGTGGTATTGTCTCTTTGCCTCCTGCTTGCGGAGCTGCTGGGATGCATTCACCTTGTAAATATTTTCTCCACAGCCACCAGGGCTAGAGGCTGATTTTTTGTTTTAAATGAAAGCTGCGATTCTCCTGTAGTCACCAGACTCCAGGAGCGGGGCACTAAGAAAAGCAGCAGGTATTGTGGGTGTCTGGGATAAAACCACAGGGGCAGCGCAGAGAGCGGGTGATCAGCAGTGCCACGGGGGCAGAGTGCTGCTCCGTGTGTTCTAGCAGGGTCCAAACATGCCCACTGGCCTGCAGTGCATGGTACCTGGGTTCCCCAGCACAAGCCCCCATTCTCTTCTGTGGCAAGGGCGTTTGGACTGGGATCTCTCATCCTTCTCCTTCTCTATGCTGTCTGCCTGGAACTCAGTGCTGCCGTTCTAGTGCTGCTCAGGGCTGGCTCTTGGTTTTGGGGGCCACTGTATAGGGTAGGGAGTGAGACCTGAGACAGGCCTTCCCTCACCTGCATTGCAACCTGAAGTCAGGGCCAGGGTCAGGATTCGAATCCAGGATCTACTGATCCCCTGCCCTCTGCTCAACCCTCCTGGCTGCTGTGGAAATGCAAGCTTTTATTATTATTGGAAACCCTTTGGAAATTCGTGAACACGGTGTCTATAACTCACTATTTATTGAGCTCTCTGGGGTGTCTGGCAGTGCTTCGTAATATCCCGTCTCTTCCACTTCTCTACCATAGCCCGTGCAATGGGCTAAATCCTAACAAACTTGTCCCTGGAGTTCAGTGGTGCAGGGAGAGATGTTCATGGTCTGGGATTTTCCTCCCTGGGGCAGATTAGTCAGTATCTTTGTCCTTGAAGCCCATGTTCAGCAGTGAGTCATGGCAGGGTAGCAGGTGGTTGGATAATGTACAACATGCCAATTGCTTGCCAGGAAGGAGATCCAGGAGTCTGGTGTGAAAAAGTAAATCTGTCTGGGGAGTTGGTGTGTGGGACGGTGAGAGTGTAAGGGGGAGAAGGAGGGGTGTATCTTTGGGGCTAGGGGATCAGTTTAGCTTTCTGCCTTTTCCTCTGCCCATCCCTGACTTGATTTCCTCCAGGAAGCTGCTATCTTCTGTGTGTGTTGTCTGTATAAATGCCAGATTGCCTTGCAACAGCCCAGCCTGCTCACCCATAAAATACCACCTGCGGCCTCCGGTGATCATGCAGGGCTTTGAACAAACACATGACCAGTCCTCCCTGGCTCTGACCTCTTGTGCAGTGCCCCTCCAGCGGCCTCTGAATTCCAGCCCCACCTCACGGACTGAGCCTCTTTTATAACCAAGGGGGCACATACCACCATGCCAGGGGTGGGGAAGAGGTAGGCTAGGCTCAGCCTAGGTCACTGAGGAGATTCCCCCTCTGTAATAATCACTGGCAGCTGCCCACTCTACATAAATGCTTAGGGCCAAATTCCCACACTGGCCCCGGGGTGCTGGCAGGGACTCTGCTGAGCTCCTGTCCTTCTCCTTCTTCTTCCACAGAGCTTCCTGCTTGTTGGAGCCCTGCTCAGGGCTCTGTTTGGACTATCAAAGGCCTTTTTGACCAGCTGAACTCTCTGTCCCTCTGTGGCTGCCTCAGGTCGGTCTTTGTTGCGTGTTTCATTGCAGAGAATTCAACCCAGATTTAATGATCTGGATGATGGGATGAATTGCACCTTCAGCAAGTTCGCAGATGACATTAAGCTGGCAGGAGAGGTAGATAGGCTGGAGGGTAGGGCTAGGGTCCAGAGTGACCTAGACAAATTGGAGGATTGGGCCAAAAGAAATCTGATGAAGTTCAACAAGGACAAGTGCAGAGTCCTGCACTTAAGAAGGAAAAATCCCATGCACCTTTACAGGCTGGGGACCGTCTGGCTAAGCGGCAGTTCTGCAGAAAAGGACCTGGGGATTACAGTGGATGAGAAGCTGGATATGAGTCAGCAGTGTGTCCTTGTTGCCAAGAAGGCCAATGGCATATTGGGCTGCATTAGTAGGAGCATTGCCAGCAAATCGAGGGAAGTGATTATTCCCTCTATTGGGCACTGGTGAGGCCACATGTGGAGTATTGCGTCCAGTTTTGGTCCCCCCCACTACAGAAGGGATGTGGAAAAATTGGAGGGAGTCCAGCAGCGGGCAACGGAAATGATTACGGGGCTGGGGCACACAACTTAAAAGGCGAGGCTGAGGGAACTGGAGGGTTCAGTCTGCGGAAGAGAAGAGTGAGGGGAGATTTGATAGCAGCCTTCAACTACCTGAAGGGGGTTCCAAAGAGAATGGAGTTTGGCTGTTCTCAATGGTGGCAGATGACAGAACAAGGAGCAATGGTCTCAAGTTGTAGTGGGGGAGGTCTAGGTTGGATATTAGGAAAAACTATTTCACAAGGAGGGTGGTGAAGCACTGGAATGGGTTACCTAGGGAGGTGGTGGAATCTCCTTCCTTAGAGGTTTTTAAGGTCCGGCTTGACAAAGGCCTGTCTGGGATGATTTAGTTGGTGTTGGTCCTGCTTTGAGCAGGGGGTTGGACTAGATGATCTCCTTAGGTATCTTCCAACCCTAATATTCTATGATTCTATAATGCTGGAATGAAACTTGCCTAGAGACTAGACTAGTGTGTAGAGACAGAAGTGGGCAGTTGAATGACATCCTGTGCATGTCAAATCCTTCTTGAGCAGAGTGGATAATGTCTGAGCTGTACTTGGTCTTAGCCTTTCCTTGGGTCTATGCAATCTCCTCATATCAAAAGAAATTCTCTGCTTTCAGTCTGGTCTCTGGAGGCAGCCAGTCAGTGTGTGTGCAATATCTCTCTAACTGACATCAAACAGAGCCCATTGTAATTATAGCTGAATTGGTTAAATTCAAAGCATGGCAGGAACTGTGCCAGCTTGTTTATGTAAAGCAAACACAGTTTTCTTGGAAAACTGGGAGCTGCTATGACTAATTAAAATGACCTTGTTGTCTTCTCTGACAGAACATTAATGCAGCTTCTGATGCTCTGGTGCCCCAAACCGTGTCCTGACAAACGCAAACCAACAAGAGTTTGACTCCGAGATGAGCATTTGAATCCAGGACGTTTGGGTGGGTTCATCCAAGCCCTAGGTTTGCTGCACCCTGCTTGTTTCGGGGATCAGTTACAGGGGTCATTCTGACTTTCCTGATTCCTCTGGCTGTGTGGCACAGACAACACGGGGGTGATGGTGCAGAGCTGCATGCTGAACTGTTATATTTACTGTTTTTTACTTTTAAGAAAGAGAGGAAGGAAATCTCCCTGTGCTGCTTCAACTTGTAAGAACTCATTAATTAGTGGGTAAATGGTATGCACTCTGGACTGGGAGTGAAGAACTCCTGGGTTGTACGAACTCACTGACCTTTGGCAAATCACGCTGCCCCTTTTTGTCTAGTTCTCCCATCTATAAAATAGGGGATGGTATTCCTTTACCTCCCTCTCTCACTGCGAGGTGGTTGGGCTGATTTGTCAGGGTCTACAGAGGGCTCTCTTTGTGAGGGGCACTATTAAATGGGTAATTATACTACGGTGCACTTTGTCAAAGCCTACATCATCTGCATGAAAATGTTTCCCACTCCTTCTATCAGAGAAGCCTGCTAGCTAGTGTGAGCTGGGCTCTGTGTAGACTTTGCAAAGGAAAGTTTCAAGAACTTTCCAAAAATGGCTGTCAGATCTCTGGGACATGGAACTGGGACGTCCCTTGCAGATGCCTGAGTTACTGTCACATTCTGCCCCCTTCAGTCCTAGTAACTTCAACAGGCATATGTACGCTTCAGGGTGAGTAAGGGGTGCAGACTGGGGGCTTTGTTCCCATTGAAATCAATGGTCATTCTCCTGTCCCAAGCCTCGTCTGCACTAAGATCTTTTGGGGAAATATCCTGCTGCTCACAGTGCTAGTGTGTTCTCCACCTGCATTGGGTGACGTAGGGATGAAAACACTCATGTACACTGCCCCTGCTCGCACTGCAGCTGCCGTTGGGGGAGAGATACGGGGGCAGATTTTCTGAAAACCCTCGTGCACACAGCCATAGTGTTAGTGCACATTGCACCCATGTTCCACAGCGCCTTCCCTTTGGGGCAGGCCAGTTCCAGGTGCACTGGCTGAGAAGCTTGGGGGAGGCTGGCAACTCTCTGAGGGAATAACTCTTCTAAGAACACATGTATTTTGACCTCAGGAAGAGCCCTGGACCCCAGCTAGCAAACTTTTGAGGGGAAGCTAATTCCAGCGATGTATTTGTGCAGTTCCTAGGGCGGAGAGGCAGCAGGGGAAGCCATGCAGAAGTTGGGGAGCTACAGGCTCTGAGCAGTAGCATCTCATGATATATTTAGCAAGCAATAAAGCAAAGCCCAGAAGAAGAAAGGGGGCAGAGGATGGGTTACACTCCTGGGCTCAGAACTGCTGTTGGATATTCAGAGCCAAGGAAGAACAGGTCATTTGAAAGGGGGAATGGGAATGCCCTGGTTTTCTCTTTCACACTCAGGGATAATAAATCTACCTTGTTCAAACACAGAGCTGCTCTCTATCTGACTGAGTCTGAAACTCCGGCAAGAGAGCAGTGAAATGGGAGGTGAGCTTCTCCCATCCCTGTGGGAAGGATGGTGGGATCTGCCAGGGGGCCCTGGGAAGTGAAAGAAAGCTGTTCTACACTACCGTGATGGTGACTCACCATGTCTGCCCAGCTACGAGGTGTCCTTCAGCCTGTGGAAAGAGTCAGTTTCCCAGATCCAAGGGATGCCTGGAACGCAGCACTTGCCCTTCAATCACCAAGTGCCCGAAGGGTGCCAGAACCCATGCGGTTTGTCCAGAGTCTCAGATGCTCTGCAGCTGTCCCCACTCTGCCTGAGCTGAGCAGCCCCTGCTCTTTGGTGCTCTACTCTAGCACTGACCGCTGGACAGTGGGAGTGCTATTTAAAACCCACAATGGGAGTCGTCAAGCAGGAATTATGATTTGGATTGTAATTTGACACCCATCTGTCAGCATCAACATCACTTGTATAATCTTCTCTGCATCTACCACTGGAGAGTGACTCACGGGCAGAGCTATTGCCAAGATTAGCCTATCAGGAGGGAATTGATGGAGCAAGGCTTTTCCCACTCCATCTGTCTGTCCTTCCGCATTGCTCCAACTTGTTTTTGAGTCAGAAATGTTATAGGGTGGAGGGGGAAAGAAGAAAATGTGAGATGGAAGGTTACCAGATGGTTATGCCCTTGCTTCTAAGGTCACCAGCTCGTCATATTGCTAGGCGGGTCACCCAGTTTCATTTGTGAGTCAGTGAGCACAAGTTGCCCACCTCTTTACTCAATTTCCTTTCTTCAGCAGCAGCTGGTCCAGGGTTCTTTGTCCTTTCCTGACCTGAGCCGGTGTGTTGTGTTGCGGTTGACTCTTAGACAGCTACCGTGTTGTACCCCAGAAGAGGCTCTGTTTCAGTGGTGGGTGCCGTGCTCCATACATTTATCCCTTGCTTACCTTGTGTGTGTACGTGTAAAGCACGTTGAGCACCTCAGATTTAAAAGGGCTAAGCACAGCTACATTACGAAAATGCATTTTAAAGATTGCCATGGTATTGCTGTCTCACTGCTGAGCTGGGCTTCTTCGTCCCAGGGGCTTTATGGCACAAGGTGCTCGGTTCTCCAAGGCTTTCACCACTCAGCTCTAGGAGACGCCCCACATGGATTTTGTTGCTAGTCAGCATGTCACCTCCAAAAGAGTTACAGCCAGCTTGTGGTAGCTGATGATGAGAATCCAGGGAGAATCCCTGGGTAGGAAATGGCACAGGCGACTGGCGCACGCACATTACAACCAAGCACCATGACATGTGTCGGGCTAGGACAGTGAGTGCCAGGCCCCATGAATCCAAGTGCCACCTTTGGCAGCTGCTTGTGGAATGTGCAAGCTCTCCTCCTCCTTCAGATCCCCGTCCCCCTTTGCTAGCCCTCCCTGCAATTACATGTCAACGTTCAAAGCCCCGAAAGCAGAGGAGCCAATATGTGTGTAAGAGTGAGCCTGCTGCCCCACCCTTCTCTGCCATAACTCTTCCCACACTCAATCCTCTTCCCACCCTTCTCGGTTATCTGGCTGGGCCCCGTGAGCAAAGACCTTCCTTGGGATCTGCATGGGCAGTGCCATGCCATGCACGCCAATGAATAACAACGGGGCCAGGTTGGCCAATAGGTGTGATTGGGATTCAGCCTGAGGGTGCTGTGCTAAGGAAGGAATAAACAAATTGCAGCCAATCCCCGTATGTGAAGGAGGCAGCTGGCAGCCTCCTCCCTCTGCAGCATCAGGCATCAGCAGAGGCCAGACATGAGGGGTCTAATCATGTAGGGCCATAGCTATGTCCCTAAGGACACCACTTATTTCAGTACATTGGGGAGCTCGATGGGATAGAGTTTCGGGGAACTCAGAGAGGTCTGTGCCCTTCCCCCACAAATCCAGCCTCTTTTTCAGAGCTGCCTCCCTAGGACCCACTTGTCACCGTTCTGGGCATGAACCACGGATTGGATGCTCTGTCAGCTGGGGGAGATGTTTATGAATGCCATCCGCCCTATAACTGCAAGGCTCAAGATAGCAGGCAGCAGATGTCTCGTCCTCAACTGGAGACAAAGAATGTCTCCCTTGGGTCACCCAGAGTGCACACGGGGAAGTCTGAGTTACAAGCTGCTCTCTGTGTCCTGCTGCGATGTTACACCTGCAGGTTGGAATGTCTCCATCTTTCCAGGGAGTCTCCCAGCAGTGTGTAGAGCAGCCATTCTCCTTGGAAAGCTGGGTCTCCGTGCTGTGTGAATCGGCAAGGAGCTGTGACATATGGCGTAAAGGCGCCCCAAGAGCCAATTCCTCAGCCGTGCACCAGCTCGCTAGCTGCCCTCTGGCACGGTCAGAGGCTGCAAAATGGCTGGGCTTGACTTACCTGAGCTTTTTTACATGCGTATGGAGCTGTGATAGTGGCAGGAGCCCTAAAAGCAAAAAGCCAGTTTCCTCTCTCGGGTTTCACTGCAGTCTGGATGCTCAGCACCTCTGTCAGACAGACCCAACCCGGGCATGCCAGGACAGGCACTAACAGCTCTGGCACTGGGGTTAGCTGGGGACATTATGATGGCTTTCCCGTAATAACACAGTAATGAGTAATGCATGGGCCTTAGGTTCTGCCCTGCACTGGACTGCCATGCCTCAGCAGGGTAGTAGTGACACGTAACAACACTGCCCTACCTGGTGCGGGGGCTGTGCACTTTAACTCACTAGTGTTTGTCACGTGCTTTGAGAGCCTTGGCAGGAAGCTGCTGGAGAAGGGGCTAGTGCTATAACCTCCCAGGCCCTGGTTCAGGACAGCATGAACACAGGTGCTACACCTTTAAGCATACACTTCCATAGGCCTTAAGCCTGTACTTTAAGCACAGGTTTAAATACTGGCGTGACTAGGGATGCTCTCTGGAATTTGGGAGTGGTGCAGTGATCATTAATAAACTGTCTCAAAAAACAGATGCAATACTAAATTAAAAAATAATTAATTTGAAAAAGTCAATTTCACTCTTGCCCTTCCTGCGCTATGGGGCTGCCAAGTGGGATGATGGCTCGGGATAACCTCACGGATAACCGCTCACCACCAAAATGCCACAACCGTCATTTGAAAACACAGACATTGACCAGGCAGAGAAGTGACAATGGACATAGCTGTACCTGTCTTACCTGACTCTGTGCTGTCTCAGCAGGTGAGCAGCAAATGAATTAATTAATCAAAGGAGATGGGCTGTGTTCTTCACAGCAATTCCCACATGTCACCAGGATGGAGGAGAAGTGAAATAATGGCACCTACTGGAGATGGAGAATTTGGCAAAAATGCCACCCTCCTGAGTATGTTATGGCTGCTGCCTAATGCTTTAATATGTGAAAACAGGGAACAAAATCAGATCAGTGAGTCTGTGGATTGTAGTTAGAGATGAGCATGAATATCACTGCGAGCCGCCTAGAAAGCTCTGGTGTTTGCAAACTCATTAGAAACTGAGGGCATGTGTATTTTAATTTGTGGTTAGTTGGAATTTTCTTTTATAATGGAGCTTTCCAGAATAGCAGGCAAGAGTCTTCACTGCTTAATTATACACAGAACTTACCCATGGCAAATGTGTTGAGATGATCAGTATTGGAACTAGCTCAGTATCAGAGCCAATTCTTTTGCAGTGCCTGCTTGATAGGTCTCAAAATATGATTGCAAATGGGGAGTCATCATTGAACGGGTGTGTTCATAAAATCATCACTGATAAAGTTTGCAGGTGACACAAATATTGGGGGAGTGGTAAATTACGAGGGCAGGTCACTGATTCAGAGCGATCTGGATCGATTGGTAATCTGGGCCCAAGCAAACAATATGTGTTTTAATATGCATCCATCTAGGAACAAAGAATATAGGCCATACCTACAGGATGGGACTCTAGCCTGGGAAGCCGTGACTGAAAAGATTTGGGGGCCGTGGTGGATAATCAGCTGAGTATGAGCTTCCAGCGTGACACTGTGACCAAAAGTGCTAATGTGATCCTGGGATGCACAAACAGGGGAAACTCAGGTAGCAGTAGAGAGGTTATTTTACCTCCGTATTTGGCACTGGTGTGACATGCCCTAATAGTAATAGACTTAAGTAGCACAATGTATTTAGCTTAACAGAGAGAAGGTTAAAGGGTGAGTGATAAATACCTGCAGGGAGAACACATATTTAATAATGGGCTCTTCAGTCTAGCAGAGAGAGAGGTCTAACATGACCCAATGGCTGGAAGTTGAAGCTAGACAAAGGCAGACAGGAAATAAGGCATATTTTTAACAATGAGAGTAATTAACCACTGGAACAAATGACCCAGGCTCATGGTGGATTCTCTGTCACTGACAGTTTTGAAATCCAGATTGGATGTTTTCCTTTAAGCTCTGCTCTGGGAATGATTCTGGGGCCAGTCTCTGGCCTGTGGGATTCACGGGGTCAGATGAGATGATCACAGTTGTCCCTTCTGGCTTTGGAATCGCTGAATCTGTGTGTTTGCATAAGCAGCACTAACACGCGTCCCATGGGTGGGGATGGGGGAGGCTGTGACGTTAAATCACTAACCACGAACGTTTGCACAGCGCCTGCATACCCTGGGCTGGAAAGTTAGGAGCAGCCAAACCACCCAACTGCATTCTTTGAGCCTCGCTGGTCCATTGTGTTCTACTGCTGGGCCGGGCTAGCCACCTGCAATCACCATCTCATTGTCTCACCCCTCACCTGCCTGGGCTCAGTGACCGTATCAGGCTCCACAGCCCATTTTTTTTTCTCTCTGCCCGGCACTCTCCAAAGTGCAAGTGTTTTAAATATTCACTGCCCAGCGCCCTGTGCAAAGTGGGCGTGAACAGCTGCCATTCTGGTTCATTGGCCAGCACAACGCTCTGGTGTAAGCAGCAGCACATGGTGCAGGGCAATGAGGAGTTGGCCCCAGGGTCAGGAGACCCTGTTACATAGCGACAAAGTCCTGAGTAACCTAGTGATGGACCTGTGCCAAACAAAAGGCAGCTAAAGGTGCAAACTTGTCCCATGTGGCGTCACGCCAGCCTGGACAAACACAGTGGGAGACTTTGTAGCTGGAAGGCTCCACGGGATGGGTGTGATGCAGAAGCCTTTGAAAAGGGGAGGCAGCAGTTGCAGTGGCCAGGTATCCCCCAGATAGGGTGCATGGAGACCAGTGTCTGCCACTCCAGCCCATAGAGTGGACTAGTGGCTGCATAGGCCACAGAGGGGGTGCATGGCAGCCTCACTGCCTGCCCGCAAGTTGGTGGAGGGCTTGTTCACTCAACCCCCACTCTTGACTAAGTCAGGGAACTGGTCTGTGGTGTAGGGACAGACTGTCACCCACAGTGCTCCCTGGCTAAGGCCCCACCACCCCGTCCCGCTCTCTCCCCATGCAGAGCAGTGCAGTGCCTCTCCTGTCTGCCGGGGCCACTGGCTCTTGGCACTGCTCTAACCCAGAGGAGAATACAAAGGAGCTGAGGACACAATGTGTGTTGTGTAATATTGACCTGAGTGGCACCACACCCTCCATTCCAGGGGCAAACTTTCCCGGCCAGGCGGGGAGGCCTGTCTACTCCTTTCTCACGGACGGGCTGTTTGTTTTTTAACATGGAAATAACTAGTCACAATAGCTGGGAAGGCCAGAAGGGACTGTGATGTTCATCTAGTTTGACCCCCTGCAGAACATGAGCCAGGGGCCTCCCCCAGGGATGCCTACAGCAATCCCTGGGCTTGTGGCTGAGCTAGATTGGCTGGGAGCCCCCAGTGATGTGAAAGAACAGAAACCTGCAGTCACTACAATGGGACAAAGTATGAAAACAGACCCCACAACTGGAACAGTGCCCCCAGGCAATCTGGGTTTGAACGGAAACTGACTCACTAACTGGAGGCAAGACAGGGCAACACCAGGCCCCAGCTTGGGACCCACGTCCCAGGACAGCTCCTTTGGAAAGGGCTGACCCAGTTGATCCATTGGGCAGCGTCGACCCCAGGGCCATGGTAGCTCAGAGCATGGCTAATGAGCATTGCCATGGGTCTGGGGAACTCTGTGGCAGGGCCAAGCTCTCCGCAGTGGGACACTCTCTGGTGCTGCGATTGGATTCAGTAACTTGGGACCCCAGTTACACAGACTAGCAGGTGTGAGAGAACGTGCTGCTGACCTGCTCATGCCGGGAGCCTTAGGAGAGCTCAGCTTTGCACTCACGCCCTATATCTTTATATCTTTAAATTTGCACCTTAAGAAGCAAATTTCCCCCCACTCTCAGGCCAAGCCGCAGTAGCTGGATTTGGTGCAGCAGAAGGGGTCAGGAACCTGCAGCAATCCTCCCCCTGTCCCCTTCCACCAGCCATGCTGTTCCCTGAGCCACTGGGGCACTGGAGCTGAGGACTGTTTTGCAGATTGTTTTACATTGCCCACCTTGTGCCCCCCCTCTTTCTAGCTAAAAGAGAAGCTTCCCTTGAACTGCTGAGCTGGAACCAGGCACGGCTTGGGAAGTGCACCGATGCCCCTGCCTTGTGTTCCCGGAAATGCTCCCTCTTGCTTCGGGGCACAGGAAGCATGGCAGCGCTGGAGGGAAGCTGACGTGGTACGATTAGCAGGCAGGATAAACCTCTCTCTCTGGTCTTCAGAAATTCCATGGGCCAGGCTGACTAGACTGGGAGCTAGACAGAGAGCAGGAATCTATCCAGGGTCAGCTCCTGTTTTGTCCAATGGCCTCACTAAGGAAGGACCTCATTTACATTCAGCACAGTGGAGTCCTGTCTCTCCGTTACTGTGAATGCAATCTCTTGCATGCTGTGCTATCACTCGAGGGGCACTCGCTGTCAGCGGAAGCTTTGCCTGCGTCAGGGCCACACATCAGGATCTGGTTCGTGCAGTCCCAAGATGGGGATTGGGCCGCAGGACAGGATGTCAGCATGTGCATGGCACTAGGTCAGCCTCTACTGAAAAAGGGTTCCTATCTCTGGCTATATCTGCTGGCGTAACCCCTCTGCCATTGCTTGTGAGGGTTTTATCTCCCCAGCAGGCTGGATCACTTGTTGGGAAAACGTTGGTCTTGTGGCTATGGGGCAAAGCTTGGAGATACTCCATGCCTCGGTTTCCCCTCCCCTCTTGTCTCGTTAGACTCCAGCTCTTGGGGGGAGGGACTAAGTGTCTGTGCAGCACCTGGCACAGTAGACCCCAATCTCAGTTTGGGGATCGAGGTGTTGCTGTGATACAAATACAGACACTAATAATCAAACCAAGGCACCCTCATGATTTAGATCAGCTGCAAAGCCAAGCCCCTGTTGCTGACTATATTTTCCTAGGAAGTGGTTCTGTTCTGCCCACTGAACCACTGAAATGCTATAGTGGTAACATAGGGACTCCAGTACTACCAGCTCCACGTGCTCAAAAAATCATGAGTCAGGACCCAGAAAATCCTGAGGTTGGCTTAAAAATCATGAGGTTTTAAAAACAATGGGTCCAAATGCATCTGATGAAGTGAGCTGTAGCTCACGAAAGCTTATGCTCAAATAAATTTGTTAGTCTCTAAGGTGCCACAAGTACTCCTTTTCTTTTTGCGAATACAGACTAACACGGCTGCTACTCTTAAATGGGTCCAAAGTTCTTTTTCTTTCCCTTCTGGTCTTGGAGAGGTTAAGGTCATTCAGATCTTCAAGCTTTTCTCTGCAATCATAGGGGCTAGAACCACCACCCGCTGAGATTCTCACCTAATCCTGCCACTCCAGGAGCAGGGCTTTTAAGCAAAGTATCAAATATAATGAGACGCAATAAAATTGGAAGCGCTGGGATCTTAGATTGTCAGCTCTTTGGGAAAGGGAACCAGCTCTTTGTCCTGTGTTTGCACAGTGCCCAGCACCAAGGGGTCCTGGGCCGTGGCTGGAGCTGCCAGCCATGACAATAACACAAATAAATAATAACAGTAACTACGTGAGACACCATACCAACAGCAGGGATAGTCCGACAGCTTTATTAATCTGAGGCTGAGATACCGCTCTCTGTAAGTAGGTGGCACTCTATTGATGCAGCAATTAGCACTTCTCCAGGATCATAAGCTATAGCAGGGGTAGGCAACCTGTGGCACGCATGCTGATTATCAGTGGCACTCACACTGCCCAGGTCATTGGCCACCGGTCCGCATTTTAATTTAATTTTAAATGAAGCTTCTTAAACATTTTAAAAACCTTATTTACTTTTGTGACAAAGCTCTGTCCCTGCCCCTGTGGGTTCCACGTTTCGTGGCGGATTTTGCTAGCCTCAGAGGCTCACTGTGACCCTCCACATAACCCTTCTCTCTCTAGAGACAAGGGTCACAGTCTACTGAGCCATTTTCATCATAAGCCAGCGAGGGAGGTGAGGAGAAGCTATCCTCCCTTGCACAGTCTCTGTTGTCTCCCAGTCTCAGTGATTAATTGGGGGGCAAAGGTGTATGTGTGTGGGGAGGGAGCCTGGGCCCACCCTCTACTCTGGGCTTGAGCCCAGGGACCCTAATAGTATCAGCTATGGTAGCTGACCTTTTTAGAAACATGACATGTACAATTCCCTGGGCTACTTCCCCCACAGCAGCCTTCACTTCCTCAAGCTCCACTTCACCCTTACCTCAGCGCCTCCTTCCTTGTGCCTGATATGGTGTGTACTACTCAGCCTCTCCAACCGCGCAACTTCCTCCCACAGCTCCTGACATGCCCACCCACCTGACTAACTGGGAAGCTTTTAACTAGTTTCAGCCAGCCCCTGATTGGCTTCAGGTGTCCCAATCAACCTAGCCTTCTCCCTGCCTTCTGGAAAGTTCTTAACTGGCCCCAGGTGTCTTAATTGACCTGGAGCAGCTGCCATTTCACTTATCCTGGTACCAGGGATTTGTTTAGCCTGGAGCTAATATATCTATCTCCCACTACTTTTCTATAGCCATCTGGCCTTTCCCCATCACATATCCCCCCCTCTGCTCAACACCATAGAGTTGGGCAACTTGGGACGCCAGGCAGTATGCTTGGGACAGACCATCAGCGTTGCCATGGTGGCATCCAGCCCTGTGCCGTATGCGGCACTGGAATGGTTGGAGGGATAAGAACCACCTGATGACCCTTACATTCTTTTCCTTATTCCGCTGCATCCACTGGAGGGGTGCATGGTCTGTCACAAGAGTAAATCGCCAGCCTAAGAGGTAATAACGCAGTGTCTCCATAGCCCATTGACAGCAAGGCATTCTCTCTCGACTATTGCGTATTTCTGTTCTCTTGGGAGAAGCTTTCTGCTTAGGTAGAGGATCGGGTGCGCCTCTTCTCCCACCATTTGCAACAGAACTGCTCCCAACCCCACCTCGGAAGCGTCTGTTTGTAAAATAAATTCCCTGTTACAGTCTGGGGCTATGAGTACGGGGTCATTACAGAGGGCCGTCCAAAGGTCTGTGAATGCCCGCTCTGCTGCGTCGATCCTCTTTACCATGTCTGGACCTCGGGCCTTCACCAGGTCCGTTAGGGGACTTGCCCTAGTGGCGAAGTGGGGAATAAAACGCCGGTAGTAGCCTACCACGCCTAGGAACGCATGGACCTGCTTCTTTCAGGTCGGCCGGGGCCAGTTTTGAATTGCCTCTAGCTTATTTGTTTGGGGCTTCACTATGCCCCTTCCTACAATATATCCCAGATACCTAGCCTCTGCTAGCCCTGTGGAGCATTTAGCAGGATTAGCAGTGAAGCCAGACCGCCTTAAGGTGCGCAGTACTGCCTCAACTTTCTCCAAGTGGGTTCCCCAGTCTGGCGTATGGATGATGACATCATCTAGGTATGCAGCTGCATAACTAGTATGGGGGCGCAGCAGCTTATCCATGAGGCGCTGGAATGTGGCTGAGGCCCCATGTAGCCCAAAAGGGAGGATGGTGTACTGGAATAGCCCATCCGGGTTGGAGAATGCTGTCCTTTCTTTAGCTTCTTTGATCAGAGGAATCTGCCAGTACCCTTTTGTCAGATCCAGTGTAGTCAAGAATCGGGCACTACCCAGTCAGTCAACCAGTTCGTCGATGCGTGGTATGGGGTATGCATCAAACTGGGATATTTCATTCAGTCGGTGAAAGTCATTACAGAATCTCATGGTACCGTCAGGTTTAGGCACAAGAACAATTGGACTGGATCACTGACTGTAAGATTCTTCAATAACCCCTAATTCTAACATTTTCTTTACTTCGGCCTTGATTTCTTCTCTTTTGGCTGCTGGGATTTGGCAGGGTCTCAGTGTTACTTTGGCTCCGGGGATTGTGTGGATATGGTGATAGGTCTCAGTTGTCCGCCCTGGTTTTGTAGAGAACACATCTCGGTTGCGATTAATCATGTCGGCTGCCTCGATCTTTTGGATCGGCGTCAAGTCGGATGATATCCTCACTTGCTCGTGTAAGTTATCTTTCTGGGGAAGGGTCTCCTGCATGACTAAGCATGCCTCTCGATCATGCCAAGGTTTTAGAAAATTGATGTGGTAAATTTGCTCCGATTTCCGGTGGCCTGGCTTCCGCACCTTATAGTTCACCTCTCCCACAGCTTTGATTATTTCGTAGGGTCCCTGCCACTGGGCCAACAGTTTACTTTCTGCTGTGGGCACCAGTACCATCACCCGATCCCCTGGTTGGAACCGTTGAAGCTTCGCTTGGTGGTTATAATGGGTTTGTTGGGTCTCCTGTGCTCTCTCCAAGTGTTCCTGTACAATGGGCATAACTCAGGCTATCCAATCTCTCATCTGCCGTACATGCTCAACTATGTTCCTTCCAGGATTTGGCTCCTCTTCCCAGGCTTCTCTGGCTATATCCAATATGCCCCGAGGGTGGCGCCCATATAGTAGTCCGAATGGAGAGAAACTCGTGGAGGCTTGTGGAACCTCCCAGATGGCGAACATGAGGTAAGGCATTAGGGTATCCCAATCTTTCCCATCCCGGCTCACCACTTTCCTGATCGTGGCCTTGAGGGCCCTATTGAAACTTTCCACAAGGCCATCTGTTTGTGGGTGGTATACAGAGGTCTGTAGGGCTTGTACATGGAGCAATGAACAGAGATCTTTCATCAACTTGGACATGAAAGGTGTCCCTTGATCAGTCAACATCTCTCTGGGTAGCCCAACCCGGGCAAAGATCTGTACTAGCTGTTTAGCTATTGTCTTGGAAGCTGTGTTGCACAGGGGAACAGCTTCCAGGTACCGGTTGCATAGTCCAGTACAACAAGCACATGTTGGTGGCCCCAAGCTGTCTTCTCTAGGGGCCCTACCAGATCCATGGCTATCCGTTCAAAAGGAACCTCTATTATTGGAAGAGGTATCAAAGGAGCCCACAAGTGCGGGTGAGGGCTATGTAACTGACACTCCGGACAAGAGCTGCAATATTGCCGGACGGCTTCATGTACTCCTGGCCAGAAGAACCTCCGCAGGATCCGTGCCTGGGTTTTCTCTAACCCTAGGTGTCCTCCAAACAGGTGACTGTGGGTGAGACTCAATATGGCTTTTTGATGTTTTCATGGCACCAGAAGTTGTTGAATCTCTTGCTCCTGCATTTGCACCACGCGATACAGGAGATCTCTCTTCACTATAAAGTAAGGTCTGGGACCCCGGACTGTCCCATCCACGGGTATCCCATCAATCTCGGCCACCTCTTTCCTGGCGTTATCATATCTGGGGTCCTCCGCCTGGTCCCACCCAAAAGTCTCTCTCCCAGGACTAACCTGCCCAAGCTCCCAGGGGCCGGCTTCTGCTTCTTCCAACGGCTCGCCGCTGTCATGGCTGGGGGCAGCTTCTGGCTCACCTTCTGTGGTGGAAATTTCTCTGTTGGCCGCTCGTGTCCATCTGCCTACTAGGGAGGTCTTCTGACCCTGGGTCAGGATCCGGGTTCCCAAGGCCTTTGCGGCCTTCCTCTCTTTTTTTGTCTTCGAGGTCTTTCGGGGGGGCTGAGAACAGATCCTGAGAAATCTCAGTGAACATTGGGGGTTGACATTCCACCGGTGATGAGTCGCTGTCCTCAGGGTCCCCACCTCCCTCCAGCCTCTCCAGGGGGAGTAAATTATCAAACCCTGGATAGTCCCTCCCAATGACTACAGGATACGGGAGTTTAGGAACTACACCCACGGTCACCTCAATGGGGTTTTCCTGAACCTCTGTCTCCACTGGGATGGTGGGGTAATGGCTCACGGCCCCATGCATGCACGTCACTGCTACGCGTTTGGCTTGTAGCAGCTGACTACTTTTTACCAGCATACCCGATATGAGGGTGATAGCACTCCCAGAGTCCACAAGCGCTGTAGTCTCTGCTCCATTTATCCTCACTGGCCTGGTGTAATTATGCGGGGCTAATGCAACCCCCGCGAGGTGGGTAAGGGAGCATGGCACCTCCCAATCCCCCAAGTTACATTGCATAGGCTCCTCAGTGCTGGGACACTGTGCTGCTATGTGTCCCCACTCCCCACATGCATAACATCCGTAATTGCTTTTAATTACTCCCCTATCCTGGGGGTTAGGGGGTTTAGTCCCGGGGTTCCCCCCACTCAGGCCAATCCCTTCCTTCTGGGGTCCCCACTGCTTTTGGGTCCCCCCCTTCTTCCACCTAGGACTCCCCTGGGAAGGCTGCCCAACCTTCCAGGGTTGGGGTCGGGTGCTTGCTTCAGAAGGGGCCTTCCTTGGGTAGTCGGGTCAGTTCCCTGGCCGTCCGCCGTCTTTCTACCAGTGTGATCATCTCGTCGTACATGGACGGATCGTTCTGGCCTACCCATTTGTGGAGATCTGGCGCATAGATCCCCGCATGTAATGGTCTATGACCAGGGTCTCCAAAATCTCCTCCGGCCTGCACACCTCGGCTGTAACCACTTCCGCGTGAGGTGTATGAGGTTGAATAGCTGGGACCTCGGGGGTTTGTTCTGGTATTTTCACTCATGGAACCTCTGGGCCCTTACTGCTGCCATTACCCCGATTGTGCCAGGATCTCTGCCTTCAGACGGGTATAGTCAGTGGCATCTGTGGCAGGCAAGTCAAAGTAGGCCTTCTGGGCCTCTCCACACAAAAAAGGGGTGAGGATGCTGGCCCACTGCTCCTGGGGCCACGCCTCATGTTGAGCAGTCCTTTCGAAAGAGAGGAGATATGCCTCTACGTCATCTCCTGACGTCATCTTTGGCAGACAACCAGTGGCCCTCAGGGTTCGTGTCCCGTCGGACCCCTGGGCCTGGGTGGTGAGGATCTTCAGCTGGTCCACCACCTCTCTCAAGAGGGCACGATCTTGGGTCGCCTGGCTCATCAATAATTGATTGGTTTCCTGCTGTAGCCACATAGACTCCTGTTGTGCCATTGCCTGAACCCGGGTGGCCTCCTGCTGGGCTGCTGTGGCTTGTACCAGAGCTCTGACCACCTCCTCCATTGTGGTACAAAGCAAACAAACAAACCAAAACAAAAAAAAATCCAAACCCTCAGTGCAGTTTTAAAAACAAAAAAACAAAAAAAACCTCTTTCTTCTGCCACGCTGTGAATGAAATCCCACTGCTGACACCAGTTGTGTGACAAAGCTCTGTCCTTGCCTCTGTGGGTCCCGCGTTTCCTCGCGGATTTCACTAGCCTCAGAGGCTCACTATGACCCTCTACGTAACCCTTCTCTCTCTAGAGACAAGGGTCACAGTCTACTGAGCCATTTTCATCATAAGCCAGCGAGGGAGGTGAGGAGAAGTTATCCTTCTTTGCACAGTCTCTGTTGTCTCCCAGTCTCAGTGATTAATCAGGGGGCAAAGGTGGGGGGGGAGCCCGGGCCCACCCTCTACTCCGGGCTCCAGCCCAGGGACCCTAATAGTATCAGCTATGGTAGCTGACCTTTTAGAAACATGACATGTACAATTCCCTGGGCTACTTCCCCCACAGCAGCCCTCACTTCCTTAAGCTCCACTTCACCCTTACCTCAGCGCCTCCTTCCTTGTGCCTGATATGGTGTGTACTACTCAGCCTCTCCAACAGCGCAACTTCCTCCCACAGCTCCTGACATGCACCCCCACCTGACTAACTGGGAGGCTTTTAACTAGTTTCAGCCAGCCCCTGATTGGCTTCAGGTGTCCCAATCAACCTAGCCTTCTCCCTGCCTTCTGGAAAGTTCTTAACTGGCCCCAGGTGTCTTAATTGACCTGGAGCAGCTGCCATTTCACTTATCCTGGTACCAGGGATTTGTTTAGCCTGGAGCTAATATATCTATCTCCCACTACTCTTCCATAGCCATCTGGCCTTGCCTCGTCATACTTTACATACAACAATAGTTTAGTTATATAGTATAGACTTATAGAAAGAGACCTTCTAAAAACGTTACAATGTATTACTGGCACACAAAACCTTAAATTAGAGTGAATAAATGAAGACTCGGCACACCGCTGCTGAAAAGTTGCCGATCCCTGATTTATAGTTTGCAGACATGATGATGGATATCCCCCGGAGGAAGATGAACGTTTGGCTTGATGCTTGCATGCATGAGAGAGCTTGTTCCCCTTCATCCTTCTGGTATGCTCTTTAGCATCCAGCGTGCAATCTCGCAGCTGTGCACTGCAGGGCCACACAGCCACACATGGGTCCAGCGTCATGCCTGGTGCAAACTCCTCTGACTTCCAGGGACTCGCACTGGGGATGCCTTTGGCTTATGGCTTTGGCATTTGTTAAGCCATGTGGTATGAATCCTGCCCTAGGAGAAGGCAGAGCGAGGATGACTTGCTGCCTCTTGTGATGGGCTTTCTCAGACAGCATGCTAGATGCCTAGATAGCTGTGTTCCAGATCCGCTGAGCCAGCTCTGTTTCCAGCTGGGAGGAAAAATGCCAGACTATTACCATCTACGTTAGCACCACGCTATTCAAGATCTCCCTGGGGGAGCCCGGCTGACCTTTCTTCATTGTTTGTTTTCCTCTTTACACCCTGTCAGGAAAACCCAGGGCATTGCTACACTGGAGAGGCATGAGATTGCACAAGGGAAAGTCACCTGCAGGAGTTTCACAGGGCAGGGCTCCCTGTGCTGAATTCCCTTTGCAGTGGGCAGAGGGGCATGATATGATGCTCCTGGGCTCCCGGGCCTGGCTAAACTCTCTTTCCACCCCAACAAGGCCAGGAGGCCAAGGCTGGGAATACACTCCCTAAAGGTCTCATGTCTCCCTTGGGTGCTGCAGCCTCAGGCCCTTGGCACCTACCTGGCTGTCCAGCTGAGCCCTGCTCCCTGCACAACCATGGCTGGCCATTGCATGGGGGGGCCCCTGCTTCCATTCATTTGGATCCCCCCATGCTACAAGTTTCAGCATCCTGTGGGGAAGCTCAAGCCTCAGGGGAAGGAGCCTCCTGTTATGGTTATTTTGGGGGCAGGCCCCCCGAGCACCCTGGCAGGTTTTCATTCCTCGCCCTGGGCCTTTGCAGGGGGTCTGTCAACCAGTCTCTGCCTCTCGTCTGCTCCGGGCTGGCTGGGGAGATCAGCTGCATCCCCGGCTTCCATTCCACTCCCCCCTTAGACAGGTGGGAATGCTGGAGCTGTTGGGCCATAGGACCCTTAAGGGCTATGAAGAGCAGAGGGGCCCTCGACCCACTTTTACCCGGGGGGATCTCCGTTCTGTAAAGACGGTGCAGTAAAGTCACATCCGGCTGCCTGGAGTCTGCCGGGCCTGCAGGGATGAGGCGACCCTGCAGGCCCCATAAGCCCAGGTGTGTGGGACACAAGGAGAGAGGAGGAGGACACCCTTGGCCTAGGTAAAGGAAGGTGGAAGCTCCAAGGCTGAGACGTGGCTGGGAACCAAAATGCCACGGTCACCACAGGGGATGTTTGAAGAGCGGCTGTGCCTTGTTGGGCAAACATAGAGCAGGTTGTGTCAACATGGGGGAGAGACTGAGGCAGAGCCAGGCGGATGGGCTGAGCAGGACAGCCCTGTCTCAGCCAGCACCGCTTTCCTCTCATCCTCAGGAAGATGATCTGCCCGCCTGGGTGCATTGCATAAGCTGTTCCCATGGGTTTGGGGACCCAGGAAAAGATGGATCCCAAGCCAGGTAATTAAACGGCATTTCCTCTCTCCCCTGTTGGGCTGAGGTAGCTCATTAATGATGCTGTTGGAGGAGGTGAGAGATTTAGAGTATTGGCTGCAACCAGGCACCATCTCTAATCTCTGCTGATGCTCCTCAGTCCTGACCTTAGTCACTGCCTGCCGGGGGGGGGGGGTGGGAGGGAGTGCAAGCCAGTGCCTTGAGGCAAAGGCTCCACATCTTCCTCTGGCCGTCCGGAGTAATGATTCCTGTCAGGCTCCATACCTGGCTGGCTCGGAGGCTCAGTGGGGCAGGGCAGTGCAATGTCCCACTGCCAAGCACTTGTGCATGCAAAACCCAGATCAGAACAGACTTGGTGGCCCTTGTGGTTGCTGTGGTGACATGCTGAGACCAGGGACTGGGGTCCTCAGTCTCTCTCCTGGCCCCCAGCACTGCAGTGTCTGAGCATTTGGAGGCCTGCTGCTCCCCCGTTCCATCTGCACTTGGGGGCTGTGCTCAGTGGATCCCTGCAGTTTCCAGACCGTGCTGTCCACGTTCCCAGGTGAGGCAGAGTAAGTGGCTGTGGAGCGGGGTCTGTGGTGTGTGGGGGTGAGGAGTGCCCATGCATAGCCACTTTGTTTTATGCCCTGCGCTGCCTAGCCGTGGGCAGGAAATCTGGATTCTGCTTCAACAAGTTCTGCCGCTGCCCTCTGAAAGCAGGGTGTTAGACAGTACCAGGAGCTGTATCTCCACAGTGCATTAACTGGGTCTCACCGGGCTGTACAAATGTTACCTGGGATCATGGTGCAGACGCTGTGATCTCCTGGGGAAATTTTCTCATCCCAAGGGCATTTTTTTCTAAATATAGCTTGCTTGTTAGGTCTTCCTCTCTGCTGCCTCGGTATGGGAACTAGCAGCTGGCAGGTGCTGCTGCCCCTGAGTCATGCTATGGGGATCTGACACAGACACAAAGCTGTTCTAGGCTACCCCAGAGTATTCCAGTCCCTGGGTGGGTTCAGAGGCCACAGAACAGTCTATGGGGAGAGAGCACTGCAATCAAAGCGACAGGGCCACTTTACTATGCTGCATGGCAAGAGGAGCTGGAAGGTGGCACGGATGCTCCATGACATTGACAAACCCTGCAGGTATCTTTCTCAGGCGCTGTAAGAAGCTGTGGCCAGCTAGGATGTCACAGCTGTCACCATGCGGTACATTGTGCCTGTTTATAACGTCACAGGGACAGAACTCAGCTCCTCCTGCTCTGAAAGCATAGGCCCCTAGGAGAATCTCCCTTAGCTGTCAGTTGCATGGGAGTCTATGACACTCCATAGAACAGTTCTGATTCCCATCATTAGCACACCAGCCAATGCATTACTGTACTTTTCACTGACCAGACAGTGGGAAATTCTTGACTAGAGATTTGTGCTTGCCCAAACTGGCTAGTTGGGGTGTGTGACTGAGTGACAGCATTGCTGACCCCAGCCAGATCGTGAGATGGCTGCAATTCATAGGATTTATATAATAAAATGCATCATATAGTGAAATCATTAATAGTTACACCAATGTCATATACAATTATATACATCAGTTTTGGTCTGTACAATATAAGAATACATAAGAAATGGATCAATAAATAATAATTTGGGCTTTGTTTTCTTGGCCTTCTGGTTTCTGAGCCTTTAGGGGTCATGTCTCCAAGCTCTGCTCTGCAAACACAAGGGTTAGAAACTTGCTTTTTAAAAACAGGAGATAGGAAAGTCTCCCATCATCACATGACTCCAGCAGCTGGGGTTTACGAAAAACACCCTACACCAGTGGTTTTCAACCTGTGGTCTGCGGATCCCTCGGGGACCGCAGACTGTCCAAGATTTCCAAAGGGGTCTGCACCTCCCTTCAGAATTTTTTAGGGGTCTGCAAATGAAAAAAGTTTGAAAACCACTGCCTACACTGCAAAAGTTGGCAGTGCTGGAGTTGCAGAAAGCTGCCTGGTGCTGGCAATGGCTGTGTCGAACCACGCTTGTTGCTGGCAGGCTTCTTACTCCATTTCTTGACCTGTACAGTCAGGGATTTTCTGTCTGAGAGCCGTGCTAAGCAAACCGTGCACCAGTGCTGATCCACAGCATGGATGTGACTGTTTTGGAGGACTCTCTTATACCATAGTCATCCTCCATGTTTGCAGTTCATCTATTTATAGGAGCTTCGTGGCACTCCTTGTTTACTTGTGCTTTGCATATGGGCCCAAACCTCGTTACCGAGCTGTGTTCCAGTCTCTGTATCAAGGGTTAATGGCTACAGTGCCGGGTCTGTGGGAAAGCCATTGCAGGGGTGTGGCTGAACTGGGTGCTAACTGGGCAGCAGGTGGTGACTGCAAGGCTGAGGGTGGCATGGCAGGCACAGAGGAGATGCTGAGTTCCCTGAGCCCAGCTGAAGTGGGAGGCACAGCTTGGTGTCTGAACGCTGGCACCAGCTGTGTTAGCTCCAAGGAGACGGCCGGTACAAAGACCGGTGTAGCTGTATAGACCTAACGCGTCAGTGAAGTGAGAAGAAGCCTGCAGTAGACGAGGCTCAGCTATATGCAGCACAGCGCCTGGGTTTTGTAGGGCTGAGAGCACTTGTTGTTCTCTGCAAACTGCTTCCCCTGGGCAGCTCTTTATGGGGTTTTGACTGTGGCTGGGCAGAGGCAAGTCACCTGCTGTGCTGCGAATGCACGGGGGCCTTTCTCTCTCATGCAGCCCCTGCACCTCCACCAGCAATGGCCCTGTGTTGAGCCGCCCGATGCCCTGTTGCTGGTCGCTCTGTGTGCTGGGGGGCTGCCTGCCTGCCTGAGGGGTGAGGGCGTCTGGCAGCTACGGGGTTACCACTCTCCCTGACACAGCTGAGGGAATGACTCAAGCTGGGGGCTGAGAGCGCAGAGCAGGGGATGCGCTCTGGGTGTGTGGCCCAGCTGCCCAGGCTGCGGGTAACAGCTGGCTCGGGGAAGCCCCCCGCAGTCTCAGGCTCGGGCTGTGGGCAGTGTTTTGGAACCTGAGGCCGTCAGCGGTTCCCCTTCACCAGCCCTGAGCTCACCAGAACCATCAGTGACACACGGCCCAGGAAAATAGCTAAAATGACGCAAAGAGCTGGGGGGTGCTGCTCGGCTTTGCCCACAGAGTGCCCCCCCAGAGCCTGTGGCTGGCCCAGTACTCACTGGGGTGCCTGACTAGCAGGGAGAGGGGCTAGGAAGCTGCTCTTCAGCAGGGGATGGAGCCTATGACTGGGGAGACCCTGGAATACACACTGATTGTATGGACAGCTCGGCCCCAGGGTCCCTGGAAATGGGGTGCCCGCTGCAGGGATGGGGGCTGTGGCACTTTAGCGCGAGACAGGTGGGGCCATTGGTTCCTTCCAGAGGCAAAGCTTTATGCCTCTGAAGTATCTGCCCCAGCCCTGGGATGAATCGTTGCCGCTGGGTTACCAGAAAGGGGTGACTTCCCTCTGAGGCAGAGATCAGCTTGCTCCCCCTTCTGCTTGCAGGAGCGTTTTTTATCAAAGGGCTGCTGCAGGGGCCCCAGGGCTGTGCCCATGTTCCCCCACTTTATGTCGGTGCCCTCAGGGTCGGGGGCGAGAGGGACATTAGAGCAGTGGGGATGGGACGGGATAGCATCGAGGTAGGGCTTGGCTGGCCTGGGGCTCCTTCGATTCTCAGGGTGTGTAAAACTTCCACTGGCACAGCAGAACATGGCCGCTAGAGGGTGCCGGCTGCCCGGGAATTGCCCTGCCCAGGGAGTCATGCTGCGGTTCGCTGCACTAAGGGGCTGATGCATCATGGAGCTGCCCTACATATGCCCTAACACATTGATCCAGCTTCCTGTGCCAGGAACTGAGCCGTGGGGGGAGTTAGGCCCTGCTGGAGCTGAGAGTGGCAGTGAAAGGGAGTCCAGGGGGTCCTCGGCCAGGCCCGGACTTCAGCCGCTGACACTTGCAGGGCCCCAGTTGGCTCCTGGGGGTGGGGCAGTGAAACTGAGCAAAGGGGCTGAATCCCAGGTGGACCCAGGAGCCTCCCCAGAGCGCGGTGGGCCCAGTGCCCGAAACACTGGGCAGCTCTGCCCCACAAGTCTGAGTGTGTCCAGGGCTGGCTCAGAGGCTGCTGCAGCAGCCTGGAATTTGTCTCTGCCCCCCGCCACCCCCGTGATGATTGTGCTTTCACAACTCTTGCCCCACCTTCCCGCTTCTCATAAACCTGCCGGAGACTGAACAGCCTTGGTCACGGGGACTGCTGGGGAGCAGAGGAGAGCAGGCAACCACTGGCTGCTTCCCCTGTGCTGCGGACCTGTGACTGCCCTGTCCGGGGCGAGGGAGGGAGCAGGTACCCCTCCTGCCCTGGGCTATGGGCACGCAGGCAGGATTGGAGCTGACTTGTTTGGGCCGAAACATGCAGACTCAGGCTGACAGACAAATTGTGCTAACTTGTGGTGTTTGAAATACAAATTAAACGTGCTCCCGGCCCTCCTCCCATGGCCGGACCATGGGCATGGCAAGGGGCATGTCCCAGGAAGGGCAGGCTCACCCCTCTGAACGAGCGCCCATGAGGACACAGGGGCCAGGGGAATCCATGGACCCCTCAAGGCTGCATGCTGTGCGGGGCAAGGAGGCTCTGTCCCCTGATATGGGGGCCCCACAATCCTTGCCCTCCCTGCTGCTCCCCGGTCCAGCCAGGACACCCCTTATCTGGGCTCAGCACCAGGCCCTTCCCCATGGCCGTGTCCCAGTCTCGGCCAGGTGCAGCAGGGCCTGGCCATGCCAGGAAGGAGTTGCAGAGATGTGAGTGAGCAGCCTGAGCCCAGGGGACCCTCGGGCCGCCCAGAGCCGAGGTCAAAGCTGGTCACCTCCTGGCGGTAAACGTAGGCCGGGAATAGCCGGGAATTGGCAGCTCCTGCGGCATGAAGAATCCTGTTTATGGCCAGTGCAGTTTCCTGTTTAGACTGAAGGCAGAGAGTCTCCTACGCTGCCCAGACTCACTGCGGAGACGTCACACTCCCTTCCAGGCCAATTTTCCAGCACGGAGGCTGTTACACCTGCAAATATCCCCATCCCGCTTCTGCCTTTGGGGTGAACGTGGGGGAGCTGCAAGCAAACATGGCGCCTTGCACTTGCCAGTGCTGGGCTCCCGTCTCCCAAAGCTCCCATCCCTCCTTAGCAGCATGGTGCGTATGACGGGCGTGCTGAGAGACCATGGTTGAGTCAGGGCTCCATGGCGCCAGGTGCTATGAGAGACTGTCCCTGCCCCAATGAGCTCACAGTCTAACTAGACAAGATAAAGGAGGGGTGGGGAGGCCCAACGAGGGGAAGAGACTCTTGCTTCTCCATGGGAGTCAAAGGGAACAAGCGAGGAGCCAAGGGTGTTTCCTACCAGATACCCCGTGTCACTGCTGCAGATGCTCAAGGACCATCATCCTGGACCCACTGAGGCAGTGGGGTGCGGGGGCGGTGGGGTGGTCAGACAGGAGAGGACTTAGTTTCTTTAAAAATGAAAGCTGGGATTCTCCCACAATCCCGTGACTCCAAGAGCTGGGGCTTTAAGAACAACCCTGTATCCCTGAGACTCAAGAAGCCCCAGAGGGTTGGCTCCACTGTGCCGTGTTAGGTATTGTCTACATAGCAGTAGTGCCATGCACAATCTCACCATGCCTTAAGAAGAACAGCACAGCTGGTGACCTGGCAGGGAAGGGCTCTGTAGCCCACCCCAGTCTCCGGGACCCATCTCCTTGCAGCACTGAGTACCAGAGCTCCAGGTCACCTCCCCAGCGCCTTGGGAATGTTCCTTGGCAGAGCATGTCCTGTTTCTGACTTGCAGGAATCGAGCCCATCAGCATCCTCGGGCTTATCCTGGGCATCGGCCTGGCCTTGCTGCTCCTGGGCATCTTTGGCTACACCGTTCTCAAGTGGTACCTGAGAGGACCAGGCTGGCATCGTAAGTATGGGCCAGTGGAGAAGGCCTTAGGCAGACGCACATACTGAGCCTTTAGTAGAGGTCACAGCTACCATAGTCCCCTCTGAACATCTCCAGGTACAGTCCCATGTCTGACTCTGAGCGGGGGCTGCCCCTGAGACAATGGGAGCTGCTGATGGGACAGTGCCTTGGTCAGAGAAGGGGTTCCCACGGGACCCCGCACAAGGATTTTACGTTTGTGTCTCTAGTGTCAGACCCAAGCCAGCTGTGTGCCAGCTGTGTGGCACAGCTGGTGAGTCTCTGTGCTGCCCGGGCATTGCTGAGTGAGATAGGGAGTGTTTGTCCCACTGAGACTAGGGCCAAGAGCAAAGCATCTGGCGTCTGTCCCCTGCTGCATGATGCTCTCGGTCTCAGAATGGTGGACAGCGCTTGCCATTTCCCGTGTGCACAACAAGCAACCTGTGGGCAGGAATTGCTCCAGTCCTGGGAGGAGGCAGCAGCCAAGCAGCACCCAGCATCAGCCAGGATGTTACGGAGGCGGGAGGTTTCGGACAGACTCCAGGGCACCCAGCTCTGTCTTGCAAAGCTGGATCTTTAGTGCCCATGCAGAGCAGACGGGAGCTTGGCTTTTCAGATCTTGAATCCCAAAGACTCCCTGAGTGGAACCCTAGCTCCTGAAGGACTGCCTTTCTGTGTGAACCCAGGGTGAGGCCATCCAAAGTGAGTTGGGAGAGGGCAGTGCAGCTGTTCCAAGAGGAGCGCTGGGTGCATTCGGCTTTGGAAAGCTCTGTGGCTGTTCCCGGTGACTCAGACCAGCACACAAAGGGAGGAGCTGAACTCCTATAGTCCGCTAGCTCCCCACTCATGCAGCACTCATGAGCCCCCGCCAGGGCCCTGGGCACCCTACCAGCCTGCCTTGAAAGCAGCTGAGCTCCCAGAGCCGGAGACCATTTTCAGTCTGTTCGGGAATGTCCCAGTGCTGCATGCTGGAGCAATGCCTGTCCATAGCACACCTGTCTGGCCTGGACCAGAGAAAAGGGGCAGGGTTATATGAACCTGAAAGGTTTCAAAGCAGAGAAACTCCTGGGCTTTATCTATCCCCACAGAGAGCCTCCACGCATAATTTCACCAACTAGCGAGGATCCAGGACAACAGCATGGCTTGTTTTCAGACAAAGGCAAACCAGGCTGGTGCTGTGGACAACCAGAGGGGCTGAACGTGGTGAATCAGCACAGCCCCCACCATGTGCCACTCAGCTGCCCTGGTTGGCATGAGCTCCTGGCCCAGGCTGGCAGGACAGCTGGTAGTTAGAGGCTGGGACCATCCTAGAGCAAGCTGGCGGGAGCAAGGGACCCTCTGGATCAGTGTCTGCGGGCTAGAGACCAAAGGCCTTGAGTCATCAGGCTCCTTAGTAGGGGTGCTGAACTGCATGTCTGTGGCACTGTCCGGCCCAGCCAGAATACAGGGCCAGATCCTCAGCTGGTGTAAATCAGCACTGACATTTGCACCAATGGCACGTTTAC